>NC_142869.1:149790000-150390000 GCF_051225735.1 Oryctolagus cuniculus | reverse complement strand
ATCCTGATTGATGAGATAAAATATTTATAAAGAAAATAAAGAACAAGGAAGAAGGGGTAGATATTGTAGCACAATTGGTCAAGATGCCACTCAGGACATCTGCATTCCATATCAGAGTGCTGTTTTGAGACCCAGCTACTCAACCCTTCTGATTCAGTTCCCTATTAATGCACCTGGGAGGTAGAAAATGATGATCCAAGTGTTTGGATTCATGTCTTGCATGTGGGAGACTCAGATGGAGTTCCTGGCTCCTGTCAATAGCCTGGTCCAGCCCCGGCTTTTGTAGTCATTTAAGAAGTAAATCCGTAGATGAAACCTCTCTTTCTCCCCCTCCCTGTTTCTATCACTCTGCCTTTCAAATAAATAAGTAAATCTTTAAAAAAAAAAAGAGAGAGAGAGAGAGAATTACTAGAATGTAAATCATTGCTACTAAAATTCTCAGATTTGCAAAACAGCTTTAAGGAAATGTTCCAGAAAATAAAAACAAAAATGACAAACACTACAGAAGATAAGAATAAAATAGAGAACATATCTAAAATATATAAAATCCAAAAATGAAAAATATTATCAAAATATACTTAGTAAAACATCTAGAATTTACAGACTATGTCTGCAGAAGGAAAGAGCTCGGCATGGGAGCCAGCACTGTGGCACAATGGGTTGATGCCCTGGCCTGCAGTGCCGGCACCCCATGTGGATGCCGGTTCCAGTCCCAGTTGCTCCTCTTCCAATCCAGCTCTCTGCTGTGGCCCGGGAAGGCAGTGGAGGATGGCCCATGTCCTTGGGCCTCTGCACCCAGATGGGAGACCCGGAAGAAGCTCCTGGCTCCTGACTTCGGATCGGCGCAGCTCTGGCCATTGCAGCCTTCTGGGGAGTGAACCAGCAGATGGAAGAACTCTCTCACTCTGTCTCTGCCTCTCTCTGCAACTCTACCTTTCAAATAAATAAAATAACTCTTTAAAAAAAAAAAAGAAAAGAAAAGCTCTGTAAGAACCAGGCACAATAAAGAAAGACCATTGCCTAAGTGGGTTGTCATAAACTTTTAGAGAAGTTAGCATTAGGAAAAGAGCCCAAGAACTTGATAAAGAATAAAAATCATGGTCAACAGTTTAGGAATAAGAACTGTACTGGAATTCTTTTATTGCTTTATTTAACTTATTTATTTGAGGGGCAGAGAGAGAAACAGAAAGGGAGTTCCTATCTGCAAATTTGCTCCCTAAAATGCTCAGGAGTGTGGAATGCAATCTAGATCTCCCACAAGGGTGACAGGGATCCAACTATGTTAGCCATCAGCTGCTACATTAAGCCATCATTTCCTGCCTCCAAGGGTACATACTAGTAAGAAGCTAGAATTGAGAGCAGAGCTGGGACTTGAACCCAGGCACACTGATAAGGAAGATGGATGTCCAACTGGTGACTAACCACTGTGTTAAACTTTTGACTCTTTATTGACATTTTAAGGGCAACCTCAAGTTCCAGAAGATTGCTACACAATGCCTAAAAATTTCATTATAAAGTGATTTACAAGTCATTAATCACATTATGAGAATAAAGGCATGCTCAGATATTCAATATCTAAAAAATAAACATATCTGCCATGTATCCTTCCTTCAGAAGGTATGAACAGATGTCCTATGGGAGCACAGAAGTGAAAAACTAGGAGGGGGATTCAAGAATTAAAGATTTGAACAAAGACATCAGCAATCATAAGAAACAGTATGTCAGCTAAGTGCCATAGAGTGTATAGATTAGAGCAAGAGATGGAAGTTTAGTGAGGGAAGAGGCAGAGGCTGCTTAAACTGTATTTCAAAATTTAGAAAAGACAATGATAGGCCTTTGATAAGTTTTGTAGCATTTATTTTAATAAATTTATTTTGAAAAGTATTCTATAGAAGACAGAAATGAAAAATACAGAAAAACAAGGGTAAAAAGTGAGGCAATAATAAATCTAGTTAAAACAAAACAAAAGCAAAGTTTTATTAGCAGGAATAGTAATTGTAATTCACTCCTTAGCTCAGAAATAGGAAAAAATTATATAATAGTGTTTATATAAACACTGCCTAATACCTGAACCAGAAATTTGTAATTTAATTTTATTGAGAGAGTGGGAGGGAGCAAGTACACTGGAAATATAAGGGGCAGGTAAATTTTATATTCCCAGAATAAAACATCAACTTACTATTTCTTTAATTGTAAAATTACTTGTAAAATCTGAAGTGGCCATCTGGAAAAACACATAAAGGGGAGAAATACAGTTGTCTTTGCAGAGCAGAGCAGTTATAGACTGTGGCAGGGAAAGCTGTACTGCGATGAAAGATTTTTAGTAACACATGCTTGCATTATTTCCAGAAAAGTTGATAATAGCTAGACTAACAAATGCTAATAGGGAGAAATCAGTTAAGAAACTTGTACTGAGAGCTTTCCAAATCAGGCAAACTAACCAGGAGTTTAAGACAAAGCTCATATCTTCTGTGTCGTCAGTGTTTTCTTATTTCTGGGCACTGGCTACTACTTAGAGCACTCTGAACGAATTTAGACTCACCTGAAGTTACAATATGTTCATGGATTAGGTCACAATTTGTAAAGTACACTTTATAAATATGATGTCATTTTATTAGCTTATATGCACAAAATTTTATTGTGTTTAACTTGGTTTTGTCAAGTGGTTTTGTTTGGCATGTATAAGAATACAAATCCTACTAAAAATTAAAGCCACATAAAATCCCTGAAAATATTAGAGGAGTGTATTTTTTACCAAAAACTTTATATTTTAATGTTTTCATGGCTTCACATCTCTACCCAAGCCTTTCTCCCTCATATTTTATTTCCCATTCCATTTGGCCCATACAGTGGCTCTAAATTTTTTCCATCCTCTCACTCTTTAGGAGGTCAAGTAGCTATTCAGGGCAGTTACTGCTAAAACATACTAAGCCTGAGAGAGTCACAAGGAATACAACAATACACTCATCATTGCAGACGTTGAAAGTCACTGTTGGTTCCCAAAACCCACACAGATAAACTTCTCAGTAACAATCTGAGCTGAATATGGACCAGCATTGTTCAATTTTCAGGTGAAATAATGTGTGTAGGAATCAAGAAGAAAAAATAGTTGTTTGCAGAAAATAAGGTCTTTTGTCCTTAATCTCTTTGATCAAAGATGAGAATTGTCACCAAGAATTGTGAAATGCATTGCAAAATATAAGTATCACGCAAGAAGCTGCTTTATTCATGCAAATCAAAGGGAGAAATCAAATAGTTTATTTGGAAAGCAGAGTAAAATAGTAACTGAAGGCAGAAGAAAAACTGGGAGGTGAGCACCTAGCCTCGAGGGTAAGATCGCAGTTTAGGCCCCTGCATTCCACGTTTGAGTGCCAGAGTTTCACCTCTGTCTCCTGACTCCAGCTTCCTGCTAATGCAGACCCTGGGAGGCAGTGATAATGGCTCAGGAAATTGGTTTCTCCTTTCCACTGGGAGACCTGGATTGAGTTCCCTGTTTGTCCCACATCCGAAGCCATTGTGGGTATCTGGGGAGTGAATAAACTGATAGGCTCTCTCCCTGACCCCCTCTCCACTCTCTCCCTCAAATTATAAGAAGAAAAAAAAAAAAAGTTTGGCCCAATTCTTTTCCTTTTGAAACAGCTGTGACCATTCTTAGTTCAGACACTGTAAAAATAAACTGCTTTACTTCAGTTTGTGGAAAAGGCTATTTTGTGTTATTTTTTGATGTCTTAAAAGACAGCATCCCATTCTGCATTTCAGTGGCCAATGTATTTGCAGTGAGACAATATTCTTTCATTTCAGGAATCAGCCAAAAGCAATCAAGGAAAACTGTCCTCGCCCAGCAGAATACACCCTGTTACACTAATTGGGACATTAGACACTACAATCTCGGCAGAACGTACCAACTCTGTGGAGAAGTCACCGGCTTAATCACTCTGTGATGGCCATGGGAGGACAAACAGTTGTTGACAAGTGTTTGATCTTCTTAAGGCAGCCGCTGTGACAAGCTACAAACTGGATTCCATCCTCCACCTCTGTGATCCTTCACCCAGATAAGAACCAACACCTGGCATCTTTTCAAATTTTCTTTTTTTTTTTTCCCCTTTTACATCAGTGGCAAAAGTTAAAAAGGTAACATGAAAAGAAAGATGAAACAGGAAGACTGTTCAAATTGAAGGACTGTAGTTTCAAGTTTCAATCCTGTATCAAAACATCTCCGCCTTGGCTTCTTTTCCAGTCATCACAAATGATGAGTACAAAGAGGTACACAAACATCAGTACAATGCCGTGTGTGTACTGCAATCCAGAAATCACAGCTACAAAATTATACCTGACATATCAAAACGGGAGAGTCACATCCTCAAGATTTCCTTCCCCCATTCCCATGGACCTTCTTTATTAATAAATCTGACACATGAAAAGCATCTCTATGACTAAAGTGTCAGTTACCGGAACGGCCGTTTTGATCTATTTCTCAACTTTTAGAAGAAATATTCTCTTTTTCATGAATACAGGATCCGTTCACCGACTGCCAGCTTTCAAATGACCACCTCTTGAAGTTTAATTTTAAGTTTTAAATAAATATTGTATGCATGCAGAATAATTACGATGCTCTAGAGAGATACTGTATAATGACATTGATTCTTTTTTATCTGAAAATGCCAGACCCTTAAGGCAGCACAGTCTGTACTTGCCACAGATGCAGGAAGGTTCATTCAATGTGTAGAGCTTGTGATGGGCATGTGTGGCACTTTCAATACAACATCATTGGTGTTTCCTGAGTAAACTTCATGAGCGTGAAACTTTTTGCCTTTCGATTCTTCACTGTGAGCTACAGAAGAGAACTTGCTGGCCTTCAAATGAATGCTTTACATATATATGCATGTATTTTTATTGGGCAAAAGTTTTCTCCATTTTAAAAATGATTGGGCTTAATAAAATAAAATGTTGTGGATGTATGAAAATCCTCTTCATAGTCATCCAACATTTTGCATAATATTTTACAAATGACACTTGAATGTTCTTGGGTAAAAACTAAAATATTTGGGACTAGTGTTGTTGTGCAGTAGGTGAAAATTCCACTTGAGATTCTGACACCCCAAGTGGGAATGCTCATTCAAGATCAGCTGCTCCTCTTCATATCCAGCTCCCTGCTAATGTGCCTGAGAAAGCAGAGAAAGCTTGTCCAAGTCCTTGAGCCCTCCCACATACACCCACCCACATGGGCGACCAGGATGGAATTGATGACTGCTAGCTTTAACCCAGCCCAGTCCAGGTTGTTATGGCCACCTGAGAGTGAATCAATGAATAGAGGATCTCTCTCTCTCTCTCTCTCTCTCTCTCTCTCTCTGTCTCTGTCTCTTTCTCCTTCTCTTCCAACCCCATTGCTCTTGTTCTTTCAAATAAATAAATCTTTAAAAAAAAGACTAATATGTTTGTGTCTGCACACAGTATCACAGTTCCAAACCATGAGTTGATTGTGATCCTGTATCTTTTTCTCCCATTAGGAAACATGATGAGAATAAGGCAAGAATAAGTGATAGAAATCATCACAATGTCTGATCTTCTGGGTCCTCTTAGAGAGTTCCTTAAAAATTACCTTCTTTACTTAGACGTAACTCACTCAAAACTTAGCAGCCACAGGCATACGTTAGGACTGGATCATTCTACAGGAAGGTTGTATGTGATTCAGGAACTTTTTTAAATATGTTGTATCATCTAAATATTTTGGTAAAATTAAATTAAAAAAATTATTTTTTAAATATATTGCTGGTCAATTTTTTAGAAGTTAAATTCTATTTGGCATAGGACTTTCTCATGTTATTTTGACTGATAGCTTACTGGGGTTGATACTTTCCAATCCATCAACAAGTCTCACGATTACTTTCTATGCATCTTCAAAGTTGACTGTTGCTACTCAACTCCACCCTTACCATCCTTGCCTGGCCTTTACCATACACTGTCCTACAGCTGCAGCCTCCTAAGTGGTCTTCCTGCCTCCAGTCATGCTGCGCCACAGTCAGAGTTCTGCACAGCAGCCAGGATTCATTTCCTAAAACAGAAACCAGGCTTTGTGACACTCTACTCACAGCCCCTCCAGGACTCAAATCATACTTAGACTAGAAGAAAACCCACATTACCCTCTGGAGCCACTAACATCTGCAACGTTAAAAATAATCACTCTTCACACTGTTTCCTTATCCTGCTTTTTCTTTTTTGCATTGTGTTTGCTACTATCTGAAGTTAAGGTGCATATTTAGGAATTAGACATTTAGCCTAGTGTTTAAGATGCCTATGTCGCATATTGGAGTTTAGAGTGCTGAGTTCAATGCCCAGCTCCAGCTCCCAATTCTACCAAACTGACAATGCAGATCCTGGAAGGCAGCAGGTGATGGCTCAAGTAGATGGATTCTTGCCAACAGCATGGGAGCTTGGGATTGAATGCCCTGATCCTGGCTTCAGCACCAACTCAGGTCCAGCCTTTGTAAGCTTTTGGTCTGTGTACAGTAGATGGGAGCTCTCTCTCTTTCTCTCTCTCTCTCTCCTATTCCCACCACTTTCTCTTGAAGAAATAAACAAGCTTATAATTATATAAAAGATATATATTAATATTACCATGTATTTATGGCGAATCTTTGCCACTGTGAACTCCATGAAGCTGTCTTCATTGTTGTTATTTTCCCAGAAGGAAAATGCCTCATCTTTGAATTGCTTTATATTTTTATTTCCCAAATATATTGCTAACTTATACTAAGACATAGAGGATCATTTGTCCACACCCTGGGACACTAGTATCTATTCTCTAAACTTTTGGTTGCTACATGTGCAGTTCTCTGCCCATCTGTGATAACTGCCACAGATGCCTTTTGAATTCTTCATAGTATAGTATCAACATTTTACACACTGGAGATACTACAGTCTAACACACACAGACACGCACACACACACACACACACATACTGGTTTTACATTCTGAAGCCTGGATGTAATATAATTAATGCAAAAAACTTGATTCTAGGCTTTTCTGTTAAGCCCCACAATTATAAATGCAACTGATGTCTGAAATCTTTTCATGTATATCTTGCAGGCACATCAATTTCAACATGTCCAAAATTGAACTCATTATTTCCCTCAAGACTTCTTTCCTCTGAATTTTTCTACTTTAGTAAAAGATATCGTAGTCTAATAAGTTACCTAGTCAAAGACATGGGAACCTATAAACCATCTCCTCCATCTACCTCCCCAGTACTGTCCCGAGCCTCGATTCACCACAGGTTTTTCATCCTTCTCTTGAGTCACTTTGATTTTTAAAGATTTTATTTATTTATTTGAGAGGTAGAGTTAGAGAGAGGGAGAGAAAGAGAAAGCTCTTCTGTCTGTTGGTTCACTCCAAATCCAGGAGCCAGGAGATTCTTCCAGATCTCCCACACGGGTGCAGGAGCTCAAGCACTTGGACCATCTTTCACTGCTTTGGCAGACCATAGCATAGAGCTGGACCGAAATAGGAGCGCCAGGGACTTGAACCAGTGCCCACATGAGATGCCGGCACCACAGGCAGAGACTTAGCCCACCACACTACACCACTGCCCCTTGAGTCACTGCCTTAGCTGAAGACATTACTTGCTAGGTTGTCGCTTTCTGTTAACCGTCTCCCTTTCTTTAGCTATGATCCTATCTGATGGTCATATTTGCTTCACCTGTAAACATAAAGCACTTTTAAAAATGTAAAACTAAGATTGCCTTACTCATCTGTTTTGAACTCTAGTCCTTTCCAGGGCCTGGAAATCCAACTTGATCTGAACTACCTCTTTTCTCTAGTTTCAGCTACAATCTTTGTCTCTTCCCCATAAAGCTCACACCTCATACAAAGTGAGCAAGGTAGAGTTTTCTAAAGACACTGCTCTTCCATACCTGGTGCCTCCACACCTGCTTGCCTTCCTTCCTGAGATACTCTGCATTTTATATCTCTAATTACTACCCACTCTTCAGGACACTGTTCAGGGATTGTCTCTTTGAATGGTATTTCTATATTCCCACAATCTGTCCAATCCACCTCCTGCCCCACAAAACTGACTATTCTCTCTGGGTTCATTATTTACTCTGTTATAGTTCCTATTGCACTGCTGACAATTATGTAATTATCTACCTCTCTGAAATCAATCAATAAGCAACTTGTAATGAAGGAGCCTATTTTACCATTGGCATGTCTAGCACCTAATAATTGTTTATCAAGTACTTGCTGAGTTAAAGAATAAATTAATATTCTATTTTCATGTATTTTGTTGAGTTTTGAAATTCGGCAAATAGTAAAAATGACTTCTCTAAAAAACTATTAATTAAATCATATATATAAATGGGAGTTTCAAAAATATTTGGCTTCTTTAATAAAGATAAGCTCACTACTATCATTCACATTCATCCTTTCTACAATCAGTAGTTTTTTTCTTTTGAACATCACTTTCTAAATCATTCTGTATCCACTGAGTTAGTACTGATTATAATTAATTGTTTTGATCTTCATGTAGATGTCACATGGGCTTTTATAGGCATTCCATTATAATTAAACATACATTAATGGACATTTAAAACATGCCACCATTTTTTAATAAAGCTTATATCTGTGGTCCACTGCTGGTGAAATGACCCAATAATATTTCAGAACAGTAGTACGTAATTTTGATAGAGAACACACTTGGCTTTCAAGTTTTTAAATCAAGGCCCTTTTCCAGTTGGTTGAGTACCCAATGCATTGCACAGATTCTCTTTACATATAAGAGTTTTATCTATTGCCATGAGTGGATTTAAGTGTAGTGCTAAGGACAGCCTAACTAGAGTAAGTGTAAAGTTATTGCCTAGGCATGTATTTTTAAATTGTGTTAAACTGTGTTGGAAAATATAAAATTTATCTTAAAATACTTGCAGTATCTGTCAAGTACATTTTATTTAATTGTAAGGGAGTTTTGCTGTTGTTCTTGCCCTTAATTTCTATCTTCTCGGAATTGTTAACTCTCTTGACCTTTGTTGGAACATTCTTCATGTATTCTATTTCAAAGTTTTCTATCAGTGTCTCAGATTGAGCTTAGATTCCACAGAAGTGTTTCACTTTCAGATTTCAACCACAGAGGTTTCATCTGTGCCTGCTTTACAGCTGAAGGATCTGTTCAAGGATTCTTTGGGGAAAAGAGGGTTGTCCACAACTACACGGAGTTTTCAAGCCATTGTGCTAGTGTTTGAGAAGTTTTTTATTCATCACTTCATAAAATCTTGGAAGGAGTATAACAGCTTGAACACATATTTCATGTAATAAATTCTCCTTTCATTTTGTAAAGATGACTTCATTTTTCATCGTAGATTGTTCAGTAAATAGAACCATTGCTCTTACAGAATTGGTAGCAAAACAGAATCTGTTGGAGCCCAAATGCACTCTTTCTTCTTTGTGAATAAAAGAAGTTCTCCAAGTTCTCTTTTTATAATCATTAGACAAGTTTCACCCATCCATAAACTGCTATGTTTCCTCCAGGTGCCCCCCAGTTATCTCTTCCAATTCATGAAAAAAATCAAAATAATTTTGTACCTACATAAAAGTGACTTATTTTATTGTATGTGTTTTTACTACTAGTCAAGATATTTGTCCCTTTGAAGATATTTCTTTACTATTTTATCTTAATACTTATTAAGATATTTACTACTAACCAAGATATTTATCCCATGAAGAATTAAATATACCACTTTTCTTGCACATAAAAAGGATCGAACCACTATTTTCCAAAAGTGACATTTTTGTTATGCTTACATGAAAGTTGTACTTACCGTGAAAATAATATCTAATACAATTCATTATAGAACACTGGAAAGGCAATAAGGAAGTTAGTTCTAAAAAATGCTACAGTGTATCTCTACATTCACCGTCTCACTTTCAAAAGTTAAGTGCGGTGGCCCTGCGCTGTGGCATGGCAGGTAAAGCCATCACCTGCAGTGCTGGCATCCCATATAGGCGCCAATTCAAGACTGGATAGCTCCACTTCCAATCCAGCTCTCAGCTATGGCCTGGGAAAGCAGCCGCATGGGAGAGTGGGAAGAAGCTCTTGACTCCTGGCCTCGGATTGGCACAGCTCCGGCTGTTGCGGCCAATTGGGAGTGAACCAGCAGATGGAAGACCTCTCTGTCTCCCTGCCTTTCTCTCTCTCTCTTTCTCTCTGCCTCTCCTCTCTCTGTGTAACTCCAACTTTCAAATAAATAAATAAATCTTGAAAAAAAAAGTTAAGTGAGGAGTAAATATTTGGCATGAGATATAAGATGTTGCTTAGGACAGTTCAATCCCATATAGGAGTGCCTGGGTTCTAGTCCTGTCTCAACTCTTAATCCCAGCTTCCTACTAATGTGCACCTTGGAAAGTAGCAAATGATGGTTTAATACATTAGGTCCCTACCATCCATGAGGAAAACCAGAACTGAGTTACCTGCTGCTGGCTTCCGCTTGGCCAACTCTAACTGTTGCAGGTATTTGATGATTAAACCAAAGTATGTCTGTCTGCCTGTGTTTCTTTCTCTCTCTTTCTCATTACCCTTTTTAATTAAAAAAATAAATAAAGTTATGCTAAAATAGAAGAAATATTGGGGTTAGATAATCCAAGGTCTTAGAAAGGTTACTTTTAACTTCTGGCCTTTTCAATTTCCATATCTGTAAAATGGGAATGGAAACAACTATTTCTCCCAGATTTCAATAGGCACCAAAGATGTGCCTAGCATATAGTAAGCAACTAATAAATGTCAGTTTATTTTCATTTTTATTCCCACATGTCTAATGCTAATTAATTGACAACAATTAAGTTCATTTAATGTTTAAATTTGCAAAAGAATTTAATGTTTTTCAGTTATAAGTTGAAATCACAATTCATAAATGTTTTATGTGCAATTGAATATCAATCAAGATATTCTAACAATTAGATTCCCATGGTGACAAGATTTTATTTTTGATGTCTTTTTAACTATTACAGAGCTTATGTATGGAAAAATATTCTTGAGTTTTAATTATATTTGCTCAATTCACATGGATTTATGCAGCTACTGCCTCAATTTTGGCCTTTTTTCAGGATTACTGTGGCAATCTCCTCAAAATATCCCTTGACTCATTGATTATACAAAGATACATAAGACCATCTCTACCTTATGCCAAAAGGTCTTCTATGGCTCCCAACAACCAAAATATTGTAGTCTCAAATTTTCATCTGGCATTCTAAAAAGTGATTTATTTTACCCTGACTTTCCTGTCTAACCCGCCCATCCTGTACATTAACGGTTTACACCACCATCATTATGTAAATAACAAAACTTCATAGTGCTGCAAACTCAATATGCTACAAACTTTTTATTTACTGTATTTATTGTATAAACAGCTCCCTTGGTAAGAAGTCCTCATTTGCTCCTACACACACACAAGCACATACGCATCATTGCCACCAACGCAGCACCATTTCTGGCCATGACAAACTTATCAAGGTTGTGTACATCTTACGCGCAGAGGTTAGTTTAATATTGAAAGTTAACTAAATGTGTGGCCGCTGCTGAGGCTCAGCGGGTTAAAGCCCTGGCCTGAAGTCTAGGCATCCCATATGGGCGCCGGTTCTGGTCTCAGCTGCTCTTCTTCCAATCTGGCTCTCTGCTGTGGCCTGGGAGGTAGCAGTAGAAGATGGCCCAAGTCCTTGGGCCCCTGCATCCGTGCGGGAGACCCGGAAGAAGCTCTTGGCTCCTGGTTCAGATCGGCTCAGTTCCAACTGTTGAGGCCGTCTGGGGAGTGAAGCAGAGGAAGGAAGATCTCTCTCTGTCTCTACCTCTCTCTGTACCTCTGTCTTTCAAATAAATAAAAATAAATCTTAAAAAAAAAAAAAAAGTTAACTATGTGCTTCAATCAACCCTCTGCCAACTTCAAATGAAAATGTTTTTGAAAGACCTAACTATAATAAGGCATTGAGGATCAGCCAAAAGCAGGAAGATTCTGGAGGACTGACTCTCGGAAGAAAGGGCCAGCACCGGGTGAGGTCCTCTCATTTCTATCACTACCTGACAGAGGATAGGATCCAGTCTGCACCACACAGGTGCTACAATTCTGTTAGAAAACACAGTCATTAATATGTGAAGAACTATAATCCAGGGTAACTACAGCCACTCAAAAGTTAGAGAAAATTCAGGGATGGAGAAAGCCAGAAAGAAGAAGCAGAGATTCTTCACGTACACTCTGCTCAACTCTCTGGCTAAATAAACACGGTATTCACTGCGTAGACTCAAGCAGTTGAGCTAAGGCTGAAAGAACTGAACGAAGAATTGAGCTGCTGCCTCTGAGATCAAGTTTGTAGTTTGAGTGGAACCAAGTTCATTGCTGGTAAAAACAAACAAAAACATGTCAATTCTCTTCAGAGGAAAATAATCAAATCCACAATCTCCAAAGCACACTTCACAGTGTCCGGGATAAACGCCCAAATCGCTTGCTTACAAAGGCATAGGCAAATATGATTCATTCACAAAAGAGGAGACATTTCATGAAGAGTGATCATGAAACAGCGCATATGTTGAAGTTAGCATATGGGATTTTCAACCCCTAGCCACAGCACTGCTTAACAACATAAATAAAATATATCTATAATTAATTAAAATATAAAAGCTCTCTGCAGTCAAGAAAAATAATTTTATAAGAACCAAATGAGAGGTTTTAAACAGTAAGATAAAAATGCAAAATCAACTGTGCTTTTCCAGAAAGCTTCCCTATGTTCCTCTCCTTTAGTTCAAATTAACCTTATCTTCATTCATAGGTAGATATTTGTATTTCTATTATAGCAATTTCCAATCTCTTTCTATGACTTACTTATGTACATCTCTTATCTCCCTGATTACAAATTCCAGTCATCATGTACTGCAGACTATCTTTCAGCAACAAGAAACCTAAGATGCACTATAAGAATTATGTGAAATAGTTACCATCTCAGGTCCTGGAGTCACATACCTTCAACAATTTGATCCACCTAAGGTTCAGTTTTCATAACTGTAAAATCCCTGTAAGAATATGGAGCATTGGGAAGGTTAAATGAGATAATGCATGGAACACACTTCTGCTTATTAATATATTCTAGCACAAAGTTATTTGATTGCTCACTATTTATCTATTTATCAGGAATTCTGCTGTGTATTGGAGAGAGTATGAAGGAAGGCTTTCTGACACCCCTAATTTCTTAGAGTTAATGAATGAGAGATGGGAGAAAGACGTTATTTAAAAATAAAAAAACAATTCTTCTTCTTTTCATGAGTTCTATGAAATAGATACTAACTGGATAGGAAGATCTTATTCAATAACCACTCAATGAGTGCTGATTATTTTTATATTATTTTAACATTTTAAAAAATTTCCTACATGATTGAAACAGTTATTTTCCATTCAATTATTATTTATAGCCATTGTCTATATTCCCAGTAAACAAGAGTCTTTTTGTTTTTTACTTGTTAAACTTCTATTCAATGAAGTATTAAGCCTTTTTACTGTAATGTAAATTTAAAATACATTATCTCAAAAGCTAAAAAAAAGAAGAAAAAGAGAAGGAAGGAGGGTGGGAGGGAGAGAGGAAGAGAATATCATTATATTCTTAGAATTGTATCTATGGACTATATTGAACCTGTTAAAAACTAATTAAAAATTAAAATACAATTTTTTTGAAAAATTTCCCACATGCTTTGTAAAAAGTTTATTCATAATGAATGTTCGTTACATTTAGTTCTCTGTGAACTGATTCACGTTAAATAACATGAAAGACAGCATTGAGTGCGGGCCGCGTGGCACAGCTATTACCAGGCTGGGCCAGCCCACCACATGTACTGTATCCTGCTTTTTCCTTTTGAAAGCTCTAAAGCACTTCAGGAGGAGAAAGTATTTATTTAAATACAGTGTAATAAGTTCATTAAATCTAAAAGAACTGGCCCTCAAGGGAGTGATAAATTTGAGATTGACTAGCCAGATTGTGTTTCCTGGGAGGAAGCTTTTAGTAGCTGACCTAAGGAGAGAAATTTGTTGTTAAAAGCAAACACTACAGTATAATAACCAAACAAGTGGTTTGGCATGTGGTGCATTAATTGTGCTAATTGTAGGTTAAGAAGAGGTAGATCTCACACTGCTAAATGTTGATTACAAGCTGGAAATCCCTGCACAGGAATGCAGTTTTTGTGCTTTAGCCAAGGAGTTTTGCTTTTATTTAAATTTGTTTGGGCTTGGTGTGGAGAAGCCTGACTAGAAAACAATTAGGTTAGTTTGTGACGCTAGACCCCCGGAGGAGAGTGTTAAGGGACTGCTGTGATTAAATCCTTACGATGCAATTTCAAACAATCCTTTTCCCAACAGAGGGCTCTCACACCCACATCCAGCCCGCTTGCAACACAGCACATACTACATACTGTACTCATCCTCACAAATGCAAATCCAGTCTTCTTTCTTGTCATGGGGTACACAAACCCTCTGCATTGTCCTGAAGGAGAGAAAGCACACATGAGGAGACACAACAAGTCGCAGAAGGTCCCTTTCCTTTTGAAAAGCACCATATTAGAAACCCAACTGAATTTTCTCTGTCTCATCTCCTTTAAGGTCAGTAAGACTCCCTAGGTCTAAAAAGGCTCTTTGTTTGTTTGTGGCTTCTTGTTTGTTTTCTCTTCAGTGGCTGGATGCCTTTCACAAAAATGTACAGTGTCAGTAAGGAAAGATTGAAACTTGAAGTTCCGTCCACGTTTTGTGCCTGTCCCTTTATGCCCTCTGGCTCACATACATTTCTATTGTTCTAAGGGTTAAAAACTGCACTATCAAAATGACAAGCCTTATTACTCAGTCAAAGTAAATGGATCACCACATAACCTTTCAGAAATGTTCTTCCTTAAGCTATTAAAACATTCCATGCCCTTAGATGACAACAATTTCTCTGCCTTTTGAAATTTCTTTTCTATCCTGCAGAGTTCATAGAGATATGCTTGGTTAAAATCAACTTATATAAAACTATGCACTGTAAATTCTGACACTTCTGTTTGAATCTCTTTTCAAACACTTGTCTTTGCTCACCATAATAGATGTCAGTTCTTCTGATGTAGTTCAAGCATGAGCTTCATATGAAGACTCAGCTATGTCTATTGCATTTCTGAAGCTACTACTCACTGAAGTTTTGTGCTGTTTGACATCAAAGATAGGCAAGAATCACCTGCTGAGTTCACATGCATGGAGCAAAACATCTTCAAATCACTTTTGCTAGACAAAAGTTTTTTTTTTTTTTTTAATATTAAGCTTTCACTATCGTGTGGACTTAAAGACAAACGCAGTCCTCGTTAAGGTCACAACATTACGTTATTAAAATATGCATCAGAAGCTCTGAATTTAGCTAACTTTTTAACTAATGGTAATTTGTGTAGTTGCTTCAGATTTTAACTTAGCTGCAAAGAATTCAGCATCATTCAGACATTCAAAATGTGATTTTTTTTAATTCAATGCAGAGTTATTTTGCTCAAAGGTAAAAGTGCTTTGAAAATTCTCAAACTGAAAGAGAATCTTCTAATATGTCCAACATTAATAGATGTCCTTGACATAATTTAAGAGATAATTCCATTCTAAATAAATGTGTACAGAGTACTTAAAAATCATGCATTTTTGTTTTAGAAGGTAGACTCAAAAGTTC
This sequence comes from Oryctolagus cuniculus, assembly GCF_051225735.1. Taxonomy (NCBI): domain Eukaryota; kingdom Metazoa; phylum Chordata; class Mammalia; order Lagomorpha; family Leporidae; genus Oryctolagus; species Oryctolagus cuniculus. The sequence continues at coordinate 150,374,309 of NC_142869.1, read as the reverse complement.
AGAGCTACTAAAAATAACTCTGTTTTGGGAAAACAATAATTAATATTTTGGAATTTTTACTGAGCAATGCAATTTGGTGTTACTGTTGTAAAACATCAAAATTCCTCATGACAATAAGAAAAACAATATTTTTATGGAGCTGAGAATGTGAAAATTATAATGTTTTCAAACATCTGTGATGTTCTAGATTAAAGTGTTAAAATTTGGGCTCCCAATGACCTAGTAATTAAATTCAACAGAAAGATAAGCGAACTATACTAAAACAAAGCAGACTGCGGTGTGCCCAGGAACAAGCCTTTTTTCTAATTTTCCTGTTAAAGGCTACTAAATTTCAATACAGACTTTCCTAGGACAGCAATATTTCAAAACTTTGGGAGGCTGTTACAGTATCTGTAAAGTTTTGTTTGCCATCCTTTGAATATGTTTTAAATACATAGAGTTTATTGTTACCATTATATAAAAAAGGGCAGTTTAGTACAAAAAGAAATCTGAAAACATCTAATTTTAAAAAGAATTCATTAGATTGCTTTACTTTGCCTTGGATTAGTATTTTAGAATTCTTACTCATATTTTTTCCCCATCTAATGTAGATACGCCCTATACTGACTTGTGGTCACCAATATCATTCAGCACAAACCGTCTCAGAGGTAAAAAGTTTGAATATAGGCCAAGGACAGAAGAGAAATATGCAGAGGTTCTTTTTTCCCCTCATTCTATAAAAAAGAACACAATGATGAAAGATAGAGATAAAATGTCATGTCAGTGTAATCCCTTAGCTAACCAGTCAACCAGAGAGTGGTCACTAAAGTCCAGAACACCTATGCCTTTCTTTATTGCAATCACATTTTGAATTATCTTTCTATGCTACAAAAGACTCTGATTAGATAAATGTTCTCAGTTTCACATCCTGAAAAGGGTATTTTTAAGAGTGGAAACAGTTCTAACTTTAGACAAGACTATAACTGAGCAAAAAAAGGAAGAAAAACACCAGAAGAATTGCTAAAATGAAATTTAATTTCATTTTTTGTAACCATTCACTATCAGAAAATATACTGAATTTAATTTAAATGTATTATTTAAGTCTCTCACAAAGAGTGTGTACAGTTCACCAAAATCTTGGTTCTCTTTTTGTTTCTGGGCATACAAATATATATAGTCTCCCTTACGATTGAATATGATCATGCTGCTGAGTTCTTGCCAGAGAAATATGACCAGAAGTAACATGTGCTACTTTCAGACCCTTTCCTGGCCCTCCCTGCCCCTAATCTTCTCCACTTCCTGCTTGGAGGGAAGGTGCTGAAAATTGTTGAGTCTCTGGCAATCTGGATGCCTAAATCATTGCATAGAAAAACACTGCCTGTTGGACTCATTTAACCACCAGCTTAATGACATGAACGTGAATAGACTTATATTGTGTTTGTACCTTTACATATCACTTCAAACATAGTCACAAATCTGTCTTGTGCCTGGCGTAGGTGTTCTGGACCTTGTTCTGTAGATTAAACTCCTAAGAAATGAAGATTCCCTCTCAGTAGGCAAAAGGCAAGATCATACTAGAAGAACACTGTATGGAATTGGACATATTGCAATAGACATCTTTGGAAACTCTGCAACAAGGTCATTAGGTGAAGGATAATACATAGAAATAATGCAGGGTGAAAGCAACAAGGAGGAGATTATGCACAACTACTAACTCAGAAGAGTGGAAAAGGGATACTGCTTCTGCCTATTATGGGATAGTTGCTAGAAATAAAATTAGCTTGTAAATGGTTCAGAATATGATTGTATGTGCATACATATGTGTATACATACATATGTTTGTTTTCATATGTATGCATGCACATTGACATGCATACATTTGTCCACAAAAAAGAATTATATTGATGATAAAGAATTCTTTATAAATCAATTAAAAAATCAGCTCTATTTTTCAATGGACAAAAGATACAAACAGGCACTTCTAAAAATGCCCAAATGAAAAATCCAATTGATTTAATCAATTCCTATGAAAATGGAAATTATGAAGTACCACTGTGTGGCTACCTGAATGGTTAATATTTTAAAGAATGACAACCAACTTGTTGGCAAATATATGGAGCAATTATTTGGCATATGCATTGGTAATTTATTATAATATAACAATATTATATTTCAATCCAACAAGAACTATCTCTAGAATATATAGATAATAACACCAAAATTATTTATTTCCTTGGTCTTGTCGATCTTTACATTGTATATACGTGCTGGGTTCCTATGCAGCTAAAATTTTGCTATAGAATATAATAATAACAATTTATTTCTTAATAAAATAATTGGGATATGTTGTGGTACGGTGGGTTAAGCCACACCTTGTCATGCCAATATCCCATACTGCTGAAACAGTTCAAGTCCTGGCTGCTCTACTTCCAACCCAGCTCCCTCCTAATGTGCTTGGAAAAACAGCAGAAGATTGCTCAAGTAGCCCAAGTATTTGAGACCTTGTTGTCCATGTAGAAGACCAGGACTGAGTTCCTGGCTCCTGGATTCAGCCTGGCCCAGCCCTGGCCATCTCAGTCATTTGGGGATGAACCAAAGGATAAGGATCTTGCTCTGTCACTCAAATTAAAATAATAATAATGATAAAAATAAATCTTTTTTAAACAGTGCTTCAGATAACCAGTGCCCATATGAGATGCTGGTGCTTCAGGCCAGGGCGTTAACCCACTGCACCACAGCGCCAGCCCCAGAAAGAAGATTCTTTAAAGTGCTCTCTAAACTGAATGCTCTGACTGTATCCTTAGTGGTCTGTATTCTAATAAGAAAAAGGAGCTCAAATAATAAACTTAAGCTGAAGTAAAAATATAGATATAGATAAAGAAAATAAGCAAAAACTGCATATACTTGTTAAATATGGCTTGTGAATATGTGGATATTCATCATAATATTTTTGCAGTTTTCTACATGTTTGAATTTTTTGTCATAAAAATTGGAAACAAATAATGACCATTAACAAAGCCAAGAAGTTTTGAGTTATTTTGTGGGTTATAACTTTGTTCCAAAGTAGATATTTTTAATGTAGAATAAAACATTCTCATACCACATATCCAAGTACTTAGAAGACAATAAATCTAGGAGACTATTTTGTGTCCTGGATAAACAAAAGTACTTGGATACAACTACAGAGTTTTTTGGAATTGTGCTGATTGAAAGTCAAACTTTTCTCTTCAGTGAAGGACATATTAAATATAATGATGATAGAAGAGAAGATATTTGGCATATGAAAAGAAAGCAATAATATCCAGTTAATAAAGAGGTTCTGACAGGCAGCAAAGAAGACAAGAGTCTCAACAGGAAAATGAGTAAAGTAAAAAAAAAAACATTTGCAAAACCAAATGACTTCCAAGTTTATTAGAAACCAGATGTATGTTAATTAAAATCTTGAAATAATCCTTGACACCTTTTAGATTCACAGATGTTTAATGTAATGTGGAGCTATAACACAACCTACTACCAGTGGGAACATTAATTTCTGCAGATATTCCAGAGCATGCTGTAAACAGTGACACAGCAATCCTACTGCAGGTCTTCTGTCTTTAAATATGATCACATGAGAAATGAGTGTAAGTACATTCCTCATAGTCAATGCCATTAATCAGCTATGGCATACCAATATAATATATCTGTTGTGAAATGTTAAAATATGCCCATATGGCTTGATGAATTTAGTCAGTAGGGATTTCTAGACCAATAGAACAAAATAGAAACCCCAGAAATTAATCCATGCAACTACAACCAACTACCCTTTGACAAACAAACTGAAACCAATCCCTAGAGAAAGGACAGTCTCTTCAACAAATGGTGCTGGGAAAATTGAGTCTTCAAATGCAGAAATATGAAACAAGACACCTACCTTACACCTATACAAAAAATCAACTGTAAATGAACCACGAACCTAAACCTTTGACCTGATACCATCAAATTACTAGAAGAAAACAACAAGGATACCCTGCAAGACATTGGCATAGGCAAAGACTTATTGTAAAAGATCCAGAAGCACAGACAATAAAACCAAAAATTGACAAATAGGATTGCATCAAACTGAGAAGCTTCTGTGCTGCGAAGGAAACACTTAACAAAGCAAAGAGGCAAGTGACAGAATGGGAGAAAATATTAGCAACTGATAAAGGATTAATATCCAGAATCCATAAAGAGCTCAACAACAATAAAAACAAATAACCCAGTAAAGAAACAGGAAAATGACTTAAACAGGTATTTTTCGAAGAACGAAATACATATGACCAATAAACACATGAAAAAAGTCTCAGGATCACTAGCCATCAGGGAAATGAAAAAATCCACAATGAGGTTTCACCTCACCCTCATTAGAATGACTTTCATACAGAAAAAAGCAAACACCAAGTGCTGATGAGAATGTGGGGGAAAAGGTATCTTAATTCACTGCTGGTGGGAATGGAAATTGGTAAAGCCACTATGGAAGACAGTATGGTGATACCTCAGAAATCTGAATATAGACCTACCATATGACCCAGTCATCCCACTCCTTGGAATTTACACAAATGGAATGAAATCATATGATAGAGTTATCTGTACTCTCTTGTTTGTTGCAGTTAAAATCACAATAGCCAACACAAGAATAAACCCAGATATCCATCAATTGATCAATTGAAGACTGGACAAAAAAATTGTGGTATATCTACACTATGGGATACTACATGCTAGTAAAAAAAGTGGGGGGGGGAATCTTGTCATTTGCAATAACATGTATGCCACTGGAAACCATTATTCTTAGTGAAATAAGTCAGTCCTAGAAAAAAAAATCATGTTTCCTTGATTTGTGATAATTAATATACAGAGCACAAAATGCAATGTATGTGAATGAAATTGACATTTTGAGATTTGATTATTGTGTGTGTTTATAATAATTATTTACTTATTTATTTGAAAAGAAAAAATTAAAAATAAAGATTTATTTATTTGTTTATTTGAAAGACAAAGAAAGAGAGAGAGAAAGAGAGAGAGAGGGAGGAAGATTTTCTATCTGCTGGAAACTTTCAAAATGGGCACAAAGGTTAGGGATGGGCCAGGCCAAAGTCAAGAGCCAGGAACTCGATCTGGAACTCCCAAGCAGATAACAGAGGCTTGAGTGTTTGGGTCATTTTTTGCAACCTTCCTAGATATATTTGCAGGAAGCTGGATCTGAAGCAGAGCAGCTGGGAATTGAATCAGTGTCCAATGCAGGATGCCAGCATTCAAGTAGCAGCTTAATGGGCTGTACCACAATGCTGGTCCCAGTTGTAAATATTTTAATACACTGCCTTATTACAGCATGATAGTGCTGGGAGGGAGTTGGATCAATTTAGATATCTATCACTAAGAGAAGGAATGGATAAATATGGTGGAGCAACATCAGCTATTGTAAATAATGGACTAAGTTCACATGACAGCACACATTGTGAGAATGCAACATAGCTTATGCAGCTCGCCCCCTATAGATAGGGGTTTTTATATTTTCCAGGATTTTATTATACTATAAAATCATATATATACATATACATATTCATATATGTATATATATATATATATATCAAAGGCTATTCCAATTTTCCCTTCTATCAGCTATTTTGGGAAGTGAACCCCTGTATATTTAGATTTAAGTTGTACTGAGTGGTCTAAAAATAGATAATTTTAGTTGCATAAAAATTTTTCCAGAAAAAAGAAATAGAAGGAACAATTTCTAGTTCATGCTAAAATATGGAATATGTAACCTTGATAGGTTAAATTCAGAAAACATAAATCAGTTTAACTGAGGATATCACACTATCTTCTTTTTTTGTTTTTTTTTTTTTAATTTTATTTATTTATTTACTTATTTATTTATTTTTGACAGGCAGAGTGGACAGAGAGAGAGACAGAGAGAAAGGTCTTCCTTTTTTTGCCGTTGGTTCACCCTCCAATGGCAGCCGCGGCCAGCGCACTGCGGCCAGCGCACCGCACTGATCTGATGGCAGGAGCCAGGTAGTTCTCCTGGTCTACCATGGGGTGCAGGGCCCAAGGACTTGGGCCATCCTCCACTGCACTCCCTGGCCACAGCAGAGAGCTGGCCTGGAAGAGGGGCAACCGGGACAGAATCCGGCGCCCCGACCGGGACTAGAACCCGGTGTGTCGGCGCCGCAAGGCGGAGGATTAGCCTAGTGAGCTGCGGCGCTGGCTCACATTATCATCTAAGAAAAGAAAATAATAAAAATAGAATAACAAAAATATAGGTAACCTTAAGAGAGGAGAACACAATAAAATCAAGAATGCTGTTCAGCCAGACATCATAAAGAAATGGAATAAAATTACTAAAAACACATACAATTTATGGTGAGCTGTATCTTCAATATGTGAAGAACTAGATACCAATAACAAAAAGGAAATTTTACAGGAAAACAGATAAAGGGCCACTTATATTAAAATTGATAAAACATTAAGTAAATCATCTACAATTAAATGGTAACGTTAGGAATCTGGAAAAACAATGATAAAAACCACAATGGCGGAGCATTTTACTTCCTCCAGGTAGGTAAATTATTAACATGACTCTAAGTATGAGATGTTGTAAGGATATGAAACAAAGGAAATTCTCATCTACCATTAACTAAAATATTAATCATTACAACCACTTTAGAAAATATTTTGCCATTATCTAATCAAATTAACTATATGCATATCCACAACTCTGCATTTTTATGCCTGAACATACTTTAAAAAGCTCATGGAAAGATGGGACTAAAACATGAGTTTACTTTGTTGCAAATATTCCTTAAAATTCACACATAGTTTTTTTTTAATTTTTACCAGAAAGCTTTTATTTAATCAATACAAATTTCATAAATTTCACAACTACTTTAAGAGCATGGTGATTCTTCCCAATGTATCCACGCTTCCACCCACTCTTCCACCCCTCTTCCTCTTCCCTCTCCTGTTCCCACCTCTGTTTTTTACTAAGATCTATTTTTAATTAACTTTATACACATACAATTAATTCTATGTCAACTAAGGAGTTCAACAAATAGCATGAAAAAAAAAAACTGTTCCTCAACAGTCAAGACAAGGGCTGTTCAAAGTTACTGCTTCTCAAATTGTCAATTTGATTTCTACAGATTGCCTTTTAGGTGTTCTTTGAAGTATCACAGATCAGGGGGAACATATGGTATTTGTCCCTTTGGGACTGGCTTATTTCACTAAGAATGGTGTTTTCCAGTTTCGTCCATTTTGTTGCAAATGACCAGATTATGTTTTTTTTTAACTGTTATGTACTATTCTATGTTATACATATCCCATAATTTCTTTATCCAGTCTTCAGTTGAAGGGTATTTGGGTTGATTCATATCTTAGGTATTGTGAATTGAGCTGCAATAAACAAGGGGGTACAGATAATTCTTTAGTGTGCTGATTTCATTTTCCTTGATTCAATTCCCAGGAGTGGGATGGCTGGGTCATATGGTAGGTTTACATTCAGATTTCTGAGGTATATCCATATTCCATACTGTCTTTCATAGTGGCTTTACCAGTTTACATTCCCAGCAACAGTGGATTAGGGTACCTTTTCCCTCACATCCTTACCAGCATTTGTTGTTTATTGATTTCAGTTAGAATGAAAGCCAATCTAACTGGGGTGAGATGAAACTTCATTGTGGTTCTGATTTGCGTTTCCCTAATAGTTAGTGATCCTGAAACTTTTTTCATGTGTCTATTGGCCATATGTATTTCATTCTTTGAAAAATGCCTGTTTAAGTCATTTTCCCATTTCTTAACTGGGTTGTTTGTTTTATTGTTGTTGAGTTTCTTGATCTTTTTTATATATTCTGGTTATTAATCCTTTGTCAGTTGTATAGCTTGCAAATAATTTCTCTCATTCTGTTGGTTGCCTCTTCACTTTGCTGAGTGTTTCTTTTCAGTATAAAAGCTTCTCAACTTGATTTAATCACATTTATCAATTTTGGCTTTGATTGCCTGTTCCTCTGCATAGTTTTTCCATAGTATCCATTTTCTGTCAACTTTTTGAAATTTCTGACAGTCTCATATACTGTACTAAAAACCATGCTCTGCATTACCAGAATATATTGACAAATATATTTCTGGCAACATTTTTTATAACATCCAAATGCTGGAAGTAGTCCTAATGTGCAAAGCAGAATGAATATTAGAACATTCATAAAATAGAACACATCCATAAAAATGAATGAACTACAAGTATGCAAAACAACATAATGTATCAGATACACATGAGTTCAAATAAAACTTGTAGAAATATTCTTACACAACAATTCTATTTATACAAAGTTCAAAAACCAGGCAAACAAAAACAATACATCATTTATGCATATATACATGGGTGGCAAAATCATTTTAAAAAGCAAAGGAAAAGATCAACACAAACTAATGGCTAGTGGTTACTTTTGCAGTGAAAGACAGAGATTTGCTCTGAGAGATTGAATAGAGTGGGTTTCTAAGGCACTGATCAGGATATATTTTTTAAGCCAGGTGTTGAATACTTAAAACTTTGTCACGAGGCCAGCATTGCAGCATAAATGGCAAAGCCCCTGTCTGCTATGCTGGCATCCCATGTGGGTGCCATCTCAATTCCTGGCTGCTCCACTTCCAATCCAGCTCCCTGCTAATGGCCTGGGAAAAGCAGTGGAAGATGGCTCAAATGTTTGGGTCTATGCCACCCACATGGGAGACTAAGGTGAAGCTCCTGGCTCCTGGTTTCAGCTTGGCCCAACACCGGCCATTGCAGCAATCTGGTGAGTGAACCAATAGATGGAAGATCTCTCTCTGTCTTTCCAATTCTGACTTTTAAAATAAATCAATAAATCTTTTTAAAAAGAGTTTATCACATTATTTACTATTTTATAGCATATACTTACATGTTTATCAAGTCTGGTCGTATGTGAAGTATTTCATAATGATGTCAATAGGAGGTGATTCTGACTAGAATATTTTTAAATTTATATTTATTTTTTGTGAGACAGAGCGAGACAGAAAGAAAAAGCTCTCATTAATTGGGTTACTCTCAAAATATCCACAGTTGTCAACAGGTGGTGCCAAGATCAACACAGAAGCGAGGAAACACATATTCATCCCTGGTCTCCCACGCCGTAGCAGGAACTCAACTACTTGAGCCATCACCCAATCTCTAAAGGTCTGCATTAGCAGGAATCTGGAATCAGGAGTTGGAGTCAAAGACCCCAGGAATTGAACCCAGGCAAACTGACATGGGACATGGCTCTCTTAACCATGAAGCCAACACCAGTCCCTAGAAGAATAGTCATTGGAAAAAGTTGAAGTAATCAGTGTATTTTAAATAAATTAAAAAGCATAATCTTTCCATGGAATTACTCCAGAACTTTTCAATAACATTTTACCTGACTTACCTTCATATGGAATCAGGACCTCCTTGTCTATTTAGATTCCATGTAGGAATGGAATCTAATGTCTCTGGTTCAGTTGTTTAGCTCTGAAAAGAATGATTCTAGAAAATAGCTTTTGGCCGGCGCCACAGCTCACTAGACTAATCCTCCGCCTGCAGCGCCAGCACCCAGGATTCTAGTCCCAGTTGGTGTGCCGGATTCTGTCCTGGTTGCTCCTCCTCCAGACTAGCTCTCTGCTGTGGCCCGGGAAGGCAGTGGAGGATGGCCCAAGTGTTTGGGCCCTGCATCCGCCTGGGAGACCAAGAAGAAGCACCTGGCTCCTGGCTTTGGATTGGCGCAGTACACTGGCCACAGAGTTCCGGACATAACGGCCATTTGTGGGGTGAACAAATGGAAGGAAGACCTTTCTGTCTCTTTCTCTCACTGTCTAACTCTGCCTGTAAAAAAAAAAAAGAAAGAAAGAAAGAAAGAAAGAAAGAAAGAAAGAAAGAAAGAAAGAGAAAATAGCTTTTAATATGATTACCCTAACTTTCAGAATTCTGCAAAACTTGAGAATCTTATCAATTTGGAAATCAGTCATATGTCAATGATTGATGATTAAAAACATACACAAATGATGCTTTTACAATTATTTCTTTTTCTTCATTATTACTCTTTACAGCCAAACCCCAAAAGAATGTAGTTTTATGGGCAATTACCCATCTCCATCCCTCAAATCCTGTTTTTAAAAGTTTCTTTGAGAAATCTGATCCTTGGCCTCCTACCAATTGTGGCTGGAAATACAACCCAATTTCTCTCTCTTCATTTAGAGAGAAAATAAATCTGTTATTTTTGTCTCTCTAATACAATTGCTATTAAGCAAAATTTGCTGTTCTTAGGGAATTTCATGCTAGTGAAATTGTAGGATAATTCAGTTATCTTAGTAGATGAAGTTTCCAACATTGGGCAGTTTCTGATTTTTGATCAGGTGATTTCTTTATCAGGAGACATTCTATCAAATTCCCTTTGTAATTTCATATGAATAAAAACCCAGCAAGTATCCTTTACTGGAAAAGGACACATTTTGGTTGCATGATTTGATAGGCTTCTTACTCCTGAACAAGGTGACTCATATAGGCCACCTGAGAGAACTTGAAGTGCAGCAAGAAATTTAATGGTCCATCCTCCTTTGACTCAGGCAACATTGGTATACCATTTCTTTTTACTAGTTTCATGCAAAGCTTACAGAAGCCTCTTGCTGCCTGCTTTTGCAGGGCCTGTGTTCACAGGTTTTTGGGACAGCATATTCTCTGTGGTTCCAACCTACAGCTTTCGTCATCTTATAAAATCATACAGATTGTCTCCTGGATGTCTACACTTTTCCTTCTGTTTTGCAAACTTTAGTCTCTTGGCAATAAGAAGGAACATCTTGTTAGCGTGCATTTCTGGCAATGTATTTTTCCTCCCCTTCTTTTTTTGAAAACCTGAAATGCATTCAGGTTGGTGGTAGATTTCCCGTAAAGAACACAATTTATTTTCAGTGTCAAGGCTGTTCATAGGGATTGGTGCTCACTGTTTCTGTATTAAAATCTCTGCCACTCAGGACAGATTTTCTTTTCCCTGTCTCATGGTTCTTAGGTCTCTAATGAAGAGCCTAGCTCTGCCTAAATGTCCTTACTCAAAATCTTTTAAAGATAGGTGCTTAATTAAGAGAATCAATGTAGAATTAATTTACTCCTATTAGATTCAATAACGCATTTGATACTAAAATATCAAAACAGTGTCTCTGTTTCCCTCCATCTAGATTTTCTCAACTTCAGTTATCACCTCTACAAAACAAAGTGTCTTTTCTTATGAACTTTCATTCTCTCTCCTTGAACTTGTTTTCTCTTCTGAGAATTCTCTAAGATAATAGACCATCACCTTATACACAGCGTCTGCAACTAACCAAGATCTCTTTCTAACTCACTTAAAACTGGTTCTTACTCTACCATCACTATCATTTATAATATCATTTTTCTTACCACCATGGTTTTCAGAAGTATCTACACTTGTCAGTGATTCTATTGACTCATCTACCTTAGTTAACCTGTCTTCTTTCTTTGCACTAACACAACTGTGTTCTTCCTCCCATTTGGATTATTCTGATAGCTTCCCTGTTGGATTCTGAGCTCCTGTTTTTCTGGGCTCTAAGCCAAAGTCGTCAAAATTGGAAGAGGCAGGTAATACTGTCATTTCAGCAAGGCAGGCAAGTAGCTACAGAAGCTTGGTCTTCAAAGAGTCACACAGCAACAAAAGCACTACTAAGCAGATTTTAATCAACATATTACAAGGTAAGGCCAATTCAAGTGCTCACTATTTTATACCTGATAGACATACCCATTCTTAGCTACGACTGTTATCCCACTATATCTATAGTTTCAGCATCACTGGATCCAACTAACTGCAGTTGGAAAATATTTGAGAAAAATAATTACATCTGTTCTGAACAAGTACAGACTATTTTTCTTGTCATTGATTCCTGAACAATATAGTATGACTACTTCAATAACATTTACCTTGTATCACATACTAGAAGTAATCTAGAGAAGTTTTAAAGTATATAGGTGGATATGTGTAGGTGATATGCAAATGCCACACCAATTTATTTAAAGAATTCATCATGGAATTTCTGTATCTAAGGTTATCCTATAACAATCCCAAGGAAAATAAAGGATGATCATAAAGATAAAACAAAGAATCATGTTTGATTTTTCAAGGCAATCCTATTCCTGGCTGAGGATAGGATGAGGATGCTATAACTGAATCATAGTAGTAGTTCTTCACTGCATACAACGTAAATCTCTACATTTTTGCCACCAATTCATGATTCTGCATAATCTAATTCAACTAGCATATCCAATACGTGAGAAAACTTTAAGAGTTTGAAAGAAAATGAAATTAAAAATATAAATTTTTAAAGTTTTATTTAAGGTATACAAATTTCATGTATTTTATGTATTCAGAATTAGGAACATAGTGATAGTTCCTACCTTCTCCTATCCCCTCCCTGCCCACTTTCCCACCCTTCTCCCTCCTTCCTCTCTTATTCCCTTTATTTTTACAATGATTTACTTTCATTTTACTTTATGCTCATAAGATTAACCCTACATCAAGTAAAGAGTTCGACAAATAGTAAGAAGAAAAAAAAATACTGTTTTTCAACAGTAGAGATGAGGGCTGTAAACAATCATCAAATCTCAAAATGTCAACTTCACTTCTATACATTACATTTTTGGTACTCTATTAGTTACTATAGATCAGGGAAAACATGGTATTTGTCTTTTAGGGACTGGTTTATTTCATTAACCATAATGGTTTCTAGTTGCATCCATCTTGTTGCAAAAAACAGGATTTCATCCATGTTTATGGCTGAGTAGTATTCCATAGTGTATATATACCATAATTTATTTACTTAGTCATCAGTTGATGGGCAGCTGGGTTGATTCTATATCTTAAGTATTGTGAGTTGAGCTGCAATAAACACAGAGGTACGGATAACATTTTCATATGCTGATTTCATTTCCCTTGGATAAATTCTCAAGAGTGAAATTACTGGGTCAAATGGCATATCTATTTTCAGGTTTCTGAGATGTCTCCATACTATCTTCCACAACAGGTGTACATTCCTGCAAAAAAAAAGTGGACTAGGGTGCTTTTTCCCCACATCCTTGCCAGCATTTATTGTTTGCTGATTTCTGCATGAGAGCCATTCTAACTGGAGTGATGTTAAAACTCATTGTGGCTCTGATTTGCATTTACTTGATCACTACTAATCCTCAACATTTTTCATGTTTTTCTGTTGACTATTTGAATTTGCTTTTTTGAAAAATGCTTGTTCAAATCCTTTGCCTGTTTCTTAACTGGATTGTTTGTTTAGTTGTCATTGAGTTCTTTGAGTTCTTTATAGATTCTTCTATCTGATTCATAGTTTGCAAATATTTTCTCCATTCTGTTGGTTGCCTCTTCAGTTTGCTGAGTGTTTCCTTTTCAGAGCAGAAGCTTCTCACCTTGATGTAATCCCATTTGTCTATTTTGGCTTTGATTCCTGTGCTTCCGAGATCTTTTCTAAGAAGATTTGCCTATGCCAATATCTTTCAGAGTTTCCCCATTGTTCTCTAGTAATTTGATGGTATCAGGTTGTAGATTTAGATCCTTGATCCATTTAGAGTTGAACCCCCAGAGCCTATGATATGTTGGGAGCCTGGGAGCACTTCACTACCCTACCTGGGTGCCCCCTGTCAATCCTCCCAGCCAGACTCAGATGTCTTCTCTCTGCTGGTTCCTGGGCATGCAGACATGAGCTGGGTGGATGTTGTGTATGTCCAAAATGGTGTTCACCCTCTCTCAGCCAGTTGCTGGGTGTTGGGTTGGGGAGAGAGAAACTTGCCCCTATATTCCTCTTGGTTGGTAGGTACCCTGTTCCCCACAGGGCTCCAGGCCAGACTCACACCAGGCTCTCCCTGCAGCTATCTCACAGCTATCTCACCAGTGGTATGTGCTGCTGCAGTCTGGTGTCACCTCACTGTCCAAAGCTGGTGCTCAGGTTCTCAGCTCATGGAATCCTGTGTTGTGTTTGTGCTCATATTATTATGTCCACACCCTCCATGCTGATCCACAGTATCCCTCTTCCTTCCATGACAGTTTTCTCCCTAAGTCTTTACCTGAGATTGCACTCTCTCCACTATTTGCTTGTTTGTTTGTTTGTTAACTCTCTTCCCCTAGCCTAGAGCAGTAAGCCCCCACCCTATTCTGCCAACTTGGAATGTCACCACTTCTATCCCAATTCTATTTATGAACCCATGTATATGGCTTTCTGCAGAATGCCCAGGAATTTTTCTCCATCTAAAAATCCTGTTTACTCCTCAATGCTCAATTGTAAAATCTCTTTTCTAGTGAAATTTAAATGTGTACTCAATATTAATCCTCACCCTTATATGCCGAGATCTTTTTAGTTTGTGTCATATATAGAACACTGTAATTAGTCTGCAATCCCAAAAACAGTTATTGAGAATAATGTCGCCGGATTCTAGTGTCGGTTGCTCCTCTTCTAGTCCAGCTCTCTGCTGTGGCCCAGGAGTGCAGTGGAGGATGGCCCAGGTGCTTGGGCTCCTGCACCCACATGGGAGACCAGGAAGAAGCATCTGGCTCCTGGCTTCAGATCGGCGCAGCGCCAGCAGTAGCAGCCATTTGGGGGGTGAACCAATGGAAGGAAGACCTTTCTCTCTGTCTCTCTCTCTCACTGTCTATATCTCTACCTGTCAAAAAAAGAGAGAGAGAGAGAATAATGTACATGCTGGTGATTCTAATTCCTGGATATTTTAGATTTTTTTATTTATTTGAAGGGCAGAGTTACTGAGAGTGAGAAGGAGAGGGAGAGAGAGAGAGAGAATGAGAGAGAGAGAAAGAGAGAGAGAGAGAGAGGTCTTCCATCTGCTGGTTCACTCTCCAAATGGCTACAACAGCCAGGACTACACCAGGCCAAAGCCAAGAGCCAGGAGCTTCATCTGGGTCTCCCATGTGAATGCAGGGGCCCAGGTACTTGGGACATCTTTTACTGCTGTCCCAGGTGCATTAGCAGGAAGCTGGATTAGAAGTGGAGCAGCTGGGATGCTGACACTGCAGATGGTGGCTTAACCCATGATGCCACATGCCAGCCCCCAATTCCTTTTCTTAAAGAGACAATTATATTTTTGATGAGGAATGATATTTTACATTAATAATAGGAAATCCAATTCTACTTCAGGGGTCATAGAACTATTCATGGAAATACAAGCCAAGAATTAAGTATCAAAGAGAGAGTATGATTTTTCTAACTAAATCAGAGAAATAGACTCCAAGAGAAGTGTAATTATTATTTAAATGTGCACTCCATATCCACCATCTTAAATTCTTCATTTTCTATATGACTGAGATGGTACAAGAAAGAACTGAACAATCAAGTAGTACTCCCTGAGTATTTTTTATATACAATGGATTAATTACCTGGCCTTGCATAGACTATGACTACAAAGAGAATATATAAACCTTCTTTAGACTGAACTGCCCAGTAAGTAAACTGATATGATAAATCAGTCAAATTAAAACTAGACACAGGCAATAAGCCAATGTCTCTTCTACACATAGCAGGAAGGGGTCAGAGAATAACAGTAATGAGGAGCCATTTGCCTACAGTTGGTAAGATATTCCATTCTGTGATGAGCCAAAAAATAGCATTGTTTTTGAAATGTCTTAGTAATTCTTTCAGGATAATGATGAAATACATAAATAATAAAATTTCCAATTATGCATCACAATAAAAAAGAACTATTTATCGAATCCTAGATTATACTTGGACAGTTTGTGCAGCCTCAAGGGGGTGCTTTCTCTGAAAGAAGTAGTAAACATAGGGCTGGACCACTTCCCCAAAGACCAGCATGTCAGAAAGACCATCTGGTAGGAATGTGGAGTTTGGAATGCATTGTGTTTTAGGAAAACACTCCCTTTGACCTCATAACAATTTGGTAAAGTTACCAAAACCCCAAAATACTATTTTTCATTGAATTTCTCATAGAAAATGGAGAAGAGCATGAACTACAAAGTGTTGTGTTTGCCCTAGGGTGAAAACTAGACAGTATACTTGGCTGCAGAAAAATATAGGCAAAGAAAGGCAGTGGGAGCAGTATTGGAGTAAATCATAAAAACTATTGGGAGGCACATAAGATATCATAACTCTGGGAATGAACCCTGGGACAAGATTTCTAGTTATCCAGACAAGAAGTTATAGCTAACATCTGAGTTATTAATAATGAGAGTTATAATCATTGAAACAACAATAAAAATGAGAAACAATTTCACTTGATGTTTCTCTATTGCTGTTTAAAGTTCAACATATTGTTAAATTCTACCATATTCAAGCCAGTATTCACTGCTAACTGCCATATTTACAAAGCAGTCACATAGTTTAGTGATTTGTTTTAGAAAAACTCAGACTCTGGAGAATGCTTTTGGAAGTCTATCTAATTCATATTTCAGAGAATGTGTTTTCAGAAATACACTACAAAATATGTTTATATTTCTGGGAGGAATAGTTAAAGCTTTCACATAAAATAGATTATTTAGAGAACATATTCTTTCATCACTCAGACCTGGGGAGGTGGGTAGCATAGGCCACTACCCCTGTGAGAAAAACCTCTCAATAGTGATCTAGACTATGAATATATACATTGATTTTTCTTAGCTTATCATCTCTGTGTATCTCAATGATTGCACAAGGGTGATTGGGTGGTGGGATAGAAGAAAGAAAGGAACATAGGAAGAGAGAAGGATAAAATGAAGGAAGGAAGGAAGGAAGGAAGGAAAGGAAGGAAGGGTAAAAGAAAAAGAGATATAAGGAAGGCAGTGTGGTAGGAAGGGACATGCCTGAATTAGTTGAGTTTATACTAAATGATTCACTATGGCTTTAAAAAGGCATGTTTGTTGTAAAAGAAAATTTTGTAAACTACTGCACTTTGCAAAATTCAAATGCCAACAACATTTCACACTATATTACCTCATTTAAATTCTCAAAGATACATAAAGACATGCTGAAGGCACTAACGGTATATACTTTGGTTTCCAAATTAATAATCCTTCCAGAGCAGTCCTATGAACTCAGTGGGAAGCTGACAACTCTGGAGAGGAGCTTCTTCTCACTTTCATGTCTTGGGAACCCATCCTGTATGGATCCTGGAAGAAAATGTTGCTGCATTTGATTCTCCCACAACACTATATATTTTTAATACTATTTTAATAATAATATGCTTATAAGCTTATTATGTAACCATTGATCATCCAAACAATAGTATTCATTGTGTAAAATATGATAGACTATCAAAAAAATTCCAATCCTTATCAAATCTAATTTATTACTAGTATAAAGCAAATAAATAAACAAACAAAACATCTGGTGAAAGTAAAGAAACAGAGACTAAATTTATTCTCCTGTATTACGCAATGAGAAAATTGAACAAAGTAAAAAACAAAATTTTTCAAACTTTAAGCAATAAGCAATTCATGGATGTGATCCCTGAATGAAAAGAAAAAAAATTAAGTGAGCCTTTAGTTTCAATGAAAGATTTTTCTAGGCAACTGAGCCAACTGCATGGGGCGAGGAGCTCCAAATTGTTGGTCAAATAAAAACATTTTCAGACATGCAGGGTATCAAAAAACGAGCAACTTGGGCACCCCTTTCTTAAGGAACTACTTGTGCTTCACCAAAAATAAAGAAGATGTGAGTTGTATTAAATGGGAAAGGAACCATGGGGAAGGAACCACGACAGAAGTAAAGAGCTGAAGTAGCAGTTAATGGAAATCACAGCACAACAGCTGTCAACAGAAGTTCATCTAAATATCATTCAGTTCATCCCCAAGTTCCTTGTGCCTTGTTTCAACCTGAGGATAGCAGAGCCCACACAAACAAAACTTGGATTTTTCTCTATTTTTCATTGTTGATGTAATCCAGTCCTTTCCATCAGCATTAGCTAAGGACACTGATTTCTAATTCCAACATTTTTACATATCTCCTGATCAGCCTCATCACATACTCTGGAAGCACCATTGCTGTTTTAATGCATGTGATACTCATTAGAACAAGAAAGAATGTGCCTCCAAGTGGCAGTATTCCAATGTGAAAAATATGGGAGGATTCCCATATAAATTGCAACCACAGATTATAAATTGACAAGTTTTAAATTTCCATTCCTTTTAAAATAAATAAAAATTGAACTTAATTAAATGAATGTCATATTTCCAGTTGAAACTTGTAGATGAGTCTTTTGTGGTCAAATCTATGTTGAATGGCAGCAAGAGGAAGACTTCCTGCCTCTTAAATGATGCAGTGTCATTGATTTTTTATTGTTATGGAGTGAAATCTCTGTACAACTGTTAACTTAATTCCTCGCAAACCAGATTTGATTACTAGTTATAACAGAGCATTCATTTTTTTAAAAAAGGATTTATTTATTTGTTTATTTATTTATTTATTTATGAGGCAGAGTTACACAGAAATAGAGAGTAACAGAGAGACAGACAGATCTTGCATCTGCTGGTTAACTACCCAAAAGACCTCAATAGCCATGGTTGAGAAAGGCTGAATTCAGAAGCCTAGAACTCCACCAGGATCTGCAACACAGGTGGCAGGGACCCAAATACTTGGGCCATCTTCCATTGCTTTCCCAGGCACATTAGCAAGGAGCTAGATCAGAAGTGGAGCAGCTGAGGTTTGAACAGGTGTGCATGTGAGAAGCCAGCAACACATGCAGTGGCTTGACATGCTGTGTCATAACACGGGCTCAGAATATTTGTATTTTTGTTTTACTAGGGAAATCTATTTTTGTCCTGAAATTTAGTCATCAATATAGTGGTATTGAAAGGTGGCGGGGCCTTTAATAGGGCTTAGGTTTTGGGGGCACATCCTTTGTGAATGGCTTAAAATCTACTGCCCCCCCCCCCCACTTTTCTACTGTGAGTGGAACTGCTGTGAGGCAACCACTGGAAGTCTACCTAAGCCTAATGCAGGACCCCGGTAGACTCCAGAACTGAGTGCTAAGACGAATGCTTTGTCTTTATAAATTACCAAGTCTTTGGCAATTTGACAATCAACAGAAAATGGACTATGACAATTCTCAGTCTTTCAAATAAAAAATATTATGTTCTGATACAATATGCAAATTAAGTTTATTTGCTATATATATATATTCAGAATGTATGGTGATAATATTTTTATTTTCAGGAAGATAATCAATAGTTCTTTTCCAATTCATTTATAATCCAGAATTTACCAACAAAATATAAAATAGTATTCATCAAGTTCTTTCAAATTAAGAAGGTTATTGCTAATATCATTAAGTGCTTCTTGTCAAAACTTTGTCAAGGCCAAATGTTCCGAATATGATATCATGCACTTGTTCTCATCTTACCAATAAAAGGAGATTATACATTGTTAATTTTATGGAGTCTTTTAATTCTCTCATATTGCCAGGGGATCTGTTAGTAAATTACCTCATCTAGTGTACTAAATGGTCCCTTAATGGCCTGTGTTATTGCAACTACAAATAAAGATATTCCCTTTCTATCAAAATGAACAGGCCTATAGATTTATGTTTGTTTTTGTTTTGTTTTGTTTAATGAGCAAGAAAGCCCTCATGTTATTCTTTAATTGTTGTAATTATTGATTGGCTACATTTATGCATCCAAATTATTGATCAAATCACAGCAACATATCCTTATTCCATGGGATACAGATTTTCTATTTTGTCAAATTCACAAAAGTTTTCTCTGTCATTCACTAATGTTTTCCTGGAGTTGTCACAGGGAACCATAAGATTCATTTATTTATTTGAAACGTAGAGTTGTAGAGAGACAGAGACAGAGAGAGAGAGAGAGAGATGAATTTTCCATCTGCTGGTTCAGTCCCCAAATGGCCGCAACATCCATGGCTGGACCAGGCCAAACCCAGGAGCCAGGAGCTTCTTCTGGTCCTCCCCTGTGGGTTCAGGAGTCCAAGTACCTGGGTTATCTTTGTCTGATTTCCTAGGCACATTAGAAGGTAGCTGGATTAGAAGTGTAGCAGCCCATATGGGATGCTGATACTGTAAGTGGAGGCCTAACCTTCTGCACCACAGTGACAGCCCCACATAGTGAATTTAATCATCTTTCAAGCAGGAATATTTACTGTAGTCCCAAAAATCGATATGCCAAAGAATATTGGAACATTATTCACAATATTCAAGACATGGAAAAACCTAAATGTGCATCCATTGATGAATGGATAAAGAAAATGCAGCATATATACACAATGGAAATCTTGTCAAGCGTGACAAAATGGATGAAGCTGGAGGGTCTTATGTTAAGCAAAATTAGCCAGGCACAGATAGAAAAATTCCTCATGATCTCACTTCAATGTGGACTTAAGAAAGTTAAACTCATAGAAACAGAAAATAGAATGTGGCTACCACGAAAAGGCCAGGAGGTGGTGGAGATAAAGGGTAGCTGATGGCCAAAGGGTGGAAGGTGTTAGTCAGATACGAAGAATAAACACTGAAGATCTGTTGCACAGACTGGTGACTATAACACTATAGTACATATTTCAAATCTAAAATAGTAGATTTTAACTGTTTTAACCACAAAAGGCATCCATATGTAAGGTGGTGGATTTGTTAATTATCCTCATTTAATCAATCCACATGGGCTAAACTGTCACTCAGTAAACCCTCAGTCCCTATTAGAGGACCTCATTCAGGTTCAGGCTCCACTTCCCATCCAGCTTTCTGCTAATGTGCACCCAGAGGGCAGCAGGTGATGGTTCAGATACTTGAGTTCCTACCACCCAAGCTGGAGTCCCATGGAGCTCTGGGCTCATGGCTTTGGCCTGGCCTAACCCTGGCTATTTCAGACATTTGAAGAATTTGAAGATGGATGATCCTTTTTTCCACCCACCCCCCACTCTTTCTCCCTGATACTCTACCTTTCAAGTAAATATACATAAATTAATAAAAGTTTAAAAATTTTCATTGTGCCCCATAAATATATACCATTATTTGTCAATTCAACTTTTTAAAAATTAAGGTAAGATAAAATTAAACTTTATTAATTGCAATTATTTGTGAATGTCAGTTATTCTGCTAGCAAATTTATATTCCTATGCATATTTATTTTATTTATATTTATTTTAATACAAAGTTTTACTGGTAGTATTTTTTTTATTTGACAGGTAGAGTTATAGACAGTGAGAGAGAGACAGAGAGAGAAAGGTCTTCCTTCCATTGGTTCACTCCCCCACAAAGGGCTGCTATGGCCAGCACTGCACCGATCCGAAGCCAGGAGCCAGGTGCTTCTTCCTGGTCTCCCATGCGGGTGCAGAGGCCCAAGCACTTGGGCCATCCTCCTCTGCACTCCTGGGCCACAGCAGAGAGCTGGACTGGAAGAGGAGCAACCGGGACTAGAACCCGGTGCCCATATGGGATGCCAGTGCCACAGGCAGAGGATTAACCAAGTGAGTCAGGGCGCCGGCCCTGCTAGTAGTATAATATTACAATGAGACTAGTACAGTAACCTAGAATTATCTCACAAACACCAAATAATATATTTTTTGAGTTTGACCCAATAACCAAGGATTCTGAAAAAAAAATAGTGCCACTATTTTGAATTAGCCTAGAATAGACTTTTAGAATTCAGTCAGTTGTAAGACAGTTTAGGAATAGGTCTGGCCAAAAGCAATTACTTGACAACTGTTCCTATATTTAGAAGGTTCATTCATTTACAAAATATTGTATCTTTCAAATAATACTAAAAACAAAATGCAGATGTTGAGCAGATGGTACCTGTTACTACTTCCAGGAAGAGCCCCCACTGCGTGGAGGGTAATAAATTGTACAACAATGCAATGGCAGCATGGCTGCCCATTCTGTTGTTCTCAGGTGTCAGGGTTTCCAAGAAAAATGTATCTGGGGTGAGTGTTAGGCATAGAGACTTACATTTTCACTTGGGATGCCTATCCAGTATCTAGCACAAGTTGCAGATCCCTTATATCCAAACAGCTTCCAGCTAACACAAACCCTAAGAGGCTGCTGTAATAGCTCAATTACTTGGGTCCCTTTCACCCACATGGGAGACCTGGATTGAGTTCCGGGCTCCTGGCTTCAGCCTGAACCACCTCTGGTTGTTGCAGGCGTGTGTGATGAATGAATGAAGCAGTAAATGAAAGAGCCCCCCCCCCCTCTTTCTCCCTTTCAAATAATATGAAGATAAGAAAATTCTAAATTTTTAAAGCAAAGACACATCTTACATATGCGTTGCTGGGAAAAAATAATTTGCTCACATGGAGGAAAGATAGAGGAAGATCACCTTGAATGCTGAACATCGGTTCCCCACGACCAATAGGTTTTTTCCTTCGGCAACTGCAGTGGGATGGTCTATTCTCAGCCCTTTCTTGCTGTAGACAAACATCCGATTATCCCCTCATTGTGAACAGATGCAGTAGTGATGATGACCAGGTGCTAACGCATACAGAACAGAACAGTGTGCATCGAGGCTGGGACAAAAAAAAGATATTCTGAGACAAAGACACATGTCTCAGGAGAAGCGGGCATCTTTATCTCTCTGTAAAGAAATTATCCAGATTCAAGGCCCATTCCTATGCCATGATGCAGGGCTTCAATGACCAGACACATATGATTTTTTTTTTTTTTTTCCAACAGTAGGTTTGTTAAAACAGTAGAACAGGGATTAGCAAAGTACTGCCCTCAGGCCCGGACCCATAGCTGAAACCCAGTCATGCTTGTTTGTTTCCTTATTATCAATGGCTACTTTTCCTGATGCAGCACTAGCATTACACAGATGGAACAGAGACCTTAAGGCCAGTAATGAAATAGGACTGCCTGGCTCTTCACAAAAAATGTTTGGCAATCTTGCTGGGGAACACTACCAGCTAAAAACAATGGTATCTGTTTGTTGTTGGAACCATAAGAAAATCCAGGCAAACAGGTCATAAACTAATAGTGTTAGGACTGCACGTTGCTATGCCTCCTTATCTATGCCTGCATGGCAACTGAACAGGTTCCAGTAAGGTTGATACATTTTTCTGCTGAGTAACTCCTTGGCTAATGACCACTATTGTGTAACCCTGTATAAAAGGAGCTAGCCCTTGTGGGCTGGTACTGCTGTGTTATGGTCACCTATGCTGCTGTTGCTTCTGCTGCCTGAATAAAGAATAAACAATCTGGGGCCAACACTGTAGCATAGTGGGTAAACCCGCCACCTGAAGCACCAGCATCCCCATGGGTGCCAGTTCATGTTCCAGCTGCTCCACTTCTGTCCAGCTCTCTGCTGTGGCCTGGGAAAGCAGAAGAGGATAGCCCAAGTCCTTGGGTCCCTGCACCTGCGTGGGAGACCCAGAAGAAGCTCCGGTCTCCTGGCTTCGAATCAGCTCCAGATGTTGCAGCCATTTGGGGAGTAAACCAGTGGATAGAAGACATTCTCTCTCTCTCTCTCTCTCTCTCTCCCCCCCCCTCCGTATCACTCTACCTTTTAAATAAATAAATAAATCTTAAAAAACAAATGAACCATCATTTTAATGGCTAAAGATCAAAGCAGTTGGGTATATATTGGCCAGCAAATATTCTTTTGATGTCACATATTTCACAAGAAGGCAATTCAGAAGTATGAGAAACAGAATGAAAATTATTTAATTCTGAAAAATAGTAAAGGAACTATAGAATGTGCTTTATTTAGATCTCTAAGAATCCTGGAGAAAAACCTCTTCTTTAACAATGCAGAAGGTGATGCTGGGTGCCTCTCACAGGCCCTTTCAGTCTGAAGCCCATGAGTCTCTGCCTTGAAAAGTAGTTCAGCTTTTAGTCCAGTCAAATATGTTTCTGCTAACCCTGGAAAATGCTTCTCAATGTACAACGACTGACATTCTTAAAAGTAAACACGATGTCTTTTCTTCCGGAAGATGCAATTGTTCAAATAATGACACTTCCTTTGACATTGACAGTGGCAAGGGGAGTATAATGTCAGACCAAGATGAGAGACTATGTTCAGTGAGAAATTGGATCAAGAATCCCCTGACACCACATCAGCATTTAACAGGCCAGACTTACCTGCCACTCCAGTGTGTGCTAAAGGACAGGCATAGAATCAATTAAGTCATCATCAAATGTGATTCAAATTGTTTCCTTCTGTTTTTAATGCCAATAGTCAAAATTCTGGTTCTTATCTAATGGTAGCTCATAAACAAAAGGGGGGAATGGTAAGAGAGAGACAAAAGAAGCAATTCCCTTAATAGCATGAAACCAGAAAAGAATTTCTTCCCCCAGTGCTTTCAGGATCATAGTCTACTTTTTCCCCTCATTTCTTATTCCTTTGGTGACATTCAAGTCCTAGAAAATGTTTTTGAAAGCAATTATATTCTGAAGCAAGTTTTCCCAAACTCCCACAGCTTAACTTTTTGGCTTAAAATATCATGTTTTAAAAGGTGTTGGCATTCAGTTTTACCTAACAAATAGTTGGGTCTTGAAAAAGAAAAAAAAAAAAATCTGACAGTTTAACAAGAAAAAAGTCTGGGTGTGTGTGGGTGTGGATATGTGTGGGTGTAGAAATGGCTGATTATTTTGCTTTAAACCATTGACTTATTCCAACATTTTTTTAAACAAATGTGGAATACACACTTCTATTTCTGGCCATTTTAACATCAAATATAATTAAAGGACATAGGTAAAACTTTTTTTGAAACTATTCACTAGAAATGGAAATCCAACACAGTTATATATCCACTAGTGTTTGCCTTTTTAATTGTTAAATACAGCCTTATGCTGACATTCCTTACCTGCCTAAATATAGATAAGTGATAGTTACAGGAATTAAAAATTCCTAAAAAACAAAATAAGAACTTTGAAATGAAATCATTATTTTTTTTTAATATTTTTTTACCCCTGGCCTTTATCATTCATCTGAAATGAGATGCTCTCATGCCCTAAATAACTAACAAAAACAGACTGACCAATCAATAAGCAGCTAGTGTCAGATATTGGGTAGTTACCTATGCATGACCATTAACCATGAAAGAAGAAAAACAAACAGAGTGATCCTTATTGAAGATCCTGACAGTCTGCCTGGAGGCATTTTCCAGATAAGAATGGAGAAACAGAGAGAGACAGAGAATCAGACAGACAGACAGACTTCAAACGGAGCAGAGTAATCTTGCGAAGTCCAGGAGACAGACGTCTAAATTTGGAGAGTTTGAAGAGGTTAGAATTTGTGGAATGGAATAATCACAGAAAACTATACAGAAATGTGTGGCAGGGTGTCTTTGAGTCTCCACTTGAATCCTAAGATGGTCATATGACTAAACAGAACGCTAGGCCAGTGAGAGCCTCTGGCAATGATCTGGTAACCAACCAACTCCCAGAATACACAAGGACCCAGAACTGTTTAAGTTTGGACCAAGCAATGTTAACATGTTCCTGTATGCCAGAGGCATTTAGTAGAGTCCCCATAAAAGAATGCATTAGTAGTAAACAAAGTATAGATTATTCTATATTTATTTTACAAAGCTTAATAAGAAACGATCAAACAGATTTGCAATTTTTGCAATTATCTGCCTGTCAAAATAATATTCAGCTCTTTAGAAGTGATCAAAATTCAGAACTCAACGTGGCATCCACAATCTAAGGCCTCTAATACCAAATTATAGGTAAAACAGTAAGGCAGGAAGTGCCTGCAGTTACAGAAGAGAAAAAGTCAATAGAAAGAAACTTAGAAATGTTAGATGCAATGAAATTAGCAATAAAGAGGTAAGACTAGTTATAAGATACATAGGGATTTAATAGAAAATAAGAACACATCGAGGTAACAGTCTTCATTTAAAGGAACCAGGGAACTTCAGAGAAATGACTGTTCCTAGAGCTACAGGCAGGAAAATATAAAGGGAACTTGGAACATTTTGCAGTATTAGAAAGAGGGGCCAGCGCTGTGGCCAGCGCTGCTCCACTTCCGATACAGCTCCCTGCCAATGAGCCTGTGAAAACAGCAGAGGGCCAAGTGCTTGGGCCCCTGCATCCATTTGGGAGACCAGGGGAAGTTCCAGGCTCCTGGCTTCAAATTGGCCCAGCTCCAGCGGTTTGGGGGAGTGAACCAGTGGGTAGGAAAATCTCTCTCTCTCTCTCTCTCTCTGTCTCTCTTTCATTTGGCCTCTGCCTCTCTGTAACTCTGCCTTTCAAATAAATAAATAAATCTTTTAAAAAAGTAATTAAGAACATTCTCAAAATAAGTAAATAAATCAAAAGATGGAGCATCTTATAGGGATAGAGGAACAAATCTGAAAAAATTCCTCATGGCCAAAACTGAAACTATTTTAGCATAAAATAAATGATTTAGGGGCCGGCACTGCGACATAGCAGGTAAAGCCGCCATCTGCAGTGTCGGCATCCCATATAGGGAGCAGTTCAAGTCCCAGCTACACCACTTCCAATCCAGCTCTCTGCTGTGCCCTGGGAAAGGAGTAGAAGATGGCCCAAGTCCTTGGGCCCCTGCACCCACGTGGGAGACCTGGAAGAAACACCTGGCTCCTGGCTTTGGATCGGCACAGCTCCAACCGTTGCAACCAATTGGGGAGTGAACCAGTGGATGGAAGAGCTCTCTGTCTCTCTTTCTGCCTCTCCTTCTCTCTCTCTCTCTCTCTCTCTCTCTCTCTCTCTTTCTCTGTAACTCTGACTTTCAAATAAATAAATAAATCTTTAAAAAAATAAAAACAAATGATTAGTGTTGTTCTTTTAGTCAAAACTGTAAAAGTATGTTCTTGAGACCATATTGGCTAAATAACAAATTTAGATAAGTAAATAATAAGTAGGAATATGAGAAAAATGTTTCTTAAACAACATTCCAAATAATGTGTGTAGATACTCCATCCTCCTGTATGAATGGAGGCTGGACTTAGTGATTCACTTCTAAAGAACTGAGAAAGGAAAAGCGAAAAACCCAGTCACTTCCTGGGGCCAGCCTCCACCTGCAACAGTGCCAGCTGCCGATATGAGCAGTGATTCCGATTCTGTTCCACTACCCATCCAGCTCCCTGCTGATATGTCTTGGAAAGAAACAGAGGATGGCCCAAGTGCCTCAAACCCTGCCCACACATGTGGGAGGTCTATGGGGAGTGTTCCATTCTCCTGGCTTCAGCCTGGCCCAGCACTGGCTGTTACAGCCATTTGGGAACTGAACTAGGGAATGTAAGCTCTCTCTCTCTCTGTCTCTCCCTCTATCTCTGTAACTCTCACTTTAAATAAGTCAAATAAATCTTTACAGTCACTTCCCAGTAAAGTTACCTGGCAAACACAACTGTAATCAAATGGAGGAGGTTAGCATTTTCAGGGAAGTTCTGCAGCTAACATGGGTACCTGACAACATTTGATAAGAAAGGCAATTTACTTCTGTAGTTTTCTTTCCAAAAGATCCATAACCCCAGAATAATGATGAGGGGAAGAAACACACAAATTGAAGAATATTATATAAAATATTTTAATTATACTCCCCCAAACTGTCAATGTCATAAAAAAACAAGGAAAGCCTGGGGAATTATTACAGATGAGAAGAGACTGCCAAGATTTGGTTACAATCATCAAATGCGATATAATGTCCTAGATTGAATCCTTGAAGAGAAAAAAAAATGCATTAACACAAAAATTGATGAAATCCAAATAAAGGCTGGATTCTAATTAACGGGGAGAAACGGTGGGGAGAACCTCAGTGAACTTTGCATAACTGTAGGACCGTCTCTGGATGGCCTTGATTGATGGAGTTCTCCTGCACTATCTCTATTGCAGTTCTCAATCCTGAGGTAAGGAGAGGTTGACTAGGGGAGTCAGTGTCGTGTTCTAGCCTATCCATCCAGAAAGCTACATTGCCCTGAGCTTGAACATTCCGAAGTGGGCTGTTTTCTGGGATTCTTCAGCTGTGGTGCAAGCCAGGTACATAGGGTTTAAACTTTCTCAATGAGTCCAAGACTTCTGTGGTCCCTTACTGCCTGCATGTAAGTAACAAGCTCACTCTGTGTAACTTGTATGGGTGGGAGTTCTGTCTCACTGGACTCAGGCTGGTTGGTATTCAATGCACAGTGAACCTGCTTCAAAATAACATCAGGCTGTCTAACTTGTCTGTAGCCCTCAAGAGGAGAAGAAACAAGAAAGAAAAGCATTTACTTGAAGAAATAATGGCTAAACATTTTCCAAATCTGATAAAACTTAAACACACAGAGACCCAAAAAGTCCATTGATTTCTAAGATGAGAAACAAAGAAAACCATAATAACCATATTTCAAGAGTAACGACACATACAAAAATAATCAAAAAACTAAAAAAACATATTACATGCAGAACCTATTAGAAGCCATATAAGACAAAGCACAATGTAATGTTCTCTGAAACTCTGAAAAAAGGAAAAAACTGAATCCATGGTTCTCCATGAATAAAAATAGCCTTAAAAATAAAGGGAAAATGAAGATTTTTTCCTACAAATAAAATGAAGAAAAGGCATCACCAACAAAACTGTCCTACAAGACACATTAAACGGAAATTCCTCAGCTTGATGGAAAGTGCTGGCAAATAGGAAGTCAACATCTTAAAATTGTAAAGCCAGCCGGCACCATGGCTCACTAGGTTAATCCTCTGCCTGCGGTGCCGGCACCCAGGGTTCTAATCCCATTTGGGGTACCAGTTCTGTCTCGGTTGCTCCTCTTCCAGTTCAGCTCTCTGCTGTGGCCCGGGAAGGCAGTGGAGGATGGCCCAGGTCCTTGGGCCCTGCACCCGCATGGGAGACCAGGAGAAGCACCTGGCTCCTGGCTTCGGATCTGTGTAGCTCCAGCCGTAGTGGCCATTTGGGGGTGAACCAATGGAAGGAAGACCTTTCTCTCTCTCTCTCTCTCTCTCTCTCTCTCTCAGTATCTAACTCTATCTGTCAAATAAATTAAAAAAATTTAAAAAATCAATAAACTTGAGAAATATCTGGCTAGAATGGTTAATATAAAAAGAAATAACACATGCAGAATTGCTAATATTAAGAACAATTAGAAGTTCAGACATGTTCTGACAAAAAAGGGAATATTTTTAATAATGTATAAAAAATTAGCAAGTCTTTGAAAGATACCAGTTACTAAAGCTGAATTGAAAATATACACTTCAAAAAATCTGAAATACTTTATACTTACAAACAAGATAAATGTATAGTAAAAAGCCTTCCAAAATGTGCATTCAACATCCAGCTTAATGATTAATTTTACTAAAAATTTTATAAAATAATTAATAGCAATCTTATGAAAACTGTTTCAGAAAATCTAGGAAATATTTCTCAATTCACTTTTTGTGAACAGTATTACTCTGGTATAAAAATGATTTAAATAAATTACAGACCACTACAGAGCAACAAAAATCAGGAATATACAATATAAATACTCAATTACTGGAAAATGGAGAATGCAATATATAAAAATGATAATGTACACTGTTACAAAATCTGATAGCAGCAATGCAAGATAAGACAAACATTTAAAAATCGATCAATACTATTCTTTCTGTTAAAAAGAGAGGAATTTATACATAGTCATTTCACAAGATTCAGAGGAAAATGAAGGGAATACAAAACCCATACATAGTAAAAACTGAAGGAAAACTAGGAATAAAACAAAATTTCTCAAATTTTGGAAATCAACTATAAAAATTATAGCTAACATCAAAATTGTGAACAATAATATTTTTTCATTAAGTGTTCAAACAAGGTAAGAATTACTGCTCTCAGCATGTCTATTCAGTAATATACTGTGGATCCTTACCAGTGAAAAGAAGATGGAAAATAGAAAAAGAAATGCAGATTACAAAGAATGAATTGAATATTTTCTATTCACAGAAAACATGATCATGAATATGAAAAACTCTACAAAAAAGCTACTGAAACTAATAAAGTTTAGTAAGGTCATATGATACATGGCCATAAGAAAAATTAAAATAAAAGCATGGCCAATATGAAAAGGCTACATAGCATATGATTGCAACTATAAAACATTTTGGAAAAGGAAAAACTCTCAGAACACTAAATATGTCAGTTGTTTCCCAGGATTGAGAAGGGGGGACAGATGAGGAGGTAGAGCAGAAAGGATTTTCATAGTAATCAGACTGCTGTATATAATGCCCTAATGATGGATAGCTATCATTATATACTTTTCCAAACTCACAGAATGTACACCAAGAGTGAAACTTCATGAAATCTAGGGACTTTGAGTGATAATGATATGTCAAAACAGGTTTATCAATTATAACAAATTACCACTCCAGTGGGGAATCTTTATTGTTGGGATAGGGGTGGGGAGTAATGCATTATTAGTGAAGGGGACATATGAAAAATGTCTGTACCTCTTGTTCAGATTTGCTTCAAAACTAAAATTGTTTTAAAACACAAAGTGTATGCTCACACATATGTATGTGTATATAGACACACACACACACACACACACACACATATAAGACTTATTTATTTATTTAATTGAAAGGCAGAGTTTCAGAGAGAAAAGGAGAGACAGAGCGAGAAAGACCCTCCATTTGCTGGTTTACACCCCAGTTGGTCGCAATGGTCAGGGCTTGGCCTGGCCGAAGCTAGGAGCCAAGAATTGCATCTTGGTCTCCCTCATAGGTGTCAGGGGCCCAAGTGCTTTGGCTATTCTCTGCTGCTTCCCCCAGACTATTAGCAGGGAACTGGATAGGAAGTGGAGCAACTGGGACTTGAACCAGTGCTCAGATGGGATGCTGACATTGCAGAACGTGGCTTAATACATTACGCCTCAATGCCATTCCCCCAAAGGTATAATTTAAAAGATAAAATAAAAGCAAGAAAATTAAAATCTGTTCATAGGAATTATTTTTTAAAAATATGCAAAAAATTATCTCCAAAATCACATATAAATTCCAAACAATCAATAAAAATCACAGAATTATATACATTACCAAGCCAATTCTAAAGTTCATATAGAAATGCAAAGTATCTAGGAAATACAAAACAATTTTGAAAAAGACAAACAAAACCAGAGTGTGCATTTGGCCACTCACATCCCACACCAGAGCACCTGGATTCAATTCCCAGCTCTGGCTCCTGAGCTGCAGTTGCTAGTCGGTGCAGGTGGAAGCGGTGATGGCTCCAAGAGCTGAGTTCCTGTCACCTACAAGGCAGACCAAGAGTATGTTTCTGAATCCTGTCTATCCTCAACCAAACACTAGCCAAGCAAATAACAAAATCCTATAGACATTAGAATGACTAAAATTAAAATGCCTAATAATTTTTATTAATTAAATGGTAATTAATTAGAGGACATTGAGCAATGGGAACACTTCAACATCACTGGTGAGAATGTAAAATGATGTTTATAAGAAACTGCTGCAGGACTGGCATGTAACCCTGTAGGTTAAGCCTCTGCCTGCAGATCCACCATCCCCTTTGGGTGCCAATTCAAGTTCCAGCTATACGACTTTTGATTCAGCTCTCTGCTAATGTACCTGGGATAGCAGTGGAAGATGGCCCAAGTGCTTGGGCCCCTAGACCCATGTGGGAGATGTGGATGAAGTTCCTGGCTCCTGGTTTCAGCCTGGCATAGCCCTGGCGGTCATAGCCATTTGGGAGTTCACCAGTGAATGGAAAACCTCTGTGTGTGTGTGTAATTCTGACTTCCAAATAAATAAAATGAATCTCCAAAAAATGAAAAAAAATTCCTGCACAGTTCTCTAAAGATAAAGATAAATTCAACAATATGGCTCAGCATTTCTACTTCAGTTTGTTTATGCCAAGGAAATGAAACCATATTTCCACAGAAAAACATGTAAAATCGTGTTTATGGAAATTTTATTCATATTAAGCCAAAAGATAACAAGACATCAAGTTCTAAGAAGTAAATGAATAAACTTCAACATAATCCCACTGAGATAACATCATGAATGAATCTAAAAATTATCATGCTGAACTAATGAATTCGGGCAGAAAAGGATCTATGCTGTATAAACCAATTCATGTGAAATTCTAAAATGAACAAATCTAATCTAAAATGATAAGAACATAGATCAATGTTTGCTTACACTCAGGAGGGAAGAAGTGAATTGACTACTCAGGATCATTCGGGAATCTGTGAAGAGCTGCAACTGTTCTCAATCTAAAGATACACACTTGTCAAACATTGTCTAATTTATTACAAGTAAATTATACTTGAAAAAATTAATTGAAAAAGTAGAAAGAGAGAAGAATCAGTGATTTCAGATAAGAGAGATTCTTAACATGGCCCTCATTCACCCCCGCCCTGGATTTTACTGACTTGTGCCCAGAGGACCCACGTATCAATCTCGGTTCCACAATTAATTAGCTTTGTGACCTCGGATAAGTCACTCACTTCTGCTAGTTTCTTCCGTGTTAAATGAGAGAACTGGACTAGACAATCCCTAAGGCCCATCAACCTCTGCAAATCTGGGTGAAAAAATATAGAACAGAAACTTTAATAGGGTCAAATGATCTCTTTAATTCATTGTATATTCAATCTGCTAAAAGATAAACAACTTACAAATAATAAAATGCAATTATGTGACTGAAAACTTAGTGTTGGAAGATAGGTTCCAATACTGAAGACTACTTCCTGCGAGGGCAGTGGGAAGCCAGAAAGAAACAGCAAATGTGTCTTAGGGTTCTAGTGAGTAAGCAAGGGAAACAGAAGTTACTCTCTTTCTTTTAGCTTATTCACTAGGGGTCTTACAAAGTCATAAACAGCTTGCTCTCTCTTCCTGATGTTTTCTCACCAACACCAGAAGAAAAATACGATTATTAGATTATATAATTCTTGTAAGAATGCCAAAAATTTTATTGAAAAGCATAAAAAAAGAGTCCCTGACTTAACTATTGCTTTTGAAATGTGATTTATAAATGTGATTAGATATTCAGTTCATCCCTGCCTTTCTCACAATTACAAGAAACCTGCTCAAACTGACAGGGCACATTCTACTTTTTTTTTTTTCTTCTTTCTTTTTTTAATTTTTAAATTTTTTGACAGGCATAGTGGACAGTGAGAGAGAGAGACAGAGAGAAAGGTGTTCCTTTGCTGTTGGTTCACCCTCCAAAGGCCGCCGCAGCCGGCGCACTGCACTGATCCGATGGCAGGAGCCAGGTACTTATCCTGGTCTCCCATGCGAGTGCAGGGCCCAAGCACTTGGGTCATCCTCCACTGCACTCCCTGGCCACAGCAGAGAGCTGGCCTGGAAGAGGGGCAACCGGGACAGAAACCGGCGCCCTGACCGGGACTAGAACCCGGGGTGCCGGCGCCGCCACAAGGCGGAGGATTAGTCTGGTGAGCCAAGGCGCCAGCTCTTTTTTTCTTTTCTATTGTGTATATAGTATTGCTAGAATCTAGAGACTACACTGCTTATGTTTCCTTTGCTAATATAAAGCTTGATGTGACTTAAATATGTGTTTTAAGGAATTTAAATGCTTCAGATTCTTTCTAAAAATACTGAAGATGGGGCAGGTGTGTGGCATAGCAGTTCAAATGACACTTGGGATGCCCACATCCAGTATAGGTGTGCCTGGTTTACGTTCCAGCTCCACTTCCGATCCAGCATTCTGCTATTGCTCACCCTGATAGGGCAGCATATAGATGGCCCAAAGATTTTTGTTCCTACCACTGATGTAGGTGACCCAGACAGAATATCTGACCCCTTATTTTGGCCTGAACTAGCCCTGGCTGTTGCAGTCTTTTGGGGAGTGAGCCAGTGGGAGGAAGATCTCTCTCACTCTCTGGGTGTCTCTACTTCTTTCTCTGTCACTCTCTGTGTCTGTCAGTCTCTCTCTCTCTCTCTCTCTGTTCTCCTTCTTCCTTCCAAATTTAAACAATTTTTTTTTAAAAACACTGAAGAGGAACTTAAATACTAAATAAACTTTTAAAATAAGCTTCCCCTCCCTTCTTATAGAGTTCCCTAGTCTGAGACAGTTTTAATCTGTAAAGAACGTAACACACAATCTGATAGAATCAGAGTTAACAATTTCTTGAGCATCTAGGCATTGTTGTGTAATGAGTTAAGCAGTCGATTTTGATGTTCACATCCCACATCTGAGTGTCGATATGTGTCCCAGTCACTCTACTCCCAATGCAACTTCCTGCCTATGCCTGGGAAAGCAGTGGATACTGGCCCTAGAACTTGGGTCCTTGCAAGCAATGTGCAATTCCAGAGGGAATTACAGGCTCCTAGTTCTGGTTTGGCCCAGTCCCACCTGTTGTGGTCATTTGGAGAGTGAACCAGTGAATGGAAGATCTCTCTGTATTTCTCTCTCTCTCTCTTTCTCTCTCATTCTGCCTTTAAAATAATTAATTAAAAAATTAAAATAGATCTCAAAAAAAAAAAAAATAAGGATTGCTTGGACTAGGGCCAGGGCCATGCTGAGGCTATTGAAGCACTTGACTCAGGTACAAAAATACAGAAGTACCAGAATTCATCATCAAAGTAAATAATATTTCAATGAGCTATTTTTTTTTCATTTCATTTAATTTAAATTAAATATAGCACATTGGCCAGCGCTGTGCTGTAGCAGGTAAAGCCACCAACTGCAGTGCCAGTATCCCATTCAGGTGCCAGTTCGAGTCCTGGCTGCTCCACTTCCGATCCATCTCTCTGCTATACCCTGGGAAAGCAGTGGAAGATGGCCCCTTTTAACTCCTTGGGCCCCTGCACCAACGTGGGAGACCTGGAGGAAGCTCCTGTCTCCAGTGCAGCCTCTGTTCTCTCTGTAACTCTGCCTACAAATAAATAAATAAATGTTTTTTGAAAAAATCACAAACAAAATATCAGAAATTGTGTTAAAATATGGAAACTATAATGATACTGAATTGAACTGTAAGTTTGATTCTTTCTCACTAAATTGTACAATGATTGAGCTGCCTTAGTCTTACAAATAGGTTTCAGATGGGTTTTATGGACTCCAAATAAGAAAATTTTTATTTAATCTGCACTGGGAAGAAACACAGTCAGGTTCCAAAGAGATTCCTGTCTTTCTGTAAGCACAGTAGTATATCATTTGAGGGCATTTCTCCTTTGTGTTGATCTAGACAGCATTTGTATAACACAACCAAATCTTAGAATTCTTTGTTTCCAAAGATATTGCACTGGCTTTTATTGTTGGTAATGTTTTTAAAATGCTATAGGCATCCTGTTATATTTTAGTAACATGCAGTCTCACCAGTTCAGAGGGGCCTATTAATGCTTTAACTCGACTGTTAGGGTCTCAGTAATGAAGAAAAATCCTGCAAGGAACATGTGTGCATGAAAAACTGCTAAGTAAAGTAAAGGGAGGGAAAACAGCTTCACCTGTCACCCTCAGA
Organism: Oryctolagus cuniculus; assembly: GCF_051225735.1. NCBI lineage: Eukaryota > Metazoa > Chordata > Mammalia > Lagomorpha > Leporidae > Oryctolagus > Oryctolagus cuniculus. The sequence continues at coordinate 150,338,972 of NC_142869.1, read as the reverse complement.
AATCGGTAACTGTATTTCTTGTGATATTCTAAATTAATTAAATCTTGGATGCTTATGTGGTGGTCATCACAATTAGATTTCTTCTACAGTTGACCATTGATGCACTAATTATGCTTATTTTTTGGTTTATTACTTTCATTTTATTTTTCTAACTTAAAGGGATTCATGTATTTCATATATACAGACTAAGGAACATAGTTATGCTTCCCTCCTTAGCTCCTCTCGTGCTCCCCCCACCCCGCTTCCTCTGCTATTACTTTTCTTAATTTTTACAATGATCTACTTTCTTTTTTTTTTTACTTTTATTTAACAAATATAAATTTCCAAAGTACAACTTTTGGATTATAGCGGCTTTCCTCCCCATAACCACCCTCCCATCCGCAACCCTCCCCTCTCCCACTGCCTCTCCCATCCCATTCTTCATCAAGATTCGTTTTCAATTATCTTTATATACAGAAGATCTAATTGTGCTTATTGACAATGAAATACAGCAATGACTAAAAGGCTGCTTTGAATTAGATTATGTGAGAACTCAGAGATAGTGAAAGGTATTTTATACCACTAGCCAAAGCAAAAGCATAATTTGAAATGTAGAATTTTTCAACTCTTAAACATTGACTAACTCAATCTGCATCTGTCTCTGTGTTAAAAATAATAAGTACACATGATGCACCCAACACATTTTAAGTAGCTCCTTGGTTCTGAGGCTGGTGGCTATAAAATAATGCTTATGATATAAAGGTACTGAGTTGTTGCCTTTACCTGTAAGGCTGAGAGCATAACATCAAATTATAAGTAGCTTATATGAGTCTGTGTGAAAAAAAAAACAAAGCTCCATGCTGTATGATTCCAGTTCTATGACATCTGGCAAGGATAAAACTATAGATAAAATAGATCAATGGGTGCCAGGGGTTCAGGTATTGAGGAGCGGAATGAATAGGTGAAGGACAGACTTATTCTGCATGATACTATAACAATGAACACAAGACAGCATTTGTTAAGATCAGGGAATTTGATAGCACAGAGAGTAAACAATAATGCAGATTTTAAAAATCATTGTGGGCCAGTGCCATTGCTCAATAGGCTAATCCTCCATCTGCGGCGCCGGCACGCCAGGTTCTAGTCCCTGTTGGGGCGCTGAATTCTGTCCCGGTTGCCCCTTTTCCATGCCAGCTCTTTGCTGTGGCCTGGGAGTGCAGTGGAGGATGACCCAAGTACTTGGGCCCTGCACCCGCATGGGAGACCAGGAGAAGCACCTGGCTCCTGGCTTTGGATCAGCACAATGCGCCGGCCACGGCGGCCATTGGAGGGTGAACCAACGGCAAAGGAAGACCTTTCTCTCTGTCTCTCTCTCTCACTGTCCACTCTGCCTGTCAAAAAAAAAAAATTAATTTGGGGGGTTAGAGAGATCTCCAGATAAACAGCAAAATACAAGAGAATCTAAATGTATTGCAAATGTATAAAACAAATTCACTGCAGGGTGTGTGGGAATAAGGTAGGTAATACTCCTAAGACAAATGGTAAAAAAAAAAAAAAAAAAAAAAACTAAAAACTACATCTCATAATCCAGCTGCTACAGGTATCACATATAGCAATACTCACGAAGCCACTACATAGGTATACTTGGAATAAACAAGTTAAATAAATGATTGGTGGATAATAAGAGCCACAGTTCTCATTGTTGGAGTACAAGCTGTTAGATAAAACAAAAGAATGAGGCCAGAATGTCTCATGTAGTAATGGGCCAAAATTGGAGACATTGGTATGAAAATTTTTTTTTTTAACATTTGTTTTATTTGAAAGGCAAAGTGCCAGAAAGAAAAAAGGGATACACAGAGAGAGAGAGAGAGAGAGAGGGAGAGAGAGAGTGAGACCTTCCATCCACTCGTTCACTCACCAGATGCCACAATGGCCAGGATTGGGCCAGGCCAAAGTCAGGAGTCAGGAGCTTCTTCCAGGTCTCCCATGTGGGTGGCAGAGACCTAAGTGGGCCATCATCTGGTGCTTTTTCCCAGACCATTAGCAAGGAGTTGGTTGTGAAGTGGAGCAGCCTAGGACTGGCATTGCAGGTGGTGGTCCTACCAACTATGCCACAATGATGGCCCCTCTATTCTTGATAAGATTTGATAAAAATGAAGTTTACCTCTGTGATTCTCTTTTAAAAAAATCCACACCTTCAATTTAATTGTGAGAAAATATCAGACAGAATCCAGTTGAAGTATATGCCACTAAATACCTGACCATCGTTCTCAAAACTGTCAAAGCCATCTAAATGAAGGAGGTTCTGAGAAACTGTTTGTCGCTCCCCCTCTTCGTGGAGGAACGACACAGGACCCTGCGCTGTTCTTTTGTCTGCTCGGCCCTCCCCGGGTTTGCTGCTGGTTCTTCCCAGGTTGGCTACCGTCCCTTCCACCTCCGTGGAAGGGCGGTTCCCCCTGCCACTTTCCCCACTTCCGCGGGGGAGCGGCACACCGCCGGCCGGCTCTCTCGGGGGCTGCTCAGGTGTTATCCGGATGTTCCCCTTAGATGTTCCTGGTGCATGTTGTCTCTCTCCTCCTTTATAGTCCTCTTCCACCAATCCCAACTCTGCTACTCACACGCCGAGTACGCTGCTCTCCAATCAGGAGCAAGATCAGCTCCTGCAGGTCATCACTCAAGTTGGTGAGAGACAGCTGCGTAGAAGCTGTTTACTCCTCTCCCAGCGCCATATTGTGGGAGAGCAGATGCATAGAATAAGTCTTAATTCCAGTAACTTAGTCTAGTCTGAGTTGCTCCCCACACTGTTACCTTCAAAAAGAGCCTGAAGAAATAGGATGACTGGGGTAATGTGGCATTCTGGATGGAATCCTGGAACAGAAAGGGTGTGGAATTTAGTGAGTGATAATTTATCAATATTGGTTCATTAATTGTGATGAATGTGTCGTACTATTGAAATATGTTAATAGGAGAGGCTGGTTGTTGGTTTATGGGAACTCAAAATTTAAAAGTAAATATTTTAAATATATAAATTATGCTTAATAATTATGCATTATTGTTATATTCTAGGCACTGGAGATAACATAGTAAGAGAGATGGAGTTCTTGTTTTCATGGAACAAATATATGGAAAAGAGGCCAGAAATACTACATAATGAAATGTCACAGGTTTCAGTGACACACACAGCAAATCTATATAAATCATGCAAAGAAAAGAGATGAGTAGAGAGATGCTCCCTAAAATTCTTTTTCTGCATTTAAAGATCTATGTCTGACAAGGGTATAGCAACCAAAATATACAAGGAACTCAACTGAATAACAAAAAAAGTCCAATGTTTCAATATGTGATACATATAAACAGACTTTTTTGGCAGGAAGATACACAAATGGCCATCAGGTATGTGACAAAATACTCAACAGCACTAATTAACGGGGAAATTTAAGTCAAAACTATATCGCCTCACTCCAATTAGATTGGCAATTAGCGAAAAGACAAAAGATAGAAATTGCTGGTGAGGATGTGGAGGAAAGAGAACCACTGCACCCTGTGGGTGGGGATCTAAATCAGTACAGTCATTGAGAAAACAGAAAGGAGGTTCCTATATGAAACAAAGTGTGTAAAACCCTCATCACATGGTTTTGCATAAGCTAGAGTAACATTTACCAACGTGAGCCTTTATTTGACCCATTATGAATAGTGGTGAATTTATATCAACAAAGTTTAATATCCAACATGCTAAATTATGAAAATCTTACAAATATATGTATTTTTTACTAGAGTAAAACATATGCATTCTTTCAGGAAGTCAGTTAGGTCTTAGATAGGGAAAAACAGTTATCTCTATTTTTCCCTCAATCTGATTTCCCAGAGCCTAGTACATCCAACACTTTTATTTGTTTCTTCTGGTGCTTAGTTAACCATTTCTAGGTAAAATATGAGTATGCATGTCTGTGTATAATGCTACTTTCTGATTAACCCATTTTAGACATCATCCATTGACTTCCTATAATGATGAATGAGAATTATCAGTTACTTTCTCCCAGGTATGCGACAAAATATTCAGTAGCACTAATAGCCAAAACCACAATGAGTTGCAACCACACTCCAAGCAGAGGAACAATTCTCTTTCCTTCTAGCCTCATCCTCATCACCCTGCTTTTCAAATAAATAAATATTCAAATGAATGAATAAATATACCTTTTTAAAAAGAAAAAAAATTAGAAAGAAAGAGTATTATGGGCTGGCGCTGCGGCTCACTAGGCTAATCCTCCACCTAGTAGCGCCGGCACACCGGGTTCTAGTCCAGGTCGGGGCACTGTATTCTGTCCCGGTTGCCCCTCTTCCAGGCCAGCTCTCTTCTGTGGCCAGGGAGTGCAGTGGAGGATGGCCCAAGTCCTTGGGCCCTGCACCCGCATGGGAGACCAGGAGAAGCACCTGGCTCCTGCCATCGGATCAGCGCGGTGCGCCGGCCACAGCGGCTAAATTACTGCTTGGGATACTCACATTCCATATCTAAGTCTCTGATTGGAACACCGGGTACTCTGTTTCTGGTTCAACTTCCTGCTAAAGACATCCTGGAGGACAGCAAAATAATGGCTCAAGTACTTGAGTCCCTGACGCCAATGTGGGAACTTGGATGGAGGTTTTGTCTCCTAGCTTTGGCCAGGGCTAGCCCTAGCTGTTAGGGTATTTGAGGACTGAACCAGCAGATGGAAGACCTCTCTCTCTCTCAATTAAAAAAAAAAATGAAAATTGTAACAATTAAATTTGAATTTTTTTTTACATGCAGTTAGAAACTAAAACCTGACTTCAAATCCTGTTTTGATATCTGTGTGATCTTATCCAAATTATTTAGTTCTTTTGTGAACCAATTTTTGCATCTGTATGTGAGGGTCACTAATGGTACTTACCTTGTCCTTATAGAATTCTTCTCTGGATCAAATCAGTTAATATATGTGAAGCACTTAGACAGAGCCTGACAAGTAGAAAATGCTCTGTATTTGCTATTGTCTTCTGTCATCTGACACCTTCTTCTTCACCACCATCATCACAACAGGATTGGTTTTAAGCGACAGAGTGTCATGAACAATCATCCTGGCTGCTAGGTGATGAATTGAAATTATTTAGAAATAGGACAAGACAAAGCACATAAATGTGCTAAGGGTGACCACTTTTTTTTAAGATTTATTTATTTATTTGAAAGGCAGAGAGGCAGAGGTAAAGAGAGAGAGAGGTCTTCCATCCTCTGGTTTACTCCCCAAATGGCCACAAAGACAAGCTACACTGATCCAAAGCCAGAAGCCAGGGCTTCTTCCGGTATCCCACATGGGTGCAGGGGCCCAAGGACTTGGCCCATCTTCTACTGCTTTCCCAGGCCACAGGCAGAGAGCTGGATCAGAAGTAGAGCAGCCTGGACGTGCACTGGCGCCTATATGGGATGCCTGCGCTCACCACAGTGTCAGCTCCAAGGATGACCACTTTTAAATGAGTGTGCTTCCAGGGAGTGCTGTGAATCAGAAGTGGAGGTTAAGTTTGGTTGGTACAGAGGCATTAAAAATACATTTAAAAATACACTTTGCGTTTTCACACTCAGAGATTCTGAACCGTTGAATGGCAAGACTAGGCTGATTATTTTTCTTTTGTGCCCCAGGAAAGCAAGGAAACAAAAATTCAGACAGAGATGAATACTTTATTACAAGTGTTACAATTCAACATGAGGAAAAGCAGAATTGTGTCCAAGTATCTTACACACATGTCACGGTTTAACATTTTTCTTTTTTAATTTCACAAGGGAAAATGGAAACAAATCTCCATTGTGGTTTTTGCTGCTTTGGTCACTTAGCCTCTGCATCAAAGATATAACTTAAACTTTGAATCTACCCATAAGGTAGCCTTAATTCTGAAGGCATCATTTGGCTCCTACACAGCAGCGTCTACCACACATTCTCTCACTTAAAGCTCATCACACTCATGGCTGGGCGGCGAACTTCAGGGACCATGGAGAAGGAAAGTAGCAGCTGACAGTCATAGCTGTTGAGTGTCCAAACATCTTTCACTTTTCTTTCTCCTCCTTAGTTAAAAATCCACCTTTCTGTGGCAATTTTAGTCATGACAATGTCCAGTCCTATTTTTTTTCTGTCATCTCAGTCCATTTGTGCTGCTGTCACAGAACACATGAAACTGGGTGATTTTGAATGGACAGGGATTAATTTCTCACCATTCTGGAAGCTGGAAAGTGCAGAACAAGGTGCCAGCATTTATCGGGAGCCTTCTTCATGGTTGCATGACAGAGGGTAGAAAGGCAAGGGAGAATCACATTTTGTTCTCATGTGGCAAAAGAGAGGAAAAGCGAGTTACCCAAGTATTGTGTGAAGCCTTTTAAAGGGACTGCAATTCCATTCTCGGGGTAAGGAGTCTTAATGACCTAATTATGTCTTAAGGGCTCCACCTCTTAATACCATCACATTGCTCACATCTAAATTTTGAACACACATAATAAAACCATAGCATCTGTCAAAGAAGTAAGCTTTCATCTAAGAGTTATTTATGAAAATCAATAAATATTGCACCCAGATAACCTAAGAATAGAAATTGAATTTGACAATCTCTAAAAGCAAAGAAAAATTTTAAAATTTTCTATCCTATCAATGTTCCAGAATGTGAACAACAGGAATAAACCTGCTTTATCTTTTCTTCATTCACAAAATGGACCTGTGTGACTGCTTCAGTGGCTGCTATGGAGCCAGGTTTACCTGTCCAATTTATTTTCACACCATCACCCAGCTTAAATTATGTTTTTGATGCAGAGTCCAGTAATGAAGGGGTGCATCACAGCTTGTGACATCTGGCAATGTTGTAGGTGTCAGTAGAATAATCAATCACTCCCATGGCTAATTCTTGCCATTCCCTCTCCACAGAAAGTGGGAGAAAAAGGAAGGCCGTGCTCCATGCACAGCAAGAAGAAAAGCCATTTAATTGGATTATCTGGCATCTCTCTTTAATCCTCCTCCTCTTATCTCCCTCTTTCAACACCTTTCCCCCCAGCCACATCCACACAGACATCAGAAGTGGCAGGATTTGGCAAGTATGATGAATGCAGGCGCTTGACTTTAAATGACTGAAGAGAATCATGATCCACAACTCTCCTGTGCTCAGGGAGAAAGGAAAGTGCAGTCGACACAAACGCTGCCCAGAACATAAAGCACCGACAATGTGGTTTCCTTGACTAACTCACTCTCACACTGTCCCTTCACCAACTGCTCACCCTGCTTCTCCCTGGACAATGGAGAGGCTGTGGGGTCAGCTGGTGAAGCGCTTTGCACAAGTAAAAGTGTTCAAAGGGCTCCCCGAAAGGTCAGTGCCTTTAGTTGAATTTAAATTCTACACAGCTTAGAGTGTACAAGTTATAACTCTTGTCTTTCTATTTGTACAGCATCATTGTAAATAATGAAAATCAGCACACAATACTCCCAAGTGAACCATGTTTTTGAGTCAATGAAAACTAAAAATGAGTCTCATTTCTCACTCAAATATTTGCTGTAATCTAGCACCTTTTTATAACTCTGCTATTGGAGCCTGAGAGGTTTTATCTATGGAAAAATTCTAAGTCCACAGTCTAGAAATTTGTGTTTTTAATACTACTCCAGGTAGCAAGGATGACATTTGGGGAGTAAACCAGCTGATGGAAAAAATCTCTTTCTCTCCTTTTTTAAAGTACAGAATATTTACTGAAAGCTACTATTCCAAGTAATGCTCACATATTGTCTTATTTAATGTGCACAAAACCCCCTTGAGCTCAGTTTTATTGTTCCAATTTTGAAGAAGTGTTAACTGGACAAAGAGCAGTTAAAGTTTTCTTTTGCAATTCATGCAAAGTCAAATATTGCTAAATAACAGAATTCAGGATTCAACCAAGATATTCTGACTTCAGTCCTTCCCCTATACCCAAGTTGCATAAGGTCTGAAAGGCATCTGTGGCCGTGGCAACAACTAACCACAAGAAACATTAGACTTAGTTCAGGATCAAAGCCTAAGAAGCTAGTGGTGGTGCAGAGCCATCCATTGTTGCTGGAGTGAGAAGCCAAGATGTCAATCCCAGGAGAAAACAGAGATGTATCAGAGAGACACTGCAGCAGCAGCTACCTACCAATCTACACAGAAGTTTCTCAGTGTTCTAGCAGATACATCCATCTTTGTGACACACCGTATCAGCCATGTGATACATGCAGCCAACATTCATTTGCCAATACAGATTCTAATGAAAACCTAGCAACAAATGGAAGCAGCAACTATATACCAATAATGCCTTTTACTTCACTGCCTATGTCTTTTTGGCCTTAGGCAAATGGAACATATTCATTTGCAACATCAGAACCATTACTCTCTTAATAAGGACTAATCTGATATGAAACACCAGAAGATGTTTTGTCAGGCTCTGGATTAGTCCTAATAACTTATATTAAAAACTCATAGTGGGGCTGGCGCCGTGGCTCACTTGGCAAATCCTCCGCCTGCAGCACAAGCATCCCATATGGGTGCCGGGTTCTAGTCCCGGTTGCTCTTCTTCCAGTCTAGCTCTCTGCTGTGGCCCAGGAGGGAAGTGGAGGATGCCCCAAGTGTTTGGGCCCCTGCACCCGCATGGGAAACCAGGAGAAAGCACCTGGCTCCTGGCTTCGGATCTGCGCAGCGACGGCCCTAGTGGCCATTAGGGGAGTGAGTCAACGAAAGAAGACGTTTCTCTCTGTCTCTCTCACTGTCTATAACTCTACCTGTCAAAAAAATTTTAAAAAAATCATAGTGGAAGAATATATTAGGTGAGCCATATTTGGAAAACTCTAAGGTCTTTCAAAAATTTTCAAACTTCAATAAAATCATAAAGGAATAAAAGACACACTCAGGTATGACTCATCATAGCACAAAAGATATTTAGTTCTAAAAAAAAGTTTCACCTCTGAAGAACAGTCATTGCTTACCACTGAGCTATGAAAGAGAGGGTACATTTATTTACTGAGGGCAAAACATGCCCCCAAAAGGCAAGCCAGGTTTTATGTAAGTCACTTTTCAAGTTAGCTAAGATTTGGTCAATCATTTGATAGATTTTTAACTTAGGGATAAATTCAAAGCTAGTATTTTTTCTGAGGATCCCAGCAAACAAGAAATCTACGAAGAAGGAAGGAAAAAAGAAACTAGAAAACTGAGCTAACTTAATAGAAATCTAACATTTGCTGTTGCATCAAATAATTACTTTTCTCAGATCCCTTTGAAGATGAAAGGCTTTTTTATTAAAAATTTTTTATTACTGGGTCATCATGGAAAAAAAAAAGGTCTCACAATGTCTGTGTATTTCCTGCTTTAAAATACACAAGTGATCTGTTGCCTATCTTTACAACTGTGGTTTCTTTTCCAAAGAGACTTCATCTGGAGAGTATATGACATAAACTTAAACAACCGAGAGTATTTTCAGATGAGTAATGCAGAGACGTGCTATTGAAACTGTTCGACATTACAGTAGTTTATCAGCTTAACAATGAGAAGGCTGTGTTGTGTTGTGTACAGCTATGGTAACTTGGGCAGATGACTCACTCGGAGCTTTTGTTATGCCTTAGATGACTCAGACTTAGTAATACTCATCCGATTACCTTCCTCCATGTATCTTCAGCTTGTTAAAGTGTTTGGGAACTGCTTGGAAGATTCTAATAAACCCAAATGAGCATTAAAAATGAAGAGAGAGGCAGAAGTGTCTCTTGAGAAAGGTGTGTCTTCCCTATAAACTCAGGACTTTATTACATGTACTTCTGCAGAACTAGGGTCTGTTGATGACCAGATCTATTTTGTATTCAAGGAAGTCAAATGAATTCTCTGAGTGGCAAGAAGCTAAATACACCCACATCATTTCTGAGTGTATCAGTTCTTCAGTGTACATTAAACCTTTCCAGATTTAGCCACAGAACTTGGCTGTTTGCCAGTATTCAGACTCTGTTCTGTTGTGCAGTGGGCTGAGTATTCCCAGGTGCCAGCCTGGTTTTATGCCTAGTCCTTATTTACAGTTTTCCTTAGGATTGCTTTGAAGTGTGAACAATCAAGTTGCAGCATGTTGCAAAGTTCTTCCCACATGAGCCCTTTACTTCATTTTCTATTACAACTCAAGCCTTCTCAAAACAGAAGTATTTATCAACAAATATTCAAATATATTTGGAATGATAAATCCTTTTAAAATCCTTTATAAAGAATTTGATTCATTTTGAATAAGATGAAAACATAAAAAGACAGTAGAATTCTTACCCACTTCTTTAAAAAAGGAGTAGTATTTTTAAAGCAGGGCTTCTTAATTTGTTAATTAATAAAATTCACAAAAAGTCCGTGTCTTGATGGCACTCATACAAGACGAGGCTTGCAAACACATTTGGTGTAATCTGCTTTGTGTATTGCATGGGATTTCTAACAAAGCTCTTAATATTGATAGACAACCAAATTGGAGAAATAAATGTCACCTTTATGGAGAATAGAATATCTGCTGTAGCATGCTGAGATACCATGCCTGAACACCCATCTTCCGAGCAACACTGTCATTTTCAGACACTTCAAAACGAAATGCAGATATTCTGTGTTTCTAAGTTCCACACTCCAGTGGGGTCAAATGCTCTGGAGAGCATCGCATGGAGCAAGGACCAAAAACTCCCCAGTGCACTTTCAAACACCCTTAAGAGAGGACTCCCTGCAGCTCAGCAAGCCTCTATGAGCAGCCCTTCTGTTAGCCAAGCAGGATGAGACAGGCAATCCTTAGTGAACGCAGGAACCAAGGGGATTCCCCCATAAGCCAGGCAATAAAGATGCATTTCAAGTAGATCATGAACTTGGCACCCCCTTTTAAAAGATGCTTTGTGTTGCATGCACTTGCTCTTCAAAACCCTGCTTTTTGTGTTTGTTTGCCACAATCACTCTTACAGTTGAGACAACAGTGTTCAACAAAGGAAGTGGCACAATATGTGGTAGAAATTGTGGTGGTACAACCACATTAAAGAATTGGTACTGGGGTGGTTACAGAGGAGCAAGCCACTTCGTGGGGTGATACTTGCTTCCCATTATCAGAGTGCTGGTTTGAGTCCTGGCTATTCTGTGCTACTGATCCATCTTCCTAATGATGGGGCTGTGAGGCAGCAGATGATGGGCCATGCACTTGGGTCCCTGCCACCTACTTGGATACCTGGAAGGGGTTCCCTGCTTCTGATTTTAACTCGGTCCATCCCTGCCTTTTGTGGGCATTTGGGGAGTGTACCAGCAGATGGAAGGCTTTTCTCACTCTGTTGTTTTGCCTTTGAAGGAAATGAAAGCTGGTATCTGTGTTACTCCGTTCAAATGTGCAGCTCTAACAAACCTTGATTTATGGTGCCAGGAGAGCCCTGTGTGGATGACTTTTGTTCCTTTCCCAACTTTTAATCTTTATTTTTTAAATGTCACAATTCTAAATGATTTTTTGCAGTTAGCCCCAGATAAATGACCCCTGAGAAGACTGCAGCAGTGATTATGAGCCCACTTGCACGTGTGGTTGATGGCACATTAAGCAATAATGCTGATAATGTGCAGGGATAGGTACCTATAGCACTTTCCCCTGACCCCAAGATGAGGTTAATGCAGAAGACAAATCGGAAGGAAGCACAGGCTCCACTATTCATTGGGTTGTTACATAAATAACGGATAAACATCCTCCTGTTCACACCAGATCAGAGGGAAGGGAAATGCTGCCAACTTCAAGCCATCAACGACTAAAAATTGCAGTTGTCAAATCAATTTTTTACAGCAGACTGACCTGTTTGCAGAACATTTTTAATAGCGGGGAAAGAGTTGGGGATGTAGGCTTGGAGTACACAAGTGATTTCCAAATGACATTGCAGATATAAAAATTCAGTCGGCCAGCATTTGCCTCCCCCCAGCCCCTGCACTCCTACTTCCCCTACATCCATACACATGCACATACGCCCCATCAACTTCCATTGACATTTCTTAATTACCATGGAAAAACACTGGCCTTCTTGGGAGATTTTGCAAAGCATCATTCCTCTTTTCCACCCAAGCCTTCACTGATACTTCTACAAATGATTGTGGAATTTTATGCCCCAACAGGAGGTAGGGTTCAGGTTTTTTAAGTTGTGGAGGCAGTAGCTTCTAACTTCATCGCTTTGACTTCTTTGGCCATAGTCACTCACCTAGTGTGTCACCATTGCAGGAGCTAAAACACAGCGACCTTTTCGGGTGAACGGTCACAAAGCCTCATGGACACATTTAATAAGAAGAAATGTGGGCTTGGTTACATGGTGAGAGAAGATTGTGAGGAGTGTGTTCCCTTTTTTTATTTTTTCTTAACCCAAACAGCCTCTGTAGATTTTCCTCAATGTTCAAGTTACACCTTCACCTTCAAATGATAAAAGAATTCAGTGTGAAATTTGCTTTTATAAACTTTTGTGAAAGGTTCTATCGTTCTCATATAATACTTCAAGAGTGTATAAGGGAACACATTCAACTCACTCCCTTGATGCCTTAATGATCGAATGCTAGAGGAAAGTGCTGTGTGGGTTTCGTTCTGATTTCTTATTCAATTCTCTCCTCTGGACTATCTGAACTTGGATTATTATCGACACTAACCTCTTTAGTAAAAATAAAATTGTGGGGTTATTTTATTATAAGATGTAGCACGACACCAAGCCAAAGTGTTGCCCATAGAAATTTGCCACTAAAAAATCAGTGATCTTACAAAATGACAATACCACACTGAGGAGTTCAAGTGGCAAATAGGAGCGGTGGGTTTTTTCTCTTTCTTTTTTTTTTTTTTTTCTTTCTTCCAATTGAACAGCTAACTATTTAAGTGTGGAATAGTTTGCCGATAATGTGTTTACTTATTTCCTAGATATGAGACCAGATCAGAATCATATGACATATATAGAAAACCACATTTTGACAGTGTCAAAAGTACCATTTTAAGCTGTTTTCCCCTTCTAGAATATATTAATATTTAGTAAAAGTTAAAGGTATTCAAAAGTTAACACATAGCCTAGCAACTACATTTTTTACAAAATAAATTCTGTAGAAAAATCCTCTTGGCTATTTTTAAATGATAGCATTTCACTCACACATCAGAAAGAGCGTTTTGCTTATTTAATTGATTTATTTTAATTTCTGGCCTCATACAACTCAAGTACAGCTTCATTTTCCACCGTTATCCTATGATGTTGACAAGTGTCTTTAGGCATTTCGAGCATAAAAATAAAATGACCAAGTTACCTTGTTTAAGAAAGCAGCTTCTGCACATATGCTGTATTTTTTTCTCAATAAATATTTTAGAATCCTTTTTAAAAACAGAAGCACGTATGGGAGGCAGCGGAATGTAAACCAAGTGGATGTCCTAGAGCTCAGATTCTGTCATTTAGGACCCAATTCCACTTCCCTGAACTATCTCAAATACAGAGCTATATATGATGAGTTCCTTAATATCAGAACTTAATGGACATGGTTTTAAAAAAACACATTGAGGGGGCTGGCACCGTGGCACAGTAGGTTAATCCTACGCCTGCGGCACCTACATCCCATATGGGCTCTGAGTCTAGTCAAGGCTGCTCCTCTTCCAATTCAGCTCTCTGCTGTGGCCTGGGAAAGCAGTATAACATGGCCCAAGTCCTTGGGCTCCCGCACCCATGTGGGAGACTGGGAAGAAGCACCTGACTCCTGGCTTCGGATCGGCACAGCTTTAGCCATTGTAGCCATTTGGGGAGTGAACCAGTGGACAGAAGACCTCTCTCTCTCTCTCTCTCTCTCTCTCTCTCATTGTCTGTAACTCTGCCTCTCAAATAAATAAATAAAATCTTTTTAAAAAACTGAAAATTACTATACATTCTATGTATTGCATTGAAGTACTTCTGCTTCATGGCTGGGATATATTTCTACTTCCACTTTAGAAGCCATGTCTCCAAGTTATTGGATTAGTTTATCCACCTAGCAGTACAGGACATCATCCTTGTTTCTCCATCCTGAGCCCACCTTGGAAGACAATGGACATGTACCAAAGAAGAAAGAAAAGAACAACAATCAGAGCTCCAATGGTAATAAAATACGCCTGTTGGAAAACACAAATACTTTATACAAGGCACTCATGAAAGGAGACCATATTAATCAGGGTTCTCCAAAGGGACAGAACCAATAGGATATGCATGTAGATAAGTGAAATTGATTCAATGGATAGCAGCACCTGGGAAGTCCCAAGATAGATATCTGCAGACCAGAGACCATGAGATGACAGAGGTTTGGCTCAGTCCCAGACATAAGGTCACAGAACCTGAGAAGCCAATGATTTAATTCAGTTTGAAGCCAAGAACCTGAAGAGAGTTCTAGGAAAAGTCCTAGCATCCAAAGGCCAGAGTTCCCAGACTGCTAATGTGTAAGGCAGGAGACAAATGTGTCCTAGCCTTCAGAACTTGTTTTTGTCCTCTCTAGCCCCCTGATTCGTGGGACCACTCACACTGAGGAGGATCTTGCCAGCCTACTCCATTCAGACTCACCTGCTAAAGTTCTCTGCAAACACTTTCACAGATGCACCGATGATTTATCGGGTTTCTATGTATCCCTTAATCCAGACAAATTGACACTTGAAATTAACCATCATAAGACAAAAGATTAGGCCAGCACCGTGGCTCAATAGGCTAATCCTCTGCCTTGTGGCGCCGGCACACTGGGTTCTAATCCCAGTCGGGGCGCCTGATTCTGTCCCTGTTGCCCCTCTTCCAGGCCAGCTCTCTGCTATGGCCCGGGAGTGCAGTGGAGGATGGCCCAAGTGCTTGGGTCCTGCACCCGCATGGGAGACCAGGAAAAGCACCTGGCTCCTGGCTTCAGATCAGCACGATGCGCCAGCCGCAGTGGCCATTGGAGGGTGAACCAACAGCAAAAAGAAAGACCTTTCTCTCTGTCTCTCTCTCTCTCACTGCCCACTCTGCCTGTCAAAAATAAAAAAATAAATAAATAAAGTAAAAAAAAAAAGACAAAAGATTAATGTCAATTCCAATGAAATGAAGATGGAAAGGGTTTTAAGCACTAAGTTGATACAATGGAAATGTATGGGGTTGTGGGTAGGTTGGAGCGGGGATCTCAGGTAATGAAGATAGGTTTGTGAATGTGATTTGGCCCTCTGTGTTTGCTAATTGCACTTATGGAAAAGTTAGAGACTAAGAAATAGGGACCCTAGCTCTTCCTGATGATGGCATTTCAAAAGAATGGGTCCCAAGTCACTGACAAAGACATTCTAGGGTTACAAAGGCAAGAGGTTGGTAGAATATTTACATCTCAAAGGGACAGACATGGAATTTACAACTGCATGTTTTCTAAAATAAATATTCTAAGTAAAAGAGGATCAGAGACCTATAGTTGGGAAGATTTGTCTAGTTCTATCAAGGTAAAGGGAATGCTAAGGCCTTCTTGGTCAGAAGTCAAATGCATTTGCCTGCTTTGCAGAGTTGGAATACATGAATCAACAGAAATACTGATCATGAGGAAAGAAAAGAATCCAAGAACCATTCTTAAAGGACGTTAACTCCAATTTTATGTCTATCTAAATTCCTAGGTGCTCCAAACTCAAAATTTCTTTTCCTTTCCCTATCAGGCTTCTAGGTATAGGGGAAAGGCAAATACAGGGAGTCTTTTGTTTGTTTCTGCTGGAAAATTTGTCTATTTCAAATGAGGAGGCCAGCGCTATGGCGTAGTAAGTTAAGCTTCTGCCTGCAGTATCAGCATCCCATATGGGTACCGGTTCAAATCCCAGCTGCTCCATTGCCAATCCAGATCCCTGCTAATCACCTGGGAAAGCAGTAGAAGACAGCCCAAGTGCTTGGGCCTCTGCACCGACATGGGAGACCCAGAAGTTACTGGCTCCTGGCTTCGAAATGGCCCAGATCCATCCCTTGGGGCTATTTGGGGTGTGACCCAGTGAGTGGAAGATCTCACTCTCTGTGATTCCCTCTCTGACTATAACTCTGCCTCTGGAGTAAATAAATAAATCTTTTAAAAATAGCAATATAGGCTTCTTTCCTTGGTGATGCCATCCTGCATATATATGACACTGACATCACCTGTGTCCTTCAGTGGGCTGGTATGTGTAGCCTTTTGATAGTTCTCCTCCAGAGACAATCAATCTCTTTTGTTTAAACCTCCTTTCCCAGAGCCTGACACAAAGTCAGTCCCTGGGAGCCTGGGCCAAACAGTAGCTTGCTGAATTAAAATTCTTATTAGGAGACACTTCCAACCAGTACCACTGAATATCTGTCAATAGCCTGCTGCTCCACTACCTCTACATCTGCTGCCTTTGTTTTCTTTTGTAAAGTGCAGTATTCAACAGCTAGGGCTTCTCTTTGCAACTATCAGCCACATTGACAGCTCTACAAAAGTGCACCCATGATATTCAGCGACTATATAACTATGGGATTTGGGTCTTGCTATTCTTGTTATCTCAGCCTTTGAACAGAATTCATCATCTCTCTAGCAAGAAATTCTTTTTGAATGTTTCTCTTCACCTTGGGTTCTATACTGATTAACTTATCTGGTTCTCTCCCAATATTTCTCACTCTATTTTTTTTTTTTTTTTTTTTTGCTATCCTATGTGCCTCACAGGTCATTCATTCTGTGTTTATGTCCTCAAGATAGGAATATCACCCAAGAATTTGTCTTTGCTTCCCTCTGATCTTGATCAATGCCTTCTAGCTGGGTTCACTCATCTACATTCATGGCTTCAATGCTACCTTAATGTTGATGACTGTAACTATCATGTTTGTGGTGTTGCAAGTCAAAGCATCTTCAGTTCTTGGGTTTCCCTTTCAGCTTCAGGCTAAAATCGCACCTGTACCTTAGAGAAAGAAAACCTGAAGTTCTGCCAACACTGCATGATGAACATATTCAAAAACAGACCATCCTTACCTTTCCACACCTGCCACTCACTTTACTTTCTTGTCCTGTCTATTTGTAACATTGTTCCCTTTTCTCTGATGCAGCTGTAGATGTCCCTCCACTTTCACCTGCACTGGCCATTCCAGCCCTGCAAGTTGACACCGTGAGTTCCAACCATATAAACCCTTTCTGGTCACACCTTGGCAATCTCTCCCATGCTGAGCACTTACACTCATATGCTGAAATGCTCCATTTTATCTCCTGTTTAGGAATGTAAGCTGCCCTCCTCATTTCTCTGAATTGGAGCATCTGGGACTCGAACTGGCTCCCATATTGGATGTCAACATTGCAGGCAGCAGTTTTACCCACTGCACCACAATGTCCGCATCACTAGTTGAACATTCTAAGACACAAATGTTAACTAGGATAACTCAGTACAAGTTCAACCCATGAAAAACCAGGAAACAATGGCCAGGTTATCTACTTGCCTATCTAGCATCATTATTTCTTTATGGAGAAATAGAGTTGCCAAGATTATGGATAGCTCTCCCAATGCCTGTTCTATCTCTAATTGACAACTGACAGAAGTAATGAATTTTGTCCCATCGGGTTATTCAGATAGCCATGAACCCCTACAAGCCATGCCTGATGGACATTAGGAGTCTCATTCACAGAAGGGCTGGATATAGTGTGTTGCATCCTGACCCAATTTCCAACCCTCATCCCAAAGAGTTCACACACCACTAGATGGCAGTTATCTAATGCATCATCACCAGGTGTGACAATTGTTCCTAATGATCCAGATCCCGTCTTCTTGGGTGTTCCCTTCACTCAAAAGACTCTCTGTGCTAGACCATTCCCATGGCTCTCACCATTCTTTCTCGGGATTGGTTCTCTCTTGCAAGATCTCTGACTGCCTGTGATGCTCTGATTCATGACACACATTCTCACCTGCAACTTAAAAATTAATAATCTTTAGAATTGGCTTCTGTAAATAAACTAATTTGACCTACCACACTTCATACTCTGCAAATATTGAAATGAGCTTCTACTTGATACAAGTTTATCCCACAGAAATCCATCTCTTCTGCCTAAGTCCTATTTTCTACAACCTATGTTAACTTCAACAAGTTTCCTGTCCCAGTTCAATTTACCTTGATGATATAAATTAATATATTAAATAGATAAATGATTTTCATTTATTAGAAACTCTTTTCTGGTATGTTTCAGTCACTAACTATATATGTATAAATAGTAGTTTTATGAAATTATACAAAATATTTTTTAAACTCAGATCTTTGTAGCTTCTGAACCGACACATTAGTAACTGAACAAACATTTGGAAACAAGCAGGATGAAGGTCCATATTCTAAACTCAAACTCCTGCTAATTAAATAAGTTTATGGAAGTTACACAGTGATATGTCATCTTTGGATTAAAGCAGTTAGTTAGTTCTTTAACAGTGGAGGGATTATAAACTTCTGCTTGGAAAACAAGAAAATGATCTTAGAAGAGAAAAGGTATGGAACACAAAGGAAACAATGATAGAAATCATTGCATTGAACAATAATGATTTTAAATTAGGAAGACAGGGTGAGAAGAATTCCTAACATCATTTTTGTTTAATGGTTTATTTATTTATTTTGAAAGGCAGAGTTATAGAGAGGCAAAGGCAGAGAGAGATAGAGGGAGAGGGAGAGGGAGAGGGAGAGAGAGAGAGAGAGAGAGAGAGAGAGAGAGAGGAATAGCCAGGACTCAAACAGGCGCTCACATGGGATGCCGGCACTGCATGCGGCAGCTTTACTCTCAATGCCACTGTGCCAGCCCCACAACACTGATGTCTAATTAAAATATTTAAAGTCTTTGGAACCATGACTTCAGTTTACAGTATTTCTTTTTTTAAATATTTATTTTATTTATTTGAAAGAGTTACAGAGAGAGGTATAGACAGAGAGAGGTCTTCCATCCACTGGTACACTCCCTAGATGGCCGCAAAGGTCAGAGCTGTGCCAATCCGAAGCCAGGAGCTTCTTCCGGGTCTCCCATATGGGTCCAGGGGCCCAAGGACTTGGGCCATCTTCTACTGCTCTCCCAGGCCATAGCAGAGAGCTGGATTGGAAGAGGAACAGCCGGGACTAAAACCGGCACCCATATGGAAAGCCGGCGCTTCAGGCCAGGGCCTTAACCTGCTGCGCCACAGTGCCAGACTCAGTTTACAGTATTTCTAATGAACCACTGGAAAGAGTCAATGCCAAGGTCAAGAGGTACTCAGTGGAAAACCTTTCCTTCAAACAGCCTTTGAATCTGGTGTATTTGATTTGTCAAAACCTGGGAGACCTCAAAGTTCATCAAGTGATTTTCATGGTGCTGAGAATGCATTAGACAAAAAGCAAACTGCATTCTCAAGCTTTTTCTCCCTTCACACTTCTGCTATGTGTGAGGACTGTGTTTGTGTGTGTGTGTGCGCACACATGCGTGTACATCTTAGGGAACCAGCATCCCTCAAAAGCCCAGTATATGGACAGCATTCCTTCTCTCTCTCTCTCTCTCTCTCTCTCTTGTTTTTTTGTTATTTGCTCTAGAAATCCAATTCCCCTATCAGTATCACAGTTTCCACTGGTATCAAAGCTCCCCTTCAAGGACTAAGCATATTTTGAGAGGGTTGACACCACAGAGCACAAATCTACAATCCCCAAAACAAGCTTTCAAAATGATGTGAAGTTTAAGGAAAGCTTGTAAATAGAAAGATATGACTTCATTAAAGAGTACTGGAAGTATTCATTTTTCAGGAATTTAGCTCTCCATAATTCTTTTATTTCCTTCACAAATTGGATAATTAATGTGAGTTAGTCAAAATCCTCTATAGTTACAATCTCTGTGATTCTTTAATATTATAACTGTATGAGCTCATTTCTCATTTTCCTCCATACCTCATTTAAGGCTTGAAGTCAGTGGGAATTACCCCAGGCAAGATGAATTAGAGACTATCTGCCTAATCACTTAAGGCAGACCGTCAATTTTTAGAAATTATTAAGTACATCTACACAGTCATATGAAAATGTGGGTTTTCATAAAAATCCACATTTTTATATTTCTAATATGGATGGGAAAATTCTCTTTTTAAAAACTTACATAAAGCCTCATAGGATCATAGAATTTTTAAGCTGTAAGACTCAGAGATGATTTATTTATTGCTCATTTATTCAAAAAATTATCTGAGAACTTTGTAGGCCAAAAAATGTAACCTCTTTGTCAGGTTGTTTAAACTTCCTGGGCCTCAGTTTCTTGGTTGGGTGGATGAGAAAGGTGAAAAGGATGAAGCCTCATGAAGCTTCCAGCTGCACAGTCTGCAGCTCTGGGCTGGTAACTTGTCAAAGTTACCTTGCTAATTAGCAGCATAGTCAAGGTCACACTCCAGAAGCTAGAATGTTCTGCTTACTCCTCTTGTATCCTTTGCACTATCATACACTAATTTCCTAAATAAAAAAAAAGGAAAACTTTTAAATTCTGAAAATACTTTCGCATGTCTGTAAAAGGTCACTTCCAGCTTTGCAACTCAGCTTGGGTAGTTACAGATGATCCTTTCTTAATTAGCAACATATTACCTGTTGTGTCTAAAAATTCAGAATTGAAAATTGGGGCCATGAAATGCCAGCATTTCATATTAGAGCACCTGTTCCAGTCCTGGACTTATCCAGTCCTATCAAGCTTCCTACTTTTGTGCCTAGAAAAGCTATGGGAGATGGCCCAAATGCTTGAGTACTTGTCACCCACACTGGAAACCAGGATGGATTTACTGGTTCTTGGATTCAGGCTGGATCAGCACTGGCCACTGCACCCATTTGGTGAGTGAACCAGCAGATAGCAAACATATCTCTGACTCTGTCTCAGTCTCTCTCTGTCACTCTCCCTTTCAAATAAATAAATCTTTAAAAACTCAAAATCTACACAACATTCCATCTATGTACAATGCAAATTTTCTTTTCTGTTACAAATTATATCACTTGGATATTGTTCTTATATCCCAACCCTTATATCTCTTCTTATAGCCCCAAACTCAGTAGAGTTTGAGGCTCACAGCCATCTCAGCGTGAGTCAGGGTTAGGTCAGGCAACACTCTGTAAATCAGCATATCGATGCCTGCTTTATATCTCTATACAGTGAAAAACCTGTTGGTGAACTCAAGAGATGACTTTGAAAGAGGAAACTCTTCAGTGCAGCCTGTGCCATGTGCCAGCCTAAATGACTTATGGTCAGTGGCAGGTGCCCTAACGTCTGAGTGTCAGAAATCAGCAGGTGTTTTGTAGCTCTAGCCTGCCAGGTCCAGAGCCATCTGCTTCTCTCCCACAAGTTGTCTGAAAGAGTTACTTTACTGAGATCAAAAATGGAGGGACAGGTATACGTGGAGAGAGAGGAGCAGCTCAACACAATTTCATCCTATCCCACATGTCCCCTGGGCCCCCACCCCAACTCTGGACAGATGTACACACAAAGCAGAGTAGTACAATGGTAAGCGTGTAGCCTCTGGAGGTGGACTGACTTGGCTTAAATACTGACTCTATCACTTTCCGGTTCAGTGTCTTTGGAAGCAAATCCCATGACCTTCTGGGATATTCATTTCTGCATATGTAAAATTGTGCTATTAGAATCCATTTCATAGGGCTGTTGTAAAGATTAAAGGATTTAGTTCTTATAGGCTGTTTAGAAGAGGCTTGGCTAGTTTTTATTATTAATGTTTTCTGTATTGAATATCTTTCTATTGTTCCAGTTAGCAAGCATAGAAATCATGCTGTCATCCTAACACCCTCTCACATATAAAATTTCATATTTCTTCACTGTTCCACCTCAACAATATCTTAGAAATGCAGACCTTTCTCCATACTCCAGCTGCTATCTGCCTTTCTCACTGTCTGTGCCACTGTGGTGGAGTATATTATTACATACTATTTTGTATTGCTCATTCTTTTCTTCCCTGGAATTTTGTTTATGAAAAAATCATTACTTTTCTTTGCATTCTTTTTTGCATTTAGTATCAATAATATATAGTATGTAATAATAGGTAATCATTATTGATTTACCAAAATTCTACATCATCACTCAATACAACATTAACTGTACCTTTTGCACAGTATGCATTAGGAAAATAATTATAAAACAGCATGTCAAAAAAGATGGGAAATAATGTGGAATAATAGTGACACAAAAAAAGTAGTAACAACTTTGTTTAGAAGAGCCAAAAATAGCATCACAAAGTATATTTGTCAGTAGGGTATTGAAGGATAGCTAAGAGGTTTCCAGATTTATGAATAGAAGACACACACAAAAACACCTTTATTTGCTCACAGCTGTAAAATTGGTTGGGAGAGCTTAGAGCCACCACGAGCCAATGGAAGGAATAATGCTGATGATAACAGCTGACCTTGAGAACTTCCATTTCCTAGTTTATAAGTACACTACCTGTATTATTTCTGGTCCTTACAATACAATTAAAGAGTACACAATATTATGTTTTTCAGAAAAATTAAGGGAAGCTCAGAGAGTTAATAATGCATTCCAGCCAATTGGTCTCAATGCTACCCTGCTGTCCAGGCCACTATTATGTCATGGCATCTGTAAGATTTGCAGGTGTAAGGATTTAACCATGGAGTCATGAAGACTATCGAGAAATTTTAACTTAGATAGGGATGTGACAAGACTACTGTTTGAGGATAATTTGTGTACTAGTCAATTTCACCTTCTTGCTGGACCTGTGTTCTTTGAAAGCTGGACTTACTTCTTTCTTAATTGTAAACACTGAATGTTTCCTAATTCTGTATCATGAGCCTCATTATTTAATTAACACGTTTTTATTGAGCATCTCTTTTCTATTGGGCATTCTGCTGGATGCTGGTGCCTTACGGAAGAGATTTAAATATTGGAAAACACTGACATAAAAGCCAATGGAGAAGTATAACTAGGACGGGGTTGGCTAGGGGAGAGAGAGAGAGAGAGATCAATGGAGCATGGTGTCTAGAGAATTTCAGCATGCCAATAACATTTGAGAGGATGGAAAAAAAATGTCCTATTCTTTTGGAGAAATTAACTTCAGATTTTATTCAAATGATCATCTTTTTTTGTACTTGTAACATACTAGCTACTTTGCCAGAATTTGGGCATACAAAATGTTGGACATGATCTTTGTTTTTCAAGTAATTTTTATTCCTCTAAAATAGAATTCCAGAGAAATAAGGAGGGAGAATCACATTCTAACATTATTCTGCTATCCAGTCTGTGTCATCCTAGAGTTACCTTAATTAAATATTATTGTTCCTCCCATTTTCATTAGTGAATCAGAAATTGTAGTTTATACTATGAAGTTGCATGATTATTATCTTTAAATAAACTTTTTAAAAAGGATACTTATCAGTATTTTAGAATAATTTTAAATATTTTTTTTAAATTTATACTTATAAAATTTATAAATTTTTAAAATTATTCTAAAATACTGATAAGTATGCTTCAAAAAATCTCTAAGAGATTTAAAGTAAGTGCCAATGAACAAACAAATAAAGTGGAAAAATTCCAGTTGGAAAACTTTAGTGAGTAATTCTTTGGTAAGATATCTAATATTGTTTTCCAAAATAATATGGTAGAGTATGCATTTAATATTTTAAAATCTTTATAATCAGGAAAATACTTAGCACTTGACTGAAACTTTATATATTAATAACAAAGCTAATTTGAAAGTTAAAATTAAAAAAAATTAAAAGATTGAGTTATTTATTTGAATGTCAGGGTTAGAGAGAGAGAGACAGAGAGAGAGAGATTTGCCACCCTCTGATTCACTCTGCAGATGGCTGCAATGGCCAGGGCTGGGTCAGGGCAAAGCTAGCAGGGAGGAACTTCATCTGGGTCTCCCACATGGGTGGCAAGGTCCCAGACACTTGGGTCATCTTCTGCAGCTTTTCACAGGCCTCAAGCAGGGAGCTGGATTGGAAGTGGGGCAGCTGGGACAGGAACTGGTACTCACATGGAATGCTGGAGTCACAAGCAGTGGCTTTACCCAGTATGCCACAATGTCGGCCTCTGAAAGTTAAACAAAAATTTTAACCATCAAGTATCATCTGAGTTTTCAGCAAAAGTTAGACTGTGTGTGTCATGCGGTCTTTTGTAGCTTGGCAGACATGAGCTTCTCTAGTCCTTGTATGCCTTCATACCTACCCTACTTACCAAGACTAAATACTAATAATATTATGAAGGAAAAAAATCCTATATTTCAGTTTCCAATAATTTGTCTCAGAAACAGGTCAGGTGGTGAATACTATGATGTCCTTGAACACACAGTAATAATCTCTGTGAATGTAGTTAGACTCTCACTCTATTTTGCTCAGTTATATTTTCCATAATCCAACAGAGGGTGTTTCCTTTTTTAGGGTAGGATTAGAAATGAATGTCATCAAAACACACACACACACACAAACACAAAGAAATGAAACGTAATCAATAAAATCCTAAAATATTTGCGTAGCTTGTTTCCAGTGACTAATTATGCATTTTTATGAGTGTTCAGATTGTGTCCCCAAAATATTCACCTTATATTATGTACCATATGTTTTTTTTTAAGATTTTATTTATTTATTTGAGAGGTGGAGTTACAGACAGTGAGAGGGACAGACAGAGAGAAAGGTCTTCCTTCCGTTGGTTCACTCCCCAGATGGCCGCAACAGCTGCTCCGATCTGAAGCCAGGAGCCAGGTGCCTCTTCCCAGTCTCCCACACGGGTGCAGGGGCCTAAAGACTTGGGCCATCCTCTACTGCTTTCCCAGGCCATAGCAGAGAGCTGGACTGGAAGAGGAGCAACCAGGACTAGAACCAGACGCTCATATGGGATGCCAGTGCTGCAGGTGGAGGATTAACATACTGTGCCACGGCGCCTGCCCCACCATATGTTTTAAACAACAGTTACACAATAATCGTGTGTGTATTCCTATAACATACTTGCCTTCTTGATTTACTTATGAACTGGAAGTTGCAGTCCCTACTCAAAAATTCCAGATGCATTCAACTTAGAAAACTTCTTGCTTAGGAGCATATCTTCCACTCTGGGAAATATATAAGAAGTGTTGCTTACATGAAATAAAACTTGTTTTCTTTGTAAAAGAAAAAAATAAGAAAGAACTTCTTCAGTATTTCATTCTACCAAAATTTTGATTTTATGGGATTGATCATTCCATTCGTCATGATAACAGTAAATAGAAATATAGGCTCTTATAACGATCAAGTCATAGTTCACTTCCTGATTTGTAGTCTAATATACCCTTGCTACATAGAAGTATTCCTGAAGTTGTTACCTCATACTATTTATTCTTAAAATCCTCCTCCTTCAGGGGTTAGTGTTGTGGGGGAGTGGATTAAGCCACTGCCTACAACACTGGTGTTCTATATCTAAAGCACCAGTTCAAGTCCTGGCTATTCTGCTTCCTATTTAGATTCCTGCTAATGCACCTGGGAAGGCAGAAGAAGAAGCACTTGGGCCCCTACCACCTATGTGGGAGACCCAGGTGGAGTTTTGGGCTTCTAACCTCTGCCTGGCCCTGACACGGCTCTTGCAGTCATTTAGTGAGTGAACTAACAGATGGAAAATCTCTCTCTCTCTCTCTCACTCTGCCTTTCAAATAAATATATAAATAAGTCTTTAACAAATCCTCCTTTAGCAAATTACCAGGCTCTAAAGCTGCTGGCCTTGCTTGCACTGGAATTCGTGACTGAGGAAAGTGCGGCTCTGAGAAAGGCTTTGAAGCACAGTTTTCAGAAGAGGCAATCACAGACCTTGCAAAAGAGAATCACTTCTCAGCCTTCTGGCTAAGATCAAGTGTAGTATCACAGACCTTGCAAAAGAGAAAGCCAGGATGGGCTCTGCAATCAAGCTAGACTCAAGGGACTTTCCTTCCCAGTAGTTTATATATGATTGAGAATTAAATGAATGGAAAATTATATTTCCCTGAATATTCTGCAAATAGAATTTTCTTTTGAATCCCTTCTTTCATCCCACATTTTTCCTTATCTTTGGATACTGTAGACTCATATGAAAGACAGGCCTTTCTGGAAAACAGAACTTAGTAGGAAATCTCTAAGTGCTGAGCTAGCCCATACTTAAAGTGAAGCACAAAGCTAAGAGAATGAGTTCATCTTGTTGAGCACATGTTTTATATCTGCATGTAAGAAAGCTTAATGCAGCTCTAAGTTTAAATCCCATTAGAAAATGCTGTGATTAACTACAGGACCTCACTGATTGTTCAGGTAACAGATGGACATGCCACAATGAAATATTCCCCCTTTCTATTTACAAACAAAAGAGGATTTTTATGTGAGCAGAAATTAAAACATTACTAAAGCATGGTTCCTGAAGATTCAATTCTTTTGCATTAACACAGATCCTTTATTATGTAAAGTCAACATATTTAATATTTTTGTGTGGTTTGGGTATATGATCCATAATGTTTTGTGACTTGTATTCAAATGGATCGGTCTTCCCAGGAAGAATTATGTACCTACAATATAATGAGGTAATTAACCAGGGAACAAAAGGTTTTTCTTCTGGTTTAGACAAAACTTGCTTCTAAGACACAAGTAACACATGCATTATTTTTAAGACCATCTGCCTTGTCTTGGATAGTGATTTTTGTCATCAGAAATCCTTTATCATTGTGTTTAGTACCAAAAAGATCTGGTGAAACATAAAAAGGACAATCAGGGAGTGACCATTTGGTGCAAGCACCAAGATGCTCTTTGGGACACCCACATTCAAAGTCTGAATGCCTAGAATTGATTCCTGATTTTGATTCTCTAATTCCAGCTTCCCACGAATGCCTATTCTGGAAGACAGTAGGGGGTACTCAAATACTTAAGTCCCTATCACCAACACAGGAGATTGTAATTGAGTTAGAGGCCCCTGGTTTTGGCAAGGTCCAGAATTGTATGTTGTAGGCATTCGCAAGTGAGCTAAAGACAGAACATAACTGCCTACTTCTGTCTCTAGCTCTTTCTGTTGGTTTGCCTTTCAAATAAAAAATAAAGAAATAATGTTTTCTAACAAAAGGACAATACAGGTAAAATTGCTATATGTTGTTATGTTGCTTTTATAACTGCCCATCTTGCGGTTATAACCTTGCCCATGCGTTAGATTTTGATAAATCATATTTACCAATGAAAATTACAGTCTATTTTGACAAACAGTTGTGTTGAGAACCACAAATCAAATTGTATCCAAATGGCTTAGAATATCATATCCAGACAAATCAAAATACATTTCAGTACATTTTAAAAAGCTATAACATTTTATTTTTATTTTTATTTTTATTTTTTATTTAGTAAATATAAATTTCCAAAGAACAGTTTATGGATTACAATGGCTTCCCCCACCATAATTTCCCTCCCACTTGCACCCCTCCCATCTCCCGCTCCCTCTCCCATTCCATTCACATCAAGATTCATTTTCAATTATCTTTATATACAGAAGATCGATTTAGTATATATTAAGTAAAGATTTCATCAGTTTGCACCCACACAGAAACACAAAGTGTAAAATACTGTTTCAGTACTAGTTACAGCATTACTTCACATTGGACAACATATTAAGGACAGATCCCACATGAGAAGTAAGTACACAGTGACTCCTGTTGTTGACTTAACAATTTGACACTCTTGTTTATGGCATCAGTAATCTCCCTAGGCTCTAGTCATGAGTTGCCAAGGCTGTGGAAGCCTTTTGAGTTCGCTGACTTCGATCTTATTCCGACAGGTTCATAGTCAAAGTGGAAGTTCTCTCCTCCCTTCAGAGAAAGGTACCTCCTTCTTTGATGGCCCCGTTCTTTCCACTGGGATCTCACTCGCAGAGATCTTTCATTTAGGTCTTCTTTTTTTTTTTTCCAGAGTGTCTTGGTTTTCCATGCCTAAAATACTCTCATGGGCTCTTCAGCCATATCCGAATGCCTTAAGGGCTGATTCTGAGGCCAGAGTGCTATTTAGGACATCTGCCATTCTATGAGTCTGCTGTGTATCCCACTTCCCATGATGAATCATTCTCTCCCTTTAAAAAAAAAAAAAAAAAAAAAGAGAGAGAGAGAGAAATTTTAAGAGTGTTGCCCACGGACTCTCTGATTCACAAAATTAGATTAAAACCAACTCCAGTTTCAACATTCATCAATTCATTATACATTTTCTTCCCAAATTTGAAATCTTTAGTTAAGTGAGAGATTCTGTAAGAAGTAAGAGTAATGAAATGTAAAAAAAAAACAAGCAAAAGTTCCAAAGATGATAAACTGACAGCATCCAAGATGAATTGGTCCCATTGACTGCTTAGTTAACCTTTGTGTGTTGAGTTACATAGTGTAATTTGGGTATACATTGCTCTGTTGAAAAATGATTCCCAAAATATGTCCATGTCCTAATCCCCAGTACCTGCAAATATTGCCTTCCGTGGGAGAAAGGATTTTGCAGACATGATTAAGGATCTTGAAAATCAAGAGTATCCTGGAATGGGAAAGTGCCTGGTGTAATAAAAAAGATCCTTATAAAAGGGACATTGGCAGAGTCAGAATCAGACAAGGAGATGTGGTAACAGAAGCAGAAAGACACAGATGGATTTGAAGATATGTTGTCCTGCTGGCTTTGAAGATACAAGATACAAGGCCACGATCCAAAGGATGGATCTAAAGTTTAGGAGGGGCAAGCGGATGGATTCTCCTCAGGAGCCTTCCCAGGAGGAACACTGTCTCCCTTATCGAAAGACATCTGACCTCTAGAACTGTAAAATAACCTACTGGAGTTACTTTAATTCACCAAATTTTACAAGGTTTTTTTAGCAGCAACAGGAAGTTTTCTGCAATGTATAATTAGAAGACTTCATATAAAAATTCAGATCCGTGGCCAGTGTTGTGGCATAATGTGTAAACCTGCCTGCAAAGCAAGCATCCCACATGGGCATTGATTTGAGTACTGGCTGATCCACATCTAGCCCGGCTGACTGCTAATGGGTCTGGGAAAGCGGTGGAGGATGGCCCAAGTGTTTAGGCCTCTGCAGAGAAACTTCCTGGCTCCTGGCTTCAGCCTGGCCCAGCAGTGGTCACTGTGGCCATCTGGGGAATAAACTAGTGGATAGAAGATCTCTCTCTCTTTCTCTCTCTCTTTCTCTCTCTCTCTCTCTCCCTCTCTCCCTCTCTCCCTCTGTAACTCTGTCTTTAAGACAAACAAATAAATCTTTTTAAAAAATCAGATCTATTTATTTTCGCTTCTTGAAAGAAGTAGGAAATCCAGGAATGGTTGGCTGGTTATCACATCCTCTTGGCAATGCTGCATTGTAGCTGTTCTCTTTAGCAGTTACGTGTTCTCCAGTCTACCCATAGCTCTATCAGGATCTTTTGTTTTTTCTATTATGCCTCTGATGAATATTTGAGTTTGTAACTCCTGATAAGTTGAGTTTTACATTTTGTATTTTACTTAATATTGGTCTCACACTAGGTTGTTTTTAAGAATTGTGTCTACTTACCCACTTTTTTAAAAATGGAATTCTATTAAACTCTTGGTCCAAGAATTTTATTTCTGTTTGCTTAATCATATCCTACCAGCCACTTACTCTTGTCTTTCCTTTAAACTTTCAAATTGAAGGTTGTAGACATCTGCTGAGCCAGAATCACATCATTTGTGATATAGGGACTTTGTGGAATGGGTTGGACTCAGGAGTATCCAGATCCAACTGATGTCCTTTCCCATTGCTGACCATCTCATCTGCCACTGCTTCATAAAACCCAGTTTATGAGGCATGCTTGAGTATTAACAGACAGTTTCTTGCCCAGATACTAAAAAAATCCAGTCCATTCTAATATTAAGCTTTCCCTTTTGCCTTCAACCTTGACCAGCTTTAAGTTTCAGGGGAAAGAAAAGTATACATGAGAGTCAGGGTCAGCTCTCCTTCTAGAGGCTATGAGGGGGGAAATCATTCTGCTTCCAAGGCTCCTTTCCTCTCTCTTCAAAGTCAGCAGAGCAGCACCTGGCTTTGGTCTTGACAATCACTTCATAACGAGCAGTTGTGTCTCCTTCTGCCTTCCTCTTATAAGGACATGTCTGACTACATCAGTGGGCTCCCCTGAGTAATCTAGGATACTCTCAGCACAAGATCCTTTTCTGGGTCACCTCTGTAAATGTCTTTTTTCCATCAAAGGTAATATTCACAGATGCTAGGAATTAGGATTTAGTCGTCCCTGAGGGGTACTGTTTAGCAAACCACAGGATGATTACAGCATTCTGCCAAAATAAATAAATAAATAAATAAATAAACAAACAAGCTGGCTTCCTAACTACCAGATGCTCTGGGTGCCACCCTGCTAACATTCTTGGTTGCATTTAAGATGCCTGAGTACTTGGCTCTTGTTAAAAATGCCCTCCCATTCGACATCAGCTGCTTCTTTCCCACGACTGTCCTTTGCCCTCTCTCCCAAACCCTTCCTCTATTCCTCCAGCCCTCACTGCCCTAAACTCTGATGAATTCCAAATGTGCATCCTGATCCATGATCTCTTTTTCACCAATATTTGCAAGCACATTTGGGACAAATTATCCTGCAACTCGCTACTTTCCAAAATGAACCCATTATCTGTCTGGCAAACCTGTCTGTCTTCCCATATTTCTTACCATTTTCCTCTATTTTTGTTCTCATTGCCATTCTCTATGTTTAGATCAAATTTTTCTGGTACGTGGATAATTAAAGTAATACATAATTTGTAACCTATCTGTCTTTCTTATACCAATCCAGTTACCACATTATTAATAGATTCGCATTTGAAAATCAAAAGGAATCATCTAGGAAATCATCTCAAATGTAGGGGAAAAAAACCTAAACAACAAGCCCCGCCCCCAAGTTACGTTAGAACTTAGATTTTCACATTTGATGTCATTTTTAATCCTACTCTTCATGCTCTTCTTTGATCACTTCTTTCAACTCCCAGCCATACTTAATGAACCTGTTTCCAGGAACATGCCTTACTCTTGAACATTTCTGACCCTTTTCCACTGGCTAACTGTTGCTTTTGTGTTTTTAACTTTGCTTAAATAACATTCTGTTTAGATATATGTTTTCTCATTCTTAAGATGCAATTTTAGTGTCATGTCCTCTGAACCTTCTTTTCTATATTACAGTAATACTTTTATTTATCTTCATAGTAGTAAACACTGCTGTCTCTGTACGTGTGCTCACGGAACCATGTAAGCAATTCCCCTCAGTACACAGACAATGCCTCATTCATTTGGTTTCCCTACCACCAACCTAAGGTATGCTCCTAGATCACTGTCAACAGGATGGATATAGGTAGCTAATTTCTGAGTTTCACTGTTAGTTTATGCTTTTTATGCCTCAATTTCTTTATGAAATGGAGAAGTATATGATAGAATATCCCTGCTTCAATATTGATGAAGCATTTAGAAAAATACCAGCCTTGTAGGAAGGGCTATCAAGTATTAAGTGAAAGTCAATATTTCCTGAATTACATAAGATCATCATTACACACACAAGATTTTTTATAAATTATAAGAAACATATTTAATAGCATCAAAAATAATAATTTACAGGAGAAAAGCGGAGTTATTCAGAAAGAGTGAACTGGTATAAGATGCTCTTGTCACAAAATAAGAATAGAAATATGAGAGCATTTTTCAGATTGCTCCCCTGATGCTAACTTTGAGCACCATTACCTCCAAAAAAATAAAAAATATATATACCTCTTCAGCTGAATTAAGTCCATGGGACCACAAAGAAAAATGAGAAATTATCCTTTTAATTAGCTTCAGTAAGGTTCAATTAAATTATTTTCTGAGAATTAATAATAGAGGAGGAATTTTCTAGGTCTTCTTTTGAAAAGAAACATTTAAGTGTCTGTAAAAATCAAAACCATTACCATGAAAATTTCTTGACCAGAATAGAGAATTCTCTAGATATCTGCAATTAAAAAATAGAATTAAGAAGTCTAATATTGGCATGATGTTTCTAAATTACTAAGATCATCATGTAATTTGCCCAGCAGTCATTCTTTGAGCAAGCTCCTCTTAGAGTCAGAATTTAAGCAGGAAATTGAATCTGCAAAAGGAAGAATCAATGAAGCATTGAATCTTGCAATTACAGATGAATGGATAAAATGTTCAAGGATAAGGAATCATTGAATTTGTGGAGATGAAGGGTAGGGGAGAAGGCACTAGTTGGAGGATCAAGAATGGGTTCTTGCCTGACTTTGTTCTATACTTGATGCATGACCCAAGGCAAGTTATCTAAACCTCTGTGGGTCTCAGTCTCATCTCTGAGGTTAGACTAGATAATTTATAAGATCTCCTTTAGCGCTAACCCTCTGTGCTTCTGTGTATAACAAACAGTATGTACATGCATAGTATTTTAGTGATATTCTACCAGTTTTTAACATAAATAGAACCAATATGTTATTTTGAAACTTGTTAATGATTCTCTTTTCCCTTTCAAAGTAGGTACTTGCCCTTTTTGGTCTAAAGCATCCATTTCCTTAGTGGGGTATTAGGACTTGTATGAAAATAGTTAATCTTTCACTTTTGACGTTTGAAATGAGATTTTTCAGCAAGGCAGCATACCAGCAAACCAGGCTATTATCTTAAGAGAAGATTTGTTAAATTCTATCAGCTACAATTTATCATGATAAGGGCTCAGTCTGCAGCCTTTATCACATAATATAGAAAACATAGCCCTCCAGAACATAACATTTGCCTCTGGGGCTTGCTGCTGTATGATAGGAGATGCACTGTAAGCATCTGAGGAAAATCCCAGACCTTTAGACATCAGGGAACAGAGGATTCTTGACCTGCTCGTATGTTATTTTTTCACTTCATCTGAACCTGACAGCCTTTCATTGCTGACTCAACTGCCCCCATTTGTCACGTGTCCATGAACTATCAAAATGGGACTGATCCTTGGACCCAGAAACCTGTACCTTAGTGCTTGGCTAGTAGGTCCATTTATACCTATTTATTGCCACTTCTGATGGTGTCATCGGACAACTACATTCCATTTTCCCTCAAGGCACTCAGGAGCTTGTAGATCACTTAAGCACCACAGCAGATCAGGTAGCAAATATTTACCCAGGTTCTCTATCTCCTTCCACAAAATAATGTTCAGCCACCTCTTCTTGGATGGTGGATTCATGTGGAGGGTAGATCTTGCCAACTCCCAACAGAAGTAAAGCAAAAAATCCTGTGCTGTCCACTCTCACCTGATTCTATGCAGCCTTCACCTCTCTTAATATTTCATGCTGGAAAGAGGAAATCAGAATGTATCTTTTTATTTTTAATAAGATTTATTTATTTATTTGAAAAGCAGAATTACAAAGAGGGGGAGAGAAAGAGAGAGGTAGAAACACAGAGAGAGAAGTCTTTTATCCACTGGTCCATTCCCCAAAATGCCACAATGGAAGGAGTGGGGCAGATCCTAAGCTAGAAGGCAGGAGGTTCTTCTAGACCTCCTACATGGGTTGGTGCAGGGGCCCAAGCACTTGGACCATCTTCCACTGCTTTCCCAGGTGCATTAGCAGGTAGCTGAATTGGAAGTGGAGCAGCCAGGACAGAAATGGGCACCCATATTGGATGCCAGCACTACAGGCAGCAGTTTTACTCACTATGCCACAGAACCATTCCCAGAATGTGAGTATCTTACCACAGGCTTCTCTTTTCTTCTTCTCCCCATCTTTAAAGAACAGTTGCCCCTCCCATCCACTTTAGGAGACAGGATGATTTTTCTTCTCTCTAGTGAGCTTTTTACCTTAGGAATACATTTTTGCTTCTTGATTCTAGCCCCACAAATTAACTTTATTGGTGCACAAAGTATATAAGCAAAAACTGGCTTGTCAAATAAGAAGCATGGTTACTTTTCAAGTCTTACATACTCTACACAAACTGGTGACTATGACTTAAATTCTTCATAAAATTCTATTATATTTTATAATTAGTTGTTTATACATACTTTAAAAATTAGTAGGGGGAGTTAAATGGGTATAGGTTATTTTGATTTATGATGTGTGTGAGTACATCAAAAGTTCATGAAAAATTAACTTAAAAGATAAGTTTATTTTTTTAAAATCTGTGCATATAAGGGAGCATTAAAAATTTCATTGAAAATATGCACTGGGGCTGGCATTGTAAAATCACTTCCAGCAACGCCATTATCCCATATAGGTGCTGGGCCAAGTTTCACCTGCTCCACTTCTGATCCAGCTTCCGGCTCAAGTGCCTGGGAGAGTGGCAGAAGATTGTCCAAGTGCTTGGTTCACTGCACCTACTTCGGGGACCAGAAGAAGCTCCTGGCTCCAGGTTTTAGACCAGCCCAGCTCTGGCCATTGTGGCACTTGGGGAATGTACCAGCAGATGGAAGATATCTCTCTT
Source organism: Oryctolagus cuniculus (assembly GCF_051225735.1). Taxonomy (NCBI): domain Eukaryota; kingdom Metazoa; phylum Chordata; class Mammalia; order Lagomorpha; family Leporidae; genus Oryctolagus; species Oryctolagus cuniculus. Next base: position 150,304,658 of record NC_142869.1, on the reverse strand, counting down.
TTACTATCACTTCCTCACAATAACTCTGCCTTTCAAATAAATGAATCTAAAAAGAAAGAAAGAAAAAGAAAGAAAGAAAGAAAGAAAGAAAGAAAGAAAGAAAGAAAGAAAGAAAGAAGAGAGAAGGGAAGGGAAGGGAAGGGAAGGGAAGGGAAGGGAAGGGAAGGGAAGGGAAGGGAAGGGAAGGGAAGAGAAGAGAAGAGAAGAGAAGAGAAGAGAAGAGAAGAGAAGAGAAGAGAAGAGAAAAGAGAGAAGAGAGAAGAGAGAAGAGAGAAGAGAAGAGAGAAGAGAAGAGAGAAGAGAAAAGAGAAGAGAGTGGGAGGGAGGAAGGAAGGAAGAAAGGAAGGAAGGAAGGTAAGAAGGAAGGAAATATACACTATGCAAAATTATGCAGGGATTTCAAAACTTTTTGCAACAAAATAAAATTGCCTTTAAATTCTTTTTTCACAAACTGCTTAAAATTTCCTCATGTCATGAGGTCTTCTAATATGTTTCTATTTTTTTAAAAGGCAGAATATGTGGACTGCATGCTTGCACATTCAGTTACCCAATTATTTGACTTATCATATCCAAAAACAATTCATTATTTTCTAAATTTGGATAGAACTCCCTAGTAGAACACAGATCATTTTTATTGTATATCCATCAAAAATAAGAAGAAATTGTTATGATGCATACTTTGTGGTGAATTCAATCAGTAAGATAGCATATCAATGTGGCAAGGATTAATAATTATGATAATTTCAAAAAAATCAAGCACACTTGATGCTTATAAGTTCATAGAAATTCTAAGATTTGTATTAAAAACTGCAATGAACTATAGACTGACCCTTTTCCGTATCTCCTTCCTGTCCAGTTGCTAACTGAGGCACCCAACGGGAGGGAGCTGCTAGTCTGATCGGCCCAAGCACCTCGTGGATGTCGTGGAGAAGCCAGGGCTGTTTGTGGACCACGAGCAATCTCTCTCATTAGCTCCTGTCTGTTTGTACTCTCACTGTCTCTTTCCAGGCAAACCTGATCATTCAGCTCTCAAAAGTTTTTTTTTTTTTTTGTTTGTTTGTTTTTTTTACAGGCAGAGTGGACAGTGAGAGAGAGATAGAGAGAAAGGTCTTCCTTTTGCCGTTGGTTCACCCTCCAATGGCCGCCCTGGCCGGCGCACCGTGCTGATCCGATGGCAGGAGCCAGGTACTTATCCTGCTCTCCCATGGGGTGCAGGGCCCAAGGACTTGAGCCATCCTCCACTGCACTCCCTGGCCACAGCAGAGAGCTGGCCTGGAAGAGGGGCAACCGGGACAGAATCCGGCGCCCCGACCGGGACTAGAACTCGGTGTGCCGGCGCTGCATAGCCTATTGAGCTGCGGCGCCGGCCCTCTCAAGAGTTTTAAGCAGGTGGAAAGGGGAAACAGGGTAAATAACTCTGGGTTTTGAGACACTAAGGAGAAGCATCTGACCAAAGCCTTCTTCCTTTGGGGAATCTGAGGGTGAAGGCGTGAAAAGCCTGAGAAGAGCACACACCCTTGGAAGCAGGTTTCTAGTCACTGAATTTGTATACATGCAGTTTGGACCACTGTCACGGGCTGGCAGGGATTCTTGAGCTGCGAAATCCAACGGATTTTTTTCTTGCTTGTTTTCCGCCCTCTGTCTACAACTGTTTACAGAAATCACGTCACTGTATTAGGGTTCAACAGAGACAGGGTTTATGGGTTGTGTATACACACATATGAGGGATATTTATTAAGGAGAATTGGCTCACGTGGTTATGGCACCTGGGAAGTTCCACGACGGGCCATGTGCTGGCTGGAGACCTTGCATTGCCTGTAGGGTGGCTCAGCCCAGCTCTGAGGGCCTCAGAACCAAGAAAGCTGAAAATATAACTCTCTGTTAGAGTCTGAAGCCTGCGTGTCAGCAATGAACTGCTCCTGTAAGTCCTGGATTCCAAAGGCCAGCTACTGACGCCTACGGCAGATATCGAGACTGTCCCAGCCTTTGGAGCAAGACACCAACTGTCTTCTGCATTAATTCTCTCAAATTAATTAATCTGCATTAATTCCTGCAGATGGATGGCACTGCTCACGTGGAGGGCAGATTTTATCATTGTCCACTCATACCAAAATTTTAATGAAAAAGAAAAGAGGAAGAGAAGTTTAAAAGAATCAACGTATCTATTTATCAATGTTTTGAAAACAGTTTAAACTGATCCTCTTTGTATGTAAAAATCTGTAATAATGTATTTGTCTGCTATCTATACCAATCTATATTTTTTTCAAATCATCACATAAAATGGCACTAAATAATTACAAAAATGAGGCTTGGGAAAAGAATTCCAAGTAAACACTTGTAGATTTAAAATACTGGAAAAATAAGATTAAGAGGAGGAAGAGAAGAATGAGGGAGTGGAGAAACATTTCCTAGTGAATATCTTAGAGTAACAATATTATTTTGGAAACTATCTTAATTACTAATTTGAAGTGTGTAACAGACAATTTAAGGAAAGGCACATTCTACATTCAATAAACCCATGTATAGCATTTAATAATTTTCAAACTAAATAATAAAAGTAAAATAGCCAAGAATTTCACATTTGGATTTTTTAAATATTAAAAATATTTTTATAAATTTTATAATATTTTTTAAAAAATTAAAAATGATTTAACAAACAGTATAATATTTAAAAATAAAAGCCCAACCATTTTTCCATTTCCTGTTAATAGGCAATATAGAGTTCAAATGTTGTTAGAACTCTTATAGATACAAACAAGATCCATGAATCTATCCAGAGTACAAACATAAGTTTCATCAGAGGTGTTTTGATGACATGGAGAACAAATATGCTCACTTTTAACCTAGATTATTGGTATAAGATGGATTCAGACCAAGTTCTATAAATTCAGAAGAATCATACAGATTTATGCAATATACATGGCAGGAGTTATGGGAGAATCAGATGAAAATCTCTTATAGTTTCAGATAAGTTCTATTTATTATCATTGATTTATTAAGTATTATTGATATTTTAATAATAGGGCAATTTCTGTTCATTTCAAAAGTTTCATAAAGTTAAATAATATGAAAATGTTATTCATTTTCAAACATACATTTAAATTTTACTCTTTTGCTTTCAATTCTAGTTTCAGCATAAGATTTTATCGTAATTTAGAGAAATAAGATGGACAGCTCAAAAGCAACCAAAAATAAATTCACTTTTTAACCTCATATTTATATGGAATGCATTGGTCTTATGTCTTATACACATATATTTTCATAATCTTTAAAATTTTTAATTTGTCTAAAAAGGACAGAATCTTGACGTATTAACCTACATTTTTATATTTTCAGTCTAATTTGCCATACATTCCAATTTGTGTTTTCTACAGCTACTTTTAGTTTTTCTATTGTATTTACTTACCTATGGTGGATTTTAAAAAGATTGACAGCTATTAAAATAGAGAATATCAAAAAGGTTAGTTATACCCTTATTAAAACCAAGAAGCTACTAAAATACAAAGAAAAAAATTGGGATTGTTTCATTCCCACTCAATTTATTAAGAAGCATCAGAGTTCGGTTGGGATTTATATTTTAAGTAGTATTTTGCATATCTGTTCCATTTTTGTGTGTGTAAAATGGCATTTTGAACTCTTTGAACTTTTTGGCTTCTTTGAAAATACCCAAAGAACTAGTTGCTTGCATCAGTTAAATTTGGATCTACAGCTTATTTCTCATAAATCTTAAATGCTACTATCAATTCTCTCTTAGGGAATTAATTTCTGTATGCAGAAATAATGTCATTTTTTCATAAGAAAACTTGTTACAGGTACTAATTTTTGAATGAATCAGTTGGTGAAAGTCTCTTTTTTAGGGTACACTTTGAAATAATTTTAAAACATACACAAACATACAAGTATTTTATATGTATATTAGTGAATAGATGTACACATGCACACATATAAAATATATACATATGCAGTCACACACCTATGTCTAGAATATGAAATCTTTTAAGACATTACCTACTTTTCATCCTTAAGAAATATATTTATATCCTATTTTTCTCTCTGCTGTTCTTAAAACTTAGTATATAAGCCTCTGAAAATTTATTTTCAACTTTTAAGAACGCTTGGTTTTTCCAGGTTCAAGTTACCCTATTATACAATTTATTGAAAGCTAATAATTATTAGGACATGTGGTAGGCGGATGTCACAAGTAACATCACACTACTGGTTCTATGTACAAGTTACAGTAGGGCAAATGGTACAATTAGAGGCACATTCCTTGGTGCATAACAATAGAAGCCTTAGTGACACTGCAAGATTAAGAAAAGGCTAAAACATCTTTAAAACTACTCATTACCACCAGTCAAAATGTGCATATTTGACCTTTATGATAATCAGAAGAATATCTGCTTATGCAGTAGGCAGCTAAATAATCGTCACTTTCGACACACAGTTTTCCTTGAAGTGACCTAAGGTTAACATGGTTGATCCTTAAGCTGACACAGATATCAAATCGACTCATCAGCGGTCACAGTGAAAGGCCACCTTCTTCATCACTTCGGTTGCAATGACAGGATAAAAAGAGTGGTGCAGATTTTCATCTGCAGGAGACAGTGGGACTTAAATGTTGTCTGCTCTGTACATTTCAAAGGTTACAGAATTACTTAGAAACCTCTCCCTGAGGTGCAGATTCACTCTGAGGTATGATAATCATGCAAGTTGCATCAAAAATAATTGCTTAGTTTATTACCTTGTTGTCTTATTATATTAAGGCTTCATGCTAGATTCAGAAATTTCTTACTCTTGATCTCTTCTTCCCTATAGGTCTACTATTAACCCTACTCATTTTAATTTGAATATATTAACAATTGCAGTGAAGAATTTCAAAGCTAAATTGAAACTCCCAATAACATAAACTCTATACTATGACTAGAGCTAATGTAATAACTCTAAAATCTGAAAAAAGTAAGGACCCTTAATCATGTGGAATAAATTAAAATGCTTCTTCAATGTTCCTCCTTCAAATATTACACCTGAAGATCTAGAAATCTGTAGCCACAGTGGTTGTAATTCTTGAGTAATGGGCACTTAAAATAAAATGAAACTAATTTTTGTGTTGGAGAGCTCATCATCTCGAATTTTCATAGCTAAACATCATACCAAGTAACGACAAGATAATTATGTCATAGATGTTATTTCCCTGATGGTTTTGGAGGAGAATAATGTACCTTGTAGAAACAGAATAATTTAACAGTCATCAAAATTATAGCAGGGTATGAAAACTTTTTTAAAAGGTAGCCAAAGTAAGATTTTTCTTTAAGCCACAAAGCCCAAAGTTCCCCAATTTCTGGGGATTGGTTGGCACTTAAAAGTAGTCATTCATAATTCCCCCTAATGTATACAATATTAATCTATGTATACCTAGAAAATCTGGCAACTTCCTATACTTCAAAGTCATTGCCTTTGCTATGAGACCTAGAAAGTGCTTCAGGATTCATTATGACATGTGGAATATATAAGCAATAAGGCATGACAGGGAGTGTGGTTATCCTAAGATAATCACACCCCTGGGTCATTACAAAGCAAGAGGTGCAGTGGCGCACCTCTCATTCCCCCTGGGGTGTGATTACAGCACAATAAGCACTTCACGCCATCACCTTATTGCTTTTATAAAAGTCTTTGTTAGAAGAAAAACTGTTTTTTTTTTCTTAAAGAAGATAAAATTGGCAGTTTACAATGTTAACAGTAGCTTCAGCTAAACCACATAGTTTGTATGTGTTAATCAGATCCTTTAAAATGTACTGCTGTCAAGGCCAATCAGAATTCATAACGGTAATAGAGAACCTGCTCTGTAGTTGTGTGTTCAAATGACTCACCTTAGGACAAAAGTGCGCCATTATCACAAAAATTCTAACATCTAGAAACAACTGTTGAAAGAATTGTGTCATAAGGTTTTTTTTTTTCCCTCCCCAAAGTGACAGAAAATGTTTCAAGACTTGATTACACAAATTGCAATATAAAGTAATTGATAGGCCAAGCATTCGAGTATAATATTCATAATTTTTAGCTTTCCATATTTAGTGCCTAATGCAAATTCAGGTGACAACTCAATTTAAGGTGCTAGATCAGACACCAAATCCCACTGCTGTCATTCAAATATAGCCTAAGGGTTGTATTGTGATCTTCCAAATTTACAAATTCTTGTCTTATATAATATGTTTGCCATTATTTAACACTAGTCCTCTTTGCTTTATCCACTATTCTGTATTTTAAGAATCAATTACTGATTCTCATCCATAATCTAAACAATTATGACCTGACATTATATACTTTGTATACATTTGTAACATTTATTTTCATAAAATCCTTGTGCAGAAGATAGTAGGCTGATGTTATTATTCCCATTTTATAGACAAACAAAACAAGTAATAAAAAGTTAAATTATGGAGGCCGGCGCTGTGGCATGGCAGATAAAGCCATCACCTGCAGTGCTGGAATCCCTTATGGATGCCAGTTCGAGTCCTGGCTGCTCCACTTCCAATCTAGCTCTCTGCTATGACAGCCAAGGACAGCCCAAGTCCTTGGGCTCCTGCACCCATGTGGGAGACCCAGAAGAAGCTCTTGGCTTTGGACAGGTACAGTTCTGGCCATTGCAGCCATCTGGGGAGTGAACCAACGGATGAAGACCTCTCTTGCTCTTATTTTTTTAAATAAATTATGTGGCTAATTCAGTTAACCCCAAAACTGATATCCTAATCCCAATGATAAATACATTTTAAATAGCAAGAACGTTTATAGATAATCACCTAGGATAAATATTTTGGCGTCCATTAGCTTCAGTTTCCTCATCTGTGCAACAAAAATTGAAGGTAGATGGTCTCTGAATGCATCTCAAACCTGTCATTTAGAGAGCGATTTTCTTAAAGAAAAGTCTTAACTGTCATGGAATGGTTAATGCCAGACATTTAGTTCCATCTTCTGATCTGAACCATCATCTGCTCTATTTCCACAAAGAAATTTTTGTTTTTCTTTTAGTGCAGGTTTCTTTTAGTTTTCTTTAAAGGATGATGCCCTTAATGAGAAGAGCACTCTTCACCACGCCAAGGTCAGAAAAAAAAAATAGCAAGGATATTTAAAATATTCCAAGGACAATTGGACTTAAAAAATAAGTTTATTTTCATTCAAAAAACTCTGGTCTGTACAGCCAAGAGGCCTTCCGAAAGTCTGGAATGTATTTATTATGGATTAACTATGCATGGATTTCAAAACTCAAATGTTAACTATCTTATAATTACGTTTCCCACAAAGGCTTTGAAGTACTCTCCTGTTACTGTCTGTACATTTTGGAGAGAGGAAAATGAGGGTTCCTCTATGCAGGACTAGATTGGTCATTTTTGCTACCCAAGGATCCTTCCCACTCCATCTATATAGACAATGTATAGTGTTATTTTTTCACCTGGCATCATGGCATTCATAAAACTTCACAAGAAGTTGCTACATCTGCCTTGAGCCCCTACTAGCATAGAACATCATTCCCTTAATGAAGAATAGCCAACACCTTTTGGAATACCATCCATGCTATAGCCAAATGGTCCTACAGTTGGGCTGTCCCCTCTCCCTCACTGGGATTTGCATATCATGTTGCTGCCACTACTGTTGTTTTCTGAATCCACAAACCATACCACAACAGAAGCTAACTTTGCCACCCTTTCCAGTAGCACCACTCAATTGAATGGACATCCCCACTTCACACATCTAAGTTGATCCCTCACTTCTTCATAATAGAAAAGAAAAAGTAAATAGAAATACATCCTATGATCTGACACTCTTTCCCCTCCCTAAACTGTTTGGTAGGAGGAATTGGACTGAATAACTCTGCCTGTTTTATGGAAACACCATTACTCTAAAAACAGCTTGCTGAAATATTTTGCATTTCAGTGGATGTTCTTCTAAAAGTTAAAATGCAACTAAAATTTCTATAAAATGAGAAATTGACTAAAATCAAACCTTTTGTCCTCAGCTGTGAACTGTGTCCACTTAATCTTTTTATTAAAAAAATTACTTATTTATTTGACATGCAGAGTTATAGAGAGAAAGGGAGAGACACACAGAAAGATCTTCTATTTCTTAGTTTTCTCCCCAAACAGCCTGAACCGGGCTGAAGCCAGGAGCCAGAAGCTTCTTCTTGTTCTCCTAAGGGGTGCAGGAGCCCACACACTTGAGCCATCGTCACCTCCCTCCCCAAGCTCATTAGCAGGGAGCTGGATCAGAAGTGGAACATCAGGGACATGAACCAGTGCCCATATGATATGTTGGCATCCCAGGCAGCGGCTTTACTGGCTGTGCCACAAGGCCCACCCCCAGTCAGTTTTCACACCCAGAGACCTTTAAACAAATGAGGTTCAATGGGGCCTGCATCAATTGCCCTGGATAAAGGAAAACACCCAGACTGTAGGATTATTGGTGCTGGTTCTTGGTAATCTTTCATTCCTAGGGATTCAGAGTGCCAATATGCAGCACTAATTAGAATGGAAATTTAGCAGACTTGGGTGAGAAATTCAATTTCAACATGAATATTTTAATATAGTAACAGTGGAAGCTACTTAAACAGCCAGTGCCATATATTGTTTTGAAAATATAATATATATAGACTACATATTATATTTATTTATATTATGTTTTCACAAATATCACCTTGCAAAAGAAATTTAGCATCATATATTTAATGCCTTTTTACAAGTTTATACATTCTAATGAGCTAATTACATTTCCTGTAGAAAGTATTTTGCATCACAAATGATAATCAATAAGGTTTTCGGTTCATGAAGATAATAACACTAAAATACTTATATTAGAAATCATTTGAAAATGGTATAAGTGACTAGTGACCCAACAAAATTTCTTTTGTCAACTCTGCAGACTGTAAGGTCTTCAAAGAACAAGAACCATGTTTCCTCCATGTCACATAGATTTCCGGTGGTGCTTGGCAGTCCTCTGAACCCTGTGGAGTACTCACTACCTTTTGTTTTATGGCGCTGATCAGGCCTGAAGCAATAATCCCTTAAAATCCCAACTTTTACAGTGTGGCAAAGCTGTGACATTATTTTCTGTGTTCTGATCATATGATGTGTAGCAAAGTAGTAAATTATATATAAAGAACCATCTGCTGTCTCTCACTAAAGTATGGTTTATATGAATTACAAATGCCTTTCATCAGTTACTAAAGTAGTTAAATTGATAGAAAATAAAAATTATTTTTTAAAATCATGGCAAGACAGAGATATGTCTTTTATTAATATAAAATATAGAATATTAAACAAACCATATTTAAACTACCAAACTATTATCACAGTTTGAAAATTGGCAACAATGCTTTGCCTTATTCTGCATTGACTCATGACTAAAATGCTTCAGTATTCCAAAGCTGAGTATATTATTCTATGATTCTTCCCAGGGATCACAACAAATATACTTAATTTAATTTTAATTATCTATTATTTATTTGAAAGGCAGAATGAAAGAGAGAGAGAGGATCTTGCATCTACTGTTTCACTATCCAAATATGCATAACAGCATGATCTGGCCATACTGAAACCAGGATCCAGAACTCTATCATGGTCTTCCATGTCAGTGGCAGGGCCCTAAGTAGTTGGGTCAGATACTGCCTTTCCAGATGCATTAGATGTATTACAAGAGTAATACAGAAAATATATACATAAGCCTACACATATATATTTTCAAGTAAAAAGTGTCCTAATGTCGCCAAATGACTTCCAGAGTTCATACAAAGGATTCATTTATGTTCCAACCATCCAGACTAGAAATATAGGGAATTAAAAAGACAAAAGAATAATCCAAGCCAACTGCAAAGAAAAGGCTACTATGTATCTGTACTCTGAAAACTTAAAAATAAACTTGGAGACAATTAAATTTTTCTACAGTATGTTAGTGTCCAGCCAGAACAAAGACTTAACTATTTAAAGGCAAAGAAGTTAGGTGCTCTTCACAGTGCAATTCACAGCATACAGAACCCAGTTAAAACTTCTACTTGTAAAGGAAAGATGAAAAATATTGCTCAAATCAGAAGTAACATCCCTTACTGAAAGCAGATCCAGAAAAGATTGAGAAAATGGAATTAGAAAAAAAGAATATTAAAAGATCTTTGATAAATGCATTCAGCATTCCCAAAGACTTACACAATAAACATGATGGAGAGAGCAATGTACAATAAAAATAAATAAATAAATGAAAGTTTTATGGTTAAAATGTAACACTTTTTAAAAAATTATTTATATATATATTTGTATTTGAAATGCACAGTTATGGGGCAGGGTACCAGGGAAAGAGAGAGAGATCATCCATTCACTGGTTGACTCTCCAAAGGGCTGCAATAGCCAGGGCTGGGTCAGGCCAAAGCCAGGATCCAGGAACTCCATATTGGTCTCTCATGTGGGTGGCAGGCACCCAAATATTTTGGCCATCTTCTGGGAGGTGACAGGTGACGGTCCAATTGATATGTTTCCTGCCACCAACGTGGGAGACCTGAGTGGAGCTCTTGTTTACTGACTTTGGCCTGACCCAGCCTGTTGTTACAGGTATTTGGGGTGTGAATGAGCAGATAGATCTCTCCCACTCTGTCACTCTGCCTTTTAAATACAGAAATAAATCTTCCGAAAAAAATAAAGAACAAATTTTGAAACCAATAAAGACAGATTCCATCATTACTTGATTTGTATTACAAGAAATATTAAAGCTTTTCAAGCAGAACAAAAATAATACTATATGCAAATTCAGATACATACCAACAGCACCAGATACAGCAAGTTTGAAGATATTTCAAAAACCTCATGGAAAAATGGAATTAAAAGATAAATATACTTTTATGCAACAAATTTTGAAATCCATACATAGTTTTCTCATAATTTTCTCAATTTTTTCCATGAACTTTTTGACATACTCTCATATTCAAATAAATATAAAGGATACTTTTCTTGAATTTTTATTTCTGTAAAAGTTGAATTCACTGTTTACAGCAAAAATAATAGCAATGTACTTGGGACAGGTGGGATATTTAGAAGTAAAATAGGATAATAGTAACACAAAAGGCAGAAGGGGAGTAATGAAATACAGTGCTTTAAATTATTTTAGGGTTCATTTGTTTATTTGAGAGTAGAGCAACAGAGAGAGAAAAGGAGAGACATAAGAGACAGAGAAGGAGAGAGAGATCTTTTATCTAAGAACTCCATCTGGGTCTCCCACATGGGTGACAGAGGCATAAACACTTGAGCCATAATTCACTGCCTTCCCAGGTGCATTAGCAGGAAACTGGGTTGGAAGTGGAACAGCTGGGACTCAAATCAGCACTCTGATGAGGAATGCCTGCATTGCAAGGGGTGATTTAATCCACTGTGTCACAACCATGGTTCCCTGGCTCCCTTAAATTTCTTATGTTCTTAATATCGGCATATAATACAATCTGAAGAAAGACTGTAACATATCTAAGATGTGTTTTCTGAATTCAAGAGTAATCAATTGAAAAAATAACATAAACAAATGTGGATAATAATACAAGGGTGATAATAAAAGTGATTCAGCCGGTACAGCGGCTCACTAGGCTAATCCTCCATCTGCGGCGCTGGCACCCCGGGTTCTAGTCCCGGTTGGGGCGCCGGATTCTGTCCCGGTTGCTCCTCTTCCAGTCCAGCTCTCTGCTGTGGCCCGGGAAAGCAGTGGAGGATGGCCCAAGTCCTTGGGCCCTGCACCCACATGAGAGACCAGGAGGAAGCACCTGGCTCCTGGCTTCAGATAGGCGCAGCGCGCTGGCCTCAGTGCACCAGCCATAGCGGCCATTTTGGGGGTGAACCAACGGAGGGAAGACCTTTTTCTCTCTGTCTCTCTCTTTCTCCCTCTCACTCTAACTCTGCCTGTCAAAAAAAAAAGCGATTCTTTAAAATTATTCAATTAATAAAAAATGAGAAATAAAACATAGGAGAAATATAAAAAATATAGTAAGTATATTAAACTCAATAATATCTGATTATACTAAGTGTGAATGGTTCAAATACCTTATATAAAAGACAGAGTGTGGACGCAATAAATATGAAAAGCTTACTAAGAGACTTTACAAGAAAATCACTTGAGGGGACAGCACTGTGGCACAGCTGGGTAAGCCACTGAATGCTATACTAGCATGCCATATGGGTACAGGGAAAACAGCAGAAGATGGCTCAAGTGATGGGGATTTTACCACCCACATGGGAGACCTGGATATAGTTCCAAGCTCCTGGCTTCAGTTGGCCAACCCCAGTCATTGTAGCCATTCGGGGACTAAACCAGTGAATAGAAGATGTCTCTCTCTGTGTCTCTTGTCCCTCTGTCTCTCTCTGTCTCTGTCTCTTTCTCTGTGTGTATGTGTGTGTGTGTGTGTGTGTGTGTATGTATTTCCCTCTTTCTCTCTCTCTCTGTTAACTGAGCCTTTCAAATTAATAAATGACTCTTTTAAAAAAAGGATTCTAAGAGGGCAGATTAGGGAGTAACATGCTGTGCTGGGCTAAGGATAAACAGTGAAGAGAAAAGTATAGTTCAATCACTGTGGAAGACAGTATGGCGATACCTCAGAAATCTGAATATAGACCTACCATATCATCCAGCCATTCCACTCCTGAGAATTTACCCAGAGCAAAAGAAATCAGCATATGAAAGAGTTATCTGTACCCCCATGTTCATTACAGCACAATTCACAATAGCTGAGATATGGAATCCACCCAGATATCCATCAACTATTGACTGGACAAAGAAATTATAGAGGGGCCAGTGTTGTGGCATAGCGGTTAAAGCCACCACCTGCAGTGCTGGCATTGCATATGGGTGCTAGTTAGAGCCGCAGCTGCTCAACTTCCAATCCAGTTCTCTGCTATGGCCTAGGAAAGCAGTAGAAGATGGCTCAAGGCCTTGGATCCCTGCACTCATGTGGGGAGACCTCAAGGAGACTCCTGGCTTCTGGCTGTGGATCAGTGCAGCTCCAGCCATTGCAGCCATCTGGGGAATAAACCATTGGATGGAAGACCTCTCTCTCTCTCTACATCTACCTCTCTGCCTTTCAAATAAATAAATCTTAAAAAAAGAGAGATTATGGTAAATATACACTATGGAGTATACTCAGGTGTGAAAAAAAAATAAAATCCTATGTTTTACAACAAGATGATCACAACTAGAAACCAATATACTCAGTGAAATAAGCCAGTCTCAAAAAGATAGATACCATGTTTTTGCTGATCAGCAATAACTAACAGAGTACCTGAAATGTAATGTATTTGAGTGAAATACACATTTTGAGAATTGATGATTGTTTATAGCCCTTGTCTCTTCTATTGAGGAACAGTTTGTTGTTTGTTTTGTTGTTTTTTTTTTCTTTCTCTTCATACTCTTTGTTGAACTCTGTTATTTAGAGTAGGTTTAACTGTACTATAATTAAGTATATTGAAAATAGGTCATGGTAAAAATAAAGAGTGGGAATCTGAGAGGGATGTGGAGGAAGGGTTAGAGCATGGGCAGGAGAGAGGGTGGGGAGAAGTGCTACTATGTTCTTAAATCTGTATATATGAAATATATGAAACTTGTATACCTTAAATAAAATTTAAATGAATTTTTAAAAATGTAATAGAGAATAAAAAATACAGAGAAAAAGGGAAGTAATTTAAAATATAAAACACAGATAAAGAAAATTTAAGCATGTAAAATACTAGCAGTAGGAAAACTGCAGTATTTCCATTAACTCCAAAATATATAGGTTTCATAACAAATTGTAAAATTTCCAGGGATAGGGATGAAAATTTTACCATGATGAAGGTATCTATGTATCAAGAAAACAAAAATTATTTTATTTGTATGGCTATGGAACATACAAAATAAAACAAAAACTGAGAGCAGGTAGCAACTCTCTCATCTCAGTGAAGCACAAAACAAGTAGATACAAATATCAGTAACCACACAGATCACTTAAACACCATAAATAAAACTGACCTAATTAATGTATGTCTACCACTCCAACCTTACGGACCTAATTAATGTATGTCTACTACTATAACCTTAGTGAATTTTATAGTCATTTTTCATATATACAAGAGCATTTACCAAGATAAACAAAGTAGTGAATGGTTAAACATAATAATCTTTAAAAGATCAAAATGATAGCTTTTTGGTTTATTTCTACTTGGTTTGTGGTTATATTTTTATTTTAGTAAATCCTTCAACATCAACTAATGCAATCATGCTATCATTTACCTTTATTCTATTAGTGAAAAGAACAAATAATTAATAAAATATATATGCATATGTTCTATATATGTTTACATATATGTTCTGGTATATGTAAAATACCCAATATTTTATTTTATTGAATCTGTTTTTTGGATTTTATCTGTTTCACTTCTGTCTACTGTCTAGATCTAATTTACTGTAAATTTCTAAGTTCTTGAGGTGAATGCTTAGATTTTTGGTTTCAATCTTTTATCTTTTCTATAACATACATTTTAGGTTAAATTTTTTCTATTAGCATAGTTTTATCTGTATCTCATAAATTTTTATAGATAGTATTCTCATTTTCACTCACTTGAAGCTATTTCTATAATTTCTGTTTGATTTCTCCCTTGCACTTTAGGTTGCTTAAACATGGTTTTCTTTTAGTTTATATTTCTTTATCTTAGGATTCTCTAGTTATATTTTGTTGTTGATTTCTAACTTAGTGCCCCTGTAGTTTCCGGATATACTCACAACATTAACAGAACATTAACACTTTGAAATGTAACAAAACTTACCTTATGACCCAGCATATAATCAATTTCAATAAATGTTCCACACCCATTTAAAAATGTGTGTCCTAGGGACACGTATCAGAGTGCCTGCTGTCTAGTCCCAGCTCCAGTGTCTGATTCCAGCTTCCTGCTAATGTGAACTCTGGAAGGCAGCAGTGTTGACTCAAGGAGTTCAGTTACTGCCAACCATGTGGGAAACCTGGATTGATTTTCTAGCTCCCAGCCACTGCAGGCATCTGGGCAGTGAATCAGTGGATGAGAGCTCTCTTGCTCTCAATCTCAGCCTCTAAAATAAATAAAAACTTTTTAAAAATGTGTATTCTTCAGTTATTGGGTACAGTGTTCCATATGTGTCACTGAGTTGATTTTTTTAAAATTATGTTCAGTTTTCCCTTATGATACTGCTTTTTTTTTTATTTTGTTTTGCTGACTGTGTTCTATCTGTTAGGGAGGCAAGTGCTAAAATCCTACACTACGATTATCGATTTTTCAATTCACTTATTTCTCTCAACTTCTGTTTTTATAAAGAATATTTAGGCTATGTTACATATACATATAAATTTAGAATTCTTTATTCTCATGATATGTTAAGCTTTTCTCACTAAGGAACTTCTCAGTTAATTTCATGGAATCCTCAAAAATCTATCTGATGGTGATATGAGGGAACTTAAAAAGGTTCAAGAGGATTAGACTTAACATTTATTTTGCAGCAAAAAAAAAAAAAACCCTTAAGATGCATACATGGTTTTCTCATAACGTGAATTTCCTATTAACTTTCAAGATTTCTTGTGTATGTTTCACCAACTTTATTTTAATTAGTGTTCACATGATACATCTGTAAAATATTTGTAGTTTCAATGTTTCTGTGAAATATTTAAGATTTACTGCTTGTCACCAGTCTATGGCTCTGCTTGTTTTCTTTTTCATTTTAATCTAATTTGAGATCTTTTTATTTGACCAATTAACTCTCATATAGTTGATATATTACTTATATATTTGGGCTAAATCTAGATTCATTATTTTCTTCTATCTTCTACCATCTTCTCTGTGTATGTATGTATGTGTGTGTGGGTCTCCCCAACTCCCATTCCCCCACAAACACAATTTTCTTTGTTTAAAATGTTATTTTTTGTATTGCTTATGTTTTATTTTCTATTTGGTAGCTATATGTTATCATTCTTTCAGTATTTACTCTGTAATGGAAGTACTTTATTAATCAAAAGCTAAAGTAAGTCAAGTCACCTCTTCCATGATGAAATAGGATCCTGAAAATATTTTTATATTTTTGTGTTGAGTTTTAGTTTTGTTTATACATAAATCCCTTTAAAACTTCTGCTTTATGCCATTAAAATTATTTTATATTTGGGTCGGTGCCGCAGCTCACTAGGCTAATTCTCTGCCTGCGGCGCCGGCACCCTGGGTTCTGGTCCCGGTTTGGGCACCGGATTCTGTCCCAGTTGCTCCTCTTCCAGTTCAGCTCTCTGCTGTGGCCCGGGAGTGCAGTGGAGGATGGCCCAAGTCCTTGGGCCCTGAACCCGCATGGGAGACCAAGAAGAAGCACTTGGCTCCTGGCTTCGGATCAGCGCAGCGTGCCAGCCGCAATTCGTCAGCCGTAGCGGCCACTTTGGGGGTGAACCAACGGAAAAGGAAGACCTTTTTCTCTGTCTCTCTCTCTCTCACTGTCTAACTTTGCCCGTCAAAAAAAAAAAAAAGATTTATTAAAAAAGTATTTTATATTTACTCACTTTCCTGCCATTTGTGTGTGTGTGTGTGTGTTAACTTTCTCTAACTAGAATACTAGCAGATATGAAATACACTAGTATTTCATAGAGTATTGATTTGCTGATGGAAACATCTGTTTCACTTTTGGTTTGAATGTGTCTCATTTTGGTTTCTGATAGATTTAATGTGTGGAAAATGCCTGTATTTTGTTGTGTGAAATTGAATAGTTTGTAAACATATCTATACCTAATATTTATTAAAAAATCATCAGAAAGAATGTGTTTTCAGCTTTCTAGCTTAAGAATTTTCAGTATTTAATTACATAAGACTCTGTATGTTTGAAAGAAAAGAGTGATCATGGAATGGTAAAAACTGCATTTCTCACTAGCCATTTGTCATGTGGAATTTGGTTTCTGAGTACTGTGCAAGGCAATGCTGCAAGAGAATAGGATAGCAAGGGTGTGTTAACTGCATTACAATATGTGTATCATAGAACTATGATGGTCCTGACATCCAAGTCAAAGACATGTCAATTAGCTTCAGGTAGAGGTCAAAACCACAAGCTTGATCAAGCCTGATACAATTTCCTCAGTAAAAACTTATTAAAACAAGCATTATGAATATATAAATTAACACATAATTTGCATATCTTCTGCCTTCAACTTATACCCTTACTCTTGAAAAAGTATGACTTTTATGTATTTGATATTTTGTGTCATTCATATACCTTTGTAAAAACATGAACTCTTCATTGTTCTAGGACTCCTAAAGTGTCCTTAATCATTCTCTGTTTTGAATGAAATATGTAAAGTATAGAAACAACACATAGATACTAGTTATGAATGAACTACTTGAATGAAATCTTGGAAAATGCTCTAACTCACATTTACACAGTAAGGCAGTTTATTCCTCTAATATTTTAATCAGCATAAAGAGTTCCCATAAAAGCAACGCACTTTAGACAGGAGAAAAATGATACTGAAAACAAAGGAAAGATTTAATGCTAAAGGTGTTCAAGAAAATCTTATCTAGAATTCAAAGTTAGAAGTGAATGTCTACCATGATCTGACAAGATTAGAAGATTGACAACATCTATCAGGAGGATAATCATAAGCGTAAACCTTGCATAATGAGCAGAGTGTTTGACATACATAAATACCCAGCAGAGGACATCCCTAGCAGAGAAGCCTGCTAACACCCAGGTGCACAACCTAACTCTAATGCTTACATGTTCAATGCCTCTTTCTTCACCCACCCCCAAGATTGAATGAGGGTCCTTATAAACAGTGTTCAGAACATCAAGAATGGATAAAAGGTGTGGTGAGAACAACACGGACTCCTCTGCACAAAGGCTGAGGTGGCTCTTCCTGAAACCCCCACAACAAAACCAATGCTAGCATTAAACCACTGATAGACAAGCAGTGTTGAGGGGGGAGGAGGGAAGTTTGGCTACCCAGTGGTAGGCTAAATTGGATTCCTTCTTTCCATTAGAGAGTAGAAATTGGCCCTGAGTGTGTTATGTGTGAATCTACATGTCGTGATTGCAGTGCATCCAACACAATCTATGATAGCAGTTTTTGCCAGGCCTCAGTGTCACTATTTATTCTCCTTGTACTTTCAGGCTTGGAGATGAAAATGCTTTCTGGGTAGTACCACTTCTTAGATGCTTCATTATCCCTCCCTAGTTCCTTTAACCATTCTCACTGCTCTGGAACTGGTCTCTTTGTTTGATTCTGTTCTGAATTCTATTTGTTCCTGCTTGGCTTTGATCCGTTATACCTGAGACTATAAATGTACAAGTGAAGGTGAGGAAATATTATTCAAAGAGAAGCAAACTGAGGAAAGAACTCCAGGAAGCAGGAAGGGAACACATTCACACCTGTATGGGGAAAAGTGAAAGTGGTAGAAGGAAAAAGAGCTAGAACTAAATCACCAAGCCAGGGAAACTACCTCAGGAAGAAATGTGTTTTCCACAGTGTCACAGAACAGAGAGCATAGAGATGAAGGGAGATGAGGGGGTGACTTCCTCTCCTCCCACCATGTTTCTGGGCCACCAAGGTAGAATCATGGGTCTGAACAGAGAGCCAAGTTGCCACTGGAGGAAAGCAGAACTGGTGTCGCAAGCAAAGAGTTTTGTCTGTGGAAGAGAGGAAGATGGCCTTTTTTTTTTTTAACTTTTATTTAATGAATATAAATTTCCAAAGTACAGCTTATGGAATACAATGGCTTCCCCCCCATAACGTCCCTCCCACCCGCAACCCTCCCCTTTCCCACTCCCTCTCCCCTTCCATTCACATCAAGATTCATTTTCAATTCTCTTTATATACAGAAGATCAGTTTAGCATACATTAAGTAAAGATTTCAACAGTTTGCTCCCACACAGAAACATAAAGTGAAAAATACTGTTTGAGTACTAGTTATAGCATTAAATCTCAATGCACAGCACACTAAGGACAGAGATCCTACATGAGGAGTGACTTCTGTTGTTGACTTAACAAATTAACACTCTTGTTTATGGCCTCAGTAATCACCCTAGGCTCTTGTCATGAGCTGCCAAGGCTATGGAAGATGGCTCTTAAGTCATGGAATGACCAATTCCAGATCTTTGCTTATGCTAACCTTAAGAGTATGCTAGAGACTTTGCCTTCTAATCTCAGCAGATTTCTTTAGTAATTTTAGAAATAATGCACATCAATTGGCTGCTCATAATACTATTATTAATTTACAGAGGTATTGCTGTGATTTGAACATGATTTGTTTCCCTGACCACACATAGAATTTAAACCTTAAAGTTATAAAACAATGGTATTAAGGGGATAGGAACTTAACTGTATTATTTAGAGGTGGGACATTTGGAAAGTGATTGGGTTAGGTTGGGTCATTAGATTGGAGCCCACATGTTTAAATTCTGGAAGCTTCATAAGGAGAGTCAGGGAGACAGTTATAGACAGAGATATGCATGCACCCCTCCCCATGAGGTAATGCAGTCTAGGGGACTCTTACCAGAGCCTACACCATACTCTTTGGACCTTGTACTTCCAGAACTGTAATGCAAAATAGACTTTTCATTGTAAAGTGGGCTGCCTGCAGTATTTCATCATTGTAAGGGAAAGCTAACTAATTCATGTGCAACAGTTTAAGGATTAAGGTCATAGCCATTTTGAATGTAGAATCTGCTACTTACTAGCCATATGCCTAGAGCAATTGATTAGTCTCTGTGTATCTAAGTCTCTTGAGCAGAAATAATAACTACTTTTCATGGTTATAGTGAAGTTTCAGTGATTTCAATATATGTCAGAGTGTTTGTGGGGTGTGTGATGCAGTAGTTAAGTTGCTACTTGAGACACCTGGATCCCTAGGGCTTCGTTTAAGTCCTGAATCTAATTCCAGCCCAGCTTCCCACTAATGTACACTCCGAGAGGAACTGATGACGGCTCAAGTACTTGGGTCCCTGACACCCATATGGGAGACTCAGATGGAGTTGTGGGCTCCTTGCTTCAGCTTGGCCCAGTCCTGGCTACTGTGGGCACTTGAGGGATAAACTCTCTCTGTGTCCCAGTTGCTTGCTCTGCCTCTCTGCCTTTCAAATAAAATGAAACTACAAAATTTGTAAAATGCTCATCATTTAAAATACATATTAATTTTATGTGACTTCATTTATTCATCATCATAATTCATTGAGCTAATATTTTTATTAAAGTTTTAATTTTGCAATAAGTATAGACTCACATGTAGTGAGCAGATGTCATGTATTTCATAGGCACACTTCTAAGAAGATAATCATACTTCCCTTCTGTCCTCTGTCCTTCCCCCATCCTCCTTCTCTCCTTTTTTTCATTAATTTTTGCAGAGACATAATTTGAATCTATTCTATAATCAGAGGTTTAATTCACACGAACCATAATATTCACTAAGTGAAATGTAGGAAGATCATATTTCCACAGGAGTATAAACAAGGGCTAAAAACAACAATCAATTCCATTTCATTCCTATACTTTTTTGTATTCTATATTAACTACCACATATCAGGGAAGACATGATATTTGTCTTCTTGAGACTGGCTTGTTTCACTCAACGTAACGGTTTCGATTGCATCCATTTTGTTGCAAAATGCAGGATTTCATTCTTTCTTTTTATGGCTGGGTAGTATTAGAAATAAGAGGTCATTAGGACTTTGTACCTCGTTTTTTCCATGGTAACAATATTTTGCACAATGGTAGTACAATATCACAACCAGTATTGACATTGAAATAGTCAATGACCAAACATTTCCATGTCTACAGATTTCCCTCAGATTGCACTTCTGTAGACATAAACACTTCCTACACCAAGCCCTCCTTAATCCAATAACCTTGAGAAGGTTACATAAATGGAATTACATTTGTACAGTCATAAAAACTTTCAACACTGGCATTTAGCACTCATATAATACTCATGACATTATCTAGATTGTTAGATGTACAGTTCATTCCTCTTTTCTTTCTAAGTAGTATTCCATGATACGGTTGTATCACTTTTTCTTAAAGACTTAGTTCTTTATTTATTTGGAAGGCAGAGTTACACAGGGAAAGGGAGACAGACAGACAGAGGGATCTTACCACCACTGTTTCATTCCCCAAAATGGTACCCAAAATGCTGATGCTGGGCCAGACCCATGCCAGAAGCCAGGAACTTTATTCAGGTCTGCCATGTGGGTGGCAAGAGC
The DNA here is from genome assembly GCF_051225735.1 of Oryctolagus cuniculus. NCBI lineage: Eukaryota > Metazoa > Chordata > Mammalia > Lagomorpha > Leporidae > Oryctolagus > Oryctolagus cuniculus. The sequence continues at coordinate 150,283,427 of NC_142869.1, read as the reverse complement.
CCAGATAATTGTGCTATCTTTCACTGCTTTCAAAGTTCTATTAGCATGAAGCTGGATTGGAAGTGCAGCCATGACTTAAACTGCCACCTCTATGGGATTCTGGTATCACAGGCAGTGGCTTAATCAGCTAAGCCACAATGTCAGCCCCATCACTTTAAAAAAATAAAATTCACCCATGGTAGAATATTGGGTTACTTCCAACTTTTGATATTACAAATAAACCTTGTGTAAACAAAGTTTCTGTGCAAATACAATGTGTTGGTTTTTACTTACTACAATACAATACCTGAGGCAACAGCCTGTATAAAGAGGAAAGGTTTCTTTAGCTCACCATTTGGAAGGTTCAAGTCCATGATATGGTGGTCCCATTGGTCTGGTCCTTGGTAAAGGCGGTGGATGGCAGTGGTGGAACACATACAGGGAAATAACCACTGGAAAGCAGGACGCAGGAGTGGCTGGGCCACACTCAGGTTTTTATAACCAACCCCATTGCAAGAATTATTTTCTCAGGGTACATCCCCAGTATCATAAGCACTTTCTATCAGGCCCATTTCTGAAATGCCATAACTGAATTAGGTGTTCACCCTCTTGGTGCTATTCACTTATAACTTTGTACTCAAATATATACATGATGATGGGGTCAAATCATAACCAGACTATAGTCTGTAAATTTTCATTTCTTTATAATTAATACCAGTATAGAACTTTATGGTACTGGGTCATGTAATAGCTGCATCTTTTAAGAAGTTATACTGTTTACCTCTCTGTATCTCTGCCTCTGTGTAACTTTGTCTTTCAAATAAATCAATAATCAAAAAAATGTGGCTACAGGGGCAGCTTTGTGGTCCAGTGCATTTAGCTGCCACCTGCAGAGCTTGTATCCCAGCTGCTCCACTTATGACCCAGGTTCCTGGCTTCTAACTGGCCCAGCTCCAGCTGTTCTGACCATATGGGGAGGGAACCAGCAGATAGATAATATCTCTCTTTCTCTCTCTTGGTCTCTTTGTAACTCTGCCTTTCAATTAAATAAATACTTTATTAAAAAAAGAAGTTATACTATTTTACATTTTGACCAGGAATACGTGAGTGATGATGTTTCGTTGTATGTTTGTCAGCTTTCTATATTATCAATACTTTTTTATTTTATAAAACAAAATGGAATGATGTCTCATTGTGACTTAAATTTGAATCTCTTAATCACTAATTACATCAATTATCTTTTCAAGTGCTCATTTGTCATCTGTGAATACAATTATGTGAAATGTCAGTTCACGTCTTTTGCCCTCTCTAATTGGGTAGTACTTTCTCACTGTTGAGTTTAGACTGTTCTTCATACATTGTAGATATTAATTTTAAACTATATAAATGGTTGAAAATACTTTCTTAATTCTGCAGCATTCTTTTCGTCCTCTCAGCAAGATCTTTCGTAAAGCAAATTTTAAATTTTGGTGGGTTTAATGTATCAGTTTTTTTATTTTATGAATATTGCTGCAGCATCAAGTATTACCTGGTCCTGGATCCTAAAGATAGTCTCATGTTTTGCTCTAATCATTTTGTAGTTTTATGCTTTAGACTGTTTTACATGTAAGTCTGTGACCTATTTTTAATTAACTTTCATACAAGGCTCTTTATTTATTTATTCATTGGCCTAGGATATTCAATTCCTCTAGTACCATTTGTTGGAAAGATCTCTCTCCATACCTTGACTTACCTTTATATATTTATCAAAAATCAGTTGTCCAAACTTGTCTGGAGCTCTTTAGGGGTTCTATATTCTGTTCCATTGATCCCCATGTCTATTTGTGTGCCATATGATACAGTATTGGTTTCTGTAAACATACAAATCTTGACATTGGGTAGACTGATTTCTCCCAGCGATTTCTCATTTTAACTATTCCAGTTCTTCCACTTTTCCATATAAATCTTCCTCAAAATTTGATAATAATTAAGTTAAACCCGTATATATTTTTTATGTTTAGAAACCTTCTGTGTGCATTATACACTGTGAGAGCCTGTAGATCTGCATAATCACCTGTGAGATGACTTTATTTTTATCAGAGTAAACTCAAAATCTAATCAGACAACAACACAGCGAAATCAAGAGAAAACAGGATAAGAGTTAATTAGTACTGTGCCATAATATTCCAAGACACAGGGTAGGTTTCATAGAAAACCAAGAGTTTCTCTAAGTCCAGCACATTTCTCTTTGGTTTTACTGCTTTCTCTTCCTTCCATGAATTTGTCAGATGGTTTTTCTACCTGAGAGCATTTATATTTGTTACTCCCTGAAAAACTGTCTAATCCTAGTCTTTGTGTGCCTGTTTCTAGAGGCATTCAATTCTCGGTTCAAATGACACTTCCAATGAAGTCATCCGTGTACACACAGTGGCCCTACCACTCTTCATAGTATCAACCCCCTTTCTTTTCCTTCTATAGTACTCATCATCATCTCTCCATATTAGTAGTCGTAGTATGTCTTCTGCCTTCTCTGAGAGCAGAGACCCTGCTATGCTTGTTTCAATCATATCCTGTCTGCCTGACACAGACTGATACATGAGTACTAAATGCCTTTTTTGTTGAATGAATGAATGAGTGAGTACAATTTGCTTAGGGTAAAGAGGAGAGAAGGCAATTCAACGAAACTCTGGCTTAAACAAAAGTTCAAAAGGAAGAATAATACTTATAGTTCTTGCAAGAAAAAGAAAAGAGTTTCAAAAAAGGAACCTTGTACTTGGTTGTAGGGAACTTTGAACTTCTAGGTTACAGACAATACTTCAGCCTGGAGGAGACAGGAATGTTTTTCACAGGGTTAACATGGTAACATACTATCTTTTTTTTTTTTTTTTTTTGGTAACATACTATCTTAAGAAAATCAAGAGGGATAATACAACAAATAAGGGTCAGCACTGGGGAGCATAAGAAGAGGCAGGACCCCCATTGGGAATAATAATTGTGAAACTATTGCTGAGCTGTTTGAAGACCTCAGCTGTGGTGGTGGCAGTCATCCCAGAAAGGAAGCTCAACTTAGAGAAAAGTGAAGTTTAGCTGGGCCTGCTTAACTATCTCAACTAAAAACCACAGTGCTGATGAATTTGGAAGATAATTTTCTAACTCATCAGCATCCACTTTCTTTCATTTTTGTTTGCAGAGATGTTCCTTCTGCCTAGAGAACGTTTCCAAGTAGAGTCACTCACCCTGACTGTTAATGAGCTGACTTATTTGGCTTATTGCGTTTCCATATTAGTGAAATTGGTACCCCACTTTAGACCTGCAGAGCTTATTTATTGAATTGGACTAGAAAGGGCTTTTTATTTCAAATAGGAGCAAAGCATGTGAACTTTATTTACTTCTAGGCACTCCACTGTGTCACAGTGAAAATGTTTTGTGCATTGCGGTCTTATTCTATTTCAGTATATCATTTGATTTAAAATGAGAAATAATGCTCTCTGGGGCCCCTGATCTTCTATCCAAGGAGGCTGTATGGATGATTGTTCATTCTGTTCCATTTGTGCTCCCACAGTTGTATATGGCAGGTTTATAAAGTGGGGTCAGCCCAGGATAGCAACAAAGGACTTTTCTTATGAAGGGCTACTCCCACCTCATCTGTTTCACTCACATCCTATACAGAAATTCCAATACCATCCACTGCCCTCAGGATTTCCGTGCCAGAGTCTCATTGCTGTGAATATTTGTCATGATTTTCAAGGACTGTTCTATATGCTTTTCAGTCAAGTCTTAAACCTGGCAGAGTATTGCTCTTTGATACTGACTACCAAGGAGCAGTTGCAGTAGGAAAACCAAATAGTCCTGACATTTCTACTTACAAGGTTTCACTTACAGTTCATTTCAAAGAGTGACAATTAGAAGCAACAAGGAAGGGCTTTGTTTTGTTTTTCCAAACTCATTTCAAGGAACACTACACACAGCCTGTCTACATGGTTGTTTGGTTAAAGAAAATGTTTCCACACATATTGCAGCTGCATTGTAATGGAAAATCGCTTCGGGTGCCAAAACTACCAAGACTGTTAACATCACCAAAGAAGACCTCTGCTCTTGACTACTGGACCTTTTTTTCTGACTTCCAGTGTTTCAGCCACAAGTTGTAAAGTGTAACAGGGCCCTGGAAGTAGGACTGAAACCGTCAACATCAATTTATTCCTACTCTCTGCTGATGTTCTCTGAATGCAAGGTAAATAGTTACACAGGGGAATGAAGCCAGGTAATGCTTTCAGAATTTGAGTCACTGGCATCAGATTCACACCTATGCACTAAGCTGTGCACTATAGAGTTTTTGTGATGGTTATTATAGATGAGTTGGAAGGTTAAAAAGACCACTAAAAACACAGTAACTTATAGGGCTGTTTTGACATCCTTTACAGGAGTTTCACATAAGGTATATTAAATATATTATTACTCTCTCATATTATTGTTAGGTAAATAACAGTATACTTCTTACTCAATTTCACACAGGAGAAAATTGAAAACTTTTAACAGACAGAGAAATTATTATGTGAATACTGGTATGGCAAAACTAATCCAATAAATGAATGATTCATCTTTGGTATGCATGAAAGACACTGATTATTAGTCTAATACATAAATAACAAGTGAATTATCTCATATCTACATGTAACTTTATCTGCATCTATTAGCCTCTCTGACCATATTTATGAATTCTTGGGCATAATGTAATTATAAAATATTCATTATGGTTTCATCACACAAAAGTGTAGAAATTACCTCCATACTCAAAGTCTGAGGTAAAACCCTCGTTCAATGAAGATTTTGGCTTCTTCTTTTGGAGCGATTTACAGTAGTCATCAGCAGAGATAGTTCACATTAGCATCCAGTGACATTGCTTTGTCTGTATATATTTCTAGCTGTCAACAGAATGTCCTGAGGCAATTGCATCCTGATTCTATAGCTATCTTCTATTCTTTTATAATACACAAGGGTCTAATTTTCCATCAGCAAAGCATGAAATCATGTAAGAATGCCACATAACCAGCATGTGCAAACAAGTAGCACTTTTTCTACACATAAAAATGCTTCATAAAATAACAGATAAATTTGTTCAAGTAAAGAGCTTGGAAATCAAGACCTTCTATTTAAAAAATTAGAGTTTTCTACACAGAGCTGACAGCATCATGTAATTCAACAAAATTTGTGCACCACCTTACATGCTAATATGTGTGACCATATAATTTTCCTTTGATACACAGTGGAACTGTTTTATACCAGAAACATTTTATGGTTATGGATAACAGGCACGTTAACTTCATTAAGATCAGTATTTAGCAATTATCAAATTAACAGAGTGATGACTGGAGGATATGGCTTGTATCCCATTACATTAGCTTTAACACTCATCCAACATTGTGTAGTAAAAGGACATAGAAACCAAATGCTCATCTTTATTTATTCATATTTTGGGTACAGTGGGACAGGCAGTCAAAGTAAACATGAATCCTCAAAAATGACATTATAAAATATACTAAATGATGCATTCAAGATTTCTCTTCCCTCTCTGGAACATATCTAAGTTTGACAAACTGTTTGAAATTATCAATTCAATGATGCCCTTAAAAGGGTTAGCTTTGGCGTATATTTAAAATACATTCAAGACATATGTCTCTCCTGCTGCAAGAATTACAGAAAGCTCGGTTTAACATCAGTGAGATGACAGAAACTGCTTAAATTATCATTCTCTATATGCATCTCATATTTCTACAACTTCAGGGTATTTTTAAACATTCCTTCTACATAATGTACAATTTACTTAGCACGTGGCATTCATATGTCTAGCCGTAAAATAACTTGTTGTAATTTAAGCAAACATGTTTTAAATAAAAGGTAGCTAAGGCTTCTAATCTCTGATGTATTGAGTGCAATGAAGCTTCCATAAAAAATGGATTTCCCAGGCAGCCAAAGACTATAGAGGCTCCCCTTCAGAAATATATTAATCTATGATTTACCTTTATGCATTCCAATAAATCTAACTGACCATTTTTACTAATGATGTGGTACAATACCATTGACAAATGACTAAAAACAGAGGCACAGAAAGAAAAAAATTAATTTAATTTTTGTTCAGAATTCTTTTTATTTACTTCTGATTTGGATATATTAGCAATCAGTGTACCATGAATGTTCCCACAGCTTTTTGTAAAAAACAGACTTAGTGAGTTACAAAGACACAAAATACAGAACATGTGTTTAAAGGGCACAATTAGATAAGTTTTGATATATGTGCAAGAACTCTTTAAAAGTATTTACAAGGGGCCAGCGCTGTGGCACAGCAGGTTAACACCCTGGCCTGAAGCGCCGGCATCCCATATGGGCGCCGGTTTGAGCCCCGGCTGCTGCACTTCCGATCTAGTTCTCTGCTACGGCCTGGGATAGCAGTAGAAGATGGCCCAAGTCCTTGGGCCCCTACACCCATGTGGGAGACTCAGAAGAAGCTCCTGGCTCCTGGCTTCTAATCAGCACAGTTCCGGCCGTTGTGGCCATCTGGAGAGTGAACCAGCGGATGGAAGACCTCTCTTTCTGTCTCTACCTCTCTCTGTAACTCTGTCTGTCAAATAATAAATAAAATAAATCTTAAAAAAAAAGTTTATTTACAAAGAAATTTATAAAAGAAATATGCATGGATTCAAATTTCTTGCATCAAAAATAAATTTATCATTGAATACTATTTTCCAACAACTATCTGAATTACCCTGTATATGTTGATGACAGTATCATCACAATCAAGATGATTAATATATTCATAGCCCTCTAAAATTTTCTTATGCCCCACGACAGTTCCTTTCAGTCCTTCAGCAGTCTCTACCCTATTCCCAGAGATTTCAGTAAAAAAATGCTTCACAAACGTGACTTTTAGATGGCATACATAAAATTGTTTTGCAGATATCAGCTGTCTGACACTGCACATTGATTCACGTTTTCTAGGATTTTATAAAAATGAAATCCTATGATATGTACTCTTTTCTGTCTAGTTTCTTTCACTTCACATAATTATTTTCAGATTATTTTTGTTGGAGCACTTACTGATAGTTGGTTCTTTTCATTGCTGTGTAGGATTGCATTTTATGGATATGCTACAGTTTCTTCTGTTCACCTGTTGATGGACATGTGAGTAGTTTCCAGTCAGGTGCTGCTAAATGAAACTGCTCTTGAGTATTCCTGTTTCAGTCTTTATACAACAGATGCTTGCATTGCCTTTGGATCATTCCACAAACAAGGGACAGCTGGATTATACAGCAAAATATATTTAACTTTTTAAAGAAAATGCCAAACTATTTTCCAAAGTGGTTAAACCATTTATATTCTCTCCAAAAATGTGTAAGTGCTATAGTTCTAAGTCTTCACAAATACTTGGTAGCATCCGTATTTTTCATTTTTACCATTTTAATTTGGGTATAGTGCTATCTAATTGTGGTTTGCTGACAATTAATTATATTTGAAATTTTTTAATCTCATGTGCCACCCATATATCCTAATTGATAAAATATCTGTTCCAATCTTTTGCCTCTTTAAGAAGTCATTTGTTTTATATTACTGATTTTTTTTTTAAATCTCAGATGGAGTGAATGAAAACAAAACATTCATCAAGCAGGCAGCTCTCAGAGTGAGTGCAAGCTCTGAGAACTCCCTACTGACTTTTAAGAGTCCTTGAAATATTCTAGATACAAGTTTTCAGCAGAGGTATGACTCGTTAATATTTTCTCCCACTATGTGGTAAAAAAGATGACTCTAGTCCAAGAGTCACTGAAACAACCCAAGATATCTGTGAGCACCCAGTCCTTTCCAGGAGAGTAAACTCAACGTCAGCTTCAAGAAGTGTGTAAATAAGCTGAGAAGCACTTCCTGACATGAAACACACAAGTAACTACTTCTTAGTCTTTCATGTTGAAGTTGATCAGGATCACATTCAAGTGGCACAAGTCACAGGGCTCCTGTTATTTTCTCACGAAATTTTGTATACATCTCTATTCAAAGTGTGTGATTGTAATTGTGTGTTTCTTCATCTGCAGCCCCACTACTGGGGCAGGTGCCAATCTTCTTTTACTTCAAATCTAACACAGTGCTTTGCACTAGCAGTTTCTCAACAAGGATTTAGTGAGTGAGCTAAAAGGCTCTCTTCCTGAGTAGTCAGTTGTACCTGGCAAAAATCTACTGACACTTTCAACTTTCCATTTCTCCCTGCAAGCTTTAATAAACATATCAGTCCCAACTGACGAACGATAACCCAGGAGAAACTAATCATCTAGAATGCAGGGATGGCAACTGCCGTAGTCTTCACTAATTAAGAAAAGCTCAAGTCCAACTCTTTCTTAAATTTTTATTTATTTTCATCTACTTGAAGGGAGAGGGGCACACACACACACATATATAGGGAGAGAGAGAGAGGGAGAGAGAGAGAGGGATCCTCTATCCTCTGGTTCATTCCTCAAATGCTCACAACTGCCAGGATTGGGCCAAGCCAAAGCCAGGAGTCTGGAACTCCATCAGGTTCTCCCACGTGGGTGGCAGGGGTCCAAGCACTTGAGCCAGTGCCTTTGCCTCCCAGGTCTATTAGCAGAAAGCTATATCAGAAAAAAATATGTAATTGTGACTCCACTCCATACTCCAACATGGGATGGGAGCATCCCTAGCAAGGGCTTAAAACACTGTGCCACAATGCCCACCCAAAGGTTCAACTCTTTAATGAGTACTGAAGCAGAGAAATAAATGCTCAAACCTTTTTGTATTATGAATGCTAGAATTGTGCTGTTCTTGGTGAAGGAATTAATAAAATTGTTCCTTGTACAGAAAAATCTGCCTCTGAAGGTTATGAAAAGCATCTTCAATAATGTTTAGAAATTCAGGCTACCATCTTCCGCTATAGCCAGATTCTTCCCCAGGCCATTGCTTTTACCCCACTTTTTTCTTGTTGTTACTGACGGATTTGTTGCCCTGAATAGACACCAAAACAAATTCCCAGGGGCCTATTCTTTTGACCAAGAGAAGATGAGGCCAGATGATTGTGCAGCCCTGCCTGATCTTATGTCTCTCCTGTGGGCCACAATCCTCTGAGAGCAGAAGCTGTGAAATGACCTCAAGTCAAAAGTCTCTGAAGTATGCTCCATTGATGGCACAATGAAGCAGTCATAAATATACACTTTTTTCAACTAGATGAAAATGCTGTTGTCATAATAAAATAAAATTGGGAGTATTTTAGCATTTAAATCCACTTGCCGTGATGCAATTTTTTTTCAAGTTATGAAAGTGGAAAAATACAACTACTCTGTAATATAAGCCCTTGATTTTTTTTCCCTTTTAAAATACCTCCTAAATCTAAAAATGGGTGAAAAATTGTACATGGACCTATTAAAACTTTATTTTTAGTGTTCATTTAATGTATAATTATCTTAAAATTTTAGATAATGCCAAATAATTCACAGAATAAGAACAAGATCCTTGGTTGGAAGCAAACCTATGCTGATCATTATTAACTGAGTCCTGGCTAATCTGCCATAAACACCATGAGATATAGACATTTTCTCTAGGAAAAGAATATGACATTTAAAGAGGGAGATTGGGGAAAATACTTAAGTATTTTAAAGAGCTAATCTATTCATCAATTGATGAAACAATTAAAATAAATATTAATCAAAATGTTAATTTATAAAATTTGAACAGCAAAAATAAAACCTTACAATTTGGAGTTAGACTTTCCTCATTTACTTCTTTTTTTAAAGATTTATTTATTTTACTTGAGAGTCACATTTACACACAGAGAGAAGGAAAGGCAGAGAGAGAGAGAGAGAGAGAGAGATCTTCCATCCACTGGTTCACTCCCCTGATAGCTGCAAAAGCCAGAGCTCTGCCAGTCTGAAGCCAGGAGCCAGGAGCTTCTTCCAGGTCTCCACATGGCTTCAGGGGCCCAAGGACTTGGGCCATCTTCTACTGGTTTCCCAGACCATAGCAGAGAGCTGGATCCGAAGTGAAGCAGCCAGGTCTCAAACTGGCGCCCATATGGGATGCCGGCACTGCAGGTGGCAGCTTTACCCTCTATGCCACAGCGCCGGTACCCCTCATTTATTTCTTAAAATATTAAGGTTTACTGCCCTACTTTTGCTATATAGATGTTTGGATTGAAGTGCCCAGGAGTGATTATAAAAGCACCAGTTTTAAAGCTGCTCTTTTTAGAACAAGTTTAAGTTATTCTAAAAAGAGCAGAACACTTCATGAATAGGATAAAACTGAAGCCATTGACAATATCCAGTAAAATTGCCCCCATGTATTTTGACATCATTCCATCACATGAACTTCTGGGACCTTCAGCAACAGTCTTCGCCTATATTTGAAGAATCCTGAAATTGAAGAATCTCTCAGCATAATCTGTCCCTTTCTCCCTCTTTTTCTCTCTATACTCCAAAGACAGACAGAACCTTCATTACCCAAATACATAAATTCTCTTTCTTGTAATTAACAGAGAATGACCGTATGATTCCATTAAATAAAAGTAGTGTAAAATCTTTGACAGCTTGCTCTTGGGTAAGAGTCAGATCTTTCTTTGTGTTGTGATTGTTAACTTGATCTTATTTTACGTAACTTTTACTTCTCAGAAGACATAATCTGAACTTCAGAAGACTAAAATTCCTGTAAAGATGAGTTGTGTGGCCTGGAAGTCCACTGACATAGATCTAAATAGGAGGCTCCTCTTCTCCTCCTGACAGGGAATGAGAACCAATTTTACTTTCAAAAATTCCAGTGCAAGATATTAAAAAATGTTACCAAGTAACTTCCTGAATTCTAACCTAGACAGGAAATTTCTGGCTAGTCTCAACTCCTCATTTTTCAGTTAAGCCTTCTTCTTTCTGACCTTATGGGCTTTAAACAGCAAATCACTCTCTGTAATTTATCAAGTCCTTAAAAACAACTGTATTTGTTGTGGCTGTATAACACGTGGTAATTCCTGCTGTGCCCCTGTGCCACATGCAAAGATAATTAATAACTCTCCACATACCGAATAACTTGAGACTGGCTCTTTATTCAAATATAATCCCTTACCAGTTGAGTATTTCAGTTTCAGAAAAAGAATATTTAGACTTTACTGTTTAAAAAAAAGGACTCAACATTTCAAATGTGTAGGTAGCTACTATAATTTCTAGGAGATATTATTCAAAGTAACTCAAATTTAATATTTGTATTTATGGACTTGATTTTGGATTTGATGGTAACTCTGATTAAAAAAAATTGTCCAGTTTCACTTTATATGTTCAAAAGTAATATTGGAAAACAAGGTTTTCTTTTCTTAAATTACCTGATAACCAAAATCATGAGATTCAAAGAACTTATTTCAATAATAAATCACGGGACTTAAAAAATGCATTCTTTCAAAATATTTAGGACGGGGAAAACTTTAATAAGAAATTCTTACATTTACTATGCAAGTTGTTATTTTTGAAAAACTCTAAAGACTGCTATCATGTAAGTACAGAGAATTCCTGGGAAAGATTGCTTCCTCACAGAGCACTTTGTAAAGCGACCTTAATGACTGCTTTGCAAAATTGATTGTTATCATCACTCCCAAGAAAGAGTCTGACATTTTATCAATACCACAGCATTTTCAAGGAACATAGAAAATAACTGTATGCCACTTCCAAGGAATTTTATTAAGCCAAAAATTAAACTGACTACACATCAACAAAAAAAAAAAAAAAAAGAGCAGAGGCTCTTGTATCACAGGGGGTCCAGATAAACTATTCTGAGTGTTCATAAACTGTTGATTCTGAGCAGATGTATACATATTTTCATAAAGCACCATTTTAGAGACTATGCACTTTTCCTTCTAACAGTCTAAAATCTCATGGCAGGATTTTTATTATATGCAAATTGGCAGCATTTGATTAGGTCCTGAGGCAGCTTCACCTGGGTGTTCAGAGGAATAGCGATGGGAAGTAAGGAAGAATATTTCATCACTGAAGTGTGTTTTCCCTTGAGGGACACCACCATTTGATTTTGACATTTATTTGTCCTGTGCTATAAAGGACAAAACCACAATTACACTTTTTTTATACTGTGCATGGGCACCATGTCAAAAAAATTAAATTGAAGATAGTGTGCACACAAAACAAATTCCAAAACCAAACTTATTAAGCAAATACCAGGTTTAAATCATAGTGCATTTAAAAATGCTATTTGATTAATACACAATGTTGAGTGTATATAGAAAGCATCCATGAGAAACCAACCTGAAGAAACATGTTCGCATCTATATAGCTGCAAAGTGTCTCTTGGCTCTGTGTAGAAAAAAATTAATATAGGTTCAATACTTGATGACTAGATTTCAGTTTGTTTTATGTCATTTTTAGAATGCTGGAAGATGTTCCGCGATTGTTAATTTGGTTACCATAACAATGAATACATATTTTAAAAATAGGTTTCATTGCCTTTTAAATGTTGTGCAACCTATTTTAAATTGGAAATCCCTATCAATTCAATGAAAAAATTCTCAACCCAAGTTGACTAGTTGAACTCATCGTGTTTCACAATTGAACTTGATCTAATTTAAAGCAATTTTAAAAGACATTTCAGGAGCTGGCACCGTGGCTAAGGGGAACAGCCACCACTTACAGTGCTGGCATCCCATTTGGGTGCCCATTCTAGTCCTGGCTGCTCCACTTCTGATACAGCTCTCTGCTATGGCCTGGGAAAGCAGTAGAAGATAGCCCAAGTCTTTGGGCCTCTGTACCCACGTGGAAGACTCAGAAGAAGCTCCTGGCTCCTGGCTTTGGTTGGCACAGCTCCAGCCATTACAGCCATCTGGGGAGTGAACCAGTGAATGGAAGACCTCTCTCTCACTCTCTCTCTCTCTCCCTGTAACTCTGCCTTTCAAATAAATAAATAAATCTTTTTTTTAAAAAAAGGACATTTCCACTTATCAAAATACACATACCTTTGCAAGTGGTGACGCTGCACAAAAAATGCATGGGAAGAAACAGAGGGTAGAATGACAAGTTGACAAATATAGCTTTTCTTAAGTTCAGAGTTAATGCTTATTCTCTACCTATCTTTATGGTTACAAGTCACAACCAATTCAGTAAACAACTAATGAATGTAAAAAAAAACTATCCTGGAAATATTCTACAATATGTGTTTTCAAATCTATGTTTCTTTCTAAACTATTTCTTTAACAAAAGAAAGTAGTCACAAGGCACCTTGTTCTTTCTCTAGCCAAATGAAATGAAAATTACCAAACCCTCAACATCTGGAATTGCATTTCTATGGATTTTAGGAAAACATACCTATTTCTGTTGTGTTTTATATAGCTGCATGGCATGGATCTTCCAAATATAATAAATTTAAGTATAAATAACAATTATGAATTTGACATGTCAAAAGATGTCTATTACGTCAATAATACTAAGGAGAAAATGGAAACATTAGTAAGAATTAATAGTGAAAAGTAAAATGGAATAAAAGATTCCCTAATTAAGGCAATCTTAAGTCATGAATGATGTAGCTATCACAAGTTATTAAGGATGGTCCCAGTAATTTAACTAAAAATAATCTCTTACTATATTCCCAAAAGCCAAGTATTCTAATAATTTAAAGGTTTCAAATCTTTCCTTTACTTTGAAGGGAAGTAAAATTAAATTATCTCTTAAAATACCAAATGTTGAATCATAAACTTTTTTTTGGGTTCCTAAAAGTATCGGTTGTTTAACTTTAATTGGGAATATTTGCAACCAAATTTTAAATCATGTGTGTTATTACAAGGGTGGTTTTAGGTAATGAATTAGCCAGACAAGTCTTTATTTTAATTTTTTCTCCTGATGCAGTGAGCCAGTCCATCGTGAATCTGACTCCAAAGAGGGAAATCCAAAAAGGCAGAACTAAAGGAGAGCTGCTTCATAATCAACTTAAAAGTAGGTGATCAGGGGCCAGCGCTGTGGCTCACTCAGTTAATCCTCCGCCTGCAGTGCCGGCATCCCATATGGGCACTGGGTTCTCGTCCCAGTTGTTCCTCTTCAAGTCCAGCTTTCTGCTGTGGCCTGGGAGGGCAGTGGAGGACAGTCCAAGTGCTTGGGCTCCTGCACCCTTATGGGAGACCAGGAGGAAGCACCTGCTCCTGTGTAGCAGCATTTGTGGGGGTGAACCAACGGAAGGAAGACCTTTCTCTCTGTGTCTCTCTCTCTCACTGTCTAACTCTTATCTGTCAAAAAAAAAAAAAAAAAAGTAGGTGATCAGAACTCTCGTTGATCAACTTGTGCAGCCAAAATACAACTGCCAAACAACTGCTACTCTGCAACAGGGCTGTTGCTCTTTTTGTTGTTTCCTACAGAGTATTTTGTTTTTGTTGTTGTTGTTGTTGATTCAAGAGGGCACTTCAAAGAGAAGACATGTTAGGGGATTTACAAATGTATTTCTGAGGGTTGGAGTGTGAGTGGGAGGGCAGGTGGTGGGAAGTGCCCCTATGTTCCTCTAATGGTGTAAAGGAAATATTTGAAACTTGTATAATTTAAATGAAATATGTATTTTAAAAAAAAGAAATTTATTTCTGCAAGGAGGCCAAAAAGTAGCCCATAATCGAGCAAGGCCAGGAGGACGAAGTGAGATTATGAATATGTGAGAGCTTTATGAACAGGCAAAGACAATACCAAAGTAGGCTGTTGATTTCACTGTATATTGAAGAATTCTGAAGGATGTTGAGGAGAAGCTGGAGACAAGAGGGAACAAGTCCATGTGAAGACGCATAATTTGAATCATATCTGCCTATGAGGCTATGAAGTTCCATCCACAGACCTAATGTGATCCAAGCCATGCAGCTCTGTGATAACCAGTCAATTGGCCAGGGCCATTCAGAGCTCTCCAAGCATCATGATTATGAGACCCTTGAAACAAGCTTCCAGGAAAAAAAAAAAAAAACTGTCATTAAAAATGACAGTGCTGGGCAGGACCAATGTTGCAATTAGAACCCTGGCAATATCTTAGCCTTCGGAAAACTGAGAAATATGATCATGTAGGCAATGTACAAACTAGCATGATGGGCAAAAAGATGTAAATCTATCCTTACTATCATAAAGAAATAAGATTATGGTCCTTTTCTTAAAGTTGCCTTTCTTCACTTGGCCATTTTGCCTTCGATCATTCTGGCTCAGTGGCTTGGGAGGCACTCAGTAAATTCTGGCTGAAGAAAACTGGGCAAATACACAAATGTCCTTTATTCCTGACCAGGTGCTATTTAATATGTTTACTTAGGAGTCAGACAATTTCCTTAAGGAAATCATGCACATTCCATACTAATCCTGCTTCCCAAGTTAGGTCTGGCCAAAGCGGCCCAGATTTGTAGAGGGAAAAGTCAGTACAGTATGGACCTGTGTAAACAGGAAGCAGATGCCAGCCCTGCAGAGATACCGTGGCACCAACCACATTAGCTTCTGAAAGGTCTGCGTTAGGGGATATATGCGTACCAAGTATAGATGCTATTATTATTATTAATTTACTTGAGAGACAAAGAGAGAGTGCTCCTATTTGCTAGTTCACTCCTCAAATCACACAATAGCTATGACTGAGACAGTCTGAAGCCAGGAGCATCTGACTGAGATGGCCAGTTACAGAAAAAGGGGGGGGGGGAGAAGTAGAGAGTGAGAGGGAGAGAGAGAGAGGGAGAGAGAGACAAGAGGGAGAGCACATCCATCTGATGATTCACTCCCCAAATGACTGAGATGGCCAGGACTGGGCAAGACTGAAGCCAGGAGCCTGGAACTCCAACCAGGTCTCCCACATGGGTGGCAGGGGCCTAAGCACTTGGATCATCCTCTACTGCTTAGCAAGGAGCTGGATTAAAAGTGGAGCAACTGGGACATGAACGAGTACTCATATGGGATGCAGGCATGCCAGGCTGTGGTTTGATCTGTTTTGCCACAGTTTCAGCCCCAATACAAAAGCTTTCTAATTTTCAGGAAAACCATTCTTTTGGAAGTTTACAAGCAGTTTTTTCTCTTTAGCCCATTCCATTCAGTTCCACTATAAATGAAAAAATACATAATTCATCAATCATAAAATAATTGTCCAGGTAACTAAAACATATTAATGATAGAATGTTTTCTCTTAAGATTAAAAAATGGAGTGCAGAAATGCAAAAGGTCTTTTCCTCCATATTTTTCTGGAATTATATTATGTAACACAGTCATGAACAGGAAAATGAAGAGATTTGGTTAATCAGGTTTAAGACATTAAACATAAAATGGCTCTTCCCTCTGTAAGTCTTTAATAATAAAGACAGACCAAAGATATCAATTATTAGTTAGCTCTGAAAAAGCAGTATGATTAAAGAGTGAAAGAACATTAGGCATTGCAAATGGGGAATTTGTAAAATAGAAAAGAAAATTTGATACAAGTCAATTAAACATTTGTTGAGCTCCAAAAATATGATCCGCATTGTAAAACACTTTAATGTATTTCCCTCTCTTGTGTTTTTCTGTTTTTTAAACGATTTTAGTTATGTTTTTTTATTGTTGTTGTTGTTGTTATTGTTAACAGATCTGGCTAGCTCTTACAACTTTGAAAAAGAATTTAAAGCTCATAAATTTCACAAATCCTAAGCAAGAAGCATATATTAGTTCTTCAAAGCATATTGATATATATTTTTTAATCATGGGTTTTAGCTTTCATGTGATAAAACTTTTAGTGATTTCCTCACCATGTGTTGTTAAGGCTTAACTTCCTCATTTACATATTTGATGTCTCTCAGGAGACAGACAAGCTTCAAGTTAATTATCTATGTAGCTGTAAGAACTCTTGTTTCCTGGTTAAGAACTCTTCAAAAGAAAACTAATAGTTATTAAATGTTATACTGAGTCACCAAAAGTAATTAGGATATACAATGAGAGGTATTAAACAGATACTTAAATTTAATAAAAACCTCAACTTTTTGTAAGATAAATGCAATATAAATCAATTAAATCTCATACAGTAATTTTCAGGGAAAACAACAAACAGAAGCTAAACAACTAAAATCTCTTCTCTAGAAAGTGATTAGGCACTGCTGGAGGCTTGAAGAAATTATTACAAAATTTTGGAAATCAACCCAGTGAACTCAGACTCATAATAGAGCTGTAACTAAAGAAACGTCACGTTAGTAGAAATTTCAGCATTTCTCTGCCACCTCCCTCCACTGTGTGCTAGCATGTAGGGGTACATGTGTGTGCATATTTAAACTGATAAGAACAGATACTACACTTGATCTTAGCCAAAAGGCCGAGAAGCGATGTGTGTGCATACTTAAAAATATATAATACTAACTAATGTATAATGCCAATATATATATACATAAAATGTGTTATTTATAGACAAATATATGCTTTATTTCATATAAAGACAAGATCATCTATGTGGTAAGAAATTATAATCACTGAATCTGAAACCCTGTTAAAAATCTGTTTCATAGAATGATAAAACAGAGAAGAAAGAAGGACAACCATAAGACAGACTGGAGTTGCAGTTGGGAAATTGGAACCACAGCTATCAGGTGAGTTAATTAATCTGGGTATCATTCAGTAAATGAAAGTGTGCCATCTATTTCACAAGGGCCCATTGTGTCTTGCATGTGAAACAAATTTACCCTGTTTGATTAAGGATTACTGATTGCCTCCAATTTATTATATGTATCCTATAATTAAGTCACAATGAGTTCGAATGAAATGGGGATGGTCTCCTCTACAAAGACGACAACAAGCTCATTCTAGGAAGACCTTAGGGGTCACTCAAGAAGCAATTAAATGTTCTCCAGGGTGCATTAAAAGGAAAAGAGCTTGATGGGATGAGCGGCCTCTCCTTATATTCATCCTTCTCAATATTCTGCTCTCATGGAGACAAATGAAACCATGTCATAAAATAATTCAAGGCACTATCAGCAAGGAAAACAATGCTGTCTGCTTTTATATAGTAGGGAAAATGCAGTTGCGAAAACAATCTTCACTGCTCAGAATGTAAAGGGAAGCACGAGTCAAAGTGATAAGTTATGTCAGAGTCTGTTTAAAGCAGGGGGAGGGTCCCTACACAAATCAACGGGCTCTAGGAGAGTATCTGATCTTCCTGAATTGTACTTTTTCTCCATGTACAAACAAAAAATATCTAGGATGAATTCTTTCTGGCAAGCGAAATGAAAAGAATCAAGATTGGTATCTGTGTTGTGTCCACAGATATATTTCTCTGTGTTTTTATAAATGTTCTTGTAAGTGGGCACTATAAAAGAAAAATTATACCAGACACTTGTTTTAAAATGTCAAGGAAGATGTCATTGCACTAGGGAAGACGGACTGAATTCAACTTGATTGGAATGAAAGGCAGAGAGTTTTTAGGCACTGGAGTGAACCACTGGGAAAGTACTGGAGGACTAGGGAAGGTTTGTTACCCTGATTTGGTCTCTGTGTTTGCTAATTGGCCCTAAAGGAAGTTAGACTCCTACTACCTCAGGGGCTGGGAGATAAGGACTAGATCTGCCTTGACGGCTGCATTTCTGGGGGAAGAGTCACATTTCAAAGGAGCAAAGAAAGACTTCACAATTGCAAGCTGTTCCTCTCCCTCTCTCCCTCTCTCCCTCTCTCCCTCTCTCCCTCTCTCTCCCTCTCTCTCTCTGATTCTTTGAGAAAAACGAGGCCAGGGGTTATAGTTGGGAAGAAATCTATACAAACTTTAGCCAAGTGTTAAGCTGACAGCGCACTACTCCGAAACCCATGCAGACTCACACAGAAACGGAAATATCCCCATAGGATCTACCCCCTTTATGAATGCATCGGACTGGCAAACACATTGCTTAAAATGTGAAAGTCTGCGAAGAGTTCATATGAAAATTTTGACTATTGAAGTAATTGAAATCTAGTAATCTGAAGATTAGTTTTTATACATAAAACATGAATTCTGTTTACACACAAACCAAATTGTGGAAACCTTATCAACTAATACTTACAAGTACTTACAAATACTCTGTTTTCAGCACACACAGCCTCAGTATGAGCACATTTATTCATAGAGGACACATGATATTTATAACGGAAAAATAAATTTCAAAAGGGATCAGAGGAGCTCGGCCCAAATTTCAGCTGCATAAGTCATTTGTTCCGTAAGCTTGGGAACATTGTTTACCCTCTGTGAGCTTTATTTTCTTGATCTTTAAAGAGGGACAGAATCCACCCTGCTTACGTCCCTGTAGATGATAGAATGGCGGGAAAACATGCAAAAGATGCAATCAAAGGTGATACAGAGAGAAAAGCAAAGGTCAGGTCAGAACGGTCCTAAAACACATATTTAGCAATTGTTTTTCTTAAAACCTAAATGCAATTGGAAGACATTGGAGGATTTTTAAGCAAGCAAGTAGCATGGTATGGTTTTCATATGAGAAAAAAAAATCACTCTACTGGCAGTGTGGAGAATGGGTTGGCATAGCACAATATTCTAGACAACAGAATGTGTATGTCTATGGAACAGATCCAGGTGTGGTAGTTCCAGAGCTTGGACCATTTGAAGGCACTCTAATAAGAAGAAGAACCCAAAATTCTAAGGCCAGGTTATGTGAAAAGGCCCGCATAAATATAGAACCCTAAAGCTAAAGCTTCATTAGCTAGGTAACAAATTGATCTCTGAGCAACCAGTTAAAGTACTAACTCGGACCTGATACTAGTAGACTGATCTGAACTAGTTTCACTGAAGATAAGGAGACTGGACAAAGTTAAAAGACAGTAAGGAGTGGTCTCAGTCTGATGTGATCCCAGATTATGTTATATCCACTGGTTCACTCCCCAGGTGGCCACAATAGCCAGGGCTGGGCTAGGCGAAGCCAGGAGCCAGGAGCTTAATCCAGTTCTCTCACATGGGTGACAGGGGTCCAAGCACTTGGGTCATCTTCTGCTGCCTTTCCCAAGCTATTTTAGCAGGGAGCTGGATCAGAAGTAAAGCAACCAGGATTCTGACCGCTGTCCATATGGGATTCCTGTGTTGCAGGAAACGGCTTTACCACTATGCCACAACACTGGCCATGGACCCTCAAACGTTTTTTTATACTAAATATTTTCTATGAACTTTTTGAAAACACTTTGTATCCATGATTTCAATTTTTTGCACTAAAACATGGTATCTTTTAATTCCATTTTCTGTAAAGTTTTTGAAATGACTTCACATGTATGTACAAGATCATGTATGTTCACCCGCTGACTCTTTAATGAAGAAAATACATAGATAGATCCAGCAGTGAAAGTTTATCTAGTGGGTAAGATCTTCATCTGGGTGGATAAGACTAAGGAATAATGGCTTAAGTATTCTGAAGATATAAACAGTGTAGTTAAAATAATAGACTGTAGCATCCACTCAGGAAAAGGAGGAAAGGAAAGGCCTGTGTTAGCTGATCCACGGAGGGAAGTAGAACAGTAAAACAAACTGGGTATCTCTAAGAGAGTGGATGAAGTCGAGGAGACTATTAGTAACTTCTTGAAGAGTTACCGAGATAGAAAGTTGTAATCAAAGGAGTGAATATTTCAATGTATTAGTCTAGAGGAAGAAACACTTCAGGTAATTTCAATGTCCAGAGAGTGGTCCACAGATGTACGGATCCTGTTGTCTGGGATATTGTGCTATGTCAACCTGTTCTCCACACTCCAGTACAGTGATTTTTCTCAAATGAAAAAAAGGTATAAATGTCACTGGGAAAAGACAAAGGGGAAATGTGCTAAAATGGTGTATGAAGACATTAAGGTGAAAACCTAACTCATTCTGGGTGATTGATGGACTTGGATCGAAAGGGAAAATAATATGATAGGTCAAAACACCTGACTGGGGGCTGGAGTGGCGGTGCAAATAGTTAAGCTGCCACTTATGATGTTCCTTATCAGAATGCTGCTTCAAGTACCTGCTGCTCCACTTCCAATCTAACTTCCCGTTAATGCACCTGAGAAGTCATTGCAAGGTGGCTCAAGTATTTGAACCTCTGCTACCCTTGTGAGAGTGTCAGATGCAGTTCTTGATTCCTGGCTTTGGCCTGGCTCAACCTCAGGTGTTGCAACAATTTAGGGCAAAAACTAGCAGATGGAATGTGGGGAGCAACTGAGACTAGACTAAGTTACTGGAATTAAGACTTATTCTATGCATCTGCTCTCCCACAATATGGCGCTGAGAGAGAGACCAAACAACCTCTACACAGCTGCCTCTCACCAATTTGACTGATGAGCTGCAGGAGCTGATCCTGCTCCTGATTGGAGGAGAGCAGCGTGCTTGTTGTGTGGGCAGCAGAGTTGGGATTGGTGGAAGAGGACTATAAAGGAGGAGAGAGACAACATGCACTGGGAACATCTGAAGGAACACCTGAGCAGCCCCCGAGAGAGCCGGCGGCGGTGTGCCGCTCCTCCGCAGAAGCGGGGAAAGTGGCAGGGGGAGCCGCACCTCCACGGAGCCTCCCTCGGCAGCCAACCCGGGAAGGACCAGCAGCAAACCCGGGAAGGGCCGAGCAGACAAAAGAACAGTGCAGGGTCCTGTGTTGTTCGTCCGCGAAGAGGGGGAGCGACAATGGAAAACCTTTATCTGTCACTCCCTCTCTTTTTGTCACTTAGCATGGATAGAAGCAAAGAGCTTCAAAGCACTGAGGATTCTGATTTATCTGAGAAAAATAAGACCTGAAAGGAATGCTGGGAGGTGAGAAGGATGCTTGTCCTTTGGATGTGAAAGAATGAATAATCTCTCTTGGTGAGTAGCCATGGAAGCTCTGTATGTAGGGACTACCAGGTCTCTAGGAAGATCAGGCAGGAAAGGAATCATTTCACAAATGGTGTGAGGATGTGGGAGTCTCCAGATTCAGATGGGTCAGAGACGTGTTCGGGAAGTCCACTGCAATGGGAACAGGAGTCAGTCAAGGTGAAGTGTAGATCATTATGAGAGGCAGAATAAGGTTTTCCATTGAAAAGTGTCCAGTGATTGCAGGGATGCAAGGGATAGTGGGTTTATGTGTTATGCAGTATTTTCTGAGCACATCCCATTTATGGGCAGACAGAAGCTAATCCCAGAGCCTTCAGATTATTTCCAGTGCAAGGGAAAGCAAAATGAGTAGCCAGAGCATTTAGGTTTCTAGAAAAATGAGATGACGGGGAATCAAAAACAAATTTCATGAGTTCAGTTTTGTTTAGGAGAATCCCTGGTTGTCATCCATACACAGCCTTTGTTCATTCTCTTGACAGCTCAGATAGTAAACAGAATGACCCTCTTTGATTTATACATATTTGCAGAAATAAGACTTTTCATAAGCTAGATCTAAAATGATAATAAGAAATGTCCATCCATTTAACCTTGTCACACAACCATTTTTCAATAACAGTATCTGCTCACTGTCAGCAACCTCCTGCAAGAACTCACACATTCCATCATCCTGATCTCTTCCTTGTCTCCAGAACATATTACTACTGTGACTTTCTTTCTTGTTCCTTGTCTAGAATATTTTTTATTGATTTTCTACCTTCTGAAGCTCGACTTTCCTTCAGGGTCAGACTCTAGTACCTGGTCAACAAATTCTCTGATTTTTAGCCCTTGGAGATTTTTTTTTTTAACTTCTAGAAATGTAATGATCTACCCAGATATAATGATTTGCACTGAAAAATGTAATGATCTTCACACATGTCCCTTATATGTTCTTTTACCTTCAGTTATGTACCTCTCCAAAAACACTGTAGGTCCATTAAGGACAGGAACCTTATTGTATGCCAACTGGCATTTTTAGTTCACAGCATAGTGCTCTCCCATAGCAGGGTTGCAATCAAATGACCATACTGTGAGAAAATCTGCATTTGAATTGGTCTGGAAAGATTGCCTTAAGGAAAGGGTACCTCTCTGAGAGGAATTTCTGGTTTCATAAAAAGCTGGGAAAATACTTATGAATAGAATGGTTTTTCTATACCCCTTAAATCATATGTTCATGGCAAGGCCAACCCTGGAAGGGGAGATTACCTTAAAAAGTACATTTAAACATAAGAATAGTTATGTGATATTTTGAAATTTTAATTTCAAAAGAATTTTGCTAATAATAACCTTACTGAGAAAATATAAGACTAAGTATTGCGTGATTTCTTTGAGGCCATTAATATTTACTAAATTGATGAAATTTGAAGAATCAATTCTAATAAATACAAAAAAGTTACTTTTTATCCCAGGATGTCCTCTGAAAAGCTGTCTCACATCCAAGCACACATCTGTGCTTAAAACAGAAAAGGATAAAAGAAGACAAGTAAAGAGGCCAGCTGCCTGGGTCAGACTGGGCACGGGCACTCTGCAGAGCAGCAGCTGCAGTCTCTTCTTCCCACTGGAAAACCACTGCGATTACCAGGGGTGACCACACGGATGTCTTGGAACATTGCTATATCAGTACCCACTCCCGCACCCCCATTCCTGTCCCTGGGCTCCACTTACTTAGCTCTAGCTCTAGGTCAGGAATGGCAGCTTCATAGAACACTCAAGCACCCCAGAAGACAATGGTCAATTCAACTATGAATGTTTTCCATATACACAAGTACTTCAAAAAAATTTTGATGCCACAGGCATATGAACCTTGCAGTTAAGACAGTGGTTAGAGTTGTTGCATCCCACATCAGTGTGTCTAGGTTGGATCCCTGGCTCTGACTCCTGACTCCAGCTTCCTGTAATGCAGACTGGGAGAGGCAGCAGGTGATAGCACAAGTCACTGAGTTCTTTCCACCCATGAAAGGAACCTGAGTTGAGCTCCTGGCTGTAGGCTTTAGCACCAGGACTATTTGGGGAATTTGGAGGATGATGCTTTCTCTCTCTCTCTCTCCCTCTCTCTCACAGCTTACACGCACACACACACACACACACATGCACATGCATCTGTCATAAATTAATTTCCACAAGTTAAGTGTTTTAACTTGTGGAAAATTTCATCAAAGGAAAAATTTTGCTGGAGAAAATATTTTGAAATCCATTTTTTACAGAGAGCACTTTCCATGAACTTTTTGAAGAAGCTTTCTATTCTTTCGAGGTCTACCTTCATTGTACTTTTTTTCAGTGCTCAAAAAAAATCTTTTCATACTTCCAATGGGAGATGTAGGATCAAAAAAAATAAATAAAATACAAAGTTAAAATCCAGGAAATTTTGTAGTGAATTAACTTCTAAATTGGAAAATAGGTTGTTTCCTCTGGGGCCTTATCCTCTGAGTTTTTTGACACAAATTTCACGCAATAGAAAATAAGTGGAACTAATAGAGCTCAATTTAAAAATTAGGTTAATTTATTCACTGAAATAGACAACAAACGCAAATACAAAACAAAATGAAGAACAAAATATACGTTAAGATTTTTCAAGAAGCCGAAACTTTAATGCTGCCATAATTCTCAGATGTTCTGTTGTGTTATTTTTTGAAAGGCAGGCAATGAATGGAAATGTTTGAAAACAAAAATGCTATTCACACAGCAGGAAATCCACTTACACTCCTGCTACATAATAGGAATCCTATTACTCAAGCAAATACAAACATTTACTTCTCTGCTCCAAGAATACCTGTTTGCATCCACTTAGTACCATATTCTGCCTCCTGCCTCCTGGCATGGAATCAAGAATTATGAAAACATCATTTTCTTTCCTGTTTAAAGAAGGTGTAGGTGCTTCTTTTTTGTAAAGCTATTGCTTCAGTTTTTTTAGTACTACACTCAAGTTAAACATGAAGAGCTGATTCACTCCCAGGACATGTATTTTAACCACATGTTCAACTTTATTTTCTACGTCAGAAAGGTGTTCAGACCACCTGCTTAGTCTTTGAAGTTAAATAAATGTCTTTATGCAAAAAATTAGTGAAGGAAATATAAAACTAATAAAAGCAATTATTGGTGAATATCTGTGTGGTTTTGGAATGAGGGAGAACTTTTTAATAGGATATAAAAAGCCAGTAAGATAAAGACTAAACCAAAATTTAGTATACCATGCATTAGTGGTCGATAGAACAAGAAAGTTGAAGACTTTTCAAAATAATATGTACACTCTAAAAGAATCTTAATTTAAAAAGGTAGAAAATCTGATAGGAAAAAGAAAAAATCAAAATACAAGAAGAGTAATTCACAGATGAAAACACAAATTGTTAAGAATTTGAATTGCCGCTCAACCTAACTATTAGGAAAAATGCAAATGAAAATATAACTTTACATCCACCAGTTCCCCAAAATTAGAAAGTTGCGACATCCCAAGGGCTAGCACAAATGTGACAATAAAACTAAAAATACAATGATCGTTTGAGAAAAATCTGCAAAAATCAGAGCGATATAAACAGTGACCTAGTGAGCCATCCCCGGAGAATATCTCACACAATTGCTTGAGGGGACATAAGTAAAATACAGTGAATGCATACCCTCTCTATATTATGCCTAGCTTAGAAGCAAGAAACTAGAAATGCAAATGGCAAATATGACTAAATCTTCAGGGAAAAAAAAAGGAAAACAGTACAAGATCTCAAGTATCATATCATTTAGGCAAGTTAAATATATATATAGATATGAAATATGATAGCACAAAAATAACAATACAAATATATGGAGAAAAATATGTGGCTTTTAAAAACTCCAGGACTTAGGGTCTAGCATTGTACAGTAGTTTAAGCCACGCCATTATCCCATATGACCACCAGTTCGAGTCCCAGTTGTTCCATTTCCTATCCATCTCTCTGCTAATGCACCAGGGAAAGCAGAGAAAGATGGCCCAAAAGCGTGGGGCCCTGCTTCCCATATGGGAGACCTGGATGAAGGTCTAGGCTCCTGGTTTCAGTCTGGCCCAGCCCAGTCATTCCAGCCATTTGAGGAGTGAGCCAGCAGATGGAAGTTCTCTCTCCCTCTTTCTCTCTCTTTTCCTATCCTTCCCTCTCTCTCTATAACTCTATCTTTCAAATAAATAAATATATAAATCTTCTTTATAGCATTCAGGATTTAAATATTCTAAATTATAGTTAAGGTTAAGTTCACATTGAATATTAACACATCATGTTCAATAAAATTCCCTATTTAGTAGCTGAGTATGGAGAGGTAAAATACATCAGTTCTAGAGTTTATTGTATCTCTACGGAAACACAATTGAGAGGCCAGGATTTCTCGGGCCCCACCCTTCTGAATTCTGCTGCAAGAAAACAAAAGCTGGAGATACTCTGAGTCAGGCACAGGATGCTAAAAGTTGAACAGAGCTTTAACTATAATTTCCTGCCATTTATTTTTGGGTAAGATTAAAAATTTTACTATAGACCCATCTAAATGAAGTCAATAGAACAGCAGTCACATGAATTTATCAAAAATATCTGCCTATGGGGCTGGTGTTTGGCCTAGCAGTCAATACAGTAGCTAAAAAGCCAAACTCCCATATCAGGGAAACCGAAGTCTTCTCCAGCTCTGGCTTTTGATTCCAGCTTCCTGCTAATGCACACCTTGGCAAGCAACAATGATGGGTTAATAATTGGTTTCCTGCAACCCTCATGGGAGACCTACATTGAATCCTCAGCTCCCAACTTCAGGTTCAATCTAGTTCCTGACATTGTGAGCATTTCAGGGAGTGGATGGGAATTCATTCTTTCTTTATCTCCCACTCTGACTCTCAAATAAATAACTAAATTTACTTGAAAAAAAATTTAAAAACTGTGTAAAAGAAAACCTTTTTTACATCCAGTGGCTCAGTACATAACAAAATGTTATTAAAATAACACAAAGTAGTCAATATTATAAATAGACACGCAACACAGTAGAAAACAAAAATGCAGTAAAGAAAATTAAATACATGAAGGCATGAGAGAGCAATCTAAGTGCAATCTAGTCCTGTGGTTCATATGATGTGGACTATAGTGTAATTAAACTCCTATAAATCAACCAACTGAATAAAAATAAGGCTCCTTTTATGATTCTATGACACCTTTTATGTACATAGTTTCCAAAGAGGAGCTCAACTTTAAGAAAGGGTGAAACACTATCTAAATTCACTAAAATAAAGTAAGGAAGTAAATGTTGCTATACATTTATAAAGTAAGAGGTACAATAAAATTTAATAAGAAATTTCCCTTGAACATTGATGTACTTGGTAAATTAAATTAAATTTTTAATTATAAGAAGAAGAGATGTAGGAGAAGGTGTTATTACAGAATCTAAAGAGGATTGAAAATACTTTAAGGATTGATGTTATTGCTTCATGATATTGTCTGGTTACACTACAAAAGGTAAAACTTTTGTTTCATTTAAGAAGACATATCATTAACTCCACCCTTGTACTCACTTGATTTGACCAGATCATAAAAAGATTCTCAGCCAGCAGAAGGAAGAGACAAAGTAAGAGAGATGATGATTTTCTTTGGCAAAAACAGAAAAATCCAAAGGAAAAAAGAAGAGATAGAAAGTGATCGATTTTAGACAGCAGATCTCTGAATCAAGCCCAGCTTCCTTTTGTTTCTTATTGCTGGTTATGACTGGACCAATCTATTTAATCTCTAGTGTCTAATCCTGCAGTAGCTGTTTCACAAAGATGGGGATGGGGGCTAAGGAGTTTTCTTTCTTCTTTGTTCTTTCTTTTTTTAAAAAAAATAGTAAGCACGGGTCATTAATAAACTCAGTTACTTAAAAATAAATAACAAACAAGAATAAGCAATCAGCAATTAGAACTTCATTATATTACAATATATGATGATCTTTTAAAATAAGTATCATTAGTGTGATTATTTTATTTGTTACATGTTTTGCATGGGGAAGAAAGAACATGGCTGAGCAGTTTGTGCACTACCATAAGTTTCTCTTTTCAGGGAACCAGGAAGCTGAATCCTGGCCAAAGAATATGTATTTCTAAAGAAATTGCCATTTCCTAATTAATTGAAAGGTATTACAGAATGCAAGATGGGTATGAAATATGAGGGGATTTCAAGTATTTCATGTGAAATGGAATTAAAAATAAATTGATTTTGGTGCAAAAAATAGAAATTCTTGCAGATTTTTCATAATATACCTTTTCCATAATTTTTGAAGATCCTTTTATATAATGTAGTGACTCTGTTTCCCACCTAAAATCTAGAAGAGATTCCCCCCTCTAAGGTTTATTTATTTATTTAAAAGCAAGATGACAGATAGAAGGGGAGACAGAGATCATCCACCTGTTATTTCACTTCCCAAATGGCTGTGATGGCCCCAGGGTGGTCCAGGACAAAGCCAGGAGTCCAGACCTCCATCCTGATCACCCACATGTGTGCCAGGTCCAAGTACTTGGGCCATTTTGTGTCACCTTCTGAGGTGCACCAGCAGGGAGCTGGATTGGAAGCAAAATATTCAAGTCAGTGCCGGGGCAGTGTCGCAGTGGGTTAGTCCTCTACCTGCGGTGCAGGCATTCCATATGTGCGCTAGTTCTAATCCTGGCTAATCCTCTTCTCTTCCAATCCTGCTCTATGCTGTGGCCTGGGAAAGCAGTGGAAGATGGCCCAAGTGCTTGGGCCCCTGCACCCACATGGGAGACCAGGAAGAAGCACCTGGCTCCTGGCTTCAGATTGGCATAGCTCCAGCCATAGCGGCCATTTGGGGAGTGAACCAAAGGAGGGAAGACCTTTCTCTCTGTCTCTCTCTCTCACTGTCTGTAACTCTACCTCTCAAATAAATAAATAAAATCTTAAAAACAACAACAACAACAACACTCAGGCCTGGAACTGGTGTATCAGCTTTGAAAGCGATGCCTCAACCTGCTATTGTACCATCCTGCCTACTAAAAGAGAAATTTAAAAAATTCTTTTTCTCCTGAAATATCTAGAACACATCCTCCCTTTCAAAAGGAAAGGCACTGTAGCAGGCATTTGGTTGGTTTAGTAGTTAAGATGTCCACATCCAGAGCCATCACTGTGATGAAGTGGGTTAAGCTACTACCTCCAACACTGCCATCCCATATTGGGCCGGTTCAGGTCCCAGCTGTTCCATTTCCAATCCTGCTCCCTGTTAATGTGCCTGGGAAAGCAGTGGAAGATGGCCCAAGTTCTTGGGCCCCTGCACCCACAGGGAAGACCCAGAAGAAGCTCCTGGCTCCTGGCTTGAGCCTGACCCAGCCCTGGCTGCTGTGGCCAATGGAGTGGGACCCGGCAGATGGATGATCCCTCTCTCAGTCTCTACATCTCTCTGTAATTCTTCCTTTTAAACTAACGAACAAAAAAAAACAAATACTATTTTTTTAAGAAAATGTCCATTTTCCACAACAAAGTGCCGGGCCAGGGTTTGATTCCCAACTCTAGCTCCTTACTCCAGCTTCCTACTAATGATGACCCTGGGAGGCAATTCAGTAATTTGATTCTTACTACCCTCATGTTGGTCTTTGATTGTGTTCCTGGCTCTTGGTTCTAGCCCCCGTGCAGGCCTGACCAATACAAGCATTTGAGAAATGAAATAATAGATGAAAACTCTCTCTCTTCTGTCTGTTTTCCTGTTTGTTTGCCTCTGATTTTCAAATTTAAAAGTTCTTGGAAATGGAAGTAAAAGATAAGTTTGTTTAAAATCAAATAACCAAAAAACAATAAGGAAAAAGAAAGGACAGCGCTGTGGCATAGCAGGTAAAGCTACCGCTTGCAGTGCCGGCATCCCCTATGGGCACTGGTTCAAGTCCCCGCTGCTCCAGTTCCAATCTAGCTCTCTGCTGTGGCCTGGGAAACAGTGGAAGATGGCCCAAGTCCTTGGGCCCTTGCAACCATGTGGGGATCCAGAGGAAGCTCCTGGTTCCTGGATTCGGATTCGCACAGCTTTGGCTGTTACAGCCATCTGTGGAGTGAACCAGTGAGTGAAAGACTTCACTCTCTCTCTCTGCCTCTGCCTCTCTGTAACTCTGCCTTTCAAACAAATAAATAACTCTTAAAAAAAATAAAGAAAGGACAGGCATTAAATTTGAGGATATGAATAGACTTCTTACCTACTGTAGCCACTGTGAAAAACAAATGGCTTCAGTTGGCTTAGTGCATCACACCAGAACCACCTGGGCCTCAGTTTCACTGTTGTCTGCAGGTCATTGAATTGTACCTGAAGATCTTACTCTGTGAGAAAGGACTCTGACATGAGCTAATCCACAAGAATAGCCTCTCTGTCTGGAGTTATTCTCAAAAGTTTTATTAGTAATGATTTTGTTTGACAGCAGAGACAATTCATAAAATGAATTTATAACTTTCTTCTCTCAATATTTTGAATTCTTGTTTGTTTGACCCTTAGTTTGAAATAAACTCTGAATCCAGCCTCCTCTTGGTTTAAACAATGAGTCCACACTCTTAAGTCTTTTGAATCAACCTAAACCATGTAATAAGATTTTAGACCAGTCATTTGGTGCGGCAGTTAAGAGGTTCCTACCACCCACGTGGGGGCCGGATTGTGTTCCTGGCTCCTGGCTTTAATTTGGCCCATCCCCAGCTATTGCTGTCATTTGGGGAGGGAACTAGAGGGTGAATCATCTCTCTCTATCTCTATGTGTATGTGTGTGTGTGTGTGTGTGTGTGTCTTATAACTAAAAAAATAAAACAAAGTTTCATTCTTTCCCATATAGATGTAGGACTATGAATGTTCCTGTTATCACATCTAGATATTTCTACCAATGCATAATACAGTCATTTAAGATTTATATATTTTTATTTATTTGAGACACACAAAGAGAGAAAGAGGGAGAGAGGGAGGAGAAAGATGTCCCATCTTTTGATTTACTCCCTAAATAATTACAACATTTGGGGCTGGTCCAGGCCGAAGCCAGGAGCCAGGGAAGCAAGCCAAGTCTCTTACACAGGTGGCAGGAATCCCAAATACTTTAGCTATAATCTGCTACCTCCCAGTATGTTCAATAGAAGGAGTGTGGATGAGTAGAGGTGAGATCCAATCACAAGTACTCCTATGTGGGATGCTGGCATCCCAAGCAGTGGCTTAACCTCCTACACCACAATTCCTACCTCACAGGTAATCATTTCAAACAGGACATTTAATCATCCCAATATCCCATTTCTTCACAAGGTGCTAGATAATATCTTGGTATTATAACTTCTGATTCATTTTCTTTGTCATGAAAACTCTTGGTCATTAAGAGCATATGTTGCCCTAACTAATTCTACATACAGAACACTACAGGTGATTAAAAATACACAGCACAGTAGTTAACAACAGTGGATTCTTTGAATCCAGTTAAACACATGCACATAATAGTCTGCAAACTTAATTGATTTAAGTAAGCAAGCTAACTAACTTTTGTAAACTTCAGTTTTCTTTCCTCTAAAATGGAAGGCATAAAGCCTCAGGCATGTGAGACAAACACTTTGAAACAGGCCTTGGCATAATCTGTGATTGCTTTGCCACTAGAGGCAAATGCCTGACCAGGGACAAAGGTGGCTACAAAGGGTGGTGCCAGAATTTTAATCCTCAATCAATTCAGAGAATAGGTCATTCAGTAAATTGATTTTTAGAAAATTAGCTTTAGGCAAATTGGCCATTTGGCAAATTGGCTTTCAGCAAAAGAGTTGTCAGCTAACTGGTTTTTTGTAAATTATTTTATGTAAATTGGTCTGTTTCTTTTCTAAAGTAATGTTGGACATTATTAGGCTTTTCCTATGACAAAAGGAACAATCAGTGGCCTCAGGAAGGTGGGAAATTGATAAAAATGATACATGTCAATTGTGATAGCTCTCTCGGGCTATCATGACAAGAGCTGGAATTCTACCTCTTACATTTGATTATCGACAACATGTTTTGAGGGAAAGGTTTTTCTCTCCTGTGCCATGATGTTAACAGAAAAGTATTCTGCCTGGAGATCCCTGTGCCCCATGAAGTAACACGAACTCCACAAAATAGGTGTTCTGGATCATAGCTCAAGATTCTTATTTAGAAGTATCTTAGTACTCATACCCACCATTAAATGAATCATGTTTCTATCCATAGCAATTATTCAAATGGTAAAATAAATGATCGTTTCCATTTCACATCAGTAGAAGTAGCCAGTTTATGTCCAAGTTCAGTCATGTGATTTGCTTCTATTGTGTTACCCAATTATCCTTTTGAAGCATTAATCAGTTTCCCATGTTAAACTATTGAGGGGAAAGTCAGTCTTCAAATGAATGAATTCACTTATTATTGCCATGAATTTTGACTTTGCTTTCTTAAAAGATGATCTACTTTTTGTACTGTGCAAAATTCCTTGTACTCCACTGAAAGACACACATCTCTGTGCTAAGTCACCTCTATTTTTCTTTAAAAAAATGCAGTCACTAGTCTATTTGTAACTGTAACAGGGCAAACTGACATATGTACATAATACTAGCATCAGGAAACAGACTTGAGGTTCAGAAAGAAAATACTGGTGAACAAACTATCCACATACTCTTGCACAGAGCTTACATGGGGTCTCTTCATAATTTCAAGAATGAGACAAATCAATTTTAATAAAATATCAGAGATTTATTTCAAAAGAAGTGGTACCACAGTAATCTCGTCATGTTGTTAGGAAGAACATATATTCTTCATGTGGGAATATATTCACACCAAGTAAATTTTCCCATGAGTAAACTCAGGAAGAAATGGGCTTCAGCCCTCACTGACCAACAGAGATGGAACAAGATGCAAGTACAAACTATAGAATAAACTATTATATATATATATATATATCAGCCAACAAAATTTCTCAGCCTACCTCGCCTTCTTTTGGTCTCAGATTCTCATGTCTTTGGGACAGACTCCCAACAATGATTGTTCCAAGGCTTGAAGCCATGACAGAACAAAACCAACAGTCCTTTCCTAGCAGAAGTAAATGGAAATATATATATATATATATATATATATATGTATGAAAGCCTTTTTTCCATCTGTTTTGGGAAGGACCAAACATAGGTTGAAACCAAGCAGAGAGTTACAGAGATGGGAGACTAATACAAAAATGCTAGACCAGGTATTGGAGACTGTTACAAACAAGGCTAGAACAATATTGTGTCCCTGATTCCAGTCCTTATTGAAGTTTCTTCTTTGAAACATGAACTACTCCAGCATGCTTCTAAGCTACCTAAGCCAGTCAATTCCAGGTGTCTGTAAATTGCAGTCAAAAGTGACCTAACAGCCGGCGCCTTGGCTCACTAGGCTAATCCTCCGCCTGTGGCGTCGGCACACCGGGTTCTAGTCCCGGTAGGGGCGCCAGATTCTGTCCCGGTTGCCCCTCTTCCAGGCCAGTCCTCTGCTATGGCCCGGGAGTGCAGTGGAGGATGGTCCAAATCCTTGGGCCCTGCACCCCATGGAGACCAGGAGAAGCACCTGGCTCCTGGCTTCAGATCAGCGCGATGCGCCGGCCACAGCGCTCCTTTCGTGGCGGCCGTTGGAGGGTGAACCAACTGCAAAAGGAAGACCTTTCTCTGTCTCTCTCTCACTGCCCACTCTGCCTGTCAAGAAAAAAAAGTGACCTATTATACTCTATTTCTGCCTCTACAGCTTCCTATTGTCTTCCAGAATTCTAGATGTTTGTGGGGCCAGCGCTGTGCACTGTAAGGTAAGCCTCAGCCTGCAGCATCAGCATCCCATTTGGGTTCTGGTTGAGTCTCTGCTGCTCCACTTCTGATCCAGCTCTCTGCTATGGCCTGATAAAGTAGTGGGTGATGATGGCCCAAGTGGTTGGGCCTGTGCACCCACATGGGAGACCCAGAGAAAGTTCCTAGCTCCTGGCTTCTGACAGTTGCCGCAATTTGGGGAGTGACCCAGTGGATGGAAGAACTGCCTCTCCCTCTTTCCATCTGTAACTCTGCCTCTCAAATAAAATAAATAAATCATGTTTTAAAAACAGAGTTCTATATGTTTATAAAGATGTTCCTAAGCTCAGTGGTCAAATACGTCTTCTGTCACATAAGAACAGGCATGTAGGAATGCAGAAAAGAGTCATGATGAAAAAAAGTTGAAAATATGTTCTTCCACATAAGCTTAGAATAGTTTAAACAGCCATTGCACTTCTGAATTTGTTTCTATTTTTTTATCCTTTAATAAAGTCCTGTCTGAACATTTTTCAACTACACTGAAGGTTATAAACATAAAGACTATGTGTCCGTCATTGGATCAAAACGGAATAGCCTAAATACTACATCCAGTTCTCAAGGCAATTATGAAAAAGGTTAGAACTGTGAATACCAAAGAGGTAAATATGGAAAAACATCCCAAAATAAAACCGCAAAATCCACCTGGCAGTATTCAATAACTGACTCTACTTCCTTATACTAACCTTGGAATATCTTGCTTTTATTTTATATAAAATAATGAAGTCTATTAATTCTTGAGCTACAATACCATGTAAATGTATAATTGTGGAACGTTTTCTAAACTGAAAAATAGAACAATGTAACTCAATATATTTTCAGTTTATTTGTACAAATACAGTGACATAATTTAAGAAGCAACTCCTATGCTATTTGTTAGTCTATAATGAACTAAGGAAAAGAATGGCTACAATTTTGTTTAAAACATGATAATTATCTTAAATATTAAAAAGTAACAAATAAAAAGGTTTTTAATGAGCTCATCATGTTTGGGGTATGTAAAATGTTATTTTTCAATTATATGATTAGAATTAAAAATCAAGTTTCAATGCAGTTACTCCATTATTATAAGTGAGAGCTGGAGCTACCATTGACTTTGGCTAAGTTCTCTTCAAAAAATAATCTTCTAATGCATTATAAATTACTGTAAATTCCCCTATAATTAATACTTGAGGACAAAAATTGTATGCATTCATTACATTTGAATAAATTATGGTGTATTATATATAAATTCCCCTTTCTGTTATTATTTTTGAAAAGGAAGGAAAAAATTGCTAAAATATTGCTACATTGAGTTTTAACTCTACCTGCTTTGCAAACGTGCACAGATTTTTGTTAAGAAAGGAAAACAAAGTAGGCATTTTCTAGTCTAATGAGCTATTTCCATCAAACTAAATTCCACAAATGAAAGCACTACATGGCTCATGCTAAGCATAACAATAATGCTTTATGTATTTTCGGAGACATTGCAATATCCCAGTAATAAGTATATGAATTTTAAGAGTCAAGAATATAGTTGCAGCAAATTTTCTAACAACTGTATTCTTCACTTCTAATCAGAGCAGCACCCAGGAGCCCTCAACACAAGCAACAGGAAGAAAAGCTTTAGGGGAAATAGAAGTTCAGCAATAGTTGAGTCTCCCATTTCTCAAAATAACAGGCACTCACAGTGGGTAGGGTTTTATTATCTGTTACATGATGTCTCAAGTTGAGTTATTTCAGTATGATAGAAAGATTTGCAGGAAGATTTTGCTTGGTTTATTCACCCTTTCCCAATAGTGGAATGGCATCATCAAGGCAATGAAAGATTGTGTTGAGTACAGTACCTGATTGACTATGCAGATCTACCTATCTTCAAGTGTCATAAGTATTAAATGAGGCGACATATCTGAAAACACTAGTAAATATTTCAGAAAGGTGGTCAAAACCAGGACCAGTTAGACATCAGGGCGGTATTGCTGGGGGTGGGAGTCACTGGAAAATCACACAAGAGTTCCTGGAATGGTCATAATATTTTATTTCTTAATCTCAGTGCTGATAATATGGATGTGTTTGGTTCAGTGAAATATAAATAAGCTTGTTTTTGGAAAACATGATTACCATCATGAGGTGATGCTGTCTTTAAACTGCATCAAACTCAAAATCCTTGCAAGACGCATGAGGATGCATAAATACACAATAGAATGAGCTCCTTTGAATGGATAAGCAAACATCCAATCCAAAGGGACACTCTTGCTCAGCAACACCATTTGTGGCACTCAGGGTCAAAGAAGCTGGTGATTCTTGCTTTCAATATTCTCAACACTAAGAATCAGTTCCAGTAGCAAGTGTTGTGGCATAGCAGGTTAAGCCTCTGCCTATGATGCCAGCATCCCATATGGGGTCAAGTCCCAGCTACTCCACTTTCAACCCAGCTCCCTGCTAACTTACCTGGGAAAGCAGTGGAAGATGGCCCCAATGCTTGGACCCCTGCACTTACGTGGGTGATCCAGAGGAAACTCCAGGCTCCTGGCTTCGGCCTGGCCCAGCCCCAGCAATTGTTGCCATTTGGTGAGTGAAGCAGCAAATGGAAGATCTCTCTCTGTATCTATATCTTTGTAAACCTCATCTTTGTAAATTTCAAGCTAAAAAATTAATTTAAATAATTTTTTAAAAATCATCTCTATAGATGCATGGCATCAAGTGGGAAGTGGGAAAGAAGAGAAACCATGGATAATATGTTACTGATCATCACACCATCAATAAATTTCCTGGAGACCATCTCCTCAATCTCTCTGACAATATTACAATAAATATAAAGCCTTTGGATCCAGGCTTCTGGGCTACTGCTGGGAAAACATGACAGATGACACTAGGTGACACCCAAGCCTATCAACGTTTTTAATTTCTCTTACATCCTGGAACTTGAATCACTCAGAAATATGCAAAGGGATACTTCACAAAGGCATAACATGAAATGGGACATTATCCTAGTAGTCCATTTATTCTAATGGAACATAAATTTGATATTTGAGGTGATAAGGGTGTGATTGAGAAAGGAGAAAGAATGAGAGGAAGGAAGGAAGATGGAAAGAAAGAGGGAAGGAAGAAGGGAAAGAAGAAAGGAGGCCAGGAGAGAAGAAAAAAACTGACTCCAGTCAAGTTCCTTCAGAGCTGAATTTTGGCAAAGCAGATTACTGAAATCTGAGGCCCTCACTGGGGAGCACATTTAAAGAAACTAGTAGGTCAGACTTTGCTCATCCTTGTGAAGACAATGATGAGACATTTTCTGTAGCTGTTGATGTCAGAGTTCCACCCTTTCCTGCCCTACCCCGCCCAGACCCACTTTATGCTTTGCTGAAGATGAGGGAACTTTCCAGATTCAGTGCCAATTTTTGGTTAGATTTGTTTTCCATTAAACCACTTTGTAGCCACCAGTCAATTTCAATTTTTATTTGTTTAAGGTATGAGAATTTGAACTTTCAAACTATTAAAATGATCCTTTGAAGTTTTGCCTAAATGGAAAGTAGGAATCCATAAAGGCCTCATTTGCTGATTTTAATTTTGCTGTACTCTCCTTGAGAGGATGCAAGCATCCCAGGCTCCCTTCTTAAGTTCGACATTTTCCCTTTTCCCTCCCCTTAACTAAATGGATGATGGTAGAAGAGTGCTATAGAGAAACCATTCATGTCACCTTCCTCTCCTGTTTCTAAGGCTGCAGTGACTTGTGGTTGCTGTTGAACACAAACATGTTAACTATTTATGTAAATACCAAATATTTATATTTATGGAATTTTCCAAATCAGAGCTACTCTAACAAGATGTTGCATTCATGGCAAGGTTCTCATTTTATTCTATGTCATCCCTAGCAAAATTTTTAATAAAATATTTGAAATTTGATATTTTGAAACTACAAGTAATGTGGCGTGAAGAACTGAATATAGAAGAAGTTAGGCATATTGCCACAAACTTTTGATGGATTCCTTTTTTAAAATTTTAGTCAAATTATAATTACAAATTGATGGCAGAAAGAATATCCAACAGGCACATTCTGATTATTTCCCGCAGGGAGCTGACTTTCTGGTGGTTCTGCCCAACATTTGTTCTTTCCAGCTCAACATAGAGGATTTCCTGAAGGAAGGGTGGATGAAAGTCCCTTAAATGCTTAGAAACAGTAAATGGAGGAGGTGTCAGCCACTGGAGCCTTGCAAGTACTCGATGGCTATTTTTTTATGAAAGACCCCAGGCTGAAAGGCATGGGAAGTAGAGGCAATTGCCTTGGGATTCTGTTTGAAAAAAAAAAAAGGGGGGGGGGGCAGAAAAATATTTCACCTGACATGGGCCGGCGCCGCGGCTCACTACGCTAATCCTCCGCCTAGCGGCGCCGGCACACCGGGTTCTAGTCCCGGTTGTGGCACTGGATTCTGTCCCGCTTGCCCCTCTTCCAGGCCAGCTCTCTGCTGTGGCCAGGGAGTGCAGTGGAGGATGGCCCAACTACTTGGGCCCTGCACCCCATGGGAGACCAGGAAAAGCACCTGGCTCCTGGCTCCTGCCATCGGATCAGCGCGGTGTGCCGGCCACAGCACACCAGCCGCGGCGGCCATTGGAGGGTGAACCAACGGCAAAGGAAGACCTTTCTCTCTGTCTCTCTCTCTCACTGTCCACTCTGCCTGTCAAAAAAATAAATAAATAAAAATATTTCACCTGACAAAGGGGGAAGGCAACTAGAAAATCATGAAGCATGAGTGTCCATGCATTCTCAGTGAGGACAGTAAATCCCAGTAATGATAAGAACATGTGGAATTATTGCTGAGGGATGACTATAGCCTCTGCAGCAAGTACAGCAACACAGATGAAACCATTCTTGAGAAAAGCAACAGCTAAGTTAGGAGCAACAAACATTCTACCCTAGAAGAGGACACACAACAAACAGGTTAGTGGGATACATACTGACTAAAGCTAGCCAAACACTATAAACCCCCTGGTAAGAAAATGATGACTGAAAAAATTCACTTCTATATTTATTATGTCTGATCCTCCCATTTCAAAAATAGATTTGGTGTCACTAAAATTTAATGCATACTTAGAAATTTTAACATGGTTATCTGTATTTGTTATATAGTCTTATTTGAGCTGAAAAAAAAATCTGGTTAAAATTTCTATACACATTGAGATCATTGTTGATCATTCATTTCAGCTCACAGTCTCAGACACTGTTTGAAAGTTATATACCAACAGTTAGCAGATTCGTTGAACATTATCCTGGCTGAGATGGAATTAAAAGAATAAAATGTGCTCATGTGCAATAGGCATGGACAACAGCATCTGTACTGCAAAAGAAACAGTCAGGAAAGTGAAGAGACAACTGAGAGAATGGGAAAATATATTTGCAAACTATGCAACTGATAAAGGGTTGATCACCAGAATCTACAAAGAAATCAAGAAACTCCACAACATCAAAACAAACAACCCACTTAAGAGATGGGCCAAGGACCTCAATAGACATTTTTCAAAAGAGGAAATCCAAATACCAACAGACACATGAAAAAATGTTCAAGATCACTAGCAATCAGGGAAATGCAAATCAAAACCACAATGAGGTTCCACCTCACCCCAGTTAGAATGGCTCACATCACAATAGATGCTGGAGAGGATGTGGGGAAAAAGGGACACTAACCCACTGTTGGTGGGAATGCAAACTGGTTAAGCCACTATGGAAGTCAGTCTGGAGATTCCTCAGAAACCTGAAGATAACCCTACCATACAACCCAGCCATCCCACTCCTTGGAATTTACCCAAAGGAAATTAAATTGGCAAACAAACAAGCTGTCTGCACATTAATGTTTATTGCAGCTCAATTCACAATAGCTATGACCTGGAACCAACCCAAATGCCCATCAACAGTAGACTGGATAAAGAAATTATGGGACATGTACTCTATAGAATACTATACAGCAGTCAAAAACAACGAAACCCGGTCATTTGCAACAAGATGGAGGAATTTGGAAAACATCATGCTGAGTGAATTAAGCCAGTCCCAAAGGGACAAATATCATATGTTCTCCCTGATCGGCGACAACTAACTGAGCACCAAAGGGGAAACTCGTTGAAATGAAATGGACACTATGAGAACCAGTGACTTGATCAGCTCTTGTCCTGACAGTTGATGTACAATGTAATACTTTATCCATTTTAGTATTTTTTTGTTCTAGTACCATTCGTTGAACTCTGTAATTAACACACAATTATTCTTAGGTGTTTAAATTTTAACTGAAAAGTGATCCCTGTTAGGAATTTGGAAAACACTATGCTGAGTGAAATAAGCCAATCCCAAAGGGACAAATACCACTTGTTCTCCT
Organism: Oryctolagus cuniculus; assembly: GCF_051225735.1. NCBI lineage: Eukaryota > Metazoa > Chordata > Mammalia > Lagomorpha > Leporidae > Oryctolagus > Oryctolagus cuniculus. Next base: position 150,243,544 of record NC_142869.1, on the reverse strand, counting down.
TGATAGGTGACAACTAACTGAGCACCAAAAAGGAAACCTGTTAAAGTGAAATGAACACTATGAGAAACGGTGACTTGATCAGCCCTCACCCTGACTGTTGATAGCAACTTGATATGTTATCCCTCTTAGTATTTTTTTGTTTGTTCTACTTAATACTTTTGGTTGAATACTGTAATCAATACACAATTCTTCTTAAGTGCTGAAACTTAAAAAAATAAAAATAAAATAAAATAAAAAATAAAAATCTAGCTAAATGTCCTAACTTGGTCAAGTTGTGGAACAATTAATAAAACATTCTTCATTTCTAAGACCTTATTTCATTATACAACAAGATAAAGGAAAATTACCTGCAGTATCTATCTCAAAATTATTTTTCTACAATCAAGTAAAATACAAAATGTGACATAAAGAGCTATACAAAGGTTATCCTTGTCCATTGATACATGCATCATATAATTAGTGCCTATTTATCCTGGATCCCCTTCCCAACTCAAACACATGCTGTGTAGTTTATTGAGCATATATTGATACCAGGCACTATTCTATACTGTTTACATGCAATAACTTGTTTAATTTCTTCACAACAATCTTCTGAGATAGATGCTATTACTGCTTGCCCTCTACAAATGGAAAACTGAGGCAGAGAAAGGTCGGAAAACTTGACCACATCTAGTACTTAAGGAAGAGGGACTTGGCTAGCCACTAATATATGCTGCTTATGTTACTGTAAATACTCAATGAAGGCTTATATAGTGCTGTTATGATTAAGTTGCCTATCAGACATAATTCTAGCCAAATGAAGTTTGCAGTAGAAATGAGTGAAAGCCAACTCACTTGAATTTTGTTACTTTCAGTGTTGTATAAACAATCTAATCAGTAAATGATAACTGTTTTTCTACTAGTATTATTTTATCATACTTGGCTTTGATAAGAAAATATATTTCATTTTGATAAAAAGACAAAATCAAGATTTATTTTAGTTAGATATCAGAAAGTAGTGTAGAGCAAATCTTGTGCTATTCTGTTATGCACTAGCTTATTTTTAAATTTTCACTTCGCAGCCAGCGCCACAGCTCACTAGGCTAATCCTCCACCTTGCGGCGCTGGCACACCGGTTTCTAGTCCCAGTTGTGGCACTGGATTCTGTCCCACTTGCCCCTCTTCCAGGCCAGCTCTCTGCTGTGGCCAGGGAGTGCAGTGGAGGATGGCCCAACTACTTGGGCCCTGCACCCCATGGGAGACCAGGAGAAGCACCTGGCTCCTGCCATCGGATCAGCGCGGTGCGCCGGCCGCAGCGGCCATTGGAGGGTGAACCAACAGCAAAGGAAGACCTTTCTCTCTGTCTCTCTCTCTCTCACTGTCCACTCTGCCTGTCAAAAAAACTTTTTTTTCACTTCACCATTTTGAAGGATGCTCAATAAACAAACATGGCAACAGACCTAGCGTTGTGGGAAAGATGAACAAGACATGGCTCCTTCCCTGAGAACCTCACAGCCTGGCTGGGTAGAGAGACATGGAAATATAGATGCTTACATCACAGCATGATTCCTTCCATTCAGATATGAGCAACAGGAAGATTGAAGGGAAAGCAAATATATGCAACTTTATGGTTGTCGCCACATATGGGCCAGACTAGAAAGAGAAAGTCAGATGAGAAGTACATACAGGGCAGAGATAATTGTATGAACTATAACAGAGCATGGAAGTAGATAGTATGTTTGGAAAATAGATAATGGGTGGGGGGAGTTTTCCATGTCTTTTATGCATGTCTTGAAAGCCAATAGAATTGAGCAGACTTCACAGAGGTGAGGGGAAGCTAATGTGGCATTGTGGGTGGCGACATTTAGGCCAGTTCAATGTTTCTTTTGTTTTGTTCTGTTTTTGCTGATACATCTGAATGTATAGTCAGAACTGAGGTGCTATATGCTTGTAACTCTCCATCCTCAAAGTCCTAGTGGAATCTTCTTATTAGAAAGAGCTGTATGCAGCAATGTACTAGTATCTCTAGAACCCACAATCTGACTCCTTTGATTTGTTAAGTCTCTCTAACTTATGAGTTAGCCTGTGATAACCTCTGGCAAATGGTGACAACCTCCATCCACATCACCTCCCTGACATCATTAGCATGTGACTCCTGTTGAAAATCAGATAGAACTGCCTGCGCCGCAGCTCAATAGGCTAATCCTCTGCCTGCGGCGCCGGCTGGGTTCTAGTCCTGGTCGGGGCACCAGATTCTGTCCTGGTTGATCCTCTTTCAGTCCAGCTCTCTGCTGTGGCCCGGGAGTGCAGTGGAGGATGGCCCAGGTCCTTGGGTCCTGCACCCACATGGGAAACCAGGAGAAGCACCTGGCTCCTGGCTTCGGATCAGCGCAATGCGCCGGCTGCAGCACACCGGCCACAGCAGCCATTGGAAGGTGAACTAACAGCAAAAGGAAGACCTTTCTCTCTATCTCTCTCTCTCTCTCACTGTCCACTCTGCCTGTCAAAAAAGAAGAAGAAGAAGAAGAAGAAGAAGAAGAAGAAGAAGAAGAAGAAGAAGAAGAAAACAAAATCAGATAGAACTTACCACTAGGTTTTTACTGAAACTGAACAACAGACTCTGGGAAGCCTTATCTCCTGATTGAAAACACAGTGACGTTAGAGGTGTTCATAAGAGGCCTTCAGGTTCTTGTGGAAATACCACCAGTGGATCAAGAAACATTTGGATGATTTTTGGGGATCTCTACAAAATTAGGCTACTCCAGTGGTAAATTTCAGGAGGAATAACCACTATATATCCCATGGGTAGTTATCCTTAGGATGTAAGTACTCCAACTTAAAAAGGTGGTACAACAGTTGCTCCCAAGTTTAGCTGGAACAATCAACGACACCATCAGCATTACGAGTGGAATGGTGTATGAAGATCCTACAGAAACATAGTGCAGACACTGCTGGAATAAAAATTTTATCAGTCCCTCAAGTTTATGCCCATCCTGGGAGTAGAGGCACTGGTTACCTTTGTTCTTGACCATCTTTGTAAGATGTTTGTTTAGCCAATAGTCTTGGAAGATAGAGATGATGTCCCTGTCTAGGCATACTTGTTGCACAATGAAAAAAAGTATGCATACTTATTAACCAGTAAAGATAGTGTCTTCTTCCTGGGCAAAGTCTGGCATGCCTACTAGCATTATAAACACTAAGTACTCTAAATTCAGCATTCTCTCTCCTCAAGCAGCTCATTGCCTGTATAGGTATCATCTGTCACTTTCAATTGAAATTGTTTGCCCTGGCCTTTGCTTCACAGTTTTCCCCAAGTCTTGATATTTTTCTTACTTCCCATTCAGGCTTGATATTTGGCTCTATCTTCATTACTCTTTATCTACCATTTTTGATTGTCTTCCCACAACGCATGCTTCCTTGGGCTTCTCTGTTTAGTTTGTTTGAGAACTCTTCTCTCTTTCACTTCACTTTGGGATAATGCATGTGAATTGGAGTTCCCTCATTTAGAACCAACTAAGTTCACATGCCTTGAGCATTTGAATAAAGTCAGGTCAGAGCTTAGAAGAGCAATTTACCAACTATGATCTTTCCATGAAGAAGCCTGAAGTCTTAATGTACAGCAATGAGAAACTGTTCTTGTATGATCTTGTCATTAAAAGTTTGACTAAAAACCAAAAAAAAAAAAAAATTCCCAAGGGAGTGAGGGTGTGAGGCATCAATAAGATTAAGACTGAGAAGCTGGAAAGCACTTTCATCCATATTTTCTTTGTAGGATTTCTGTTTAACTGAGTAGTGTCAGAGACTATGACACTGTGGCAGAACTTCACATAACGGGACATGATGAGTATAAGAAAAGAAATTAATATTAAGCTCTTCATGTGCTCTGGAAAGTTTGCAATTTAGATCTCAGGTGGGCAAGATCATTGGCAGCAAAGTGTTTGTTTTGTGGGAACAATATCCCTAATCATTATGCTTTAAAGAGATGTAATCTGGAGTTGTGATTGAAACCAGGATTTGTGTTCATACAGGCTGGGGTTCTAATATAAGCGTTGTCATTTACAAGCTGTGCAATCTTGGGCAAATTACCTAATGTCTTTAAGTGTCATTCTCCTAATTCATAAAGAAAAAACAAATTGTTGTGGCGCAGTGTTCAAGCTGCCATCTGTGACACCAGCACCACATACGGGTACCAGTTTGAATCCCAGCTGCTCTACCTCTGAATCAGCTCTCTGCATATGACCTGGGAAAGCAGTGGACAATGGCCCAAGTACTTGGTCCCCTGCACCCACATGGGAGATCTGAAAGAAGCTCCTGGTTGCTGCCTTTGGCCTGGCCCAGCCCCAGCTTATGCTCATTTAGGGAGTGAACCAAAGGATGGAAGATTTCTCTCTTTCTCTTTAACTCTGTCATTCAAATAAATAAATACATCTTTTAAAAAAACTGGAAAAGAAGTATTAAATGGAATAAACATTATATATCTCATTAGCTGGTAATTCTAAGTGCTCCATATACCCTTGGTATCCTGATACATCTTCCGTATAGTTAGAAAGTAAGACAGGATTTGAACTCAGAATATTCAGCTAGTAATTATATAAAAATAGCCTTATGAAGTGATCCTAACTAGGAAACTATTTATTTGCATGATTGTCCAAAGCACAGGGTTTCATAATTGATGTGAAAGCATATTAAAAGAGATATGCAAAAAAGTTAGGATTATTAAACACACAAGTACACAAACAGTAAAAGTGGTTATTAATCTCATACCCAAAGATTCAGTGATTCAAAGTGCTTTCAAACACATACATATATAGTAGAAAAGAAAAAACTGTGCTTGGAAAATGTTTGAGAAATTAGTTACCTTTAAAAGCTTTTTCTAATAGCATTACTTGGATGACAAATCATAAAAACATTCCATTGCTATTATATTCAGAAAATGTTCTCATTCACGACATAATCTTTTCATGATATATGTTATTTACCAACATATAAATTTTAATTTGATCTGAGAGTATTAATTTTTAAAATGAATGTTACAAAGAACCCTAAAAATAACTATTAAAGCAAATAGAAACAACCAAAGCACCTGCAATAAAAGTCACATTAAGTTCTATAGTACAGATTGGGTTCATATTTTATATGCTGCAGCAATGATAAAGGCTCTATTTTATCAAGTAAATTCATTTCTAGCCACTCCTTATAAATCAGAGATCTCACACAGTATATCATAACCTTCTGTCCTATAAATATTTTATGAGTCACGCTTTGTTGACCTTAACATCACATATGTTTATCAAACACATTCACAAAATCTACAATATAAAATAAATATTCACGTGCTCTTGCTGCCAGACTTTAGCCAGGTGTGGTCAAAATATTCTAAAGGTGTCAGGGTATTCCCACATAATCTTTGTACCCATGAGAAACAAAGTCATGCAATTAAACCTTTCCCTTGGCCTCTTTTTTATTATTCTTTTAAAATGTATTTTATTTATATGAAAGGCTGAGTTACGAGAGAGCTTCCATTGGTTGCTTCAATCCCCAAATGGCTGAAACTCCAGGCTAAAACCAGAAACTTCACCTGAGTCTCCCACGTGGGTGTGGGGACCTAAGCACCTGGGCCATCTTCCACCGTTTTCCCAGTCACATCAGCAGGGAGCTAGATTAGAACTGGAGCAGCTGGAACTCAAACCAGGGCCAATACAGGAAACTGGCTTTGTAGGTGGAGGCTTAACACTTTACACCATAACACCAGTCCCTCACTTAGCCTCCTTATTTGATTTCTTCCCAGTCATTTCAGAACTTACTCACTCCAGTGTGAAGGTGGCAGCATCAAGAGAGTCAAACAATGTTCATGTGTTGTAGGATCCAAAAACAGTGGGATGTGAGAATGGTAGGATGCAGGAGCAAGGCAGATCACTAAGGTTTCCTTTAAAACTCTTGGGGTGGGCCATGTGGTATTGCGGCGGGAAGAGCAGGGCGGCAGCGTTCTTCCCCACAAAGAGCACTGGAGACAAGTTTTGGCGAACATGTCCATTTATCAACATCCATGTACTTCTTAAAGGGCAGGGAGAAGGAAAGTAAGTAACTCTAGGGAACACCAGACAGAGCCGACACTGGTGCCAATATGCCTCTCCAATCAGCTTAAAGGTCACGTAGCTTTCCAGGTGGGCCTGGGCCACCCCTGGGCAGTTTACCTGAGTGGCAGAAGGTGACGGTATGGAGAAAGGTGCCTGCCAGCAATCAGGCTATCTGCTGGTTAAGACACTACAGCAAGTTAAACCACTGCTCAGAACACCTGCCTCCTGTATCGAATGCCTGATGGAGTCCTGACTATTTCACTTTCCAATTGAGCTTCCTGCTAACACAGATCCCAGGAAGCAGCAGATGATAAACCAAATATCTGGATCCGTATCCCTCACATGAGTGACCCAGATGGAGTTCCTGGCTCCTGGCTTCAACCTGGTCCAGCCCTGGTTGTCACATGCCTTTGAGGAGTGAACCAGTGGATAGAAGATCTTGCTCTCTCACTCTCTTGCTCTGACTCTGCCTTTGTTTCAAATATATTTTTTAAAAAGTAATTGCACATTTAAAAAGGATACTTGGGGCCTTGTGAAGGAGTTTGCATGGTGCACATTGGAAGGAAAATACAGAGTACATACAGAGGACAGTATGACTGGAATGGTATGAATGGAGTATGGGAAGGATTAGAAATAGATTGAGTTGGAAAAAATTCCACATGGTGGGGGTGTGTATTAAGCCTCTGTTTGAAATTTGGCATCCCATCTTGGAGTGCTGGTTTGAGTCCTGGCTGCTCTGCTTCCCATCCAGATCCCCATTAATGTGTCTGGGAAGCAGTGGATGATGGTGCACTTGAGTCTCTATGTGGAAGACCTGGATGGAGTTCCTGGCTCCTGGTCGAGCCCCAGTTGTTGTGGCCATTTGGGGAGTGAACCAGTGGATAGAATCAGTTCTCTCTTCCTCTCTTCCTCTCTCTCTCTTTCTCTTTCTTTTATTAGCTTTCCAATAATTAAATCTTTTTCAAAATCTTCATATGGTTTTATATGGTTTCTGTTTGTTGAAATAATATTTAGCTCTTACATCAATGCAAGTTCATTACAGGACACCAATGAATCAGTGAGAGACAACTCCTACACTTTTACCCTCTGTAAAGATTTTCTATATGCATGTGATATTTTACAGCCAAAATAAAGATACTCTACCTAATATCTTAAAAATGAACAGAAAAAATATTTTTTGACAGGCAGAGATAGTGAGAGAGAGAGAGAGACAGAGAGAAAGGTCTTCCTTCCATTGGTTCATCCCCCAAGTGGCCACTACAGCTGGTGTACTGAGGCTGGTGCACCGCGTTGATCTGAAGCCAGGAGCCAGGTGCTTCCTCCTGGTCTCCCATGCAGGTGCACTTGGGCCATCCTCCACTGCCTTCCCTGGCCACAGCAGAGAGCTGGACTGGAAGAGGAGCAATCGGGACAGAACCGGCACCCCAACCAGGACTAGAACCCGGAGTGCCGGCGCCACAGGCAGAGGATTAGCCTAGTGAGCCACAGTGCCAGCCCGTGCAAAACATTTAGACCACCAAATTAGACACATTTATATTGGTCCAATTATTACCCTATTTTTGGCTAGTATAGATTGCTTTAACAAAATACTATGGACTCAATGGCTTAAATAATATAAATTTCTAACAGCTCTGGATATTGAAAGTCTGAGAAAAGGTGCCAGCATAGCTGAATTCTATTAAGGAGCTTCTTGTTGGCCTACTAAGGACTGCCTTTTCTTTGTATGCTCACAGGGTAGAGACATAGAGGATGAGAAAGTTCTCTCTTTAGTGTCTGTTTTCACAAGGGCACTAATCCCAGCATGAGGGCTCCGCTTTCCTGTATCTAGTTACCTCCCAAAGGATCTGATCCCAAATACCATCAAATGGGGAGTTAGGACTTCAACATTTGAGTTTATCAGAAGAGGTACGTGCGAAACAATCCAGTCCACAGCACTCAGTTACTGAACACTGGGACTAAGTTGATTTTTAAAGCTATAATAATCCAAGGAAATAAATGATGGAGAAATTAATTAGAAATGAAAAGGAACAATCTGAGGAAAAAACCAGAAAGAATTATATAAATGCAATTTATTGAGACACCAAAATTATCAACTTTTAAACCTTAGATGTTGTAGATTTTTTAATAGTCATCATTCTACAAAATGTAAGAGTCAATCAAATTGCTTTGGATTGCATTCTTCACTAACATCTTGCTTTTTACAAAATCATTTGCTATCATATCATGTATTTCATTTTGTTGCTACTGTGACTGATGCAGACCAATGCCAATTGAAATGAGTAACTGGGGCCGGCGCCGCGGCTCAGTAGGCTAATCCTCCGCCTAGCGGCGCCGGCACACCGGGTTCTAGTCCCGGTCGGGGCGCCGGATTCTGTCCCGGTTGCCCCTCTTCCAGGCCAGCCCTCTGCTGTGGCCAGGGAGTGCAGTGGAGGATGGCCCAGGTGCTTGGGCCCTGCACCCCATGGGAGACCAGGAAAAGCACCTGGCTCCTGGCTCCTGCCATCGGATCAGCGCGGTGCGCCGGCCGCGGCGGCCATTGGAGGGTGAACCAACGGCAAAGGAAGACCTTTCTCTCTGTCTCTCTCTCTCACTGTCCACTCTGCCTGTCAAAAAATAAAAAAAAAAAAAAAAAAAAAAAAAAGAAATGAGTAACTGGGATATATTTCTGTGAATTTCTGGCTTTGATGTCTTAGATGATTTCTCTGGCTCAGAGGACATAAATGGAGGTGGTGAAAAAGTGTTTGATATATATATTTGATACAAATTAGTGAATAAAAGATCCATGTTCTTTCTCACTGAGGATTCATAATGTATACTTAGAAAACACTTGTTGATTGATTGCTTAGTATAGACAAAAAGAGATGAAATTAAACAGAAGTGACACAGCTTCCAGCCATTGACAAACTTCGTTATCCCTTACCAAAAAATGGCCTTTTTATTTAGCAAAGGGCAGCATGAAAACAACCTTAACACACACAAAATAAGTCAACAGATTAAAGAAGTTCTAGATGTTCTAATTCTGGTCAGAGTTATCAATAGGAGGCTGACAATAATATTACTGCTATTTACATATTGGTACCACACTGGCATGGATTTGCATAATGTATTGAGGCTCTATGCTCCAGAGAGTTGCATTGTAACATATTGGTGCTTAATGAACTCTGAAAAAATTGATTTTCCACAGAGTAAATTAAGGAATGCATTATAGCTGTTAAAGCAATCTTAAGGGAAATCCGAAGCTTCCACTGCAGCACCATGCTTAGTAAGTAATAAATTACATGTTATACTTATTTGCCTTAATTCATGCTAATTTTGTCCAATTAATGTATCACAGTAATTCAGAAGCCTGTCACAGGAGAGCTAATTATTTATTGGATTTTTGTGTTCAGCTCCCTAGGAGTCTACTAGCAAACAAACTTGCGACTGTCTTTCTCATAGGTCCACAGTGACATTCTTATGTCTTACTGCGAGGAAGTCAGATTTTTGCTTCTGTTTCAAGTTTTTAAAATGAATTATGGGGTAGCTTAGTGAGACTCTTGTTCTTTGATTGGTGAATTAGTTTGACAACTCAACATTCTCTTAGCACAAGAGCTACTGTCTTGTTTATCAAGCTAGTTTATCACATGAGTTGGTATTTATTAGAGCTCTCATTAAGAAAAAAAAATTTTTAAATTTCACACTAAAAGCTTTTGCTTATGTATATACCCAAAGTGAATTGCAAAATTGAAATAATTATCTGGATAATTCACACCAGAAATCCCAACTAATTTACCTCAATTCTCTGTAAAGTGGTGGAGTCCTCCAATGGATTACCTCAGTACTTGTGTTCTTCACCTCACTCTGCACAATCTTGATCCCAAACCTTCAAAGCCACAGGCAGTGTTCTAAAAATATGGTTAGAAAAAATACTGTCATCTAACTCACAATGGCAATTGATATCAGTTTATAAAAATAGACTTTTTACTTTACTGCAGTGCACTTCTAATTCACAATTCCCAAAATGAATTATTTATGAGATTAATTTGTGTAATTCATACCTATAAATAATGTGGCAGTTGCTAAATATCTTGCACCCCATGAGAAGATGCACACAGCACAGTCAGAGAGATAGCCCTTCCTTAGAAGCAGAATGTCCTCTGTCTTCTGGAATCCTGGCAGATCCACATTTTTGCAGTTATTTGTAGAGGGAAGAGGCATTTGTTCCCCTGTTTTACTTTGTCCTTTGGGTACCAGGTGATTACCATCTTCTAGCCAAATAAAAAAAAAAAAAAAAAGAGGTGATATCTCTTTAAATTCACATTGTAGTGATGTTTACCAGAAAGTTGTAGCACAGTGATTTAACTTGACAGTCAGTAAAGCACATCACTGTTTGTGTCACAGACCTAAGAATAAGGTTTACTTTCACAACTGCTTTTTTTTTTTTAAGATTTATTTATGTGTTTGAAAGGCAGAGTTACAAAGAGGAAGAGAGAAAGAAGTCTTCCATCTGTTGGTTCACTCCCTAGATGGCTGCAACAGCCAGAGCTTCACAGGAAGCAGAGAGAAGAAGGAAAAGGCGAAGGAGACTGAGACGAAGAAAGGAGAAAGCAAAAAGGAGAAAACAGAAGCAGGAGGAGGAGGAAGAGGAGAAGGAGAAGAAGAAACATGTGGTATGTAGTCTATAGAAAAGACCGTAACTATACCCATGTGTCTTACAAATTAATCGATAACATTTATTAACAAACCTTTCACGGCCAATGTAAGCACCATATTGCCTAATAGCAAATCAGGTGTGACAGCTGCTATCTACATATTGTTTAGGTCCAACTTTGACAACCTTTTACATATCTGCACCTGCTGATGCTCTGTCTCCTCTCCCAGAATCCAAACTCTTAGCTGCCTGCCCATTGTTGCACCTGTCCTTTTCCCACCCCACTGCACACCCCACCCAAGTCTAGTCTTTTTGAAGCTAAGATTTTGGTTTTGCCCATTATCCAGGACAGGCTTAGCAAATCTCTTGCTCAGGTAGACTTTAGTCTTTGCTGACAATACAGTACTCCCACCCATTTAACCGACATTGCCTAGAAATCTACTTACTCTTCCTCCCCTCCCCAACCTCCTCCTGCAGCAAAGAAGGGCAAATCAAGCTATCTTAAGAATTGAGAAGATTCTGAAGTGACCATTAGCTCGCCATTGTGGGGAGCAACTCGGACTAGACTAAGTTACTGGAATTAAGACTTATTCTATGCATCTGCTTTCCCACAATATGGCGCTGAGAAGGGAAACAGCTTCTACACAGCTGCCTCCAGTTCAACCAATAAACTGTGGGACCTGCTCCTGATTGGAGGAGAGCAGCGTACTCGGCGTGTGGGCAGCCGAGTTAGGATTGGCGGAGGAGGACTATAAAGGAGGAGAGAGACGGCATGCACCAGGAACATCTAAGGGGAACACCTGTGCAGCCCCCAGGAGAGCCGGCCGGCGGTGTGCCGCTCCCCCGCGGAAGTGGGGAATGTGGCAGGGGGAACTGCCCTTCCATGGAGGTGGAAGGACCAGCAGCCAACCCGGGAAGAACCAGCAGCAAACCCGGGAAGGGCCGAGCAGACAAAAGAACAACGCAGGGTCCTGTGTCGTTCCTCCACGAAGACTGGGAGCGACAGCCATGAATGTAATTCTTCCTGAAACATATACAAGATATAGAACCCAGTAGGAATTTCTCTGTAGGAATTTCTCTGTAGCGATGTCTCCTTTCAATGACTGGCAGGAAACTGCGTGATGTGCCACTTGGGCTTGTTTGCAATGCAGCAACTTGGTTTTGTTTGCACTGAAAGTTTGTCAGATATAGCCCAACAGTTATAACTGTCAAGAATAAACAAATAAATTAAAGTGGTTTTTGTTCTTATTCTTAGGAAGTTCGTATTTCATTAGATATGAAAATAGTAGTGGAATAAAAATCATCCTCTTCCAGTTGCAGAGAGGATTAGGCTGTGAGGATCCATCTAGTATACTTTCTGGAGCTCCACTGAGTTCTGAACCAGACACTCTGGATATTAGGCCTGTTCCCTTTGTCACAGCATAACTACTAGGCTAACATCAAACACAATATTATGATACTGAATAAATGGCCTTTAGATGATGAATACAACCCATATCTGAGTCCATGATTTTAAAATGTAAGGGAAAACCCTATGTGAGCTTATTTTATGGTTCTGTGAGCATGTGGTTTCATTTTATGAAATTCATTGAGTGTGCCAATGTCAGGATAAGTCTAAAAATGAAATCTTACTTTCTATAATGCAATTGTCAACATGGTACAAATTGGCACTTGTCACACAGAAGTGTCATTTATTTAAATTGCTTCCTTCTGGTATGGAGGAATGAGCACTGGATTTGGAGCCTGGACTTGATAACGACTTCTAAATTTTTTTTCTCCTATATAGATCTTGCTCCCGATCTAGAGCCATATGTGTTACTCTATTTATATGTGAGTCTTTCTTTAGGTGCCTCACACCTAGCCTTGCTAAATGAAAAGTCACTACTTCCCATCATTATACACTCATTCACACAGATACCACTGCTAAGACTCCACTAGAGTTACAAAACATGCTCCATGAGCTTGGCATCTCCTGTTCTTTCTATCTGGAATACTCTTCTCGCAGGTACCCACTTGGCTCATTTTCTCACATTCTTCCTTCTTGGATCTCCTCCAATCACTACCTTTGTAAAAATATAATGCACTCATAGTGTCCTCTATTCCCCTTCACTCATTTATTTTTTATCAATAGCTCTTTTTAAAATAGATTTATTTATTTGTTTGTTTACTTGCAAGTCAGAGTTACAGATGGAGAGGGAATGAGAGCGAAGTTCAGTTCCCTAGTTCACTCCCCAAGTAGCCCCAACAACCAGGGCTAAGCCAAGTGGAAACCAGGAGCCCAAGAACAACTTCTAGGTTTGCTGTGGCAAGCACTTGGGCCACTGTCTGCTGCTTTTTCCAGGTCATTAGCAGGGAGCTGGATCAGAAGTGGAGTAGCAGGGACTTGAACTAGTGCCCGTATGGGATGCAGGAATTTCAGAATGAAGCTTCATCTTCTATGCCACATGCCAGCTGATCAATAGCCTTTAAAGCTATCTGACATACTGCATATTTCATTTTATCATTTATTTTGTTAAATAATTCCTCTTTTGGAAGGGGTTGTTTTTATAGGCAAATTAAGTTTGCTCAGTCCTGGTTTCCTTTTCTGTAAAATGTCAATAATAACAATTGTATGTGCCTCATGAATAATATGAGCATTAAATAGAGATTACCGTGTATCTAAAATATTAAGATCCTATCACATAGCCCCACAATGTTGGGTAGTGCTCCATTTTCTTCGTCTGTAAAATGGAAATCCTATTCACACCTACCTGCAGTGAATTGAATGATGATCCCTGTGGAGTGTGTCCTAATCCTGAGAACCTGTATTTACTTTAATTGAGAACGGGGTCTTTGCAAGGGTAATTAGGCTAAAGACCTTTAAATGAAGAAATCATTCTGTAATATCTGGAGGGAGGAGCTAAGTCCAATGACAAGTGTTGTTATAAAAGATAAACCAAAGAAGAGGAGGTGGCAGTGTGACCATGCAGACAGTGATTGGACAGATATAGTACAAGTCAAGGAATACCAATAGCCACCAAAAGGTGGAGGCAGCAAACAATGGATTCCACCTGAGACCCTTCAGAAGTAGCACATCTGTGCCAGGTTTTGGACATTCAGCCTGCAGAACTGTGAGAGAATAGGTTCTCTGTCGTTTTGAGCCCCCACGCTTGTGGTAATTTGTATGGCAGTCCTAGTCCAGTCACGGAATCCTTGTAAAGTCTGAAGAAGTTAATGACAACTAATTTCTCAGTGCCATGCATGCTGCATTCAGTGAAGGTCAACTGATTTTTGCTGTCTCTGTTACCAGCCAAATTCTAGCTCAATTACAAATCTGGGGTTTGTATGTCTTCTGAATCTGCTCTTTTAAAAGAAATTTTTTTAATTTGAATCTAGTTCAATATACTAATATTTTGGAAATACTCCATTTAAACCTTCACTCATAAACTATATCTGAGTAATAAATTAAATGCGGGAATGTCCACTTAACCTTCTGTTTCTGCAATAGTGGAGCCTTGTGGCATTGGGTTTCAGTGTTTTCTAGGATGCATATCAAGCATGACACGGCTCTAAATTTTTCAGCAAACAATTTAGGCCATCCTTATACCAATCAGTATTTCACCCCGCCAGTCAAAGCCGTAACTTGACTTTTTAGTTAAACTCCAGTTTAATTTGTAAAAACGATCACATTGTTTGACTTTTGTGACCATTCAGCAGCAGTGGTGTAACTGCAGGTATAGATGAAACTAGAGAAAAGGACTATGGTCAACAGCTGTTCCACCCCCAGCCAGGAGACACAATGCGCTCTCCCCATCCAATAACCACCTGAGGAAGAATGGAAGAGGGGAGACTGCCAGCAAACTGCTGGCCTGCAAATTCCCAAAAGACCAGGATTACGGTAAAAGAGAAAATCAATCAGGGTGTTTCTCTGTTTCTATTTCCTTATTAGAAAAGGACCACACAGAGAGAGCATCAGTAACAAAATACAACTGTGAAAACAAGATTTTGGCAGGAAAGAGAGGTGTGAGGAGGAAGGTGAGAAGGGCATATTTGGAAGTATTCCACCTCATTTTCCCTGGGAATAGTTGGTGAGCCAATAATATAAATCATAAAAATGCATAAAAACATTCATTATCTTTAAAGATCATTTATTACATATGCACAAAATCGGCTTGGTTCTCTATGAAAGAATAAGTAAATGTGTAGTACATGTGCTCAAATTATTAAGAAATGAAGTCACATGTTTATTCTTTTTTTCTCTAAAAGAAGAACAAAAGCCACTATTGAGTAATATATTTCAAAACTCATTTAAATAAATAAAATTCCAGAAAGCTTTTGTACTTCTTTGAATGCTTTAAAGCCAAGGATAAGAGAGTATCATTTTGGAATATATTATTAAAATTCATTTGGAAGCAAACTTGTTTTATTTTTAAATTAAAGTGGCAATCTTCCAGCATTGTAGGATTTTCCACATATCTGTACAAATTCAGGCTACTACAGGTGCATGTTAAAATAGTTGTGATTTACTTCTCACTAGTGTATTCCAGTGATTTGTTTCTTAATCAAATTTGATACAGGATTCAGTAAAAATAATGGTGGTGAATACCTATATAACCTAGGCAAAATATTGCTTCTAAATTAGCAAATGAAAACTTCTAAAATATCAGACTTCACATGAAAGTCATGTCTACTGGAAAAGGTAAACATTAGCTTTGGAAGAATAAGTGGAATGTTTCTTAACAGGTTTGGCAAGATGGATGGAAAGTGTTACTCATACACTTTTTTTTTTCCTGAACAAGGGATAATTTGTGAAGGGATAAATTAGTGTTGGAAAAACAAGTTGGGATAGATTGTAAGCAACAGCTTAATGAGTAAACCATCCACGGATTCCCAGAAACTGTTAGGCATTCAGAAGAATTGTCACTAAATATATGGTAGTGATTACCTTGAAAACCTCATTCAACTCAGAAATATGCAGTTCATTATCCCTGCAGTTATGTTTTTGAGTATTTTTGCATGTGTATGAAATTTGCCCAGAGCTTAGAGACTGTAATTTTCCTTCTATAAAATACATGGATTATCAATGTGTTTGGTTTTTACAAACGTTGATGAGCAGTCATAGTTTAGACAGATACATGTGTCAAAATGGCAGAAAATTCTACTTCTTGGGGAGGATAATGGATAACAGAAATGTAAGCATTTTTCCTATGTCTGGCACTAGACTGGACAGAAATAGAAACAGGAGGGCTGCTGTTCTCAAGAAGGTCATGCATTTCATTGAATAATAGAGAAAAAAGCGCAAAATATGAGAAATAAATGGACATGTGTTACTTAAAAGTGACATACATGTTCAAAGAAGGGAGACTGAAGATGATGTTAAGGAAAGCTAAAATTATGTGGACTGTGAGGAATTTAGGACTTAATCAGGTCTGATTTTTCCGGTAAGGGAAAATATGAGTTATTTAAAAGTGAAAACGGGGCCAGCACCATGGCGCACTAGGTTAATCCTCCACCTGCGGTACTGGCATCCCATATGGGCACTTGTTCTAGTCCCGGCTGCTCCTCTTTCAGTCCAGCTCTCTGCTGTGGAAAAGCAGTGGAGGATGGCCCAGGTGCTTGGGCCCTGCACCCACGAGGGAGACCAGGAAAAAACACCTGGATCCTGGATTCAGATCAGTGCAGCTCCGTCCGTTGTGGCCATATTGGGGAGTGAACCAATGGAAGGAAGACCTTTTTCTCTGTCTCTCTCTCACTGGCTGTGATTCTACCTGTAAATAAATAAATAAAAATCTTAAAAAAATAAAAGTGAAAAGTAAAAAATGTATTTTCAATGTTGCAGGTGTGCCTGTGTGTATGTGTGTGTGTGTGTGTGTGTGTGTGTGCAAAGAACAAAACCAACAATTTTTGCTTTCATAATACAAATTAAGGAAAGTAAGTCTTCCCAAATCCCATACTGGTAATATAAACAGAGCCCTGATTCCTAATGGGGTGAAGGAATGAGGGACATCTCAGAAATTCTGGGGCATCAGGAACACTGGTTTACCATTATTGAGGAAAGCTGCAGGTTGGAGCTGAGGGGTAGGAAGGATACTCTGATGGGAGACTAGGAGGCATGAGGCATGAGGAGGAAGTAGGAAGGTAGGGAGATGTGTGAGGAATAAGCTCAAGACACAGGAGTGGAGAGAGGTGTTAGTTGATAATGGTATCATTGAGAGATAAAGGATCAAGCTAAAGGGATTGAAACTGACTTGCTGGGCAGCAGAGAGCTATTTGTAAGTCTTAAGCAAAAGATTGTTAGGGAGAGAGGATTGTAAGAAAACTGAGCTCTCTGATACTTATGATAGCAGGGTGCTTCAAACACTCATGGAAACTAGAATTCTAAGATAAGCTTATTTTGGTGTGAAAACATGAAAGTCATGCATACTCATAAAGGATAGAAAATAAATATGGAAAAAGAAAATAGAAAAGATAAATGAAAAATGTATTGGAAAAATTCACACATGATGAGCCAGAGTTGGGAATAAAGTGAGGTTAGTAGATTTTCTTCTATCTTAAAGGAAGATAAAGGCTATGACTTCAAGTCTAGGAAAATAAAGCAGACTTACTGTAATTGTGCCGACTCTCCTAATCTTCCCTCCCCAGAGTGTATGCAGGCATGCCCTCCTCATGCAGTTAAAGGGCAGTTAGTTGGAAAACACTCAGTAGTTAAGGGCGGGACTCGATTTCAAAGGCTCCATGTATCTCATGCCTTTACGTAATTTCTCTAAGTAGTCATTCTCCTAGTTTTTCACTGGTTAAAAAAAAATACATACTATAGAAAGGAGATTCAATTTCTCCTTCAAGTTATATATGTGATGGTCATGTAAACTCAAGAATGAATAGATATTTTTTTTTGCCAAGAATTAGAAAGAACTCAAATAATTTTTCCATTTTTTTTCTTGTGTGCAATGGGCCTTCCTTGGCTAAGGAGAAGTAAATGTCACACTTCTAATTCTGAGGTCAAGTGGTGCTGAATCACCCCTACCCATTTGCGGTTCTTACTTTTCCTTGTAGATCTGAGAGTTGTCTAGAAGTCTATGTTGCTTGGCATCTGGCAATGTTAGCAGCTGTGGGTCCAAAAGTATCTACTTGAAAAGGATATAAAGTGAAGTGAGAATTTCTCATTCTTGAACAGCTCATAGGTTGAATTGTTGCACCCTGTGGAGTTGGAATGAAAAAGTGGCAAATGCTTGGTTCCTCTCTCCCCATTTTCCACAAAATATCATTTAAAAATGATATATCTATTAATTTGAAAGGCAGAGTTACAGGGGATGGGAGAGGAGAGGGAGAGGGAGAGAGAGACAGAGAGAGAGACAGAGAGAGAGACAGTGACAGAGAGAGAACTTTCATCCACTTGTTTACTCTCCAAATGGATGCAACAGCTGGAGCTGGGATGACCCAAAGCCAGGATTCAGGAGCTTCTTCCAGTCCTCCCAGGCAGATGCAGCGACCTAAGAACTTGGGTCATCTTATGCTGCTTTCCTAGGCACATTAGCAGGGAGCTGGATTGGAAGTGGAGCAGCCAGGGTTCAAACTTGTGTAGTATGTATGGGATGCTAGCTCCTCAGGTGGATGCTTTATCCTCTGGCCACAGTGTTGGCCCCTATCACAAGATTCTTAATCAACATAATAAATGTTAACCTAAATTATTTTTACCCTGGAATGGTGAGGGATGGCTTAAGTGTCAGTAATATGATTATTTCCACAATCCAGGGCCATTTATTTTCTTGAAAAAATGTGAGCCATCCAAGGTCTCTGTACAATCAGTGTCATTTTTTGTGGTGTCAAAAAAGATACCACCAACTTTGATAAGTTGATGAGCATAGAAATACCGTCCCACTGTTGCCCAAGTCACCAGTGAATATGGTAGTGTTTGGGAAAGGCAGAAGTCAACTATTTAGTACTTAACATCCCTTTGTGTTCAGCATGGCACCACCTAAGTAGTATGATTTATATCAAAAGAAGGTAGAAAGACAATGAGTGATGAGGTACAAGTATGCTGTGTCTAGCTGCCAATGATTGCACTGGATTTGAACAGAGAGTTTCAGTGGCAACCTATGTTTGAAAAAGCAATGAATAGCATGAAATGTAGCAGAGAAATAAGAAAGAGGAAGAGTAGAGCATGGGTAGTCAATGACAATATCTGCTGATGTGTTTAACAATTTAGACCCCACACTTCTTGTATGAAAATAATATCAGAAGCAGGAAAAGTCAACTCCGCAGGTATAGGACTCTGTGAGTACAAAGTCCTCCAATCAATTGTTAAAATAAGCAACTTGTAATTACTAAAAGCTGATGAGTAACTCATAGGATTGGGGCCAGAGTAGAGATTGCTTAAATTAAACATTCTTCCAAAAGACTTGGGCAAAATAGCTTAAGTAATAATGTTCAAGGTTCACTAGCAGCAGAAGGAAGTTGCGACATTTTGGAAAAAGAAAGCAATCCTGTACCAGTTTTCAGAAAGATAACAGAAAAGGAGTAAATAAGGCAAGGAATAACTAAAACATTTCTTCAAGTCAAGTCCTCATCAGAGTGTTAACAGCAGGACCATGGTTTTCTTTCTATGTGAACCCAGGGATCTGCTCATAAGTGAGGCAAAGTTGTGCCTTCTTAAGTTTCTTCATTACTGCCTCAAATATGGAAGAGACATGGTGGAACAGGGGAGAGATGGAAAATGTCTTAAAAGCTGACAACAGCCCCCTGCGCTGCACAGCTACAGGCTCTTCGGGTGGCAGTGGGAAAGAATAGCTTTACACCAAATGTGCAATTTAAATATTGAACATGAACGACCAGTTCTTAAACACCAGAATTAAACTCTTCTAATAACCAATGGCTAAGAGGTCATTAAGAAAAGAAAATAGACGGAGGGACTCAATAGAGAAGATCTGACATTTACTTAAAAAGATAAAATAATTTAATGTTGATTGGGACTCCTCACTAAGCCAATTATGGATCCTTGCTAGTCAGGGAATACTTTCTCACATTGTCCCATTGATTAACAACATGGGAATCCCTTGTATCTATTTGATCCTAATATTGCACATGGCTAAAACTGTGCCTACTCTTGAAACTCACACTCCATGTCTACATTCGTAACTCTATCTTTGGATTTTTAAAAACTGTATTGAGACAGAATTCATATATCATACAGTTCACTCACTTGAAGAATGTAATTCAAGCATTCTTAGTGTAACAAAGTTGTGCAACCATCACCACAATTAATCTTAAAATACTGAATCACTCTAGAAAGAAACCCCACATTGCTTCATCATAATTTCCCATTTTCCATCTTATCCCCAACCCTCATCATCCCTAAGCAACCACTAGTCTTCTTCCTTCTCTTTAGATTTCTCTATTTTGAATATTTCATAATAAGTATAGAGAATCATACAATATGTGGTCATTTGTCATTGATTTTTTTTTCATTTACATTATTGTTTGAAGTGCCATACATGTTGTAGCATAAGACAGAACTTCATTCCTTTTTATCACCAAACAAGCTTATGCTACATCTTGTTTATCCATTCTTCAGTCGATGGATATTTGGCTTCTTTCCATTTTTTGGCTATTGTGAGTAAAGCTGCTGCAAACATTTGTGTACATGTTTTTGTGTGAATATATATTTTAATTTCTCACAAGAACAGGTCTAGGAGTGGGACTGCTGGGTTGCATAGCAGCTCTGTTAAATCTGTTAAGGAATGTCAGACTTCTTTCCAAATCAATTATACTCTTCTTCAGTTTATAATAGTTTCAAATTTTCTCCATCCTCATCAAAACTTATTGCTACATTTTTAGAAAAAATATTTATTTTATGTGAGAGGCAGACAGATATAGAGAAGGAGAGCTCCCATCTGCTAGGTGGCTACCCAAATATACAATGGCCCCAAGGCCAGACCCAGATCAAAGCCAGGAGCTGTAAACTCGACCCAGATCACCTAGTTACATGGCAGGAACTCATCTACTTATGCCATCAATGCTGCCTCCCAGGGTCTTGTTAACAGGAAGCTGGAATTAAGGGTTGGAGTTAAGTATCAAACCCAGGTATTCCAATGTAGGATCATAGGTATCTTAAACTGTTAGGCCAAATCCCACCCCCAGCTTTCTTTTTAAATGATAACCTTTCTAGTTTGTGTGAGTGATGATCTCTTTGTGATTTTTTATTTAGTTACTTTTCTTTTTCATTTGAAAGGCAGAGAGAGAGAGAGAGAGAGCAAGAGAGAGGGAGAGAAAGCACTTGTTTAACCACTGATTTACTCCCCTAATGTCTGCAATAGCCATGGCCTGGTCAGGCTGAAACCAGGACCTTGGAACTCAATATGGGTCTCCTACATTGGTGGCAGGGACAGAGTACTTCAGCCATCATCTGTGCCTTCCAGTATGCACATTATTAGGAAGCTGGATCCCAAGCAAAGTAGCCAGGTCACTAACCAAGGTCAACAATATAGGATGAGGGTGTCCCAGGTAGTGACTTAACTGCTGCACCACAAACCGACCACTCATATGGATTTCATTTGCATATCCATGATGGCTAATTATGTGAGCATCTTTTCATGTGCCTATTGGTCATTTATATCTCTTCTCTCTTCTCTGGGAAAATACCTAGTCAACTCTTTGTCCTTATTTTAATTCTGCGAATTGTAGTTGCAAACTGTAGTTGTGAATTGATGATGTCCTTTAAACTATAAAACCTTTGTTATTTTCTTAGTTATCAATTTGTTTGTTGTTGCTTTTTTATGTCATATCTGAGAAACTATTGCTTAATCCAAGATCATGAAGATTTATGTCTATATTTCCTCCTAAGAGTATACTAAGTTTCTCTCTTAATTACTTCTTATATACTGTGTGACTAGTCCAACTTCGTTCCTTTGCATGTAGCCATCCAACTGTCACAGAACATTTGTTGAAAAGAGTGTTCTTTTTCTCAGTGAATTTCCTATACCAACCAGATTTTAATATGACTTCTCTGAAGATTTTCTTTCTACAATATGCTTTTGGCTATGTGTCCAAGTTCTTGGAGACCACATTATTGCTTGCTATAAAACTTGACACCCAAACTTCATTGAGTAAATTCCTCTTTTTTGGTTGGCCTGAAAATATTAGCTACCAGCCAGCAATTTGCTTCTCATCAACTCCTCCAGCCCTAACCACAGAAACCATCACATCTCTGCTATGATGCAACCTGTAAGTCCTCATTGGACTCACTCTTGCTCCTGATAAACAGTTCAATTTCTTCAAAATTTTCTCTATAATGTAAAAATTATTCTATGTATATGCCTAATACCAGCCTGTCTCTGAAACTTTAAAGCTAAATTTTTAATTCCCTCTTGATATCGCCACACAGAATTTTCATCACTACTATGAAGCCAAATACACAAAAGTCATTTTTATCCATCACCTTTGTTTCAGATTGTTTCTTACCTTCTTTGCTACCTTGTTTCCTGTGGTAGTCATTTTTTGTTTGTTTGATCAGCATAAAAATCAGAATTAGGTTCTTGGAGGTGTGAATCTTAAGCAAAGACTTTGCTAGGGCTGCCATGACAAAGCACCACAAACTGGGTGGCTTCACCAATAGAAATTCGTTGTCTCACAATTCTGAAGGCTGGGAGTTCTGGGATCAAGGTGATGTCAGACTCGGCTCCCTCTGAGGGCTATGAGAGAGAAATCTATTCATAGCTTCTCACCTAGCTTTTGATGGTTTGCTGTCAATCTTCATTGTTCCTTAGCTTCTGCTCCATCACTCTGATCTCAGTTTCATCTTCAAATTTCCCCTGTACATAAGAACAATGGTCACATTGGATGAGGGAACCACCTTAATCCTTATCTTAAATTAATTATAACTTCACTTATCCTATTTCCAAGTAAGGCCACATACTGAGATTCTGGGATTAGAGCTTCAACAAATGAATTTTGGAGGACACAGTTCAATTCATAGCAAAGTCATAGAAGTCAAAAAGAGGTTAAAGGACACCAGATAGACAATCTCCACTTTCCTGCTGTTGAAAACTCTAGAGCTTATCCGATTACTACACTTTTTAAGAATTCATTATTTTCATAGGTCAAGGTTCCCCCAGGAAATAGACTTTGAGACCAAGATATGCATGTGGGAAGTTTATTGAAGAATTGCAAAGATTTTCCATGTACATATACTTCAAGGACTTAGAGACATCTCCGAGCACACTCAGTGAGACTTTTATTTTAAAGGCAAAGAATGCAGTGCCATAAAAGAAAGCAAGCTCAGGCAAGCATTGGAAGCAGAAAGATATCCAGATGCTAACTCCCCAGGCCCTTATATGCACAAGGACCATGTTTCATATCTGGATTGCACCAAGATCTATGTGAGATATCTTGGCTTTGGGAGAACTCAAAGCAGAAGCTACAATAAAATTTTTATGTTTCTCTGGTCATGCTGTCAAACCAGGCTGCTTAACCTGTTAAACTATTTGCAAATCATCATTAAAAAAAAGCACTGACTCTGGGGGTTGTCAGGGAAGTTTCAGACGTTTAACAGCACATGATAAATCCTGTTGCCCTTGCCTTAGCCAAGAGTCAAAGTCAGACATTCAAGTGTCACTAGAGGTAAAGAGAGTTTTTCTAGGAAATCTGTAAATCAGTGCTATCCTCTACATGATTGTTCTTTGGATCAACACCTGCCTGAAAAGGAATAAAGTTAAGCAGAATGGGAAGAAGGAGAGATTGGCTCGCAGTGTAGTAGCAATCCACAGCCAATCATGTAGGAGCACTGGAGCTAGAATGCCCCTACAAAGATGTCCCAAATTGAGGTGAGGGGGCAAAGTGGAAAAGAAAGATTTCCCCATCGAGGAATGGAAATTGAATATGGCTTAGGGTGTTAGACCATGATATGCCCTTAATCAAGGCCACATCCTTGGAAAGGCAGCTCTCTTTATTCAGGTTCAATTGACAGAGAGAGACCTGGCTGAGAGCTGTCAGTTTCAAACACATTCAGCAGCTGAAGTTTCCAGGACCCTAGGAGGTAGACAGCTCCTTCTTCTACTCTAAATAGTCTTCCAATGTCATTCCAACAAGTTCCAATTTCACTAAAGTTTTCAGAATTGATTTATATTAGGTACCAATAGTGAAATGTAACTGCTAAGGTGCCTATATAAAATCATCTTCCAATCTTCTTCAGCATGTTCCCTTTGTTTCTCGTATCTTTTAGCTGGAATGATATAGTTGTCATGAATTCTCCTTTGGATCTCTTATAATGGATCCCTACCATGAGTGAGTCTATACTTATCTTCATATTTCAAATATGTCTACAAAAATGTGAACGTAGGAGATGGTTAGTAAAACTTGACCCTTAGAGAACAGAATGATGGTCCTCTCAAGGCTATATGGGCTGTAAATGGAGTAAAGAAAGATTTGAGATAAATTACCCAAAATGAAGGGCAAGAATTAAGGAAACAGCTACCTGAAACAGCTCCCTGGCAGCAGAAATAGAGAGAGTTACAAATGTTTCAAGGATCCAGAAAAATAAAAGTGTGTGCCAACACTAAAAAGACAGAATTATGGGCCCTAGACAAGACAGCAGATTGTCAGCAGGTTTATGGAGGATAGTAACAGAAAATTGGGATGTGTAGTGGTCCAAGCCTCTGGCAGGTGATTAACCAAAAAGAAAGCAGCATTTACAATGTTGGGGAGCCGGGATGGACTGTGGAAAGGCCTCCACCTTTGAGAGAGAGTATAAATACAAAATGCCATTTTTAAAGAAACTTAAGTTCATTCATTCCCCCAAATGGCTGCAATAGCCGGATCCCCACTAGGCTGAAGCCAGGAGCCTGGAACTCTGTCTGAGTCTCCCACATGGATGGCAGGGGCCCGAGTACTTGAGAATTTTCACTACCTTTCCAGGCACATTAACAGGGAGCTGGATCAGAAGCAAATCAGCTGGAACTTGAACTTGCACTCTGATTTGGGATGCTGGCATAGCAAGCAGTGGCTTAACCCCCTGTGCTACAATTCCAGCCCCTAAATATAAATCTCTATTGTAGAGTGGGAGACCATTAAGTTTATGGCAAAACGTTGATCTCTCAGATTGAGGTTCAGGTCAGGATTCTGGCACTAATTATAAAGGATAACTTAGGGATAATTTGAAAGTCAGTGTCAAGGCAAAAACTCAGTGGCAGAGATGGAAAGAACTATACTTTGAAAGCTATGTAAGTATGTACTCATTGAAAAAGAAGCCAGATCCTGAAAATGGGCAGAGGAGGAGAAGCATGGATAATGTAAAACAAAGGAAAATTCTAGGTTTGGCCCCTATAGCTGTGGTTTTGCATAAAACTATCCCACAGTTCTGTTGCATCTAATATTTGCCATAGACAAAAATGTCCCATTTTGATGATATTTTGTGTGGTCACTCTACCAGCCTCCAGAGAGCATAGAGGACAGTTAATAGAGAGTATGAAATTTTACTTGCCTCAGCCAGGACAAGCTTAGGAAATAGAGGTGAGAACTAGGAGAGCAGAGGGAAGACAAAGCCCTCAGAGTTGCATAGAAGACTGAACAGAAAAACAAAGGCAAATGTGATCAAAGACCACCTATCTCATCAGAGGCAAACGCATTCCAATATCCAAGTATAACTTTCTGTGTGGGGAGTTGTTTTCTTTCTTACTTAAAAAAAATAGAAAAAATATTAATGCCTTAGCTAATTATAGAATGCCTCCCTCACAAATCTACAATTGCTTTCTACAGTTTATTTTTTTTTTTTCTCATTGACAAGTGACCCTGTTGTTTCCCAAAGGAATCAGTGGGATTTAGCTTATATTAATATAATTGAAACAACTGCTATCTTGATGAATGAGATTAAGCATCCATTTAATAAAATGAAAATACCTGTGTGCTTGAGGTGTGAAGAATATATGCAATTTTGTATACTAAATCCCTACCAAAACAAAACTACGAAAATCCAGCAAAATTATCCATTTTACTAATTGACTTTAATTCAAGTGAAATCCATAGCTTAAATTTAACATTCCTACTCTTGGGAAGCTATAGTCTTTAGAGATCGAATATCTTAAATCCTTAGGCCAAGATAGAGTCTTTAATTGAAAAATAATCATATTCTTTCCTTTTTGTTATAAGGAGTAAAAAATTAAAATCTGTATTTTTTCCCTACTAGTCCTATGAGAGGTTTCCCCATTCATGACATAATTGAAAGTTTTCAGGCCTAAAACACCTTTAAATCAGGAACAAATCAATGCTAAATAGGATCCCTCTTCAAGCTTTTTTAGAGAACAGGTTCTGTGAAACTCTCAGAGGGCTCAAAGTAGGACAGAATAGTAAGAAATGAGGCTAGAAATAAGGGCAGGGTACCAATGGGGGAAAGAGCTTAGCAAATAACTGCCTAAGAAAACATTCACGGAAAGCTGGAAACCTTATAAGCAGGGTGGCCACCAACATTAAGTTAGAATTTATTTCACTTGGTATATAAACAAATGACTGAGAATAAATAAATTCTCTAAAGTATTGTTTCCTGTATTTAATTGGTTTCAAAGCAGTACAGTGCCAAGAATACAGACTTGAAAATTATTCTACCTGGAGCCAGCTCTTAGCTCCATCTCCTACAAGGGATGTAACCCCAGGTATATTACACACTCTTCAATGCTGTTTCATCACCAGAAAAAATGGGGCTGGCCATGAGGGTATGTTAGAGTTATGAGAATGTGTCCAATTAATGTTGGCTCTAAAAACACTTAAAATTATTTTCTCTAATTCTTTTTTGATTCTGCCAGCCAAATTCACAAGAAATTTTAATGACTTCTCATCTGGGAACTGGGTATTTAAATTTTCCCACTGGCTGAGACAGTTTTATTCATTCAGGTTTCTTTATATAATCACCTCTGGAACTCCTTTTCAACTCCCCCAGTACAAATCATTGTTAACTTTTGCCCATGTGTGGATATTTATCTGTGTATAGTCTGGACAACAAATTTGCTTTAGAGAACTAGTGCTTCTGTTTCTAATGCAGTTTTAAAATCCAAAGCATGTAATTCATCCTGAGGCATAGTCACAAATGACATAACTTGAACAAATAAAATAAGCAAAGTCACCTGTAAAGTATATCGTGGGTATCGTGATGGAAGAATGGGTATAGTTACTGCTTTAATGCCTAAGTTCTAAAATAGTCCCTCAAACAATTTAGGCTCTATATACTCTTGTTAAGTATAAATATGATGACACTTTCATGAGTACTTTTTGCAATACTGAAATATATTGAACAATAGGACCACACTGAGAGTGACTCTGATGTCTTACTGTAAATAACCTTCTCCCCTCATCCATTTATGTGCAGGTGCACATAAAGACATCAATTCCAAGATTCACCCAGAAGTATGCAATTATTTTACCAGGAAAATATTTTAGTAGTTTACTTTACTGTTTTAAGGTTCTCTCCCTCAGGGGACTATAATTGGCATAAACTCTCCCATATTTGGTAGTTGCAATGAGAATTAAATAAAATAATGCACTATACTATATATAACACAGCAACTGACATATGCTAAGTATTCAATATGATTTACATTATCTTTAAAATCATTAGTTATAATAGTATGTCAAATTATATATTAATAATATGTAAAAATCTTAAAATTTATAAATCTAAAGTTAGGGATTTAGAAAACTAAACTTTATATATATATAAATATATGCATCTGTGTGTGTGTATATATATATATATGTGCACTAATGGTATCAATATATATTGTTCTGGGAATTTCAAATGTTCTTCGTTAGCTTCCAACTTTTTAAAATCCTCTTTTAAGTTTTATTCTAGTTTGGCAAAATTCAAAACTGAAAAACTTTTTTTAAATTATTAACCTTTAACAAGGCTATAATATTATCTTAGAAAGTTTAAAACTAAATATGTTCCTTAATCTCTGTACAACTTAAGAAGACATTACATTTCCTTTTTCTGACTTGAATAATATTTAAGTAATTTAAAGCCTCTAAGTATGAATATTTTTAGGTTCAATAGCAAATGCCAGTAAGGAAAACTAAGAAAGAGGAAGGAGAAGAAGAGAGAAAAGAGAAGAGGAAGAGAAAATGAAATGTAATTGTTTTGCTTCAGCCAGAATATTGGAACTGGTGCTGAATGAATTCTGCCACCAAAACAATTATGAAATGGGAATAAAACACGTGAAGTTACTCTAAGCATTGGAAAACAGGCAGCACAGAGCATGGTCCCTGAAGGAAGGGACACTCACAAGGTGAACCAGATGGCGATTTGCTCCCTTCTCTGCCTACAAGTGATGTCCCAGTTTCCCAGCGTAAGCAGCTGAATTCCAGCAGAGCAAGAACTTTCTTGAGAAGAGAAGGTAGAGATTCAGGTTTAAAGAGCTGAAATAATTGGAGTCTAGGAAAGGGACCTGAAGAGGTGAGAGCAGCATGAAGCTTGGAAACAGGGGAAGGCAGTAGGTGATCGAGGACCACAGTGAGTCTTTGCTAAGGACTGGCTTGCACGTAACCCAGATCCAGAGGGCGCAAAGCATACCTGAGTGTGGCTGCTGTCGGTCTCAGAGAGAAACAGAGATACCAGACTTCAAACAGTGCCAGGAAATGAAATTACAGCCCAGTCCCAAATAAGCAACCAGAGAGCCACACCTGAGGAGCGAAGATCACACCTCAAGTAACAACGTATTTTAGACATACTCTAATAAAACCTACACTGTGGTCTAAAATTCTCTAAAGAATTTCACTGGAGACTATACTTGGGTCTGCCAATTTAGAGAAGTTGGAGAAACAGCTTGGGCTCTTCATGGGACGAACCTAACAAGTGTATCAAACCAGCACATCTTCACAGTGATCAGCTGGTTACTTGCTTGCAGCTAAGAATGAAAAACAATGTTCAGATAGAGCAGAATCCAGAATCACTACAGTGAATCATCCTAACATCCAGGACTATGTGCAAAAAAACAGGAAAGTGTGGGACTTACCCAAGAAACAAAAACAGCAAACAACTAATTTTAACTACTCAGATGTTGATTCAGCAGAAATGCTGTTAAAAAGCTATTATAAGTAATCTTAAATATATAAAGGAAAATGTATTTGCATTGAGTGAATAGATTGGGAATCTTGGCAGATAAATAGAAAACTTAAGAAAGAACCATATGAAACTGAAAAATTACAATAACTGAGTTTTTTTTTAAATTACCAATGCTGTTAATAGCAAATTCCAGATGACAGAAGATGGGGTCAGTAGACTTGAACCCAAAGTAAAGAATTTAGCTGTCTGAAAACCAGACGTGTGTTGATGTCACACTGAGATTGAACTTTGTCAGGCCAAGAAATAAATAAATATATATATATATATATATATATAAATCTCCTGTCACTGTATTTAGGTTTGTCATTGTGTATGTAAATTCAGAAATTAACAAAGTAGAATATAAGTGCCTGGAGGGAGAGCTAAGATGTGTTAATGTCTCCACCACTTACTGTTCTGTATATGTCTAATTTTTTTACATATAAATAAATGTTTGTTTTATAAGTATACCATATGTATGTTACATATAATATTCATGTTACATATAATGTTCAATGTATATTCGTATTTTTTCTATGAAATGATTACTGATGGTCAAACCTTAATTTTGAATTCTACTCTTCACAAGATAAAGTGACTTTTGTTCCCATTTCTTGGCCTACAAAGTTCAATCTCAGTGTGACATCAACACATGTTCTGTTTTTGATTATGTTTCCCTTACAGAGTTTAATTATATTTTGTTACTTCAAATTTCTGTATGGGTGTTTTACAATGTCTCAAAAACAAAATGTAATTTTTAAAATCTAATCTTAGAATCTATTTGGTAAGTCCAATTTCATTTGCAATTTATGTTAATTTTTGTATTTTCAATTTGTAGAGCTACTTGTTGCTTTCATCTTCCCCCTTTTATAGGATTCTTTCTCTTTTTGAATTTTCTTGAATGCTTTAGAGATTGTGTCTCAATTTTAATCCTTCTAAAAGATATCTTTACTCCCTTACCAATAACTCTACACATATACACATTATTCAAGCTCTGATGATGTGACTAGTGTTTCCAATGTTATACTCATTACTTATTTTCAAGTAATATAAATTTCCATCATTACATCCTGTTTTAAATCCAGACTTATAACATAATCATTCCCATGATTAATTGCTTCTAATACTCATTACTGTTTCCAGTTTCCAGTTAATGTCACTGCTGTATCTATTGGTGGAAAATGTTCTCCATTGTAAGCTAATGTCTCTAAATCAGCAGAGCACAGCATGGAGGAAGAGAAAAAAAACTTTGTGATGGTGTTTTAAGGTTAATAAGGAGAGGCTCCACTTCCACTCCCATCCCTTGGGACCAGCACGGTGGTGCAGCAGGTTAAGCCTCCACCTGCGACACTGGCATCCCATATGAATGCTGGTTTGAGTCTCACTTGCTCTTCTTCCAATGCAGCTCCCTGCTAATGAACCTGGGAAAGTAATAGAAGATGACCAAACCATTTGGGCCCTGTCATCCATGTGGCTGACCCTGGTGGAGTTCCTGGTTCCTGGCTTCAGCCTGACCCAGCCTGGAACATTATGGTTATGTGGGACGTGAACCAGCAAATGGAAGATCTCTGTCTGTCTCTCCCTCTCTCTGTGTGTAATACTGATTTTCAAATGAATAAAATAAAGGTAAAAAAAAAAAAAAAGATGCTCCACTTCCACTTCTACCCCTTGATTCCTGGATTCCCATTTTATGCTTTGAGAGAAAGAACCCAAGTATTCTTCACTTCTGAAGACATCCTGCATCCTGTAAACTAAGTTTCCAAAATGTTAGATTGGTATCCCCAGAGTAGTGTCATAGCTGCATCTTTAGCTAGGCCAGAATGAAGCCAGGAGCCTCTTAGGGTCTCCCATAGTCACTGCTTTCCTAGGCACATTAGGAGACAGTTGGATCATACCTGGAGCAGGCAGGACTTGAACTAGAATCTCTATGGGATGCCACCATTGCAGGAAGCAGCTTAACACGCTAGACCACAACTTCAGCCCCTAGACAGCTGCTTTTGCGTGAAGGATCTCATGATAATACTAGTCAATTCCTTGTATAACTACATGAATAACTCCTTATAAAACTAGATGGCATATATTATGCTATGAAATTAATTTGTTGGCCAAGATCAAGTTTGCTTATACTATGGTACTTCGTAGGCATGAAAGCAAATCCATATCCAAAACAGATGTGGAGTTTGGTGTATTTAAGTTGCCAGTTAGGGTGCCTGCATCCCCTATTGGAGTGTCTTGGCTCAAGTATCAGCTGCACTTTTGATTTCAGCCTTCTGCTGATGTGTACCCTGGGAGGCGGCAGATGATGACCCATGTGCTTGGGTCCCTGATGCCCACACAGGAGACTGAGATCCTAGATTGAGATCCTGGCTCCCAGTATCAACTAGGCCCTGACTATTGTCAGCATTTGGGAAGTAAAAAGGAGATTGGGCAATCTCTCTCTCTCTCTCTCCCTCCCTCTCTCCATCCCTCCCTCTCCCCCCACCTTTCAAATAAATTAAACATTTTTTAAAGTAAGTGTATATACAGTAGTGCAAATGTCTCACTAATCCAAATGGGAGGAGTGCAATGTAATCAACATACAAACAAGTGTTGGGTTCCTGTGTCTTGGAAGGATCAAGCTGACTCTGAGAATTCCTCTGCCCAACCAGAAATAATGACAAAGGTTCTAACAGATTTCATACAGGAAGAGCTACAATCTGCACACCAGGCATGGTACACAGCTAATGCATTAGTTTTCTGGAAGGAGTCAAGGACTCAGCCTCCCCAGACTCCATGTCCAGCTGCATTCCTAGCCCAGGAGCCACTATTCAGAGGCCTCCTTATTATTGATAATGTGGGGTGGAGGTTGATAATGTTGGCTGAGGTATCTTCAGCACTGAGTTCAAGATCAAGTTTAGAACAAACCAATCCACCATTGAATGTGAAACCAGGTACTATAAAGACAGAGTTTAGTCAGCAACGTAGAAACCATGGTAGTTATTTTGACTGAGAGAATTTAATACAAAAAATGCAGTTAAGTGAGGCCATGTGAGTTGGTTAACTACAGGAAATAGCAGCCAACTTTAAGCTGGGAAAAACAAAGAGATATTGGCAATGCCTGAACATACATAGCCAACTGCCTAACCTGTGGGAGATGGGTAATTTGACTGCTGCCAATGCTCCATTTGCTCAGAGAGGGGTCCCACTGACTGTGGATTCCTGTCTTTGAGGAGGGGTCCTTTTCTAGCACCGTGGTGCTGGTCTGGGAGAGCAAAAGGAAGCTGGAAACTGCAACCAGCTGCACTTTCTGAAGGAAAGGCATGTTTCTGAGAGGTACTCAAAGAACAAGCACACAAGATGCAGCAAGTCCTTTGTGTCTTGCCCCCTGTCTTCCCTTTGCACCTCCTACTGATATTATCAGCCAGGAAGAGGCCCAGCCAAGAAAAAAAGAAGGTCACAGATGACAGAAGGTTGGATTGAGAGCTCAGAGACAAGCTTAATAATTGATACATCATGTCTTCAGAATTGTTGAGCTTTTAATTTTGATTAATCTCTTGGTCATTTGCAATAATCTGTGTGTAGTTTCAATGTCATGTTTTTGCATTTTTAGTTTGAAATCCAGGAATATTATTCTTTTGTGTTTTTTTAATGAATAACATTATTATTTATAAAAATATTGGATTGCAATTTTTATACTGAATTGCTTAGATAATATCTCATTGTGGGGAGCAATCCGGACTAGACTAAGTTACTCGAATTAAGACTTATTCTATGCATCTGCTCTCCCACAATGTGGCGTTGGGAGAGAAGTAAACAGCTTCCGCACAGCTGCCTCCAGTTCAACTGATAAACTGTAGGACTTGCTCCTGATTGGAGGAGAGCAGCGTACTCGGCGTGTGGGCAGCCGAGTTGGGATTGGCGGAGAAGGACTATAAAGGAGGAGAGAGACGGCATGCACCAAGAACATCTATGGGGAACATCTAAGGGAACCCGTGCAGCCCCCGAGAAAGCCGGCCGGCGGTGTGCCGCTCCCCTGCGGAAGTGGGGAATGCGGCCAGGGGGAACTGCCCTTCCACGGAGGTGGAAGGGATAGTAGCCAACCCGGGAAGAACCAGCAGCAAACCCGGGGAGGGCCGAGCAGACGAAAGAACAGCGCAGGGTCCTGTGTCGTTCCCCCACGAAGACGGGGAGCGACACTCATAATATTCAAGGTGTCATATTCATAGATAAAGAAAATGTGATATATATATGCATATACACATGAAGGAATATCATTCAGCTATAAAAATGAAATTCTATTATTCGTAGCCAAAAGATTTGACCTGGAGGCTATCATGTTAAGTGAAATAAGCTAGACACAGAAAGACAAATACTACATGTTCTTCCTTATCTGTGGGGACTAAAATAAAAAACGAAATCAAAACTGAAAACAAAAAAGATAGAATTGCCTATCAGGCACTGATACAGTGCTTTGTCAAACTTTGTTTTAAATCTCTTTCAACCAAATTGATAAGAATTATATACTACTTTATGATGATCAGATGTGAAAGTAGCTTTTGAGACTAGCATGAATACTTCAGAGAAAATAAATTCTTTTCTTTACCTATATCAACATTTAACTCATAATTATTGGTGTGTTTATTTGTAGCATTATTGTAGCATATTTATTTTTAATTAAAGGTGAACTCTGATTTATTACTTCATGTGTTTATTTCCTTGCTCAAATTAAAAAGGATTCCCTCTCAGGTGGAATGTCTAGATACGATAGTGTAGTGCTATATATTATAGTAGTATATAATTTGGTGACTATGATTTTGTGACTATTTTAAAATTTACTAAATGTAAGTGAAGTTTAACATCATTTCCTTGACTATTTTCCAATTGAGCTATGGTGTCTTTACTTTTTTATTTGTTGAATTTTTTATTTAGTGGACCATTAAGCCTTTGACTATAATGTAAATTTAAAATGGATTATTTCAAAAAAAGAAATAAAATATTAAGTTGAAAACAAGGAATTCAATGCTGTAGAGAAGATGATGAATACACATTGATTTGTTTTGTTGTGAATAATCTGTTTTTGCTTAAATTGTGATTTATTATTTTTATTCTTGATAATTAAAATAGTAATTGCTAAATCTAGGAATGTCTGCATTTGCTTGGTTTGGAATATTGAGACAAATTTTCAACTGGTATCATGATCTGCTTTTGGTTTGGAGATTTGTTCTCATATTTTATTGTGGATTATTGCATCTTTTTCATTTGTCCTAGTTTCTTCTCCAGATATATGTTGGCTTTCCAGTCTTTTTTAGATAGATAGATAATAGACAGACAGGAAATTACTTTATTTCTTTTTTTTTTTTACTTTTACTTTTTCTGCGATAGTTAGGAGAGTTGTTTAAATATACATTCTAAATCGCCAATTCACTTTTTGGTGGCATCACTTGTGCTAAGTGTTGCTATTGTGTATTAATTTCTACATTTCTCCCTTACCAGGCCTTTTATGTCCATTGCATCCTGTTGTTTTTTAATATGGCTCCATGTTTACTTTGTAAGCCTCAACTTCTGTCTATAAATGCCATGGTTCCTTATAATCTGTATCAAATAGTTTTTGTTAAATTTTCTTCTCAACCAATTATTAGATAATTTTCAAAGCTATCTTCGGCTTGTAAGTCTTATAAATGCCATTTTTGTCATCTTTCCCTAGTTCATGGCCTTGATATTGGGATTTTTTTTGCTCTTAAGATATCTTCTAAGATGGCGTACTACATTTACACTCAGTTTCTCCAGCAGGTATGGTGTGGGACAGTTTTGTGTCTTGACAAACATCCTCTAACCTGTATCTCAGGGCAAAATAGTGTGCTCAGTTTCCAGTGTCAGTCTCAGATTTCAAATAATTGTCCCCTGAGTTGAAGTATTTTGGTGTGCCTACTTCCTGGTTTTTGTCATTCTGAAAATAAAATACACAGGAGAACTTGGCGTTTTCTGCAGCAGTTACTTTAATCAGTTATTCATGTTTCCTCTCTCATGTTTACGCATTCCCTCTTTAACCTGGTGTGTTACTGACAGTACTTTTCTCACTCTTACACTCTGTCCAGGTATCCCTGGACCTCTTCCTCTCCCAAGTGCCCCTTTCTCTCTCCCCCCCCCTCCCCTCCCCTCTAATGCTCTCTCTCCTCCCTTTTCCTCTCCTCCTACTCCTCCTACCCTCCCTCTCTCTCCCCACTCCCTCTCTCTCCCTGTAAGGAATATAGTCAGAATGAATATTAATTCTGGCTGGCTCACACGTGAGCACAGCTCATGCAAAACTGTCCACTTAATACATTTCCAAGAAAAAGTTAATCTGGATGTAGACAACCTTTTTGTTTTTAAAATTGTTTCATAATATGAGGCCAGGGGTATCAGATTAAGAATGTGCTTTTCAATATAGTTTCTTATATATTTGATCCAAAATTCTTTAGAATTCAGGGTCTGAGCCAATTGATTATTTAGGTTGCATGAACCTAGAACACCAAGAGTGAGTTATAAGGCAAGGAAGGTCTGGAATGATGCAAAGTAGAGCAAAATAGCATGTTTGCTATGTTGACCACTATTTCAATGCTGTGGTACTCCTGAAGATCCCTTGGGAAGTTTATCTGCTGGGCTTATGGAAACTCAGGAGGCTCTCTGGGGAAATATCCTAGAGCAGATTGTGGGGTGGAGGAACAAGGTGGAATTTACTAGTCATTTCCTATTTCTTGCTTCCCACTGGACTAAGTCAACTCCCAGGGGAGGTAAGTCTACCATACTTCTAGGTTGCATCATCTCACTCTTTAGGTAGCTTTTCAGGATGCCTTATCCTATGGCCTGAAGCATGCATTTGATTTGGATGCAGGAGTGGCAGGGAAACAAAATGTGAGCATGTTGATTAGCCTAATTGTGGAGTGGCCAAGAGAGAGGGCCTGCCCATGAAGACCAACATTTACTGGTCATCCCAGGTGGTGTCAAAATGATCCAGAAGATAGAGGACCAAGGAAATCTGGGGTGATTAAGCACAATTTGAAACTGAATGAATTTTTGCAGCTTCTTGTATTACAGCAACAATCAGACTTTATAACAGAATTCACATTTTGGTGATATTAAATTTTAGCAACTTGAGCTCTTTTTTAAGTGGGGATTTTTTTGAAAGTCAGAGTTACAGAGAGAGGGAGAGAGCTCTCGCATCTGCTGGTTCACTCCCCAGATGGATGCAGTGATCAGTGCTGAATCAGGCCAAAGCCAGGAGCCAGGAACATCTTCAGGTCTCCCATGTGGGTATCAGGGGTCCAAACACTAGTGCCATCTTCCACTGCTTTTTCCAGACCACTAGCAGGGAGCTGGATTGGAAGTGGGGCATCAGGATATGATTGGCACCTATAGGTGATGCTGGTGTTGCAGGCAGCGGACTCACCCCTCATGTCACAAGGATGGTTTTTCAGTTGGGATTTTTTAGTGGGGGGGTCTAGTGGCACTCCAGTTCAGTGAGAAGTTGAAATTGAGTGCTGATGACCTTTGAGAGTAACTATTGATATTTGCATGAATACTCTAGAGAAAATAAATTTCATCTCTCTACCTATAATAACATTTAACTTATAATTCTCAGTGTGTCTATTTGAAACATTATTCTAACTGATTTATTTTTTAATGAAAGATGAATTCTAATTTATTAGTCGACATTGTTTATTTCTTTGTTAACATCAAAAAAGGATTCACTCCAAGTTGGAATGTCTGCTATTTGACAGGTCACATTTTCTGTGTATATTTTTGAAGGAATTTGCTGATTTAGATGAGATACAGGAAACTAATAAGGAATATCATGTAAACCATCAAATATTTTCTGTTTCTGGATGCTTTCTTGAAAAAAATGAATGACACATGTTCACATCAGTATGTCACCTGTAACTGTGCAAATCATGGCTTAGATTTCAAACAAATAGCTAAAGTAAAATATGTCCTTTCTGAAAACATTTTAATATATAATGGTGATAAATTACTACCATTTGGAAGAACATTTTCATTACTCAGGAAAAATAATTTTTTTATTTTCTAATTGTGTGGCATCTTGCACATAAAAAGGCAGTTTACCAATCCACTAATAATAGGAAAGCAGTTCTTAGTTTTCTAGTGGGTGGATACTAAATATTGTGAATTAAGCTTCACAGTAAAATCATATCCATAAGCATTTAATATATGTATTTTTAAACTTATTTTTGAATCTTTTTATTTAAAAATGTTAATAGACATAAAAATTGTACACACTTATGGCATAGCATATGATGTTTTGATATGTGCATATATTGTGTAGTGTCCATGAAGCATGAATATATAATCTAAAGAAATTATGACTCTTTGTTCAAGATTCCAATGGACGGGCAGGCATTTGGAACGATAAAGATGCTACTTTTGTAGCCCACATCCCATATTGGAGTACTTAGGTTCAAGTCCCAGCTCTGCGCCTATCCCAGCTTCCTAGTGCTGCACATCCTGGAAAGTGGCAAGTGATGTGCAAATATTTGGCTCCCTACCATCCACATGGGAAACCTGAACTGAGTTCTGAGACCCTGGCTTCAGCGGGCCCAGTTAAACATTTAGATATTGAACCATAAATGAAAGGTCTCTCTCTGTCTGTCTCTCTCCCTCTTCCTCTCCCTCTCTCTCTCTCTCTTTCCCCCCACCCCGTGTGTGTGTGTGTGTGTATGTATGCATGTGCATCTCTGCTTGACAAATAAAATGAAAACAGTTTTCATTAAAAAAATTCCAAATAGAGTGAAATAAACAGTGTCACAAAACATATAAATGGACCACTTTTTCTATGGATTTAAGACAGTAAAGGTAATTTATTGCTAAGAAAATTATGTCTCTTAAAGAAAAATACGAAATAAAAATTGACTTCCTACAGTCAAGTTTAAACTTGTTTTCACTGAGGTAGTTAGGTGGAAAAGAGGAAAGAATGTAAAGGATGAGAGAAGAGTAAACAGAACTCATGGCCAGAGGTAGAAGAGAAAGAATAGTGAAAGGAGATCATGGGAAAAAGGTACACTCAATTTATCTGTCAGATGCTGGAAATCAGTATCAGAATTTTAAACATTGGAACCAAACATTATTTTACACTTCAAACAAAAAAGAAAGTTA
The DNA here is from genome assembly GCF_051225735.1 of Oryctolagus cuniculus. Lineage (NCBI taxonomy): Eukaryota > Metazoa > Chordata > Mammalia > Lagomorpha > Leporidae > Oryctolagus > Oryctolagus cuniculus. The sequence goes on along the minus strand of NC_142869.1, from coordinate 150,205,674 downwards.
ATTACATTGTTTTATTTTTATACAAATCAAGATATTCAACATGTATTTTCCCATGTAGTCAAGTTGTTCACATATTAACAATCATCAAATGAAGTAACATATATATGCCCTAAGTTTCAGGATGAACTTAGAATGTTTCATTATAATCAAGGGAATTCCCAAGATGTCACACCTAAGCAATATAATATCTATGAGGCAAAGATCTACTGTGAGAGACAGAATTTATGGAGAAGTTTTCTGCACATTTCTTTTCAGAATCTGACTGTTTATATGTGACCTTTGGTGAAAGCTGGTATTATGTACAGATATTTGGGTATCTGAATTGCATGAAAATAGTCCTTAACAAATTGAAAGCAGAGACCTTTCTGTGGTCCATGCAGAGCGGAGCCTTTCATGCTGACCACAGGGGGAATGTGGGCAAAGAGTCATCAAATCATGTTTGAGCACCTTCATTGGAAAGCAATGCAGAGAAAAGCAGTAACCCATTCTCATTCTGCAGTGAAGACTTTCAATAGATGAGAAAATAATGAATAACTTCATTTCCTACATTTGGATTTCTCTTTTAGAATGTGCTTTAGCTGAACTGCATTCCACACACCTGAGTAGTCATCAATCCTTTCATGTAGCAACATTTGCCTTCTAGCATCAGCTTTTAGGAAATCTACCAGGACAACTCACATGAAAAATGTATATTCCCACAAAGAAACTTTTTAACCAAATGACTTGTCTCAAAAAAACTAACAGGCTTTTCCAATTTTTTAATATTTCTGGTAGTAGAAAGAGGTTTTCAGTTACTAGACAGATACACCTTATCTCATACTGCAATTCTCTCAGGCAATGCATACGCATTTTGTGTCCTTTCACAGTGCAGTTCACTTGAAGACAAAAGCAAGAAGAATTTGTTTCACTTGAGCTATTCCCTTTTAACATATGCTTTCCAGCTGACTAAAGTTATCTTTAAAATTGTAACAGTCAAAAGGGCATCAGCCATAACCATCAAAATTGTTATGGATTTTTTTTCAGTCTTATAATGCTCAGTAAAGGCACAAGAAATTTGCTCATTAATGTTCTGGCATCCATAGTTTACCACGTACACACTGAGTCCTACAATTACCTACAAATTAACTATATTAAAAGGTATCTGCTTTTAAAATATCATGTTCAAAAACTAAGTGCTATGAAATATGACCACTGGAGAAAAAAGAATTCTTGTGATGCCATTCTAAATAAGAATATCTCATTGGCCTCACTGTTAAAAGAACAATAGAAGACTAATTAGCTCAACTATGTATTAGTCCCAGTGAGAGAACCCCAAAGCCCATAGTAATTTTGACATAGATGTATGCCACATGATACCTTTATTATATGCTAATGATATTTGACCAGGAAACATAATAAAAACTTTTTAAAAAAATCTATTAGAACAATTTCATTATAATAAAAAAGAAAGGCTTTATGTTCACCAGAACTTCTAACATTTTTAAAATTTAATTATGTTCTGTGCATCTCTGTTTTATAGATCAATCTTGTACTTTCCCGATGAAAGAACTATTTTAACATCTCTAAGTAATGACTTACAGTAGGATGAGGTAGATAGAAATATATACAGTCAGCTAACAAAGGAATCAGGATTTTGTTAGTCATTTCCCGTGGTTGTTGCTACACTGAATAAAGGTACATCATATCTTCTGATCTCCAAGTATTTCATCAGGAGGTACATTTAATGTGTTAGGCAGAAGGGGTTTTTATAGTTGGTGGTGGCAGTGGTGATCGGTTTCCACCAACATGAGTAGTATAGGAAATTTAATACTATGCATTTTGATTCACAGATGTTGAGAATTAACTGACAGCATTGTATGGTCTTCTCTAATTTTTTTTTTTCCTATTCTTCCAGACTAAAGATCTGTGAGGTCGGAATTCTTTCTACGTGTTTACCACTACATAGCTAGCATAGCATCTAGCCTTTGCTCAGTATTTATTAATATGTTTATTATTGGATAAAGGAAGAAATGAATGCTACAGTTCTAGTTTATGGGGGAGTTACAAAACAGGTATTCATCTTAAGAAATTTGTATCATGTACTTTGATGTCTTGCACAATTAAGCAGCAAGTAAAAATTGTGTGCTACTGACAGAAAATCATGGTGCAATAATTGTTATAAAGCATTGTTGTCACCCATGAAAGGCACCTGGTGAGTTTCAACAAATAGTGTTACCTGAATCCCACTTTCCAGAAATTCTGTTATAGCTGGTCTGGGATGTGAACTGGCTATTAGGATTTTAAAATTTTCTACAGGTAAGGCAGGCACCTGATGCAGCAGTTACTACAAACCCCATGTCAGAGTATTTGGGTTCTAGAATCTGCTCTACTATGGACTCCAGCAACTGCTTGCTAATGTGCACTGTGGGAGGCTGCAGGATGATGACTCAAGTAGTTGATTCCCTGACACCCACTTGAGACACCCAGATTGACTGCCTGTATCCTGGCTTTGGCCTGGTCCAGCCCAGGATGTTGCAGGGGTGAGATAGCAGGTAGGAGAGCCCTCTCTGCCTCTGTGTCTCTGTCTCTCAGATAAATAAATAACATTTTAAAAAGAAATTCTCAGTAGTTTTAATGTACAGCTAAGGTTGAGAGCCATTGCTGTGTATGATGAAACAATGATGACTATGATGAAGAAGGGATATTTCAGGACACCTGCTTTATAAATTTAATTGATGAATAAAAAGAAATTTTTCTTTCTAAAGCCAATTTTAGGTAATACCAAAAAATCTGTTCCATTTCTGCTTGATGTACTGGTACACACAAAAAGAAATACATCTTTAAATATTCTCCTTTTTTCTTTTCTGCACAGTTCAAAGATAAAAAGATGTAAAAACAAAGATTTATCAAAAGGGCTAAATTTGACTTATTCTTTGAATAGCAGCTGCATAACAAAGTATAAAGTTAAGCAGTTCAGGAAGAGGAGAAGGAAGTAAAGAGAGGCTGCTGAGTCCAAACCCATTGTCTCAAATGACCTATTTCCCATATTATCAAAGAGCCAGAATATGCAAGCATGTCCATGGACTTTTCTACTCAACTGAATGCTCACCAGCCTGGCTCTTCCCACTCTCAGCTTTAAAGGTTGCTTAACTCAGACCCATGTATTCAAAACCCTAAACCAATCTTCTCACAAATTGAGAAATATTTAAGAAACCCTGATTGTATAACTCAAGTTGGCCTTGGGCCAACATCACCAGGTAGCAGAACTGATATTCACCCATAGATAGCAGGGACGTTTTTTATGGACCTACCAATTTTCCCACACAAAACATACCCCCAAGAAACTGGTGTTGGGTAATGCCAAAGTCTGTGATGCTGGCATCCCATATGGATGCCAGTTCATGTTCCAGTTGCTCCGCTTCTGATCCAACTCACATTTAATGGCCTGGGAACACACAGTGGAAGATTGCCCAAGTGCTGGGCCCCTAACACCCACATGGGAGACCCTGATGAAGCTTCTGGCTCCTGACACCTGCCTGGTTCAGCCCTGGCCATTGCAGCCACTTGTTGAGTGAACCAGCAGATGGAAGATGGAAGATCGCCATCACTCTATCCCTCCCTCTTGCTTCCCCCCCTTTCTGTATAACTCTGGATTTCAAATAAATAAACAAAATTGTTTTAAAAAAAACCACACACTCCAAATATATTTGTTGATAATTCTCTGCTACATAGGAGTTTACTTGTTTTCAGCAAATTCACTGAGTATGCAGTGCTACTATTGAAAAACATATTTTCCAAAGGAAAACTTAGAGTGCACCTTGATAGTGTCTTACAGTAGAAGATATCTGATGCTAAAATTATTCAATTCAAAGGTAAATGAAATGCTTTATTTTCTGAATTACACTATAGGATCATTCATTTAGTAATTCTTGATGTCTTTCTTACTCCTAATGCCGAAATTTGTACTGTATCCCAGAAGAGGGGAGTGTTATTTAATCCCTGATGTCAAAAATGTTTACAGAAATAAAGTATGAGAATTGTTCAGGAAAGCGGGTAGTGGTTAAAACACAGTATCTAATCTATAATCTCTCCATTTATTAACCATGTGAAATGGGAAAAGCAAAATTTCTCTATAATTTTGTCTTCTCATCTGTAAACTGAGAATAATTACTTCTATCTGGCAGCATTGTTATTAGAGCTAAATTAGATAATGCACCAAAGAAGTAGTACAAAAATATAATTCCTTTCATAATAATTATTTATTTTCTCTAAGAATAGAAATTGCCTTCTATGCTTAAAAGTGTAAAAAACAGTGTTCCTTCATTTTACAAAGAATTTCATTTGTGAAATCTGGATAGTCCACCAGTAAATACTTGTTGGTAGAAATGTAGATTGCCACTTTGGAAGCTATTCATGCACAAACTGATGTCTCAGCTAGCAATGTAATAGGGACCACTGCTTTCTGGAAAAGAAATGAGAGCTAACAACAAGATGTTTTCACCTATTTTAAGTTAATTTTTAAATACATATATTCCACAGTGGGATTTTGTCAGTTCCAACAGTTATTCATGTGCAACTACCAGCCGGGTTAAGAGTTTAGTACATAGTTATTATGACATGATTTTTTGACAAGAGCAATCAGCTATTGTTAGCTAGTGAAATTTGAAGAGATTGGATTGGTCAAATAATAGCACTTTAGGCTGGGAATGCAATTGAGAAAAGGCAACAGTCAAAACACTGCCAAGGTGATTCATGATGTTGGAATGTTATCTGGATTGGGTCAGAGGAAATATTGGAGTGGTGTCATGGTTTGCAGCTGAAATTCAAATTTAGATTCGGATAATCTAAGATTCAACAGAAAATCACAAGCATAGACATAAGAATGTCCATAGTTGTTGAACATTTATCATTAGGAAAGGAAATATAACAAAACAACAAAATGGTTATTCTTTGAATCCTCAATTGTCAAGAATAAATATGTTATATACATATAATATCATATAATATCTGGGGGGTTTTTTTGCTTTACTTTTGATGCTCTGAGTTTTTTTTTCTTTATTGTACTTTTGCTTGATTATCATTTTCAATCCAAAGTTCTTACTGTAAGTAATTGTCCTGTGAGATAAGTGATTTACTTGGTGCTACAGGAAAGTCACTAACATATAGTGTAACCAAAGCCTTTAAAGAAATCAGCAAACCCAGAAGCTAGCAAGCTGTATTTAAAAAGATTGCTTGTTGGGCCGGCATTGTGGTAAAGTGGTTAAAGCTTTCACCTGCAGCAGCAATGCTGCTATCCTTGCTGCTCCACTTCTGATCCAGTTCCCTTCTAATGGCTTGGTAAACAGTGGAAGATGGCCCAAGTGTTTTGGCCCCAGTCCTCCACGCAGGAAAACTCAATGAAGCTTCTGCCTCCTGACTTCAGCCTGTCCCAGCATTGGTTGTTGTGGCCATCTGGGGAGTAAACCAGCAGATGGTAAATCTCTGTCTCTCCCTCTCTCTCTGTCTCTCCCTCTCTCTCTGTAACTTTGACTTTCAAAATGAATAAATAAATCCTTTGAAAAAATATTGCAAGAGACACTCTAGGAAGTAATTGCGATCCATGATTATACAAAAGACTGCTTACTAGGTTGTTGCTAAGAAGAAGGAATCAGAGATAAAAGATGGTTGCTTAATGTAATATTATCAGGTTAGTGTGACTAATGGATTGTTTACAACACTGAGACAGATTACACTGGAAAATCAAAAAGATGATTTAAAATGTTTTCTTTCAAGCTTCCCTGAAGTATCGAAACTTATCAACATTATGCATTTATTCATCTAGTACATATGTATTAAATGCTTTCTAAGTAACACATTCATGAATGGGAGGTCAGAGAGATCAAATTTGTGGCTTATTTGCTAAAGGAGATTGTATATCACGGTTTAGAACTGTGGCCAGAATCAATCAGCCTATCCTTGTTCCCAAATGATTGACCTTGTCCTGCATCCAATAATATCTGAATTATGGACACTAATCCAGCTGACAACATGCAGGGCCCTTGCTCTCATGAAGCTTGGAAAACTGGGATACAGAAAAGTCAACTCTAGATTAGCCTCTCGAAGCCAGGCCCTTGGTCTTAACCCAGGTGTGATTTCCTTGTGGATCCATAGAAGAAGAGATAAACCCACATACTTTACAGAGGTAGCTCCAAAACACAACAGAAGGGCCCAGACAATCCTGTTCATGGCTTAGTGGTACACATTATCTTACAAGATACACTGTAGTTCCTCATGGAACGATAAGGGGTTAAACGTGCAATTTCTAATTCTGCCTCCTGCATGTGATGTCCACCTATAGATATGTTGATAATGGATTTATAAGAATATCTTGAAAATGTTTTCTGAGATTGAAAAATAAGCCAGAGCACACTGGTAATAAAATAAAGAGTTCACAGATACTCTAATAGGAAACTAAGGCTTCAAAGTCTGAAACTCAGGCTCTGAAGAGTGATTTGGGGAAGAGAAAGTAAGACAAGAGTTACGAAGATGGAATAGTCAGCAATTACTGATCCTTAGCCCCAGACAAATTCTGATTCAGGTCACAGAGTTTAATTAGTTTATTTTTCTGAAAAATGACCAAGTGATTCTGCTGTCTAAACCGAAGGTTGAGATACTCTGTTCCATGTAATAAGGAAACTTTAAAGAGTTTAAAGCAAATTTTAAAACAAGGGTTTAATGCAGGAATTGATTAGAGAAAGAAAAGAACCCTAAACCCTCCTAACTGTATCTTGCAAACTACAGAAATCAACCTTTATCTAGATGTTCTAAGTGGTTCTCCTAGAAGAGAGTAGTAATAACTATTGCACAGTAGGAAAATATGTGCTGATTCAAGTTGACTCTCTACCAGTTAAATCCCTTATTAGGTACAAAGGAAGCAAGCAAGACTAATAGGTGTAATTGTGCATGTTGGATAGAATGTGCTCTGTACAAAGATTCAAATGAAAGAGCAGAGGCTGAACTCCAGCCATACCTTGCTCCTCTAACCATGTGTCCTGGCACAAGGAGCAACCTCCCACAGGAATGCCTCTTTGTTAGCTGCACAAGGGTACATCTGGCCCACAGGTAGCTCTAGAGCTAATCTTATCAAGGTCAGCCTTATTTCAATGTGGAAAGTTTGAGTTGTCCCAGAATCTACCCTACATTCATAGTTGGAGTGACTATAAATTGTTTACATTTAGTCTTCAGCATCCAGTTCTGTTATATCAGCAATTTGGGGGATAAGGAGGTACAATTTATTGTTTCTTGCTACAGATAAATAAAATATGGTTCTGCCACTAATGAAGTCTATAATCAAGCAGTAATAAAAAACTAACATATGTGGTGGAATGAGGAGGCCATGCCAAGATGGCCGCTGGCAACGGAGCTTGCCTGGCAACAGGCTGTGATTAGATGGTTTCGGAAATTGCCTGGCAATAGGCTGTGATTGGTTAGGGCATAGACCGCCCCTTGACCGGATTGGCTGCCTCGGCTATATAAGCTGTTGTACCAACTGAAATAAACGAGTCGCCTCTGGCCTGCTTACACCCGACTCCCAGGGTCTGTGTGGTGACTCCGCATCTCTTGCCCCCACCACGCTCCTCCTCTTAGAACGAATCCACCTCAACATAGTAACTAACCTAGATGATGTACAAAAGCACAGTATTCCATAAGGTTAGAGGAGGCAATTCCTTCTGAAGTCTTCCAGGAGATAGTAATGTTTGAGTAAGCACTGAGGGGTGGACAGAATTTTAGCAGCAGGTGAGAAAGCACTGTGTGGTCAAGCAAGAAGTAGGGAAACTACAGTGCTTCCAGGGAGAGTATAAGTGTATAAGTGCTCCAAATAGAATGAATACAAACAATGCAAATGTATACTACAAAGGTGTACTGGAAAGAGAAAGCTGGAGGACTTCATGCAATCTAGTCCTGTAGTATGAATCTGTGCTACCCAGAATTGCCTGAATGATCATTTTGGTCTCTGTTGAAGCTAAAAAGAAAAGGAGAATCAGCCCATTCATCTCATCTGCCTTCATTTTTCTGATAGAGTATTAAAGCTAAGAAAGATATAAGGAGCCCACCCAGCATCATATAACATGTTATCTGCCAGCCAGGAATGGAATCCATGAACTCCTTCTACTCCTCTACTTCTCATGCTGGAATGTTAATATTCTCAGACACATAGGATAGTACACTAGAAAATAAGTGGAGCTACAGAATAAATATGGCATATTTCCTGAAACTTGGACTTAAGGATGAGTAATCAAAACTATTTTCTTCTAGTAAAACAAAATATAGGCCGGTGCCGCGGCTCACTAGGCTAATCCTCCGCCTTGCGACGCCAGCACACTGGGTTCTAGTCCCGGTCGGGGCACCGGATTCTGTCCCGGTTGCCCCTCTTCCAGGCCAGCTCTCTGCTGTGGCCAGGGAGTGCAGTGGAGGATGGCCCAAGTGCTTGGGCCCTGCACCCCATGGGAGACCAGGAGAAGCACCTGGCTCCTGCCATCGGATCAGCATGGTGCGCCGGCCGCAGCGCACTGGCCGTGGCAGCCATTGGAGGGTGAACCAATGGCAAAGGAAGACCTTTCTCTCTGTCTCTCTCTCTCACTGTCCACTCTGCCTGTCAAAAAAAAAAAAAAATGCAGGTAGTTAAGATAAAAGTAATGGGGTGAGGGTGGGGGGCGTTGCCGTGCAGTGGATTCAGATACCACTTGGGACTTCTGTGTCCCACAGTAGAGTGCTACTGATCCAGCTCCCCTAGCTATTGCCCCTGGGAAAGCAGCAGATGATGCCCCAAGTGCTTGGACCCCTGCCACCAATGTGGGAGACCTGGATGCAGTTCCTGGCTCCTGTCTTTGCCCTGGACTAGCCTTATCCATTGTGGCTTTTTGAGGAGTGAAGCAGTGGCTGGAAGATTCTCTCTCTCTCTTTCTCGCTGTCGCTCTCTCTCCCTCTGTAATTGCCTTTCAAATAAATAAATATATATTTTTTTAAAAAAAGTGTAAGGAGGGAGTGAGGGTAGGTTATGAAATATCATGCTCTTAAAACTGTATGTATGAAATACATGAAATTTATTCCATTTATATAAATTATTAAAAAAGTATAAAGAGTGACATTAGGTATCCTATATTCTGAGTTATATAATTGCATTTGCTGATAATGGAAGTGTTTGCATGAAATATTTTTATTTATTTATTTATTGACAGGCAGAGTGGACAGTGAGAGAGAGAGACAGAGAGAAAGGTCTTCCTTTGCCATTGGTTCACCCTCCAATGGCCGCCGCGGCTGGCACGCTGCGGCCAGCGCACTGCGCTGATCCAATGGCAGGAGCCAGGTACTTCTCCTGGTCTCCCATGGGGTGCAGGGCCCAAGCACTTGGGCCATCCTCCACTGCACTCCCTGGCCACAGCAGAGAGCTGGCCTGGAAGAGGGGCAACCGGGACAGAATCCGGCGCCCCGACCGGGACTAGAACCTGGTGTGCTGGCGTCGCAAGGCGAAGGATTAGCCCAGTGAGCCGCGGCGCCGGCCGTGCATAGAATATTTTAAGATGTAGTTTTTGTAATGAGGCTGGAAAAGGAGATTGTTGCCAAATTTTGGAGGTCCTTCAACATTACCCTCAGGGCTGGATTCAATGCAACAGACAAATGAGTAACCATCAAACTTTTTAAACTGAAATAAAATTATTGGATCCAATTTATGTTTTAATTGCTTTACTTTAATGTCCCTGTTGCTTATGTATTTTAATTTAGGTGTGAGATTTCTCTTTGGTTTTGCTGTTGTTGTCAATCTGCAGTCATTTTGGCTAGCTGGCTTTGTTTTGATTTTGTTTCACATTCTGTTGTTGTTTTTCCTAATTACAGACTCTGAATTTCCTTTGAAGTCAATCTGAGATCCAAGCTGGACAGTAGCACAGCACCTTCAAAGAGTTTTCCCTGCTACGTTTGTAAAACTAAAAAAATCTGGTGGCTGTGGGAGATCCTCTCGCTGAATAGGTCTTTTCCAGACTCCAGCTGCTGGAGTAGAGGGTTTACAGAATCAAGAATCCCCGAGACTATAATGTCTTGACTTGCTCTGGAAGGTTAGATCATGGTACATTGGCTTCAATTGCATTGTCCAACACCATGTTCTTGTTTGGGGGCTTAAATTTAGAGCTCCTTTAGTCTCTGCTGCTATACCTTGGGACTTTTCCAAATCAACAGTCTGCTTCCTTTCAAAGGTTAGAAAAAAAAATAGCAGAAATATTTTTACAGTTTTCCCTTTGTAAGTGGAATAATGCACACCAACTCAGAGATGCCAAACAAAATCCAAAACTGTCCTATTGCAATGAAGCAATACTGTGGCCTACTGAATGATCTGTCTTATATATGTTTTCTCAGAAAATGAAGATTTACTCAAGAAACTCTAGATGGAATTGAAGCTGGTTCTTCTCTCCTTTTTTTGGTCTAAATATTTACATACTTTGATACATTGCTATAGTTATAATAGCTAAGACTTTCAACAGAAATGAGTAACTTTTATGGTTAAGTTGTTTATGTTGGAAATAATGCTATTATATGATTGAAAGGAAATATAAGTGTAACCTACCATGTAGTATCAGTTTCTGAAAGGTTTACTGTCTAAAATATTTAAAATTTGTTGGAGACCATACAAATCGAAGCTAATAGGAGTAATTATAGGGCCCAAATCCAAGAACCCTTTCACTCACATAAACTGTTTCTTAAAACATAGAATTTAACATCAGTCTCATGTAGGATATCCTGTTGCATTATTCAGAGTGGCTTTCAACCAATGGCTGTTTTTTAACTTTATTAAAAGATTCTAAATCCCTGTTTCTCTTACTTTCAAGTGTCTATATATTTTGTGGCACTTTCTTATTAATGCTGTTGTTTTAAAATGAGGTCCAGAGACCCTGATCTCAGCAAATATCTTGGTGCATATACTTTAGCTTTGGGGCAAGTACAGCTTAATATTCATAACTCTTGGAATTGCAGAAGCAGAAAGTGAAGAGAATCACTGTGATTCCCAAGCTTTAGGTACTGGGGCTAAATAGCTGATGTGAACAACTTATCAGGGGATTGGCGACATTATTAAAGTATCATGTAACAGCCAGATCACTCTGAGTTTCAAAAATCCACAGGAAGAAAAATTCTAGTTTTAGTTGACATTTCAATAAAATATAGCTAAGAAGAAAATGCCTTGTATCAAGAGCTCTCAATGGGCTAGGTTTGAGCAAAACAATAAAGCAGAGATAAATCAGTAAAATAAAAACAGTTCCTAGCAATGATACTTGAATCTGAAAGTCAATTAAGGCAATTCTGAAGGTAGAATTAAGCCATTGTCTCAGAAGTTTAAAGGATAAACCAAGTCAGTAAGACACTTGTGTGCAGTAATACTTCCACTCTCAGAGCTTTTATCGCTTTCTATTCATAATGTTCATGAAAATGACTGAAGACACCAACACATTTTTTTAAATTAATTAATTTATTTATTTTGGCAGGCAGAGTTAGACAGTGAGAGAGAGAGAGAGAGAGACAGAGACAGAGACAGAGTGAAAGGTCTTCCTTCTCCGTTGGTTCATCCCTCAAATGGCTGCTACGGCCGGCACACTGTGGCCGGTGCACCAAGCCGATCCGAAGCCAGGAGTCAGGTGCTTCTCCCTGGTCTCCCATGCGGGTGCAGGGCCCAAGCACCTGGGCCATCCTCCACTGCCTTCCTGGGCCACAGCAGAGAGCTGGACTGGAAGAGGAGCAACCAGGACTAGAACCCGGGGTGCTGGCATCACAGGCGGAGGATTAGCCTAGTGAGCCATGGCGCCGGCAGACGACATCACATTTTTAAAACTATTTTTTCCATTTCAAAAAATTAATATTATATAATAGGTATTACAGTTATAGCACAAGTAAGAATAGCAAACATTTTGTGGGTTTTTAGAGATATGGGCAATCTTTTTTTCTGAAAAAGCTACAAATTAGCTCTCTACGTTGGAGCAAGAATATTTCATAGCAAATCAAGAAATGTTAAAAATGTGTATGTATATTTCTGCCCTTCTATTTTTGCATTTCTGCTAATATTTTATCCAAGAGCTGTGTATGATTAAATATAATTATGTAATACACAATATCATACACTTTTTGGAAATCCAATTATCAATAATGGAATAAATAAATGGCTTGACTATGCTATAAAATAGAACACTGAAAAGAGATTTTCAATTTTGTGAGAAAAAGATAACTTTTAGAATTCCTATGAGTGTTCTCCAATACCAAATATCCTATCCCAGTGTGGAGAACTCTGGACTAAGAATGACCAGGGAGACTTAATTCCAGCAGTTAAACTGAAGCTCAGAAGTAAAAAAACAGCAAAAGATTTTACCCAACTGGGTAAAATCAACAAAACAAAATAAAGCAGAAAAAGGTTTCAGAGTACAACTGAACAAAACGAAAAAGAATTGAGTTGCAGCATTGTAGACCCAAACAATACATGATAGTGTAGGCAACTTTTCTATAGAAATCTACACTAAGAAACATCTGATGAAGCTTTAAATTTAGAGATAAAACAAGTGTTCTTCAGTCAAAAAAGTGTTAAGTATATGTGTGTATGCACACACATACACACACATATAGATGTATAAATAATAAGAGTTAATATCACAGTGGTATCGCACTTTTACTAAACCAAATCCAATGCCAGAAGCCATCAGAAAACAAGGGAGCAAATGTTCGCAACATATTATTGGAATGAGTGTAACTAAAACTTATTACACACAACCTAGTTGTCAAGCCAATATTAGGGCAGCAAAAGATGAGGCCTTTTCTTTTTTCTTAAAAAAAAAAAAAAAAGGAGCCACAACAACACAAAACATCAGGGAATATACAAGCCATGAGCATTTCCTAAATAAAAGCTAGAAAGCAGTTGCTGTTAAAAGATGTTTGACGGGAGATGCTGGGATAAAGGATCAAAGGCTTCTCTCCTCTCTCGGAGAGAGACAGGCAGGAACTCCACAGCAATGAGGAAAAGGAAGCATGATTCAGAAAGTGTGCTCAGACCGGTTCTCATTCAACTATAAAGGAAACAGAAAGACGTGGGGGAAATCCACCAGGTATGAACCTTCTGGAGAAAAACAAAAACAAAATCAATCAGGCAAAAGGAACACAAAAACTGCTTAATGACTACTTAATGAGATCCTGTCCCAAGATATGAATTTTTTAAAAAGTTCAGAACTGTATAACAAAAGAATTGACGAGTTTTTTTTTTTTCCAGTGTGACAGGATTGCCTTTTTTTTTTCTTCTTTTTTTAAGACTTATTTTATTTACTTATTTGAATGGCAGAATGATAGAGAGGGAAAAAGGAAAGAGAGAGAAACAAAGAGAGTGAGAGACAGGGAAAGAGAAGCAGAGAGAGAGAAATCTTTCATCTGCTGGTTCACTTGCCGAAAATACCTGCAACAGCCAGGTCTAGGAAACATGGAAGCCAGGAGCCTGGAACTCGATTTGCGATTCTCATGTGGGTGGCAGGGATTCAAATACATGGGCCATCATTCACTGCCTTCCGAGATGCATTATCAGGGAGCTGGATCAGAACAGAGCAGCCAGGATCTGAACCAGCACTCCAAATGTGTACATCACAGCTTAACCTGTGCATCACAGCTTAACCTGCTGCACCACAGCTACCACCTCTGGCAGCAAGTTTTGATGTACTAAAATAAAAACACAGTTAGGAATATAAAACTCCCAGAAAATTCACAATGATTTGACACACACACACACACACATATACACACACAGTGTAACTCACAATTTTCCAAAGGACTCGATGCTCTGGGAAAATCCTGTTGGACCAGCCTGCTAAATGATATCATGAAAGACTTTGCAGTTACTGCTCCTTTTTCCTATGGAGAAGTCATCAAGACTGCAGAGTCCAAGACAGGTAGCCCTTGGTTCCTTTTTGCTTTTGTTTTTGTTTTTAGATTAATTTATTTATTTGAGAGGTAAAGTTACAGACAGAGAGAGGGAAAGACAGACAGAGAGGTTTCACATCCTTCCATCTGCTGGTTCGCTCCCCAAATGATCACAACTGCTGGAGATGCGCCCATCCAAAGCCAGGAGCCTGGAGCGTCCTCCAGGTCTCCCATGCAGGTGCAGGGGCCCAAGCACTTGGGCCATCGTCTACTACTTTCCCAGACCATAAGCAGAGAGCTGGATCAGAAGAGGAGCAGCCAGGACTCAGACCAGTGCCCATATGGGATGCTGGCACTGCAGGAGGAGGCTTAGCCCACTACCACAGTGCCAGCCCCAGCCCCGGTTCTTTAACAGATTGGATCAGGAAAGGAAATATGGGAACATTTTTGAATACTTATTTCTTTTTTATTTATTTATTTATTTATTTGAAAGTCAGAATTACACAGAGAGAGGAGGGCTGATAGAGAGAGAGAGGTCTTCCATCCAATGGTTCACTCCCTAATTGGCCTCAATGGCCGGACATGCGCCGATCCGAAGCCAGGAGCCAGGAGCTTCCTCCAGGTCTCCCACATGGGTGCAGGGGCCCAAGGACTTGGGCCTTCTTCTACTGCTTTCCCAGGCCATAGCAGAGAGCTGGATTGGAAGAGGGGCAGCCGGGACTAGAACTGGCGCCCACATGGAATAAATGCAAAAATATTCTAAATCTTGCACTACATTTTTATTTTTTCTGAATTTTACAATATCTCAAATTAAACCTGGAAAGCATTCTCTTCGACAATATTGTCCATTAAACAGAGTAGGTCAATAAATTTTTGTTTCTTTTTGTGTTTTTTTTTTTCCCCAGAAACCTTTTATTTAAGGAATACAAACGTCATGCATTACACAAGTACAACTTTAGGAACATAGTGATTCTTTCCCACTGTACCCCTCCTCCCATCCATACTCCCACCCACCTTGCTCCTCCCTCTCCTATTCCCATTTTTATTTTTTTACTAAGATCTACTTCCAATTAAGTTTATACACCTATGATTAACTCTATACTAAGAAAAGAGTTCAACAAATAGCATAAAAAAAAAAAACCAACTCTTCCTCAACAGTTGAGATAAGGGCTTTGCATCACAAAGGTTCAATTTCACTTCTATAGATTATCTTTTAGGTTCTCTCTTAGTTATCACAGATCAGGAAGAACATATGGTATTTGTCCTTTGGGGACTAGCTTATTTCACTAGGTATGATGTTTTCCAGATTCCTCCATTTTTTGGCAAGCCACAGGATTTCATTTTTTATCACTGTGAAGTATTCCATGGTGTACATATCCCATAATTTCTTTATCCAATCTTCAGTTAATGGGCATTTGGGTTGATTCCATATCTTAGCTATTGCGAATTGAGCTGCGATAAACATGGGAGTACAGATAACTCTTTCATATGCTGATTTCATTTCCCTTGGGTAAATTCAGAGTGGGATGGCTGGATCATATGGTAGGTCTATATTTAGATTTCTGAGGTATCTCGATACTGTGTTCCACAGTGGCTATACTAGTTTACATTCCCACAACAGTGAATTAGGGTACCTTTTCCCCCACATCCTCGCCAGCATTTATTTGTTGATTTCTGTATGAAAGCCACTCTAACAGGGGTGAAGTGAATCCTCATTGTGGTTTTGATTTGCATTTCCCTGACTGCTAGTGATCCTGAGCATTTTTTCTTGTGTTTGTTGGTCATTTGGATTTCCTCTTTTGAAAAATGCCTATTTCAGTCCTTTGGTTGGAAGATCATTCACAGATCAGTGGGGTAAATGCTCATGCCAGACTGGGCCTGCAGCCTTATTGTTTTGGCCTGCATGTTATATTTTAATGTGATTTTAATTAACCAAACATGTTTAAAAGAGCTGAATTGTAGCCATTCAGTTGCTAGAGAAGTTCTGGAAGCATGGGGCTTGCTTTCCAAGTAACGCTGGACTATGCTGCCCCTGTACATGCAGCTGGGCTCTGCAGGTTGCAATGGTTTCACTTCTTAAACCCTGTGCTGGTGTGGAAGGGGGAAGACTCATAAGCAGTCCTCCTTGTCAGGACCATCTTTCTGCACAGGCGGCCTATGCAGTTGCATGGAGCTCCCAAATTTAGTGGCTTTTCTTGACACTTCATGACCTGTCCGCCCGCTGTGGATACAGAGTTTATATTCACTTTCCAACGATTGTTTGTTTTAAACTGACCGACTCCACTGCCATTTTATTTTCTTTTCTCTTTAATATTTGTTTATTCACTTATTTGATAGGTAGAATGACATAAAGAAAGACAAAGACAGAGACAGAGACAGAGATATTTTCCTTCTATTGCTTCACCCTTCAATTACATGCAACAATGCCATGACTGGATCACGCCAAAGCCAGGAGCCAAGAACACATCCTGGGTAACCCATATGGGTTCAAGGACCCAAGTACTCAGACTGTATTCACTGTCTTCAGAAGCACATTAGCGGGAAGCTGGGACGGAAGCAGAGTATCTAAGACTTGAACTAGAATTCTGACATGGGATGCAGCTGTCCCTATAGGGCACCTTAACCTGCTACATCACAATGCATACCCTGCCCTTCCTATCTCTTCCAAGATTCAGCCTGAATGTAAGACCCCAGGAAACCTTAACAGAGCTACCAGCTTAATTCAAGCCCCTCTTCTGGGCTCCTTTAGGCCAGATCCATTTCTGAAACAATGCTCACATTATGTTGAACATATTTGTGGATTACTCACACCAAAGCTGAGGACAGGGGGATATTGCACATGTGAACTATGGGCAGGCAGAGAAGAGGTTGAAAGCAGTAGTATGTAAGCCCCATAACAGCAGAGAAAGGGTCTTCTGTCATTCACTCACCCAGGCATAATGCACAAAGATGTGTTAATTTCCCACTCTGGACCATATCATAACCATGACATTTTGATTAATACCTTAGTGGTGATAAGGATAACATACCTGACCTCAAGGAGCTTGTATGTTAGTGCCCAGAACTATCAATAATTAGAGAATTAAAGTCTTGAAATCCAAATAAAAGTACCATCACTGAGACAGCTTAATTTTTATTTGTTTGTTTGTCTTCCCCTCATGGTTTGAAGATAAAGCAATCAATTTGTCACAAGGCAGGTGTAGAAAACCACATCGGCTAATTGTTTCCACCTAAAGATTTAAAGGTCAAAGCTAAGTTTAGGTGTGTGGCAGGCAGATGGGCTATGCAATTTTCACAACCGAGGTTCTTCTCTCAGGCGCTAAGATGGGGACAAAGTGGAGAAGGATAAAAGATGAATAAATACATAATTGCAATTAATTGTGGGCTGGAGAGATGGACAGATAAGCCAGGGAAGATTTCTGTAAAGAATATGAATTTGCTTAACATCATTCAACAACAACAGAAGACACACATGTGAGGGAAGCCTAAAGCAGGGTAAGGCGAGTCCGAGAACGATGAAATCTTCTAGGCTCTCCAAGAATTACATGTTGGGTTCTTCTTAGTTAAGATCACTGAGACAAGGCAAAGCTTTATTCACTCAGAAAGAGAAATCCTGCAACATGGAGCTTTGTTGTTGTTGCTGTCTTATACAGATGAAAGGACAAAAGAGAAACGAGGCAAAAAGGTGATAGGAGGTGGATGGGGTTGCTAAGGCAGAAGTTGACCTGAAGCAGTGACTGTCTAAAAAGAGCCATTTTTCATTTTTAGAGCTACTCATCTTTGTGAGAGCCCTGTAAGTGCATTGGAGGCTAAATTAATGCATTAGAGGTGGTCTTAATACTTCACAACAATGTTCGCTCCAGAGTTCTCTTTCCCTGCATTCTGAAATCTATGTGCTAACACCTGGAGTCCCTCATTATTACATGAAATATTTTTATGTATCAGTTCATTTTACAAAGAGATGCTCCAGTTATGCCTGTTATTTTTAAATCCTGGAAAATAAAGGATTAAGCTGGAAGTCTGAACCTTAAGTTCTAATATAAATTTTTTTTCCTTAAAAATAGTTCATGTGGCACTGTGGCATAGTAGGCTAAGCCTCCGCCTGTGGGGCTGGCATCCATATGGGTGACGATTCATGTCCTGGCTACTCCTTTTCTGATCCAGCTCTCTGCTTATGGGCTAGGAAAGCAGTGGAAGATGGGCCAAGTGCTTGGGCCCCTGAACCCACGTGGGAGACCCAGAAGAAACTCCTGGCTTCAGACTGCCCCAGCTCTAGCAGTTTGGGGAGCAAACCAGCAGGTGGAAGACCTTTCTCTCTGTCTCTCCCTCTCTCTTTCTGTAACTTTAACTCTCAAATAAATAAATAGAACCTTTTTTAAAAAATAGTTTATATTGGGGCCAGCATTGTGGAATAGTGGGTTAAGGCATTGCAAAACTGGCATCTCATGTGAATACTGGTTCAAGTCTTGGCTGCACCAATTTGGATCCAGACCCCTGCTAATGTGCCTAGGAAAGCAGCAGAAGATGGCCCAAGTACTCAGGCCCCTGCTGCATGAGTGGGAGACCTAGATACAGTTCCTGGCTCCTGGCTTTTGCCTGACCCAGCCCCAGCTGTTGCAGCCATTTGAAGAGTAACCAGCAGAGATCTCTCTCTCCCCCCCATCTCTTCTTCTCTGTAACTCTGACTTTAAAATAACATAAATAAGTCTTTTTTAAATACCAGTCATATCATTACAAAAATATAACTAACAGAAGAAAATATGGAATAGTAAATATTTTTTTTTGACAGGCAGAGTGGACAGTGAGAGAGAGAGACAGAGAGAAAGGTCTTCCTTTTGCCGTTGGTTCACCCTCCAAGGGCCGCCGCGGCCGGCGCGCTGAGGCCAGCGCACCGCGCTGATCCGACGGCAGGAGCCAGGTGCTTATCCTGGTCTCCCATGGGGTGCAGGGCCCAAGCACTTGGGCCATCCTCCACTGCACTCCCTGGCCACAGCAGAGAGCTGGCCTGGAAGAGGGGCAACCGGGACAGAATCCAGCACCCCGACCGGGACTAGAACCAGGTGTGCCGGCGTCGCAAGGCGGAGGATTAGCCTAGTGAGCCGCGGCGCCGGCCAATATTTTTTAATTCTATTCTTTTTTCATACATTTTGGTTTAAGTTTTTCCAGACTTCGATGAAGAATTAAAAAAATACTTTCTTTTGCTAATATGTACTCATGTATATCAACAACTGAAGATGTCCAGAGTTGTATTGTATTTTATTCAATATAAAATGATCTATCTAACTAATTTCTACACTTGAACATTAGACTGCTAAAATTTATGTTTCATGTAACTAACACTGTGACATGAATCCTTTTAGTAATCTTATGTGAAACTCTGGATACTTTGGTTGACAATTTCATAGAGCTCAAGTGTCTTCTGGACCTGCTCCAGTGTTCTCAATTTCACTTTTAGTAACATTGTTTGGTTTTAATCTCCACACTTTGAAAGAGAGGGTTAATATCTACATGCACAGGCCTGCACCAAGGAGCACTGCTATTTTCTTTGTCTAAATGGCAATCCGTGGAAACCTTCCTGTCATTCATGTTATGAAAGCACTCGACATAAACAAGCATGTGGTGAAACTTATCAATTATATTCAAATCTCTGTATGGTAACTGAGAACACAGATGATAGGGAGCAGGCATTTAGCGCAGAGGTGCAGACACCCATTTCAGTGTCTGAATTTATTTATTTATTTTTATTTATTTATTTATTTTTAATGTTAATGTTTTTGACCGGCAGAGTGGACAGTGAGAGAGAGAGACAGAGAGAAAGGTCTTCCTTTTTCCGTTGGTTCACTCCCCAGTGGTCACAGCGGCTGGCATGCTGTGGCCTGCGCATCGTGCTGATCCGAAGCCAGGAGCCAGGTGCTTATCCTGGTCTCCCATGCGGGTGCAGGGCCCAAGGACTTGGGTCATCCTCTGTCAGTGTCTGAATTTAGTTCCCAGTTCTAGCTCCCGATTCCAGCTTGTTGCTAATACAGATCCTTGGAGGCAGTGATGATGGCTCAACTAATTGGGTTTCTAATATCCACCTGGGAGACCTGGATTGTATTCCCAGATCCTGGGTTCAGCCCACCCAACCTCTCATTACAAGATTTTGTGGAGTGAATCAACAAATAGAAATTCTCTCTCTCTCTCTTTCTCTCTCTCTCTCTCTCTTCATCCCCAACTCTTTCTCCCTCTCCCACTCTCCTTCTCTCCCTCCCCCACTCAAATAAATAAAAATGAAAAAATTAAAAGAACACAGCTGGTATATCCAGATCCCCTAGGTTCAAGTCCTGCCCTTGCCTTACGTGGCTCTATAATGTTGGTTAGCTTATTCTTCTCTATGTGCCTCTGTTTCTGCATTTTAAAAGTGGGAGTAATAATGGAATCAACCCAATAGACTTATAAAGAAGGTTGAATGAATCAATTTATTTATATATTTATATATTTATATATATATATTTATATATTTCTATATATATTTATTTATATATCTAACAACCTTGCAACCATGTTTTCCCTAGGGTTGGCCTTTGTTTCTCAATAAAGCTACTCACACAAGTCCTCTACCTTTGTGTATTATATTCAGCCCCCTGTATGTGATATTTCAATATTTAAAACAGTGGAACTTGATAAGGCATTCACATTATGAATCAAAAAAGCAAACAGATTTCCCTCACAATTTCAAAAAAATTTATTTATTTATTTATTTGAATAGCACAGATACAGAGAGGCAGCGGGAAACAGACTCCTTCATTTGCTGATTCACAAATTGATCATGTCATGAAATCCTATAAAGCGTTGTAGAAATTGTCCTGGGTGTTGCCTCCCTCAGCCCTAAGTGAGTCCTTAGAATTGCCCCTATAATAAGACAAAGGTGGCCCCAGGAAAAGAAAGCATCATCTCAATGCTTCCAGTATGGATAGACAATGAAGGTTCATCAATATCTGGACAAGTTGTAAGGTAGTGAAATCTACATTTGGTCAAACAGAGACTGTTCCAGGAACAATGGATTAGTTTTCATTAATCTCTAGTAAGGAAGAATTAAATATTTCTGATAATAATGAAATTTATTTTGAGTTCAGCATCCTAATCCAACCCATTTTTTTGCTTTCAAATACTCCAAAAGAGTGGATTGTATCTATTTTATGAAAACTTGGGTGTATAAAATGGAAAAAATAAACAATGAAGCAGAATCCCTTACAAAAGCTTCCAAGCAAGAATTTTTAGTGTGTGAGATGGCATAAACCAACTGATAAATCCATCAGGAACCCATTGTTGCCTTCTCCTGGTGCAGTCTACTCTGTACATGTTTAAAAAATTGATGCCAGTATGAATTAACAAGATAAAACCATGACTTTTGACTATAGTGGTCTCCCTGTATCCACAAGAGATACATTCCAAGATCCCCATGTTTCCTGACATCTCAGTAAATCCCTGTGTGTACTTGGTTTTTCCTCTATGTACATTCTTGTGATAAAGTTTAATTTAAAAGTTAGGCACAGTAAAAGATTACCAACAACAATAATAAAACAGCGGTTATAAAAATATGCCATAATAAAAGCTATCTACAAATGTGGCCTCTGTTTCTCTCAAAATACTTTCTTGTACAGCCCTTTCTCTTAACAGAGACGATGCACTGTTACTATAACCAGGGAAGAGAACCACAGTGGGGGAGTGGGGGCTATTGTCTTCTCTTTATGTAGTGCCTACCCCTACCCAAGTGTTTTTTCGGTAAAATCATCCATTAATTTCTCCATAGTATTTATGGTAATTTATAATTCATTGGTGTGCTTGTTAACATCTTCATTGTCTCTTATGCTTTGTAATGTTTGTTTAGAGGACAGACGACATTTTCATGTTCAAATGTAGAGCTAAGTTTAGATGATCCTCAGTGTACAATGGCTGGACTTATCAGTTACTTTTACATTATGCAAAAGTGCTACAGGTTCCATAGCAATTGTACTTTCTATTTTAATTTTGACATTTTTCTTGATAGTTCCATACCATGTGACCCTCTCTCACAGTGCTGGGCAGTGGCATCAGCATCCAATCACAGCTGTCAGTTAGCCTTATGAATACTGGAACAAAGAACTGACACTCTACAGTACTATTTTGCCAAGCCATGATGTTAGTAGGTTAGATGTGTTAAATGTATTCCAATGTGATAGTTTTAACTTAATCAGGTCAGAACCTGTTCATAAGTCTAGAACCATCTTTACATAATAATTACTCTGTTGCTATTAATAAATAAATCAATCTAGTTCAATTCCTTCATGCTGCATTTACAGATAAGGAAATGATAGCTAATAATGTCATGAAGAACATGATCCTGTTCATTGGCAACATCCAGGAGTACTAGTTTCCTAATACTTAAGAGTTGTTATTTTTCTCTTCCTTGACAATTTGCCTCTTTCTATAAATCAAAAAATTGGCTCTTATCTCTCATTATACATTAAAATCACCTAGAAAGCTTTATAAGATCTTGACACCTGAACCACACTACTGAGAATCAGTACACTGAAAGTTCTCTGGTAGATTCTCAAGTGCACTGAAGTTGAGAACAATTGTTTAACATAGATACAAGTATGGACAAAAAGGAGGGCAAAAGAGGCCCGGTATTTGCATTTCACTTAAGAACAAATGAAAAAGGCAAACCATGTTTTCAGAAAGCTTATTTGGCAGCGTGTAGGATGGTTTTGGGTAGAGGCTGAAGGATGACCACAACCAGTTACATGTACAGTACATTGAATAAGAAATAAGAAAGACCAGAACTCAGGTGGTAGTTGTGTCAATGGCATGGAGTGAATATGAAGAATATATAAGACTCTTGGGGAAATAACTCTACAAAATTTGGGAACTGATTGGATCTGAATGCAACAGGGGAGAAAAACTCCAGGGTCTTGACAACTGTGCCTAGCCTGATTCCAAGAGTAATTTGTTACCCACATGGGGTAAATTAACACTTTGAATGACAGTGTATCAATTTGCAAATTACTTCTTTCAGAGCATTAATGACTGAAGAGTATAATCACCATGGCATTATTTTTATTGGCATTAGCATTAATAAATATTTCATGAGCAACCAAACATTACAGTGACTACACTTTGAAGAATAGATGTTGTTCCAAAATATGAAATCCAGACCTTAGGCTATCACCAGTACCAAAATTTCACTAAATATTTATAAATAAAATAGCAATTCATTTGAGCAGAAGATTAATTAAGATGAGTTGCAATTATGCTTAATGTTAAATAGTTTTGTTTGTGTGGTTATACCTTGGAGGTCTTGAAGAACTGAGCAGCAGGAACTCTAACAACAATTTAGCTGTAACATTGAGGGAGTTTCATAAACTCTCAGCCTCAGTCACCTTAACTGTAAACTGAAAAAAATAATTTTTTCCTACCTGATAGTAATAGTGCCAAACAGATTTCTCCACTCCCTTACTGTGTTTTCAAATTAAAAACTACAGAAGGAGCACTGGAGAAGTCCATATAGGATACAATATGTGTAAGATCTGAATGTCCCTCCCAAAATTTATATGTTAAAAATATTATCCCTAAGGTGAGGGTATCCCAAGGTATTAGATGATGGTGCATTTGGAAGGCAAAAATTTCATAAATGGAGTTAATGCCCTTACAAAATGGGTCCAAGGGAACTAATGTTTCCCTTCCTTTATGCAAGGACAATGTAAGAAGTTTCCAGCTATGAACTGGGGAGCCAGCCATTCCCAGCTTCCCAACCTACCAGTGCCTTGATGCTGGACTTCCCAGCCTATGAGACGATGCACTCTTGTTGCTTATAAACTACACAATTTATGGTATTTTGTTATAGTAACCTAAACTAAGATAATGTGAGAATTAGATTAAGTAATATCTACTTTTCTTTCAAAGTCTAGAGTTCAAAATTCAATATTATGGAATAGAACATTTTCAGGAGAATGAGTATAACAAGACATCAAGGAAAGCTATCTATTGAATTTCAACAAAATTGAAGATACAGTGACATGAATTTAAGAAGAGAAGAGAAAGAGCCTGGAAATTATTTCTTCATCAACCACTGATTGTAAGAAAGCAACTAAAGCTTTATGGGGATAGTGTAAGGCCTTTAAATCACAGTCAAAATGTTTTGAGTCATTTTGCTGGCATTTTCAAATGTAGGAATCTATGTCTTTGTTTGATGGGAATGTTTAAGAGAATTTATAAGAGAAGTCTTCTGCTGTATACAAGTGCAAGGGGTGCAATAAAGGAGCCACTTTATTTTGTGGCATTTCTGCAGATCCCTTTTCCATCATGCCTGTGTAGGGATGTAAGTAAAATAAATTAATGATTTAGTAGGATTGAATTGATGAAGTGCAGCAATAAAGATTTCCAGGTACAGGAATAATTCAGCCTTTTATTTTAAGCCTCTGAAAAGCTTTAACCCCAGAGAGAAATAGACACACCATCAGCAAGCCCATAGAAAATGCCTTCACACCACTGAAAACGGCTCTGCCAAGTTTCTCAAGGAATTATGAAGTGAACCAGACAAAATAAGCCAAGCTATCAAACATCAGCAAGGCAGTCCGAGCGAGCGGCTGGTGAACACCATTTCCCAGACACATCAGACACATGTTGTATATATAAGCAAGCCAGTTGAGTATACAAAATGCAAATACAAAAAGATAAAAATCTTAGTATTAGGACCACTGCTACAATAGAGTTATCTGAAAGAGAAAAAAAAAGGTGAAAATGGAATTCATTAAGGCATTACAGTAGCAGTTACCTAATAGGAATAGCAGAATGAATTGAAGTTATTCAGTTTTCATGAAATAAATAGCTCAAGAGATATATTTTTAAATTTTTTATAAGTTATTTAGGATACAGGGAGGATTGTGAGGGAGTGAGAGAATGGGGGGAGGGAGGGGGAGAGAGAGACAGAGAGAGAGAGAGAGAGAGGGACTCCATCCATTAGTTCATGCCCCAAATGTTCCTCTTCCCCATCCAAAACTGTGCCAAGGCCAAAGTCAGGAAATAGGAATTCAATCCAGGCCTTCAACAGGAGTGGCAGGAACCCAACAACTTGAGCCATCACTGCTGCTGCCCAGTGTATATATTAGAAAGAAACTGGAATCAGGAGCCAGAAGTTGGTATTGGGACCACATCTCAACTTATGTCTCTACCACTAGGTCAAATGCCCACCCCCCCATAAATATTTATTGAGCTTCTACTAATGTCCCTGGTGAGGCTTACATCCTAGAGAAAGAAAAATGCAATTAATACAGTAAGTTAAACAATATGTTAAAGGGAATAAGCAATGAATTTTTTAAAAAGAGTGATAATCTGATGCTTAGGCTTCACTCAGAGGAGGAAGGAGATGGAATAATCTAGATAAAAGTCACCTAGAAATTGAAATGTGAGCAAAGACTTGAGAAATATGAGAGCTTTAGTGAACTGACAAGAAGGCAATACCAGTCAAAGGGAACAGCCAGAGCCAGGGATCTGAGATGAGAAAGAGGATAGATAGCTTGTTGAGGAATGGTCAAGACTCTGGTGTGGCTAAGTGGAAAATTCGAAGCAGCCAAGGAGGTCAAAGAACAGGGGACAGGGTGTAGATCAAATAATTAATCAGAGACCAGGAGCCTTCTGGGTGAAAGCTTTGACTTTTACTTGGATTTAGGCAGAGGACTGACATTTTTGACACAGAGGATTTAGAACTTCTGTGTTGAGAAGAAACTGGAGGTGCAGGAAGCTATTCCGAGTCTGTGGCAACAGAGGAAAAAGAGGGCAGCATGACTGTCATGAATATGTGCTCTGGGCTCATGGCCTATGTGTGGTCTGCTGTGTGCATGTACTTCCCCTGGTTGACTCAAATCCAAGTACACAGAACATGGTAGATTTTGAAAGAGATGAAGAGAATTGTCCAAACCTGGAAATTTTGCTCCTTTCTTTTAAAATATCTAATTCAAAGAATCATCTATCCATTTTCTTAGTTCAGATATTTTCCTTCCCCTCTGAATGTACAGCCATTCTCTTTTCTAGACTGAAATATAATTCCTTGCTTCCAAATACCACTGGTTTCTATTTGATAATATGTTTATGTTTCCAAGTCTACTGTCCTTGTCATGATTTTTGAGCCTAGTGTTTCTAGATCATTTAAGTCAATTCACTCATTCATTCCCACCTAGTCTTCCCCTTTTGCTGTTCTTTATTATTTTCCTTTTATAAATACTGACCATGCTTTAAGGCCTAGAGTCTTAAGTAAAATCTTCCTGGAATTATTAGAACTTTTCCTCATCTAAAGTTGAACAACACTTGGAGTGGACTTTGTTCTACCCATTACGTTGCCCACATCCCATACTGGAGTTCCTGAGTTTGAATCCTACCTCTGTTTGCAGTTCCAGCTTCCTACTTATGCAGACCCTAGGAGGCAGCAGGGGATGACCGGAGTAGTTGTGTTCCAGATTCCCACATGTAAGACCTGGACTGAGATCTAGATCCCTGGCTTTGACTTGGCCCAGCTCAGGTTTCTGGGCATTTGGGGAGTGAATCAGATTGGAAACTCTCCTCTCTCTCTGTTTCTTTCTCACTCTCTGTCTAATATATTAATACAATCTAAAAACTAACTAGCTAAATAACATCTTACAAGCCAGTTCTACACCACAGAATTCAGTCAATTGCTCACCACTTAATTGTGGAAGATAATATCTGACCTCACATGGGTTTCTGAAAGCTACCAATACCATATCCTGTATTGCTTTTATACTTATACATTGTACTGTGATGTGTGCTAACAAATTCGTGTGCACTTATAAACAGGCTGAACTATACTTCTAAAATTCTGGAGTGATATTTCTTTGGTTTGAAATTATGTTTATTCTTTTTTTATTTTTTCTTATTTTCTCAGTGAACACTAAATACACATGAAAAGAAAACTCACAGTCATCACCTAATTGTTACTAAATTCTTTTTTTTTCTTTCCTTTTTTTTTTTTTTTTGGACAGGCAGAGTGGACAGTGAGAGAAAGAGACAGAGAGAAAGGTCTTCCTTTACCGTTGGCTCACCCTCCAATGGCCGCCACGGCCTGCGCACCATGCTGATCTGAAGCCAGGAGCCAGGTGCTTCTCCTGGTCTTCCATGGGGTGCAGGGCCCAAGGACTTGGGCCATTCTCCACTGCACACCCGTGCCACAGCAGAGAGCTGGCCTGGAAGAGGAGCGACTGGGACAGAATCCGGCGCCCGGACCGGGACTAGAACCCAGGGTGCCGACGCTGCAGGGGGAGGATTAGCCTAGTGAGCTGCGGCACCAGCCTAATTGTTACTAAATTCTTAAAGTCATCACTTTTGCTACTCTTAATCTGTCTTCCAAAATTATCTTTTCCATTTTTACTGATCCTTTCCCAGCTTGTAAGCATGGCTAACTTGCCCACAATTACCCTTTCATCTATTTCCCTCTCCTAGTCCCTTAAAAGTCCATTTTCTTATTTCTGCTTCCTCAGTTTTCTCCCATTTCTTTGTGTCCACCATTCCACTGACAACAAACTAATATGTTACTTATGACCTCCTGATAGACAAATCAAGTGGACTGGTTTTAATGTTCATCATACTTAATCTTGCAGTAGTACTCAATGACAGTGACCATTGTCTTCTCCTTGACATTATTTTGTCTTCTAAGATGTTCTGGAGTGGGTGTTTATTTCAGTGATTAAGATGCTGCTTAGGACACCAACATCCATACCTTCCTGCCTTGTTCCAGCCCTGGCTCTTCTGATTCCAGTCCAGTTTTCTGTTAATGCATACTCCGAAAGGCAGCAAAAGATTGCTCAAGTACTTGAGCCCCTGCCGTCCAGGTTGAAGGCCTAGACAGAATTCTCTGCTGCTGGTTGTCAGCCTGGCAGGACTTTGGGAAGTGAACCAGTAGATGGAAGATCTCTCTCCATCTGTGTGTGTGTGTGTGTGTGTGTGTGTGTGTGTTTCTCTCTTTGTCTTTGAAATAAAATAAATAAATATTTTTAAGCTAATAAAATGTTCTAACTGGATTCTAGTCTTGTTTTCACCTCATGCATCCTCTATATTTGCCAGTACAATGATATTTCTCAATGTCTACATTATCCAAAACAAGTAGCCACTAGACACTGTGACTTCTTGGGCTGGAGAGATTCCATATTATATAGAGAGCCATATTAGATTATGCTTCAATATATTTGTCAACATTTTACTTCTTTTAGTGTTCATCTTTAGTACATGTGTGAGAGTATGTATATATATGTATATATAAAGTGGTTAATACAAGAGAGATAACTGAATGTTTAACTTCAATTTTGCTTTAAATAATTACATGTGCTCACTGGGATTAAACATGACAATAGGTCTGATCTGATTTCATCATCATTTAAAAAAAATCATCTATTATTTTTCACTTTATGTTTCTGTGTGGGAGCAAACTGTTGAAATCCTTACTTAATGTATACTAAGCTGATCTTCCGTATATTAAGATAATCGAAAATGAATCTTGATGTGAATGGAAGGGGAGAGGGAGTGGGAAAGGGGAGGGTAGTGGGTGGGAGGGACGGTATGTGGGGGAAGCCATTGTAATCCATAAATCGTACTTTGGAAATTTATATTCATTAAATAAAAGTTAAAAAAAAAAAAGCTGTTTGCTCCTCTCCCAGCGCCATATTGTGGGAGAGCAGATGCATAGAATAAGTCTTAATTCGAGTAACAGTCTAGTCCAAGTTGCTCCCCACAGGTACCTTTCTCTGAATGGAGGAGAGAACTTCCACTTTGATTATGGCCTAGTCAAAACAAGCTCAGAGTTTGTGAACTCAAGAGGCTTCCATAGCCTTAGCAGCTGATAACCAGAGCCTCAGGTGACTCCTGATGTCATAAATAAGAGTGTCAATTGTTAAATCAACAACGGGAGTCACTGTGTACCTGCTCCCCATGTAGGACCTCTGTCCTTAATGTGTTGTATTATGAGAATTAACTGTAAAACTAGTCTTTAAACAGTATTTTATACTTTGTGTAGGTGCAAACTGTTGAAATCTTTACTTTCTATAGAGTTGAACTTCTGTATATAAAGATAATTAAAATTAATCTTAATGAAGAATGGGATGGGAGAGGGAATAGGAGATGAGATGGTTTGTGGGTGAGAGGTTGGTTATGGAGGGAAGAAAGTTGTACTTTCAAAGTTTATATTTATTAAATAAAATTTTTCTATAAAAATGAAAAAAAATAATTACATGTGGCTAGTGGCTACAATATTGGATATAACAGTTCTGAAACATACACTAGGTTGGATGCCTCCCAAGTACCAAAAAGTTCTCAAACCTTAACATGACTCAGGGTTATAGCTTTTTGAAAAATGTTGATTCCAATGATTTATTCCATCCATCAATCAACTAATTAAAAGACTGAGGACCCATGGCTGTTACTCGTCTTTCTCCCGGAGACTTATGATGAGGGACTAAATGAGGAGATCATTTTTGTTTTTCTTTCAAGATGGACAGGAACCAAGACAGGATGATGATAATCATTTCCTTGGCTTAGAAAACTGTTTGATACATGGCAAACTCAACTCCAACCACCAATTCAGAGATTTACTGATGTTATGTTTTAAATAAAACCTTTTAGACACTTTTCTGCTCTCACATTTTTTAGTATGCTAAAACATAGAACTGGAAACGAAAAATCTTTCTCTACAAGTAATTTCAAGGGCAGAAGCCAAGATGGCACATGGTAGAAACATACAATCATCTCTAGGTCATTAAAAACATCATGTAAGTCACATAGGCAGAACAAATCTTTGTGGTTTGAACCCAGTAATATAAATTCTCAGTCTCTGGTGATCTAAAGGAACTAGTGGCCTAAAATTTAAAGTACAGATTCCCCGCCCTATTCTAGAAAAGCCTTTCAAGCTCTGGTCCCTCCCATTCTCCAGTTGTACCTCATATGTCTCTGCTAAAGGTCTTATCATCTTTCATCTTTTGCCAAGACATAGTAAATTACTTAGCACAGGAAATTTCTCCTTCACTGAGAATCTCCTATGTGATACCTACCTGTCTTGCATTTGTTCATTTAATCTCCACATAGTTTTCTGAGGCAAGCAGGTCATCCTTCACTTTCTTGATAAAGAAAGTGAGCCTTAGTTTAATTTACCCATTATTATATAACCAGTAATTTGTATGTTAGTAGGAATTCTACACTGAAACGGGATTGGTTATGCATAAAACAAGATGAACGGATTCTAAAAATTTAATCTGAGTAGAAAAAACCCTAATTACTCCAGTATGTTATATAATTTACTTAAACTACAAATTGCGTGTGAAAGTCCAATATGGCACATTTAACAGAATATATATGCGACTGAGAGAGGAAGAATAGGAATGGCATATGGATTTTTTTAATTTTTTTATTTTAATTTTTTATTTTTTGACAGGCAGAGTGGACAGTGAGAAAGACAGACAGAGAGAAAGGTCTTCCTTTGCCATTGGTTCACCTTCCAATGGCCACCGCAGCGCGCTGCAGCCGGCGCACCACACTGATCCGATGGCAGGAGTCAGGTACTTATCCTGGTCTCCCATGGGGTGCAGGGCCCAAGCACTTGGGCCATCCTCCACTGCACTCCCGGGCCACAGCAGAGAGCTGGCCTGGAAGAGGGGTAACCGGGACAGAATCCGGCACCCTGACCGGGACTAGAACCCGTTGTGCCGGCGCCGCAAGACGGAGGATTAGCTTAGTGAGCCGCGGTGCCAGCCTGGCATATGGATTTTTTAAAAAAGTAAATTAATGGGTTAAACAAGAGAGAGGTCTTGTATGAGTCATGATCTGGAGGATGGCAGAGGGGAGGAGAAAAAGTGAGAGAAGGAGCAAGTGACTGCATTGGAATACATTACCAACAGTAATTGTGAACTGTCCTCTGAGGCTTTTAAACAGGAACCTAAGACACATAGTAGTCATTACTGAATGCAAGCATGAGATTCAAAAATTTAAGCTTTAACAACATCCTCCTCATCACTCACTAACGTATTTATGTTCCACTAGGCTGCTCACTTGATGTCTTCAGTTTATGGTTTGCTCAGTGTTGACTTTCCAGTTGTCTGCTACATGATTATTTTTAAGTATTGTTTCTCCTAGAATCAAAGTTTCTGAATAGAAGAGCTGTTAGGTTCTTAGTTTTCTAGGTATATTCTACAATCAACTCATTCAACAAAATCATATCTCTATCTATATCTCGTAGATATTTCTGCTAGAAGCTATATTAAGTTCTTCATGAATATAAAATCTTTCTGGTCAGTATGAAGTAAGTCTTTGAAAGTCTGATTATTTATCATCAAAGCTCATAATGATTATTATGCTATTTACTCCTTATGTCTAGGGGAATAAAAATTTATGTTACCAAATGCAGATTGTTTTAATTATATAACCTCAGCCCATTATTGTAGGAAAACTACCTAAGAAAGATTAAGCTGTAGCCCTCAATACCAGTAGCTGATAATAGAATGGTCCTATACGCAAGACATCTGAACCATGTTAGATTATTCTTCAATATATTTGTCAACATTTTACTTCCTTTACTGTTCATCTTTACTGCATGTGTGAGAGTGTGTATGTTATGTATATATTTATATGTAGCACATATACATTTATGTATATATATTTATATATAATATTACATATATTTATTTATATGGATGGCCATAGGAGGATAAAAAATGATAAGCAGTCCAAAAAAAAAAAAAAACCAACATTCCTATTCTTTGTTGTTGTTGACTGATTAAGTCTGGTTCTAATACTGAGTGGAATTTCCAAACATGACCCTGGGGCAAGACAGAAAGCAAAAGCCAACATATTTCCCAAGGTATTAAAACTATCAGGAGGAAGTTCTAGTATTTCCTTAAACACACACAATGTAAAATTAATCAAGATATGATGTCATGCTTTATTGAAGTATTTATTTTCATTACAATTTGCACAGTTCTTCAAGGTCAAAATGACATTGGTCTTACTAGAAAATATGGGATTTGAGTTACATAAATCATTCTTTAGTGTTTAGAAAACAAACCATGAATTTTCATGAATTTGGAACACAACTCTAGGGACCAGATGGTATCAAAATTCAAAGATAAGTGACAATATTTCTTTTTTAAAGGCACCCTTGGAAAAAAAGTTAACTTTTGTGGTTATGTTGAAAAAAATGCAAAGACCAGTACAGCCTATCCTTTTTTCTTTAGAAGTTGTGGAGGCCTTTTTTTCAGCAGTGTGATTCCCTGACATCCCCCTACTCTGCCATTCTACTAAATTTCCTCTCACATCTTCTATACAGCCCCCTCCCACATACACAGGACAGAAGTGGAACAAGTGGAGAAGAAAATGATGAGAGTAATGCCGAGGGAAGACAGCAGCGTGTTTAACATCACAAGATCAGAGGGAGCCCAGAAGCAGAACCTAGAAAAATCCTTTCACAGCATGCAATATAGAACAAAAATCCCCAGAAAACTCAAATACTACTATTATCATGTTTCAAAACAAGAAAGCTAAGAAAGGTGACAAAAGGACCCAAGAAAGGATTGCACATACTTTCAGCCACCTGTGTGTCGGGTGGAAAGTTTTCATCAGAACCCTTTAATTCCTTCCTTTGAAGTATAAGCCCAATCAAGACAATAATATGTCCTTGAACCAAAATGAATCCTCTCTGATAGGCTATCACTCTGGGTGATAAACAAAGCTTTTAAAGACATAAACTAGCTCTGTAGGTGGCATTCACTCACTCCAAGGAAGCTTTTGATTAAAATAAAAATGTATGTAGGAGCAAAGTTGAATGAAGGCATTCAAAAAATTTTATTCCATTTGGGAGAAATAAACATGAAAATGAGACCTCTTCAATACACCTACAAGGGTAGACAAATTGATCAAACCAGGCAGTAAGAAAAAAAGGAGAAAGAACAACTTCCCTTCAACTGCTTGAAGATTTTTACTTTAGGAGAATAACCATCAAGCCTTGAACAACCTTTAAACAATTCTTTTCTGTAGTGTTTCCTAGTTGTTCAACAACAAATATGAACATCTGTTCAATGGGTTTTGCTAAGGAAGGTGAGAAGTAAACTGAAGTTAAAGGCAGCGTATGACTTTTCACCTAATGGCAATCTATTTGCAGGCAACCTATTCAGATGAAGAGATGAATACTGGTGCAAACCAAGTGAGAGAAACCAAAAAAATAAATTTAAAAAGGCAGGTGAGCTAGATATGGAAAAATGTTGGGAAACAAAGGGAAGCAATTGGGGCTGAATTTCAACATTAAGAAAAGAAGTTGTAAGGGTAAGAATTTCTTCTGATTCATATGACACCTGAAATAAAATTGGAGTCTTTTCCTGCCATTCAAAAAAATGAAAATATGGAGACTAGTTATTGGGTAATCCACAAAGAAAAGCAACTATAATTATTGTAAATAGCCTCATAGGAGAGTATTCTGTTGGAGGTTGAAAGTAACAGAAACAAAACTTTCTAAAGGTAGCTCTCACAAGGATATTTCAGGGCACACAGCTGAAACACAACTATTTTTCAGATTTCAGACTAGGTAAGAGAAATTCAGAACAGAGGATACCGTTAGTAAAGTCAGCATTTAATTTCTCAAAGAGTGTACTGAAAGAGGGTGCAGATATTGCCAAATCATTCATGTCAAGTTCTCCAAAATCACATTTTTAAAAGCACTCACATGCTTCTTTGGGAAGAGAGGGGTGGAATTTGATTAAATTCGGCTGAGTATGCTTAATTACTGTTTTTCTGTGAAAAATGAAATAAATTAAAACCATACACAGACCAGCATTTCTAAGCTACCACAACATTCTGCTTCTAGATCTGATGGTGGTGAGTCCAGCAAAGATGTTTCAATATGATTTTACTGTAGAGAAGATATTAAATAAGAGGTCTTATTTTTCATCTTAAACTTCTTTTAAAATTTTAATTTTAAACATTATAGAATTGTTGACATGTCAAATAAAGACATAGGATTTTAAAACTGATTTTCATGTTCTCTTCTCATTTATCATCTTGCTCTGTGAAAAAAGTCAGAACAATAAAAACACACCAAATGGAACTCAAATTCTTAAACAACTTAAATTATTATTTGAGGACAATCCCTCAAGCCATGTGCAATCAGATGTTAACAATTCTTGATTTGTATTAATGATAGGGAACTGGTAAGGCAAGAATAATTTAAATCAATATTCATTATTCAAATCTATTTAAGCCAACGATTTTCATTTTTGCCTTATCAAGCAATTCCTATATTTAAAACCAAAACAGCTAATGATCACTCACAAATAAACTAATAACTGATATTTCATGTTTTCCAACTAATATGTAATATACTTTATTGCTGAGAAAGTGCTAAATGATTGAAGAAAGCATGAAAAACATCTATAATTATTAATGTGCATGAGGAAATCATCAATAAATGTATTTAAGCAAACTTAACTGTTTCATTCAAAGACTTACATAGTTTCAGGATGATTGATTTTTCATCATGTATTATAAAGAATATCAATATGAATGAATACTCCACTTAAAATTTAAATGTCTTCCCTTCAAACATTTTTAGTATTTTTCTGCATTAATATATAGAAATTTGGGAAGTACAAATTACAAAAGAAAGAATAAAAATCACTAAGAGTCTCCTAATTTCATCAGTTAGAGGCAACACTACTGAGTAATAGTATATTTGAGAAAGGAGTCAGAGATTTTTTTTATAAAATTAGAGATTTACTATTAAAAAGTTATGTATTCTTACATATAGCATATTAATAGCTCATCTAAAATAGTTGTTGTGCCTAATAATTTTGTTTTTGTACTACATGGTCATAACTTTTTTTGAATTCACATCAATTGTTCTTTTTTCTTAATGGTTTCTTTCATTGCTTTTAAAGCTAAAAAGCTACTAAAGCTTTATATAAAAGGCAGTGGCCTGATCAGAGCTGTCCTTTGGAGTAGATTTTTTCAAACATTTAGTCCCAGGATCCCTATATGCTCTTACAACTCATTGAGAACTGAAAAAAATATATGTTTAGTCTCTATCATAGCTTCCATGTAAGAAATTAACACTACATTTTTATCTCATTAAAAGTCATAAGCCTATTATATATTAAAACAAAAGGCATTTTTGATAAATAATATTTTCCAAAACAAAAATTTTTTTTTTAATCTTTTATTTAATGAATATAAATTTCCAAAGTACGACTCATGTGTTACAATGGCTTCCCCCCCCATACCGTCCCTCCCACCCACAACCCTCCCCTTTCCCACTCCCTCTCCCCTTCCATTCACATCAAGATTCATTTTCGATTATCTTAATATACAGAAGATCAGCTTAGTATACCTTAAGTAAGTATTTCAACAGTTTGCTCCCACACAGAAACATAAAGTGAAAAATAATAGATGATTTTTTTTAAATGATGATGAAATCAGATCAGACCTATTGTCATGTTTAATCCCAGTGAGAGTCAAGTTGGGAATTGATAATTTCTTTCTTTCTTTTTTTTTTTTTTACAGAAGATCAGTTCAGTGTACATTAAGTAAAGATTTCAGTCGTTTGCACCCCCATAGAAACACAAAGTGAAATATATTGTTTGAGTACTCGTTATAGCATTAAGCCTCAGTGTACAGCACATTAAGGACAGAGATCCTACATGAGGAGTAAGTGCACAGTGACTCCTGTTGTTGACTTTACCAATTGACACTCCTGTTTATGGCATCAGTAATCTCCCTATGCACCAGTTATGAGTTTCCAAGGCTATGGAAGCCCCTTGAGTTTTCCGACTCTTATCTTGTTTAGACACGGTCATAGTCAAAGTGGAGGTTCTCTCCTCCCTTCAGAGAAAGGCACCTCCCTCTTTGAAGACCTGTTCTTTCCACTGGGATCTCACTCACAGAGATCTTTTTGCCAGAGTGTCTTGGCTTTCCATGCCTGAAATACTCTCATGGGCTTTTCAGCCAGATCCGAGTGCCTTTAGGGTTGATTCTGAGGCCAGAGTGCTATTTAGGACATCCGCCATTCTATGAGTCTGCTGAGTATCTCACTTCCCATGTTGGATCACTCTCCCCTTTATTTATTCTATCGGTTGGTGTTAGCAGATACTAGACTTGTTTATGTGCTCCCTTTGACTCTTAGTCCTTTCATTATGATCAATTGTGAACTGAAATTGATCACTTGCAGTAGTGAGATGGCATTGGCACATGCCACCTTGACAAAACAAAAATATTATTATTATTTTTTTGCACAGGCAGAGTTAGACAGGGAGAGAGACAGAGAGAAAGGTCTTCCTTTTTCCACTGGTTCACCCCCAGATGGCCCCCACGGCTGGCACACAGCACCGATCCAAAGCCAGAAGCCAGGTGCTTACTCCTGGTCTCCCATATGGGTGCAAGGCCCAAGCACTTGGGCCATCCTCCATTGCACTCCCGGGACACAGCAGAGAGCTGGACAGGAGGAGGAGCAACTGGGACCTAATCTGGCATCCCGACCGGGACCAGAACCCGGTGCGCAGGCGCCCCGGCTCATTATTTATATTTTTGCAAATGATTTTCACACCTGGTTTAACAGACGAGAGCAAGGTTCTGTTTTTTTTTTTTTCTTCCTTCAGTTTGTTGCAATTTCTTATTTACTTCACAAGGATAAGTTATTAGAAAAAGAGACTTGATAATAGCCTTTTCAAATAGCTATGGATATTCTTTGAATGTTATACATACAAATATTGTACACACACACACACCAGTTTTTTAAAGGTTAATTGCAACCAGGAATATTAAACAATGTCAATAAACTTTTTTTCCTATGGCATTAAAATCCATTGACCTATTTGCACTTTAAATGGTCTTTTACTCTTCCATGATTTTGAAACATTGTTCACTGGTCTTTGGGAAGTTTGGTTCCCTAAATTATACAGATCTTCCAAATGCTGACACATGTAATTATAAAATGTTTTAAAATGCATCCATTGCCGCTATTGCTGACTTTTTTTTAAAAACAAAGGTTTTGAGTAGTGGATATGCTTTCCAAAATTCTGATTTTCCCTTGAAAATTCAATATTTATTATTCTGAATAAATAGTTCTTTTCCTTGAAATGACAGACTCATTTCATCCATTTTTAAAAAAAGATCCATCAAATTAGGAAAAAAAAACATGGTTTATCCGTCATTAACTGTTTAAGGTAAAAAGAGACAAAAGCGACTTGGTCAGCTCACATGTCAGTCAGTGTTTTCCTCAAGATAACTCTTCCATTGTAGGAAGTAGGAAGTACCAAGGTAGGTAAGTGCTCTTCCAAAATTGTCAGGCAGGATATTTAGAAAGTCTCGTGCTTTTAGATCAAGATTCAGCACAATTAATAAGTACCTATCATTCTCAAAGATCTTTATAGAATTTCTATTAGCCTAAGAAATTCAAAATTGATTTTAAACTTCTATGTATTATAAGGTTCTAGGCAGATTCTGCAAACAATGGATGAAATATCAGAATGAGATCACATTTCAATAGCTACTACCATTAATGTAAATACTACTGGTCTGAAATAACAACATGAATTTTATATGTAATAAATCTATTTCTAACAACTTTTCTTGAGACTCTCAGTTAGAAAAACCCTCAATAAATATTTTCTTCTGAAGGATGTCAAAATGCTGAAGGATGTCAAAATGTAGAATGCCAAACAGGTTGGGAAGAAATACAAGATTTTTTTAAGATAAAGGAACATCTAAGAGATAGAGGGCATTTTGCCTAGTGGTTAAGACATCTGCCTTCCATATCAGAATACCTGATTTTGATTTGCAGCTCCAGCTCCTCACTCTAGCTTCCCACCAATGCAAACCTGATGTGGGACTGATGGTTCAAGTAGTTGCCTTCTTGCTACCTACAGGGGAGACCCAGATTGAGTTTTTGGCTCCTGGTTTACCCTGGCCACGGGTGAACCAGTGGATGGTGTTCTCTCTTTCCATCTTTCTCTCTGTCTCTCTGCCTCCAGAATAATAATTAAAATTTTAAAAATACACAGAATGAATTTTTGATCCTTGTCTAATTTTTACTATCTGAATATGTACATCTGATGTGTGTATGTGTATATCATTTTAATTTATATTACTAGATAAATGACAGTCTGAATAAAAAGTACACAATATTAAAAAAGAAAGTCCTTCAAAGTCTGATTACATTGTCCTTCACTAATTGTGCCCGACAATTTATTCAAATTTTGAAACCTTTTAAAATTATGCTTTATATCGTTTACAAAAAAAAAAAAAAACAGAAAATAAAAGGCTATGATATGAGTTACTGAGTTTCTTAAATATAGTTTTCCTTATATCTTCCTGGAATTCTAAATGATAAAAACCTTTCACTGGAATCTTAGCTGTATCTCAATGTTACTTCTTGTCTTTAATTTTTTTAAAAAAAATTGAGAATATGCAGATGGGTATGATTGAATTGAAAGAAAGAATGTTCAGTTTTTTATATTGACAGAATGGATAGACTTAAAAACCAGATGTTTTGATTCCCCATTCTCCTGGCCTTCGTTGTCCTACTTTTCAGGAAGTTGAGTCTAGATTCTGGGTATTTATGACCTAGTAGATTTGACAGTGATGTTTCCTGTATGACACGTATGTGTTTTAAGGTAATCATATTATTAGGGCATGAGAGAAAATTCTGATATTGAAAATACAATCGATAGTTTTATAAAAGCAATACATTTGCTCTCCAAATGGAGTGAAACACTCCTGTGATTTAAACCTAGCTCAAAACTAATTCTGAACTTTAGGTGTCAGTGTATAACCTTGTGAAAGATTTCCATCATTTGCATTTCCATGGTTCCATCCAAATTAGCTTTAAAACTTTGCTTCCAGTTAAGGTAGCATTTTACGTTCATTCTTTCTGATCTTCTACTGCAAAGATGGCATTGTGCAAAAATTTATATACAGAATCTATATTTCATATACACATTTCATAAATATATGAAAATAAGCAAGGTATAAACACAATCAGAGAGAAAGAGATCTGATCTCAAAACAAAATAAATGATTCTGTGGAATATACTAGGTAGGTACAACAGGTTGAAAGGTAGCTCAAGTTATGCGGCTCACTGGGTTCCAGATCTAGACAACGTCAAGACAGCTCAAAGTTTGTTTGCTGTGTTATGATGAGGATTCCACACAATGTGGGAGCCTGAGCTAATCTTAGTTCTTGAAACACACGTCTGGAATATTGTTTCCTAGTCACTAACCTCTGCTCCCAACTGTTCTTTGAAAGCAGAGTGGAGAGTGGCACATAATGAGGCTGAGTGAATGCAGTAATTTTCTCAGGTTCAGCCAGTGAGGTACAGAGCCCAGCTCAAGCTCAGTTATTTCTGATTCCAAAGTCTGGGCACTTAATTCTTTCTCCATCTTTTCTTCTCTGACTCTTACGCTGTTTTCACAAAATTTATTTTCTTTCACTTCTATTCTTGCTCCAAATTTGTATTTCTTAAACTTTCCTGAATCAAGAGGCACTTTTAGAGTTTGATAAAAACTACGGGTTCATTTCCAGGAAAAATGGATATAAAAGTAATTGTCAACATGTTTCAACTTCTCTGGCTTTACACTGAAATCTGGCATGTCACAATGTGTCATGTTTCTTCTAGTGATCTCATCAAGTCTAGTAAATTCAACAAGTACCTATTTGTGGTTGACTCTTATATCAAACACATCTGGTGCCCTGGGTCACAACTCTAAATGCCAGCTCTGTTTTCAGATGTGAATGGGGCAGAGAGTTCCTATGGGCTTCTGCCTATTCCATGTTGACCAAAATCAGCATCAAGCAATGCCGAAATACTTTTTTTGCACCAGGGTTTCTAGCTCAGAATACTGTGGATGTGAAGTAAGTCAGAGTACACTCAGCTTGGAAGTATGGAAGTAACACCCTAAGAAACAGCGTCAACCACTGTCACCTTTGAGGGAAATGTCGGGGGTCCTTGGATTAATGTCCCCACCTCCTGCCATTCTAATCAGATATGGGTGAAATTCTCCCTACATCTCATAGTGACAACCTCAGTAATGCCTTATACTGGCTTTCCCTCGCAGTCCGTCTGCCTGCTGCTCAGTGCTGCTCTCAGGGTGACCTCCCAAATAAACTAAATGCAAGTTATTGCTTCAGATCCTCCTTTCGCAGCAACTCTGTCGGAGCTAAAATAACTCTCAGATTTGTTTCTCTTGCCTTGATCTCTTTTGAAATCTCATCCTACAAGTCAAACTGTAAGAATATTTTAATTTTCTTGTGTGAGGTGAGGCCTCCATTGTTAGTACATTTCATTCACCTAACATCGCTTATCTTCTTTAGTGGCTTTATAAT
This sequence comes from Oryctolagus cuniculus, assembly GCF_051225735.1. Lineage (NCBI taxonomy): Eukaryota > Metazoa > Chordata > Mammalia > Lagomorpha > Leporidae > Oryctolagus > Oryctolagus cuniculus. The sequence continues at coordinate 150,165,413 of NC_142869.1, read as the reverse complement.
AAAGTAGTTTGCCAAGATAAAAATTTTGGGTATTACCCTTATCTCTCACCTCTTCTCATTCTCATATTCACCTAGTACTAAGTACCATCTGTTTGACCTTAGTTTATATACTGAGAATCTCATACCATCCACTATCTGCTTCTCTCTACTCCTACTGCCGTACTTTGGCAACCTTAGTTTCTAGATAATCTCTTAGCTCTCTGTGGTAGCAGCCACAAATCTGGTCACATTTCCTCCTTTCCCACTCCTTTATTCCCAGGATTTTTCCACTTTATTTGTCTAAATAATCTTTCTGAAACTCACTTCCTACACTTAACTTATTGCACATGGGATAAAATCTGAATTGCTTACAATGGAATAGCATCAACAACAATAACAACAACAAAGTGCAGTTTAACCGGAGTCCCTATTTTCAGCCTCATCTCTCTGTCCCTCCCATAAAAATAGCTTTTTATCCACATTGAATGTCCTTTTGTCTTTGGACATGATACAGTCTTTATCACTCCATATAATAGTAGATGCTCTTCTTTCTGCCTGACCATTCCTTGCTCCTCTCTAGTTAGCTGAAATCATGTTTCAAAAACTGGCTCAAATAATATTTCCGTCAAAATATCTGTTCCTCTCAAGCCTCAATCTTCTGCAACCCCAGACAATTTGCACATTTTCCTAAGCCTTCTCACATTGTATTTTAATGATTTGTTCACTTCTTTGTTTCGCTTGGCTTACAGTGTGCTATATAAATGCAGTGGCCAGCTCTGATTTATCTTGTCTTCCAGGGAATGGAAGAAAATCACCACTCAAAATACGTGAGGCCAACTTAACTAAGTGGTACTGAGAATATCAAGTAGAAAGTGGACATGGAATGAAAGCCCTGGGAAAAGAGGATGATGGAGTAAGGAGAGGATCTTTATAAACAGGCCGGTCAGGAGACATGAAGAATGATGAATGGAAAGAGAGCTCAGATAGGAAAGCCAGAAGTCATAAGAAAAATATCCATAGACAGAGGGCAAAGGGAAGATACAGGTAACAGAAGCATAAGTCCCAGTTGATGGATAATGCCAAAATTTAGGAAATACCTCACAGGTTATTGAGGCTAAATTTCCAAGGTACTGCAACTATTCATACAAACTGTTATAGTCCCTGGATTAACTTAGTGTAACATTTCAAATCATTTTTTATTATTGTGCACAAAAAAAAAAAAAACAACATGGATACAGTATCGGCAAGTGACTTAAATGATACTCTCTAGTTTGGAACTGTTTGATGAACCCCAATTTCCCTTTGGTGAATGTGGGTGTTCTAAGTTTGTGTCTCAGAAAGAATGTTGAGAATCAGCTTTTGAGTTAGAAATCTGATCTAAAAGCCAGAGTTAGAGTCCCACACCAAGTGGCAACAGGGTGTCCAAAACTCCCTGAAACTTTCACAAATGAAAAATGCATATGCTTCATCATACCTGTAACTTCAGAGGAATGAGTTTTAATTCATTGTGTTAATCCCACTCACCAGATTAGAGTAGGCAAAGAAAAGATATGCGCTCTTTTTTGGTTTTAATATAGAAGAAGACATGTTGGAGATATGTAAGTAATAATGTCCCGACTTCTTAAATTCATATAGAAAAGGATTGGCAATAATTCCAATAAAAAGAATTAAAATTTTTCCCTTGATACCAGTGCTCTTTTTCTGCTGTTCTGTAGTGATGTGATTGTTGGCTGTGTTACAGTTTGATGTTCTAGTAATCCTTTTTGATATATTACTAGTGATGATCTCTCTTAATATTTTCTGAGTACAGTATAACTATATTTATCTGTTCTTTATCTGTTCACATTTTCTGTCTGGCTGGGCTATTTTGCCACACATTTATCCTCTTGGGAGGAGGCAACTGGAATTCTCATGTCCATGTTATTGTCAGATTTTGCTACAAAAGTGTCAGGAAAACCTCATAGCAGTTATTCAGGGAATTCTTTCAGGATATAAGTGGTTCTACCAAAGATGTATATACAAAGCACATTCATATATTTCTACTTAATACACCACTAAGATTTCGATGTAAGATTTATTTATTTGAAAGACAGAGTTACAGGGTTGGGGGAGACAGGGAGAGAGAGAGAGAAATTTTCATCCTCTGGTTCACCCCTAGATGGCTGTAACAGCTGGAACTCATCCTTTCCGAAGCCAGGAGCCTCCTCCATGTCTCCCACATAACGGTTGCCACTGCCCAAGTACTTGAGCCATCTTCCACTACTTTCCCAGGCACATTAGCAGGGAGCTAGATGGGAAGTGGAGCAATTGGGACTCAAACCAGAGCCCATATTGGATGCCAGCATTGCAGGCAGAGGTTTTACGTGCTACACCACACCACAGTGCCAGTCCCAGTTTTGTTGTTTTCTAAGAGCATCTCATACGTGACTCACAAGAATATGATTTTAAAAAATCAGTATTTCTATGTGAGCTAGAGGCAACCAGAAGATACCAAAGGCAAACTGAAAAATGTCATGAACAGAACTTTTAGAGGCAGTGAGTACTGTTGACATGTTGTAAATATGAACTTAGGGAGTGACTTCATGATTTTTATTCTTCTCCCTTGAGGCTCAATATAGGATATTAATATTTCTTTTGTCAGAACATATATACATATACCAACTTCTCCCATTACCTTGTAACAGTTCTGAACCATAAACTATTCCTGAGAATTGATTCCACACTCCTTCAAATATGACTTTTCATAAGGCAAGTCCTTTAAAAATACAACATTTCATCTATTTCTCAGACTACATGTCAAATCAGTATCATGCAAACATAATACTTTTACTACTTTCTTAGAGCATGGTGTTGAGAGGGAAAAATTTAATATATCGGTGCGACATCTACATTAATGCAATGGTGCAATATTGAAACTGCTTTTATCTGCCACATTTCTCAAATGAAAGTGGCAGCTAAATTTTATGGTAGTTAAACTGTGAACCTTGCTCACAGTTTTGCCTACGTGGACGTGGCCCTTTGGTGTTATTAAGGCAATAGTCTTTATTCCGCATCTTAGACTTTAAAAGTTGCTATGGATATAAGAATCCTATCATGTGGTCATGTCTACACCGTAAAATCTTTCCAAAGTGTGCAGCAAATTCTTGATAGAATTCACAGGTCTTTCAAGAACTTAGAGTAAAATTTCATCTGGCATTTCCAAGGCATGCTGCTGAGGAGACTGTGGTCCAGCTGGGCTCCGGAAGGCTCCAGAAACACACTTTTCAATAGTTCCTCAGTGAGTCTGTAACAATGCCTGTTGTTTGTTTCTCCTGCTGTCTACCCTACAATAACCTTGTGCTTCACACACAAGGAAAGGTAAATTTCACTATTTGAACAAAGGCTGTAATTTGGAATTTTGGGGCAAAGACAACCTTTATTAGTTAAGAGTTAGGCTCACTCTTGCAGAGAACTTTACCATTAACGGAAAAGAGCAGCAGATAAGCAATTTCTCATGTGAATATACTTAAGTGGCTTGGTAAGGGATTATGTTTTAAAGATCCTTATACTTTTATGTAAATTGAGTATGCTAGAATCCTTGCTGTGAAGCTGATAAACTCCTTGTATCACCCACAGTCAACAATATCTTTTCTTTAGCTGTCTTGATTAAATGAATGACATTCACTATTGGTAAATCCCCCACAGAGGAACTTGAGCTCACATGTGCCCAGCCACAATGCCAGTAATGACATGATCCTGAGGGGATTTGAAACCCTACCTCAACAAATTTACTTCTGTTTTTCAACATATATTCAAAGCAATACTTTAGCATTGTAATGTGATTCTTGACAGGGCTAAGGTAAATTCATCATGCTAAACTGAAATGTTTCTGGCAGATGTCTACTCTGTAACAATCAAATTGTGTGTACTATAATATATGACAACCACAGTGCTACTTCTAGTTGTGAAACTTACAAGTATAATACTTTATTAATGCAAACCTGGAATATAATTATGCAATGCATTAACCACCATATTTTTTCACTTAGAAAAACTTTTCCAAGTCAGTCTGCCCATCTACAAATAATGAGAATTTTAAAATAAATATAACTTTTTTGTGACAAAGATATTTAGGCATTTTGATACTTTTCAAAATTGTGTATTTGTTTAAATTTAAGAAGACATAAAATTCAAGCTTTACTCTTATTAAATACTAACTTTACTTCCAACGAAAACAGCTATTTGTGCATGGACTTCTTTAAAGAAGAAATGATTAATATGCCAACACTAAGCACTAGACTGTGTTTAAAGTGGTTAGGTTTTACAATAACTTCTGCCTAAAAATCTGTAACATGTTTATACTTTCAATACAATTTATGATATATTAGGTATAAGATCCTAAAGAGTGCTTTGCTTTAAAAAAAAGAACATCCAAATGGATGTTAACCTTTTGACTTAATACTACGCAGAAAGCCTCAGCATGTGACTCTCATTTAGGATATAGTCACTCAAAACAGAAACAATCAGGGAATCTTTTGAGAATCTGGCAACTTGAACTTTTCATTTTATGGTTTGGATTCCTATTGCCTTATCACATATACTTTCAACAATTATTTTTATGTAAATATTTTCACAAACAGGAAGAAGTCTCAGTTCCTCTGTGATGATGCAGATGCCAGATGCAAAGTGAAACTCTCCTTCAGGGGCTGGTTACTTCCATAGGGAACAAGTAGAACCCAGTGGCTTGCTTTTGCCTTACTATCTCTCCTTCTCCCTTACTATTCTTGGTAAGGACCTGTATTTTAAAGACTGTGAAATTTCATTAATATTTGCAATGTGAAATATTTACAATCTAGGGACTGGTATTGTGGCATGGTGGGTTAAGCTGCAGATGCCTGCAATGCTGGCACCCTATAATGAGTTTGAATTCTGTCTGTTCCACTTCTAAGCCAGCCCCCTCCTAATATAAATGGGAAAGCAGTAGAAAGTGGCCCCATTGCTTGGGCCCCTGCACTTATATAGGAGACCAGAAGAAAGTCCTGGCTGTTGGCTTTGGCCTGGCCCAGCGCTGGCCATTTAGGCCATTTGGAGAAAACAGCAGCTGGATCTGTGTGTGTGTGTGTGTTGTCTCCTTCTCTCCCTGTAACTGTCCATTTCAATTAAATAAGTAAATCTTTTAAAAATATTCACATTTTAACACAATGATTTTTTTGCAAAATAAAAATTCTATTCCACCATCTTTTTGTGGATTATTGTAAAAAATGAAAAATTAAAAGTAAATTTTGATCAATTTATTAGGACTAAGATAACATGATATGTGATACAGAGAACTTAAGACATATTAGGCAACCTCTCAGGGTTAATATTTTCCCTAACAAACAAAAATTGAAATGTGCCCTGTTGAGAATTTGAATAAATTTGTGCAAAAGGACCAAGACACAATGATAGAAGATTTACTCACTGCGGAGCTTCTGGGGCACATGGGGTCATACAGTAGCTAAGACTTAGGGTAGGAAATAGTTATATTCACTAAGCCAAGTATGCAATGAATCATTCCACTAATAAATTAGTCCCTAATAACTGGTTAGTGATTTGATTTAGTTAAAAATGGACAGCAAGTGTGTGCATGTATATGTATAACCTAGTGGAAAATCTCCCTCTCCTTCAGTAACTACACTTGTAATTGTCATCCAGTGTGCTTTGGGATACTATATATCTGGTTCTGTACATGACTGAGTTACTCATATGCATAGATGCTCATTAATTTACTCATTTACTAAAAAATCAGTAAGTAACAGAATACCTCTTAGATGCCAGGTACTCTGGATACTGTCTGTCCTTGACCCCTTGCTCTTTGTCTTCCTCATACTTCTTCCCAGCCTACCCCTGAGAGACCAAATTAGCATATCAAGGAACTGAAGATTTGACTCTGGCATTTGTCTGTCTTGGTCACCCTGAGTGCCACATACTACTATCAGTGCCCCCAGGTATACCCTAATAGAAATTACAAGAAAGGTTTCCAACATTGGTGACACCGTTTAGAAAGCACTTCAAAATTAATTTAACAAAAGCATAAATATGTATCCTGAAATATATGAACTTATTTAACATTCATATAATTTAATTTGTTTGCAAACACTGGACACATTTAACACATCCTTTGGGACCATCTTTAAAGTTCTCTTCCAGAGTTGTGTTTAATTCAGTTCTCTCTCTCCTGTCTGTTCCTACAATCAGTGCATTAGCTCAGTCCCTCAACACTTTTTGTGCTTATAAGCAAATGCAGTGTTTCAGCCTATTCATGTTCCCTCTTCACCTCCTAGGTAGTCCATTAGCTCTTCTCCTGCCCCAAAATAAAAATTTGATCTCACCAGCTTCTTCATTAAAATCCTCAGAAGGCTTCACATTTCCTACAGGACACAGCCCCAGGGTTTTTCACAAGATACTTAGGGTGTTGCCTTTTTTGATTTGGCTCTGCTTCTTCCAAACCTCCCTACCTTCCATTCTTTACTGCATTACTACAACTTCAGAATATGCCAATGAGAAGTCATTCTTTCTCCAAATCCCACTCAGAACGTTTCTCTTCAGGAAAACTTTCTCTACTCTCTTGGGGAGACTTTTTCTACTCTCAGAGCAATTATGCCTGTCTCTTTTCTGTCTTTAATTCTATCAAATTAATATGCATTCCTTCTTGCTAAACTGGGAACCCATCAACAACCACCATGCTACCATTTCTCCCAGCCTAGGGTCCATCCCACACAGGTGCTCAGTAAATGCTCCTTGACTAACTGGGTGAATGTCTCAGGCAGGAATTAATATAGTGCTGGTTTACTAACTTAGCAAAACGGGATGTCCAAGACTTGATACTGGACCTACTTTAGTTTGGAAATGTTTGGCACTGAGGGAATGTAAGTGTTATGTTAACTTGATTTATTATCATCAGCTACATTTCTATGGATTCTCCAAATTGTACACTTCTAGAGGGATTAACTTCCAGGCTAGTACTTCTGCTGTGGGTCTACTTATGTTGATAATTAGGATGATATAATCCAGGTCCTAGAGAAAAAAGGAAAACACCATTGCCTCTAGGGATCCTAAAGTTTTGGAAACTCAGTTGTAAATTTTGGGGACTACTTCTGGTAACGATGGCCTCTTTCTTTTCCTCCCCTACTCCCACTTGTTATGTCAAATGTTAGCTTGAAGAATGTATGATCATGGAACCCAAATTGCTGAGTAAATTTATGGGATGTCTAGTATAGTTCTGGCAATATGATATTCAGTTAACTGTACATAAACATACAAAAGACCACCAGCACTGATGTAATTTTGATAAATATTAGAAATACATGATAACCACACTGGATTCAGATAATATGTACATTTGTGCACACACACACTCTTCCTCACCACCTCATTCAGCCAGTGTACTGGAAGGAAACAGGTGGCTAACTCACAGGGCTTAATTGAACAGAGTTTAATAAAAGGGACTGTAGAACAGTGAGTTGCGAGGGAACCAACAAGGGAGTTTGCAGGGAAAAGATCTAGTACCACTGGGACATCATTACTTCTCTATGCCTGAAGGGATAATGCAGGGGAGCAGGAGGAACTGTAACTAAGAGGAGCCACTGTACAGAAACCACATATGTGGAGGAACAGGACAATTGTCAAACCACTACCGGGCAGGGAGGGGGCTACACAGTGGACTAGGAAGTAACATTTTTAAAAATTTTTTTTAATTTTTTTTTATTTTTTGACAGGCAGAGTGGACAGTGAGAGGGAGAAAGACAGAGAGAAAGGTCTTCCTTTGCTGTTGGTTCACCCTCCAATGGCCACCGCGGCCGGCACACCACGCTGATCCGATGGCAGGAGCCAAGTTCTTCTCCTGGTCTCCCATGGGGTGCAGGGCCCAAGTACTTGGGCCATCCTCCACTGCACTCCCTGGCCACAGCAGAGAGCTGGCCTGGAAGAAGGGCAACCGGGACAGAATGCGGCATCCCGACCGGGACTAGAACCCGGTATGCCAGCGCCGCAAGGCGGAGGATTAGCCTAGTGAGCCACGGCACCAGCCGGAAGTAACATTTAACCTCTCTCTCTCTCACATTCTGATTTTCTGCCAGTGCCTAACATAAGCCAAAGCCAACAACAAACCAGAGAGCAAAAGAGAGGCACAAAAGCAGGCAGAGACAGAAAACAGATCTGGCGGGATAGAGAATGAACAATACAAATCCCATGAAGAACATCCACTCTTGACTCTTCACCTTTTTATGGGAAAATGACATCATTGATAAGGAGATATAGAACAGCCATGCATTGTGAGCTGCCTGATTTTTGAGTCATACATGTAAAGCAATATAACTATCGCAAATAGTTATGATTTTCAGTCTCTCTTGTAGCCCAGGTCAAGATCTTCAAAGTAGGACAGATGGGAGAAAAGAAAAAAGGTGTACAAGACTTCTGACCCCATATCCCCATAAGAGCTTAGCAGAGCATATTTAATGTATAAAGTAATATGTAAGCTTTCATAACAAAGAATTTTTTTAAAAAAAGAAATTGCATAAACAGAAAAAAAAAAGATTTCATTGGAAATATACTGATCTAATGGAAAGAACCAGGAGTCTAAATTAGCTTTCCCAGGTCTATCAGTAATTAGGAATGTTACTTTAGGAAATAAGCTCAAGTAACCTATCCCAATTTTTTCATCTGTAAAATGGAAGTAAAAACATATGCCCTAACAGAATCATCACGTTAAAAAGATCAAATAAAAAAATGAATATGGTTTCCTGTTGGACAAGTTAAACAAGCTCTACAGGCCCTATCACTTCTGGATGCTATCTTACAAAGCTGGTCCCTGGGTGTATGCTTGCCAATCATCATATCCTCTCTTTTTGCCTATCTTTCCTCTACACATGGAGCACTTCACTCAACTCCAACTTAAACATCACATATAAAGGAAAGATAAGCAGTAAGAAAATCCAAACGCGTTGGTAATACCACTGCATGTTAAAAAGAAAGAACTAGATTCACATTGAACTTCGTTTTCGTGGTGCATAACTCCCCTTTCCATAGGTCCTATTAACTTCAAAGGAAGCTCTGTGCATGTAAATGATTATATTTATTGGATGCGCCAACCCCTTCTTATCCTCCGGGCACAATTAGAAATATCATAGAAAAATGAATGTCAGAGAGTTGGATCCATATTTGATATTCTATGGGAAATTTCCCATAGTTACAGATGTTAAAAATCCTGCCAATAGTCCAGTTATGAATTTGTAGTATTTCTTCTTCTATATTATTGGAATGAGTTTTCCTCAGATTTTAGAATATTCTTCTTATATTAAAGAAAAAATATTCTCTTTAGGTCCAGATAAACTAGTAATAAAATCTTGGCTTGTTGTACAACGTGGTATAGTAATACAAATTTAGACGGCATTACTCTTCCTTCAAGGAAATGTTAATGCTTCCCTGACATGATCCCATTAATACTTACAGCAACTCTGTTCCTACTTCAAGTTCACCCTGGGAACGACTGTTAAGAATGTCTGGAAAATAAATTCCTCAACGCTCAGCTAACTATTATATCCACAAACCATATTGTGATTTTCAGTGTTCACTGTAAATTCAGACCATTACCAATATTCTTGTTATGTACCTACAAACAGGTTTCAGCGGTTGAAGTTACCATAGTCAATTAAAACAGTTGATGGGTGTAGGGAACCCTGCATTGTTCACACTGATTTCATGTTTGTTCACTTTGAATTCAGTCATCCCAAGGCTTTGGTGGAAGTGTCTCTAATACTGACCAACAAATTCATGTACCACTCTGTGCTTTCAGTAAATAGAAAGCTCTTGCAAGTGTTATGCACATGGCGCCTCAACAATGCATAGAATACATCTAAGAGAAAAGATAGCTCTTGTTAAATCTCCATTTTTCTTTGAAGGCAGAAATAACGACAGATCCCATTGTTTGGTTCACTTCCTAAAAGCCTGCAAGAGCTATAGCTTGGCCAGGCCTAAATCAAGAGCCAGGACCTCATTCTGTGTCTCCCATAAGTGACAGGGACTCAACTACTTGAGTCATCAGGGTGCACATCAGCAGGAATCTGGAGTTACAAACAGATCCAGGACTGAACCTAGGTGCCCTCAAAGAGGATGCGGGGGTCCCAAGTGGCAACTTTATGGCTGGGCTAAATTCTGTCCCCAGTTTAACTCTTAACTGTAAAATTGTTTTTCATGTGGTAAAAGGCAGGGGTGGGGGAGAAGCCTTTCAAATCAAACATTTGGAACTGAGATGAAAGAGCAAATGTTAACTATGAAATGGTTAAAACCTTTATTGGACATGCATATGCACATGAAGGGCGGTTTGAAAGAGACCCAATACATTTTTATAATGTTTTGAGAAGCTGTACATTACAAAAGATCTATTCTAACTAACTTCATGGACAAACAAATAAAAACATATCAGAGGAACTTAAATCCATTTTGCATTATTTGTAAGAAATAAGTAAGCAAGAGTAGTCTAATTTTAGTAAATATTTATAGTGCAAAAAATTCCAAAGTATATATAACAATCAAATTTCTAGTGAAATTGTGTGTAAGTAGGTTTATTTTGAAAGGAAAAGTCCCACTCCCAGTGTCATAACCAATTAAATTCTCCAGGTAATGACCCCATTTGCATAGTGAGCGGAACCCACAAGTGGGAATTTTAATGGGTACACCACCTGAGTACAGTAATTGAGAGTGACACAACTTGAACTAGTTTTGTGCTTACCCCACTGAAAATTCTACTCATATTATTTTTAATGCCAAGCTACAAGTCAAATTTCAAGATGATGGATTTGTTCTTTTTTAAGCACTGAGTTTGAATAAAAGAAATGCTTTAATTCAGTTATGCATTGCATATCTTTGCTTTAACTAATCTGCAGTTCTGATTCTCACCATTGCTTCATTTTCTTCAGTGATTGGAATTTAATTTTATTCATTAATTTGCGAATAATTAGATAAAAAATAATGTCCTCAGCAGCTAAATTGCTTTTGGATTGTGATTTAATGTACTTTTACAAGAATATGTATTATAGTTAAGCTGGCATAATAGTTTACTAAAATGTAATTGTGTAAATATGCCCAATTATTCTGATGATCTAACAAAATCTAATATAACATGTATTCACGATACTTTACTCATCCTTTACCCTGAAACCAACAAAATGCAGTTTCTGTGAGCTGATCAGAGACACCTTGTCATCTGAGAGTGTTACTTTTAACAGCTACTCTCCTTATCTCTCAGGCACTATTCATGTCCTTGAAAGAATTGTACATTTTGATTGAGGGATCATATGAGGTCCACATTAAATTACATAATAAAGGTGACTTTGAGACTCTAAGAGTCAGACACACACGATGAACTGTGCTTTCGAGGTTTTAAGGTGACATTTTTAAACTTCTTTTGTTTCACTCTAAGATTGCTTGTGATACTGTTTGTAGGTGTTTGACACCACTCTGCCACATCTGTAATTGGCATAGCATCCAGCAGACAGGCTCTGTACATCTTTACACTGCAACCTACCAAGTTAAGAAATGTATTGGTTCAATATAAAACAGCAGGCTGTTTTTAGACATAGTTACTAGTGCACAAGCTTTAATATGGCTTGGCTTCATCCTATAATGAGATCTTTTGGTTCCCTGCTCAACAGGCTTTTATTCCTTTGCAAAAGGCTATGAACTATGTCAAGTGGATCAGCTGCTTTTGTACACCCTCTTTCTTGGCTTTGGAATGTAATTCCTTTGCTTCTACCCCTTTATGCATCAGACAGAACTTAAGAACCTTTTCAATTTTTCAAGCTCAACTTAGAACGAATTTGTTTGAATTTGATTTTTACCATTTTTCTAGTAATTACATTCTCAACCAAACCTTGCAAAACTCCCGCCTGAAGAGCTATACTTTGTCTTTAACACATACATCTGTACCTCATATTGATAGTCTGTCAAATGACGGTTTTCTGAGATGATTATAACAGTCACCCCTCAATTAAGTACACGATTCTCTTTCAATGAGCACTAAATGGGATGAGGTGACAGAGCAAGTGTACAAATAATGAACAAATACTGCAATTAAAACTACCAGTCAAGGGGCCAGCGCCGTGGCTCACTTGGTTAATCCTCTGCCTGCAGCATCCCATATGGGCACTGGGGTTCTAGTCCCAGTTGCTCCTCTTCCAGTCCAGCTCTCTGCTGTGGCCAGGGAAGGCAGTGGAGGATGGCCCAAGTGCTTGGGCCCCTGCACCCGCATGGGAGACCTGTGAGGAAGCACCTGGCTCCTGGCTTCGGATCGGCACGGCGCCGTCCATAGCAGCCATTTGGGGAGTGAACCAACGGGAGGAAGACCTTTCTCTCTGTCTTCTCTCTCTCCCACTGTCTATAACTCTACCTGTCAAAAAAACAAACAAACAAACAAACAAAAACCTACCAGTCATTATTCAATTGGAAGGCTTAGGCACTATAGTTATGGCCTCGATGAAAAATGTCATAATGTCCCAGTTGGATGAAATGTGATGATGCAGATTTCTTTTGCACAAACTTTGTTTCCTAGTCAGTGGCTTTGTATATGATCCTTGTCCCAGATTGCCTATTGTCTTCAGGGCAATTTGATTATACATGCATGATGTTTTGGGTCATAGTCTTTTAAAGAGAGAAGTATTGTTCATGGCAAATTTTACAAGGTGAACATCCATCACAGTTAGGACTTAACTTGGGATGCCCATATCTCATATTAGGGTTACTGGTTCAAATCCCAGCTCTACTCTTCATCCCAGCTTTCTACTAACATGGACCCTGGGAAGCAGCAGGTGATGGCTCATGTAGATGGATCCCTGCCTCCCATGTGGGAGACCTGGACTGAGTTCCTACTTTGGCCTGGCCTAGACTCAAATGCTGTTGAAATCATTTAGGGAGAAAACCAACAGATGGGAGATCATTCTCTCCCCAAAATGAAATAATTAAAAAATTCATTATGAATTTATTAATGAGTGAAAAGGTGAAAAGGTCTGTAAAACTCAAGCTTCATATTAAGGCCAGACTAGTATGTTATCCCTCTCCATGACCCCTTCCAAATCCTCTAAAAGTCCTCTTAAACAGGAAGTAAGTATTAGTAACCATACAATTAGAACTATTGGATTTTAATTGGTGGTGCCAGAGTTGAAGCTTCCTTAGGATTAAATGGCTTTCTGGAGGTTCCCAGTACCAATCCAAGCAGAAAAAAGCATTCACTTTACACTTTTTGGTTATAGGGGCACACGGAGGTAAAGGATTGAAAGGAATCCCTTGTGATACCCAATTGCTGATCAAAAGTATAAATAATGAGTGCCAAATAAACCCTATCAATATAGTAACTATTACTTGATACAAAAAAGATAGGCCCTACTGCATCAGTGTAAAAGGAAAAGAAAAGCTGGTACTATAGTAGTTGACAAAATTTTATTTTGCCTGTCAGATTAGATACAGCAATCCTTCAGGCCAACAAATCATAAGTAATTGGAAAGGGCACAAAGGTCTTGAATAATTTGAATAATAATCTTATTAATAATCAAATATATTTGTTAGGCACTTGGGTAAACCTAAGACTTTAACTAGCATTCAAAAGGAGGCCACAGTGTTTTTGGGCTCAAGTGTTATTTATGCTAGGCAATGACGTTTGACATTTATAACATCAGAATCTAGGGCCCTGATAGAGTTTGTCTGGATAAAGGATGTAAAGTTATTATATAAGGTTGCCTTGGTTACTCCTTTAACTGCTCAGATAACACTGAGTATTCAGGTGAGGAGAATGGTTAACAGTTGATACAGTGTCAAGAACACAAAAAATGAAATTATTATTTTTCTAAGTAAAAGGCCACACTGTATTGCTGAAGTTATATGGTACTGTTTTAGTTAAATACTTACCATGAAACTTTTCCAAAAATTATTTCATTGAAAATTCTAGATGGAAATACTTCCTATGATTTACTTTAGTGTGAAATTCATTGAACCCAATTTTGTAGATATTTGAACATTTTAACTCAGTGTTCCATTTTAGCATACATAAAAATTTACCTCAGTTTTTATAAGTTGAAATATTATTTCAAAGTAAACAAATTAAATCAATTGACAAAAAAGGGTGAAAACTGGTATGTTGATATACTGTAAATTTTTTTAAATTATGCTTTCATATACTTTAATTATGCTTTGTACCATAGTGACTGATATATTTCATAGTTCATTTATGGACATGAGTCATATGATTTACACAAGGAAACCATGAAATCTTCAGAAAAAGATATCATAGGATAAAAAAAAACCCTCAGATTGTAAACTACAATCAAATCCCTTCAAATGTAAGTCAATATATCAATTCGATATGAAAGTAGGCAAGAGCACAATAAAGAAGTCATTTGTTTTATTTCAAAATAGTGTATTAGGATAACACAGGTCCAGTTTAAAAATATTTAAGTTCCCACATTTAAAAAGAGATCAAATCTATTAACTGTAAATTATAGCACTTAGTCATGATTTCCATATAAGTCAACAAACCATTTTACTTATAGAAATTCTAAAATATATGGAAACTATATTCACATTTGCCTACTTTTCTTTTTTCTTTAAACTCTACAAAATGATTTATGGAATGACTGCCTGGCATAGACAACAGAGGAAAAATACAATATAAATATGAAAATAAAATTCTGATATCCATTTATGTTCTCTGCTACAGAGAAACGTTATTTCAAATGTGTTAATATTTTCATCACAAATAGTAACAGGATACATTTAAATATCAACCGCTTGGTTGAAAATTTTTGCAGGATAAAAGCTCAAATCTTTAACAATTCCAGATCATTAGGAGACTTTATATGTCTATAAACAGATGATATTCTTACACCCTGATGCATAAGCAAGAGTTGACCTCTGGCATATGTAAATATTCAGATTCTGGTATCTGTGAAATGGGACAAAGGATTCCTTATATTTGATGTACAAATGCAAGGTGCATATGAGGGGAGGAAAAGGAAGACAGCTGTTTATGAGAATTCTATTTAAACTCAACAATTTAAAGGTATACATATGTGTATGTGTGCATGTGTGTCTGTGTGTAAATAGCATGCAAAGGAGGATTCAAGAATTTGCTAACTTTTTTTTCTTTTTGAACCTTTATAGTAATTATATTCACATAACTAGAAACTAGGTTTTATTTCAAAGAAAAGAACCATATTTGACATTCCCATACTTCAGTTTAAAAAACTCTCATAAAATGGATAGTTTTGTTAAAGATTTCTGAAAAATATAATTTTGCTGTTATTAACAATTTGATTTTGGACAGAGGAGCCGAAAATAACCATTAATCGTAAAGGACATTTGTAAAACTTCTCCAAGGAATTACATGAAGTCGAACTGAAGTACAATTTTGGAGTGACTGAACTCAGAAGGAGAGCAAAGAGTATGGAAACTTACTCCCCTTTTCATCTGACCTACACAGTTTCATGTCTCAGTAACTCATAATTAGTCTTGTAATTGACTTTTTAAAAATACTTAAGGATCTTCATAACATGACATATTGGCTTAATCTAACATAAAAGTGCAATCCTGAAATTTGGTCATAGTAGATATCTAGATTCCCAATGCACTGGAAGGAATGGTTTGTATTCATAAAATACAACACTGGCTAAGAAAAACAATCAAGACAAACAACAACCTCTCTCCAACAGACTGAAAGCTCTTCAAATAATAGGAAACATTTTAGGAAAACAAAATTGTAAGACTGAGATTTTAATATAAAATACCTCCTAATTTAAATTTGGCAGAAGTACTCTATTCCTTAAAAAATAAAGATATCTTAATTAGGTATTATCTTTTCATCCAAAATCTTATAATAACATTTCAATCTTGTGTAAGAAAATGAATAACTTGAGACAATTTAAATTTTAATAGTTTTAAAAAAGGATGTTTTCGTGCAACTAAAAAAAAAATGTATGCTGAAGGCATTTTTCTTTTAAATGGATGAGGGCACACACAGTTCAAGCTGTCCACCTAACACTTTGCCCTAAATCTAAAGAACTCATTCAAGAAGCAGATGACTCACACATTTTTTTTTGCAAGAAGTCTCTTCAAATGCCACATCTCCCCTAAAGCCTTCCTGAATATCCTGGCAGCTCTTCTCTGGGTATTCCTAGCGCCCTCGGAGTTCCCTCTCATCACCCTCACTTCAGTGTGCCTTGTGCTGTGGTTCATTCTTTAGGGCGCCTTTCCTCTGCTGAACTGCACACCCCTGTGGACAGCAGAGAAACGACAGCCATTTCTGCAGTGTGTGAGGGAAGCACACACAGTAGGCCTTCGGGTCTGTGGGACAGGTGGGGAAGACAGAGAAGAGAGCCCGGAGAGCAACACTGGGTGCCCAAGTATTGTGTGGGTTTGTTTTTCAAAGTTACTTTAAAACAAAGGATGCTTACTTTTAACCACTACTAGTTAAACATCAAAAATAAACTGTCCAGCTTAAATACCCACTGAAAAATAATATACAGGGAGCAAAGAAGTAGTTAAAAGAAGTAGTTAGGAACTTTCACATATTAAACCACATAGATTTGGTGAGAGAACAGGCTTTCAGAGACTACTTAAAATAATGAGTTAACAGTGCAAATACTGGGTTGCTGCATGAAAGTCTTACCATGTGTCTCTCTTCCCCCTTACAAGAAAGTTTAAAATGTTCTCCAGTTTTAACACAAACAAAAGATAAATATTTACGAAGGAAAACAAATTCCACAGCATTCCATACAGATTTCCAAACAGTCTGATGATTCACAACAGGCATCCATGATGCCACAATCCATGTCGCAAGGGCAGTTACAGTCATCCCCCATTTCGTCCCCACAGCAGCAGCAGCAGGCTTCCGAGGTGCAGATGCCACACGAGGCTTGTCCAAGGACAATATTGCAGAGGGTCAGGAATTCACAGAACAAGCACGCCAGGATACAGTGGACACAACAATCTTTGTTTTCAGTCGTGAGGACACCACATAGTGAGAAAAAAAAGGAACACAAAATATACGGCATCAGCAGACTGAATAAGAACTTATCAAGTAAACAACACACAGCCCCCAGGACATTCATCCCTAAAAGATTTTTGTGGGCTGAATGCTCAAAAAATTATAGATGAGAGATCTTCAGAAGGAAATACTACATTCAAAAAATATTATAGGTGTGTGTACTTGTCCACGTGTCTTAAGATTATCATTCTAATAACACCATTCATTGTGCGGTCCATCCACGTCTGATTTTTTTTAACCAGCCTCCTCTATATGCTATTCCTCTTTATCACACTAGGATAAAACAATCCCATAATGTTTTTAACACCTTTGAGAAACAGAAATTTCCTTCAATTGCTCCACATACATGTTCCAAAGTTAAAAAGAATAAGGTATAAATAAGAAATGATTGGTATATTATTGAATACTTAATTCATTAAACTAGAATCCACATGTTTGACTCTCAAATTGACTTATTTTCATATTTTCAATTTTTTTTTATTTCACAAGAATTTAAACAAAAGTAATGAGACACATTGTTTCTGGAAAAGTTCTTCTTATTTCCAACAAAGGAATGTGCACCTTAGCCAACAGGAATAAGAACAGAGTAACAGTGGTTTCCCACTTCCTTTGGTGGCAAAATACCTTATATCTCTGTTATTTCCTGAGACACAATTAATGATGCCTCTCTAAACAAACTTTATTAGCTGATAAAAAAAGAGGAATTAAGCAAATTATAATTTAATAAGCTTTGTGTACATATTCTGCAGTTCTTTCTTTTGGAATTCTTGAGCAAATAGGAGGAGAAATTAAAGGAAATTTATATTTCTGAAAGAATAAAAGCATTTAAGACCTCTGTTTATGAAATTTGTCCAGTATTAAAAATGTTTGTGCATTTTTACTGGAAGTATAGAGACCTTCAAAATGTTTATGGAAAATACGTATTAGCAGAAAACCATGCTTAGATTTCAAAAGTTTTTGCACCAAAATAAACTTCATTTAATTCCATTTTCTTTGAATATTTTTATCCCCATTTTTCTGGTTTACTTTACAGGATGGCTTTCCTTTTTGTGTATGTTGTATGATATATATTTTAATAAGGGATTTCATATCCTGCAACAGCAGCAACACATAACAACCCCACCCTCATTTTATTGTCACATGTTCTTTGCATTTCTATATTTGGCACTAAAATTGAAAGCCTTGGATGGAATTTCAACAAACTGAGAAAACCACAGATGAAGGGGAAATAATCAGCTTGCTTGTGAGACTGCTATAATAGACAAGAATACTCCTCTCTATATAAAACCATATAACTCTACATGTAGATATGAATTGACAGCATCCCAAAACAAGCAATCACCAAAGTATCTATCTGGGTGCTCTCTCAACTCTGCAGGCCTATCCCTAACCACCTGAGCATAAACTCCCAATTCACCCAACATCCCCTTTTCCCTGCCGTCTCTAACTCTGTAGAGAATTCAGTGGGTGAAAAGAAGCAGTGGGGAAATACAAAGTCATTCTCTACATGCCAGATGACAAAAAGGGGAGAGGGTCAAACAAGAACTCAAATGGGAAACTCCAGAGTTGTTTGTAGATTTAAAGCCTAAAAGAATAGATCAGTCTTTCATGCTTGTCAGTGCCAAGTCCATTCTTATATATGATCATCCATGGGGCAAATGGAAAAAGTTCATTTAGATGTTAAAGTCTCCAAGCCTCCTAATCTTCCCCTAATGTTTATTTTCTTGTAGCATCCAATAATTTCAGGACAAATCAATCTATGAGTATACAATGAACTTGAAAAGTTCTAGGTTTTTTTTTTTGATTTATTTATTTATTTGAAAGTCAGAGTTACACAGAAAGAGGAGAGGCAGAGAGAGAGAGACAGAGAGAGGTCTTCCATCTGATGGTTCACTCCCCAGATAGCCGCAACGGCTGGAGCTGTGCTGATCCAAAGCCAGGAGCCAGGAGCTTCTTCCAGGTCTCCCATGCGGTGCAGGAGCCAAGGACTTGGGCCATCTTCTACTGCTTTCCCAGACCACAGCAGAGAGCTGGTTGGAAAGAGGAGCAGCCAGGACTAGAACCAGCGCCCATACAGGATGCTGGTGCTTCAGGCCAGGGCTTTAACCCACTGAGCCACAGCGACAGCCCCTGTTCTGGGTTTCTACAGAGTGCCATGGTTCCCTTCTGTCTATGTTCTTTCTAGAAACTTTCATCCTAATATCTGTTTTATATATCTCTGTTTAGTTGGGCTCTTCCAGGATTAAACTATCATCATAATTTGTAAAATACTTGAAATGTTATAATCCATTTTATTATTATTAGGAAAACAGTGTTTAACTGGCAACAAGTCGCTTATTCACTGGACTATCAAACAAATCCTATGTTAACTAATTATAAAATAGTTCATCAAGAATTTCACTTTTTTTTTTTTTTTTTTTGACAGGTAGAGTTATAGACAGAGACACAGAGAGAGAGACAGAGAGAAAGGTCTTCCTTCCGTTGTTTCACTCCCCATATGGCCGCTATGGCCAGAGCTGTGCCGATCCGAAGCCAGGAGCCAGGTGCTTCTTCCTGGTCTGCCATGCGGGTACAGGGGCCCAAGCACTTGGGTCATCCTCCACTGCCCTCCTGGGCCACAGCAGAGAGCTGGACTGGAAGAAGAGCAACCGGGACTAGAACCCGGCACCCATATGGGATGCTGGCGCTGTAGGTAGAGGATTAAACAAGTGAGCCCCGGTGCCAGCCCCAAGAATTTCACTTTCTATGATTGCACTGTGGCATGTCTTTAATTTCAAGACAGAGAAGGAATTTACAAAGGCCTACTGGACACTGGGTAACTTTTAACTGAATTTCTTAAAACCCTCAGAATGGCCACTGAGCATGTCAATTCTTCACATACAAACTATAGAAATACATTTTACATAGACGTATATATGAGAGAACTTCAAAAAGTTTGTGGAAAAAATTAAACGATAGGTTTATTTTTGGTAAAAAAAAGTTTTGAAACTCATGCATATCTTTTTTTCATAATATGCATTTTCCATGAACCTTTTGAAGACTCCTTGTATGCATAGATTTCAAAAATTTTTGCACCAAAATAACGTTTTAATTACATTTTCAACAAACTTTTTGAAGTACCCTTTATGTAATGGGTTTATCAATTTTAAAGGGGAAAGCATGTTTGTCACACTCAGCCTTAGAAATGGAGAGCTCTAATTTTTTTTTAAGCTAGCTTTTCCAAGTATATATTCCTATCTCGAGAGATACTGTTTTGAATACTGAGTGAACTTTTCGCTTGTTTTTCATTGGATTCTATAGTAACGGTGTATGTCTAAATATCCCTACATCTAAAGAATGGAAACTGGACTGTGTGAATTCATGTGTAAGTAGCAGTTCTTGTTCAACATAATGTATTTCAGATTCACTCATGTCAGTTAATAGATGTGTAGTTCACTCATATTCCAGGTGTTTGGATTCTTTTGAATTAATATACCACAACTGACTTGTTCATTCCATTATTTATGGGCATTTTTCATGTTTTCAGCATTTCTCCTCTTCTAAATATTTATATTTCAAACACTTTTTGGAAAGTCACCTAGTATACACATGTCAAATATGTAGTAGAACTGCTGCAATGCAGGATTGCCAATGTTATTATTTATTTGGTAATATCTATGCATTCCCAAAAGGATTGTTCCAAAATTTACTCCCGCTAACCAAACACATTGAACTTCAATTTACTCCATATTCTCACCAAGCTTTGAAATGGATGCACTTTAATATTTATGCCAGTTAGCTGTGTGTGAAATGACATCCTATGATGATTTCATTTTGCCTTTCCTGTTTACCAATGACCCTGGATATCTTTTTACATTGGCCATCCATGTTTTCCTCTTCTTTAAAATATGTGTTCAGGGGCGGGTGCTGTGGCACAGTGGGTTAAAGCCTTGGCTGCTCCTCTTCCTATCCAGATCTCTGCTATGGTCTAGGATACCAGTGGAGGTTGGCCCCCAAGTCCTTGGGCCCTTGCACCCACTTGGGAGACCCAGAAGACGCTCCTGGCTCTTGGCTTTGGATCAGTGCAGCTCCAGCCATTGCAGCTATCTGGGGAGTGAACCAGTGGATGGACGACCTCTCTCTCTCTCTCTACCTTTCTCTGTAACTCTGTCTTTCAAATAAATAAAATAAATCTTTAAAAAAAATAAAATAAAAATAAAATATGTATTCAGAGGGCCGGTACTGTGGTGCAGTGGGTTAAAGCCCCAGCCTGCAGTTCCTGCATCCCATATGGGCGTTGGTTCCAGTACCATCTGCTCCTCTTCCAATACAGCTCTCTGTATGGCCTGGGAAAGCAGTAGAAGATGGTCCAAGTCCTTGGGCCCCTGCACCTGCATGGGAGACCTGGATGAAGCTCCTGGCTCCTGGCTCTGCTCCAGAACTCTGTTCTGGCTGCTGCAGTCATTTGGGGAGTGAACCAGCACATGGAAAACCTCTTTCTCTTCTCTGGCTCTACCTAGCTCTGTAACTCTGTTTTTCAAAAAAATAAAATAAATCTTTTATAAAAAAAATATGTGTTCACAGAGTTTACCACAAGGTGTATTTCACTCTCATGCAGTTTTTCTATTGAGTTTGTTCTTTTTCTTGTTGATTTTCAGAAGTTTTTCATACATTCAAGATAGCAGTCCTTTGTCAAATATGATTTCCTCTCTAAGTATGTAATTCTCTTTAGTTAAAATAACAGCAGGGGACAAGTTCATCTTTAAACCTTGAGAGTTTGGGGTGATGAAGGAATACACATCAATTCTTGTAGTTAGCTGACGATATGGAATTACCTTGCTAAAGAAGTTAAGAGGCAGATGGACAGATTTCACAAATTAATCAGTGAGAAGAGGAGGCACTGACATGGTTTGGTGGCAGAAAGAAACAAAATGTTTTGGTGTCTGATTCAAACCAAGGGAGTCCAGTCATGCTTACATGCAGAAAGTGGGTAGAAACCAATAAGCAAAGTGACATTCCTAACTAAACAATTCATGCTACTCATCGGGTATATTCATCTGAGAATTCACGTCTTCCAGATCTCTGACTACAAAGACAGATGTCAACAGAAATTAAAAGCCCTAAGCCAAGAAATGAATCTGTCTAAATTTCTACTTCAAGCCAGTGAGATCTACAAATTAATTTAAGTCTGCTAAAATGTCATTTTACTTTTAGTAGACAAAGAAAGTGATTTTAGAAAATGCTGTTGGCTCCAAGTTAATCTAACACTTTTTTTGAATCTACCTCCTATAACATAAACTGATCATTATAACTAACACAGTTGCTTTACATAGAATGGGCCATCTAGTATCAATGCAGAAAGCATATTTATTTCATGTTTTCAAAATTAAGAAATATGTTAACTTAAGAGAAGAGATGTTTTCATGACTCTATAACAATTATAAACCTAACTTTTCACTAAATTCTGTTTTAAAGTCTATAGATATTGATCCACTTAATTCCAATAACATTCCTAAGAAGTAGTGAGTACTGGTTTTATCCTCAATTTACCAAGGCAGAGACTGATTTATTTTTAATTTTGTTTTTTAAAAGGCAGAGAGAGAAAGACACACATAGATGGAGTGGGGGGAGAGAAAGAGAGAGAATCTTCCATCAGCTGGTTCATTCCTGAAATGCCCATAACACCTTAGCTAGGGCAGACTGAAGCCAGGAGCCATGAACTTCATCTGAGTCTCCCACACGGTTGGCAGGGATGCAAGTAGTTGAAGCATCATATGCTGCTTCTTAGGGTATCCATTAACAGTCCCCAAAAATTATATATCATGTGTTTCTCTGATTTGTGGTAACTAATATGTAGAATACAAAAAACTAATGTATATGAGTGAAATTGACATTTTGAGATTTGACTGCTGTTGATAGCCCTTGTATATATTCTTGAGAAACAGTGGTTTTTCTACTTAATACTGTTGAATTCCTTATTTGGTGAAAGGTTAAGCTTGTGATTACAATGAAAATTGAAAGTATGTCATTGTAAAAATTAAATGCAAATAAGAAAAGGAGGTGGAAGGATGGGAATGAGGGAGGGAGGGGGGATCTGGTGGGAAGCATTATGCTCTTAAAACTGTATATATGAAATAAAAAACCATGTTACTGCAAAAACTAAAGAAAAAAGAAAGGGAAGGAGGAGTCAGGAAGGGAGGAAAGGAGGCAAGTACAGTTATCTTCTTAAAATTGTATCTGTGCAATAAATGAAATTTTTATCTTTATACTAATAAACATTTAAAAATAAAATAAGTTGTACCAAGTTTTTAAAAAAGTATCCTATAGAATTAAGCAACAGCAGCAGCAGCAGCAGTGGGACTCAGTTCCAGGTGCTCTGATATGGGATGCAAGCATCCCAAGCAGTAACGAGCTCATAGCACCACAATGTGCACATCATTATCTACTTGTTTTTAGTTCTCATTCATGTTCATTTTCCTTTCTATGGATTATTCTGACCTTAGAGTTTAATGAAGAGTTCACAGTAAACGCTAACACTAAATAAGTAAGAGCAGGGTCATCACTGAGTTGGAGAACTATTAAATCACTGGCCACATTACTGAAATAGGCAGCAGAGGGTTGGCAACCTGGAAGCAGATGATGTTTCAGCCTAAAGAAGTACCTTAGCAAATCTGAAACATAAAAATGAAGGGCCACAGTTGTATATACCAAAGCAATGTGGACAATTCATAGGAATACTAGTGGAAACGTTAATGGTAGACACCCCAAAGGCTAAGCTATCTATGTAAATATTAAAACTTATAAAAACAATCATTGTTTTAAAACACAGACCCTACATATTTTACTAGGAAACCACATACTCAGAAAAACCTAATCTATTAACAGGCACCCAAAGAAGCCACAAACCAAAATGCATCTTAAAGATGACAGAGCTATTAAACACAGTATATCCATAGAAATACACCCATTTTATGTGATTTATATGTAGTAACAGATCTAGAAATGGCAACAACAAGAAATGGATCCCTAAGTTACATCAAATCAATGAAATTATCTGGTTTCTATTCTTACAACACGTTTTATCTTTTTTCAAGTTGTATTCTTTAAAGAGGAGCTCAACTGATGAAAAGGGTACAATAAACTATGAAGTAATTGCAATGGTTCCTGCCCCACACTGCCAAGGGGCACTGAGGGTCACAAAAGACAGGAAAACTGAAGCAGAAAGAGACTGCAAGAGTGATCCAATCCAAGAAGACTGTAGTAGAGAAACAAACTTTCAGAAAGACAGGTTCTCTGTATCCATGTGGTTCACCGTCAGAAATAATTCTTTCTCCTCCTGTTCTTGAGGTTTTCAGTTTTTATGATTTTATTCAGTCATTATTTGCAGTTTTTGCCAAAAGTGTTTAACCTTTGAGAAGCCAACTGGGTTCCAGGAAGGAAGCCTATCCTGTCTTAAACTGGGCCAAGCCAGAATTGCACAATTCGGAATACTGAGAGGAGAACTCAGCACAAGACTGACAGCTACTGTAAATTGAGGAAAACAAAGAAACACACTGGCAGCCAAGTAGCTATAAAGAAAGCATGAAAGAAAGTTTCTAGCACAGCACTGGATCTGAAAAGCAAACCACAGCTAAAAACACTGTCATGAGTGACTGTGAACACAACTTCAGTCTCTGAGTCCTGGGAGAGGTTATCCATGTGACGTCCCTGCAGCTGGCACACCTGGAGAGCTCAGGTAACAACGGAAACCGACCTCGCAGTCTCACAGATACTGGCCGAAAATGTCTGTGACCCATCCAAGGAGCTTTGCTTTGCTTAAAATGAGACTGAAGTTTTGTTTCCATAGATGTCAGTTTATAATAAATTACCCCAAATTGATTTACCCAATCAGTATGTGAGCAAAACTCACTAGGAAATTGGAGGAGAGTAGCTTGTGACAGCAAAGGGAAACCTGAATAACAGCCACCAAGAAACTATTTGCACAATAAACTCAGCTCTGCTCTAAACAACTCTTTTATGTTTCTTTCGTTTCCACCCTTTAAGATGTGGTATGACAGGTGCTCTGAATTTCTTGGAACAAAGATACCAAGCAGCTGAACTGGAACACAGACAGGCACACGGCCCAGCAAATTCTGAGAACCATCAGCTTTTTTCTTTCTTTATTTTTTTTTTTTTTTGAGTGAATACAGATTGTATGTATCTTATCTTAACTAATCTATAATAAAGCTTCCTATGACTTAAAATGCTTGAAAATACTTTCTTAATCAGGTCCCTGTCAATGTAAACTATATTCTGAGAAGAAGGTTCTTTAGAATCTGACAGACTAACAATATGCCAAAAAGCAGCTGCAGATTGGAACATGAGCAATCACTGTTATGTGGAATTAGCAATTTAGGAAACTGCTTTGAGATCAAACCTGACACTGTAGCTTCACCAGCAAAGCTCCAGGGCACTCACAGTTGTTCCCTGTCCTTTAGCTGCTAAGATTCACATCTGCCCAGTGGTGGGATGATACCCGTTGTGCAGGGCCCAGCTGGGTGGAGGCATTCCTCTTCCCAGATACTGCTTTCCTGTGACTGTGGTTTCTCAATACAGAGTCCAAAAGCAGCCTGGAAGTGGGCTTTGGTTATCTTGAATCACAGCCGAGAAGGCTGAGTGAGTATCCAGCCTCTGTGAAAATCCAGCTGTGAGGGCCAGGACACAGTCTTCTCCAGGGAGTTCTGCTCCTCAAGTGTGTGTGGGGCTGGGAAATATTTACTCATTCTGCACGGTAGCTCAGCTCCAAGTAGCTCCATGCCTCCAAGACAGAGGACGCACAGCGTTTCTGGCCGACAGCCTTAGACTGACCTGCTGCCTGAATAAACTGGCCTGCAGTGTGCCTCCTACACAGAACCCTCTGGCTGACGGCTGTCCCAAGTGGCCAAGTGTCTTAGCCAGAATAGAGTCAACATTTTCCTAATGGGGAAGAAAGTGAGATAGGTCAGGAGGTGAAAAGAAGGCTGGAGAAGAGCCACATTTCCACTGCAGCACAAAGAAGACCACGCTCTGGGAAAGTGAACAATAATCTTTACTGTTATCTATCCTCTCAATGAACTCAAACCATCTCTGAAAGAAACAGCACTGTCGTCCCACTCGCCATGAAGGGACTTCCCATTGACCTTCCCACCACACATCAAACTCCTGGAATCCATCCATCCCTGGCCTATGGGTGGTAAATTCGATTTTTAAACTACATCAAGGGGATGGCATGGAGTTTTTGCTTCTCTTATTCATTTATCCTTTTACCTGACCTGTGACTGTTCCATTAAATATTCCAAACTCTCAGAGAGAACTGATCCTGAATCATTGGTCGTGACTTAACTGAAGCAGTGGTGTAGATAGTTCTTTTAAAAGTTGCATTTTACAAAGTCTAGAAGATAGCACAGGCATCAGAATACTTTTTGCCTCCCAAAAGCTTAACCCAGAAAACTGAAGCCGAGGAATCATGTAGTTATCTGAGGGGTTTTCTTAAACCATATGTGTAGCTCTTTCCCCATCTTGAAAGATGGCAGATGCGAAAGCTGAGTAGCCACAGGAAGTCCTTATCCACTAAATACAGACTGAAAAGAAAACAAAGAATATCCTTGCTACTGTCACATTTGGTGTTGACAAGAATGCTGTGACCTGGGTGGCTAGGATTTGTGAAATACCCAGACATGATCCAACTAAATGCCCTTTGAAAGCTGATGAGACACAACACCAAACCCTGAGTATAAGGAACTGAGGGCCAGCATCAGCTCCAAAGCATTTCCATCATCCCCAGTGGGTATCACAGAGGAAGGACTTGACTTTCCTGATGCAGATGAGCAGTGGCTTCCTGCCTGGGACTGAACTTCTTTGCCTCCCTCTGTTGAGTTTCTCTGCACAGAACACACCAGGAATGTGCCATCATCATCTCCACAGAAAGTGAGATCAATAGCATGAACACCCCAGAACATCTGATGCTCACTATACCTAGAAGCACCTGTAGAGGCCCAGATACCAGGAAGGTGTGATCTTCAACACAGAAAGGGGAGTATGCATTTACGTAGGAGCCCAACGTTAACTGGAGAGCTGTGGGTTTGCAAAGTTCCCCCAAAATCAAAGTTTTCCTCAGCCCCAGTTCTACCTGCAATCCTTTCTTGTTCTAACAAATGGAATTTAGCCTCACAAATTGGTGTTCTAAATTTCTTACCAAGAACTCAATTAAATAATTGGTATACTATAAAAGTTGATACATAAAATTGGTATTTGGGCAGACAGAAGGGAACCAAAGACAAAAAAATTATATTCATTTTACAACACTAATTTTTTTAAAAAATTTATTTGTGAGGCAGAGAGACAGGAGACACATAGACAGAGAGAGAGAAATAGAGAGAGAGAAAGAATGAGAGAATGAGATTACATCCCTGCTTCACTCACCAATTGTTTAAAGAAGCTGAGGATGAGCCTGGGATAAAGTCAGAAGCCCAGGAATTCTACCTGGGACTCCTATGTGGGTGGTGGGAAGCCAATTACTTGTGCCATCACTGCTACTTTCCAGGGTCAGCATAAGCAGTTAGATGGAGTCAGAAGCCAGAGCTAGGGAGGGAACTCAGGAACTTTGATATGGGATGAAGGTGTCTTAATGGGCATCTCAATAGCTAGGCAGAAAGCTCACTCCCTCTACAACATTTTGAGATCACAAATTTGATACTGTGAATAATAATAACATTATAATAATATTACTTCCCTCATAGTTATGATGATGATGGAAAGAGTTAATGTTGTATCAAGGACTTCATATGCAAGTACTTAATATTATTATGGTGATAGTAATGATGATGGTGGCACAATATTTATTTTACATCCAACTAAGTTCCATTCACCCTCATCATGACACTGACTTGGCATCATTCTCTTTTAATCTAGGGAGATTTGTGAAAAGCTCTGTTCATATGGCTCTAACACTTCAACACAAATTAAAAAAAAAACAAGGAGGCAATTCTAAGAAACAGATTTTATAAAGACTGGAGCAGAAATCTGCAGGAAAGAATCTGTAATCTTATTTTTGGCTACAGCAGAAGACTCAAAAATGATAATCTATTTTTTCCATATTGAATTCTTATCAATTTTTTTCTCCAGAAGCTAGAAAGCAAAAATACAGCAAGACTATACTTTACTTGAACCTACTCAGAGCTGACTCTTAAGTTGGCCAGTGAAATATCTCTAATGCAAGAAGTTGATAATAATAAGGCTTAATAGAATTTTTGGATAATGAAATCAATTTTAGCTTTTTGTTAAGGACTTATATTTATTTGAAGGAGATAGTGACACACAGATACACACCAAGAAAGAAGGGTTGGGGGAGAGATCAGGAAGGGAGGAGGTATCTTCCATCCACTGGTTCACTCCCCTAGATGGCTGCCATGGCCAGGGCTGGTCCAAGCCAAAGAAAGGAAACTGGAGCCCCATCTAGGTCTCTCATGTAAATGGTAAGGGCCCAAGTACTTGGGCCATCATTATCTGCTGCCCTCCCAGGCACATTAGCACGGAGATGTATCAGAAGCAGAATAGCCAAGACTCAAACTGGCTGTCCTAATAGGATGTTGGAATTGTAGCAGCTTGACTCACTGTGCCACAATGCTGGCCCTTGCTATAGCTCTTAAAAGCTTTGTCCTAGAAAAAAATCAATGTTAAACAGTCTACTCAAATTGGTAACAATAACATTTATGGTTAGGGCAAAATACATGAAAATAAATTCTCTAGTGCTAATGAAAGTGTGCAAAATTTCTGTGAAATGCCTGACTTAATATTTTCTCTAATTTTGTTTTCCTAACTGTGTTTTTTACACAATTCACATTTTGACCTCACCTCTTATTTGTCCTTTATTTAAACACTGTGCAAAGTATGTTATGAAAACAGATCAGTATGTTATGAAAAAAATATATAATGTACCTAACTGAGTGATTCTGCAAAATGTTACAGTGGTGGTGACGATAATGAGTGAAATTTCACCCTGGCCATGGCTGATGATAGTCACAGACATTAGCATGTTGCAGAGACCCATGGAGCTGACCACATCACCTTGACAGTTCATGGCAGCTCGTGGGAGTACACAATCACAGGAACAGGAGCTGACAGAATCTGCACTGAGGCCTACAATACTCGCAGTACTGGGATCATTCACAATTCTCCAGGCACTCGACCAACCACAGCTCAACAACAGTCCAAACAGCACCTTTGTAATCCAAAGGACTGAGCGGTTCCCACGGATGAATGTTCTTGCAAGCCCCAAGGAGGCAGGGGCAGCATGCCCAGCTGGAGGAACAAGCCTCACACAGGAAGAGGAGCCTCACCCAGAGAAGGCCCGTGAAGAGATCCTCAGCCCCAACCAAAGAGGCACAGCAGTCCAACAGACACACCAGGAAAGATGAAGAGGAACAAGCAGAGTGAAAAGTGACAGTGAAATGCAGCACCAAAGCATGTTTCAAAGCAGTGCACAGGAGGTAAATCCTATTATTTATGGAATTAATTTGTGAATTAATGCTGGCATTGTTACTCTTTACACACACACACACACACACACACACACATCCCTTTACCCGTGTCATCTATTAATAGCATTTGATTTTTTTAAGGCACTATCACAAGGCTCAAATGAACAGGACAGCATGATATTGAAATTATAAGTTATAAATACCTCTACCTTAATTTAGTGTGCAGATAACTTTGGAGCCAAGAAAATCTATGACTGTGTTGTTTGCAAGTACACTGAAACTGACAAAAGCAGATAAACCTGCCTTTCTCACACAATGAAAATGGCTTACTTATTCTTATTAAACTGTGCAAAAGAGATAAAAATAAAAGCCCTCTGACTGAGCTGACTCCCAATCCCTTTACTTCCTCCAACCCCAACTCCACCTCCAGCTGAGTTCATCCTGAGTCACAGCTCGTTATATACCATTTGGACAGACAAACTCCTGAGCTACAAAAAGAAATGCTGTAAGTGTCTGTGGTTGCCACCTGTTTGTATGTTTGTTTTAAATTAGGTGATTAGCAACAGGGAAATAACATACTTGGGGCACAGAAACAAAGGTGCTTCAGTTAACGATCACTCTTCCAACTTCATGAGTGTCCTAGATAGCCAATGATTACCCTATTCAGGAGGGCTGTGTTACTGGAAAATTAAAACTGGCTTCCTAGTCTTGGCTCTGTCAATTATTGGCTGAGTAATCTTGAACAAGTCATTTCAATGGATGTCCATATGCACACAGAAAAGGGAAAAATGATCTCTAAGTTCTTTCCAAGAAATAACATTCTAAGATGATATAATCTACTATTATCTATAACCAGTAGATTTTTAATGTCTAGTTCAGGGTCTTTTCTTGGCCTCCGATAGGGCCATTACTGAACTTAATGCAACATTCAAAGCACTATGGAAAGAATGAAAGCTGAATACAAACTGACTGTAAGTTGGCAAAGCCCCAGGAGCACTTGGCTCTACTGTGCAGGAACCAAAAAGAAACAGGCCCAGACAGCCTCACTGCAAAGACTAAACAGGGGCCCAGAAAGAAGGCTTTGTATAAGCAATGGGCAATGATCAAAGTACAAACTGCATGCTCAGGTCCACAGAAGCTGTTAGTCACATGGTATTAGCCACACAAGTTTCTGAAAGTGGTGAGTACATAGGGAATGGGGTGGGGGGATGAAAAATAAATACAGTCCTTATTCCTGACCTGCACAGGAATCCAGAGACAACACCTTGGTGGTTAAATGTACATTCAATGAAAACTTGAACTTTTGGCTACACTGCCCTAACTGAAGAGAGGTATCTCAAGGAATGCAATGTATATTTAAAGGGAGTCATAATACAGCATTGTAACTGCTGTGACTGAGATAAGCCCACAGTGCTGGCATGAAGCTGATGGGGAGGAATGGTCAGGTAATGATCAGGAAAGCTAACGAGGCACGGCCTCATTGGCATGACCATCAATCTCATGAAGTGGGCATTTGCACTTGGCCCACTACACAGATAAGGAAATCGAGGTTCCAAAAGTTTACATAACAGGCCCAAGATTCTAAGGCAACAAAGGGAAGCCCTAGGATTCAAATTTAAGTATATGTGACTTCAAAGGCTGTTCTCAACACTAAGACATACCGTCAACATGTTTTAGTTTATTAAATTTTCTTTTTATTTGTCAACCTTCTATACAGTAGCTACTATGGCCCAGATACTACCGTAAGCAGGTTACAAGTATTTCTTCATTAAGCTCTTAGAGCAATTTTATAAGATGGTTGCTATAAGTAGTCCCATTTTACAGTTGAGGTCACTGAGGCACAAATGGATGGCATATTCAACATCCAACTCAGACTTGAATGATGGAGTTCTGAGGGGTGACAGAGGAGGAGGCAGGGTAGAGGAAGCAAGTCAGGGTGATCTCTGAGTTGTGTCTTGAAGAAGAAGCAGGTAGGGAAAAGAAAAGGCAAAGGTTGTTCCAGCCAGTGGGTAATTTCTATAACGGCTATGAGGCAAGAATCAGATACTTTCAGAGATGCAAGTGGCTCAGTATCTTTGGAGAGGGGAATCAGGTGAAAACACCTTCAAGATTCTGTGTCTGAGACATGGAGGCAGGGAGAGCATGCAGTGACAACACAGAATCAGGTCAAGCAAGGCAACTGGACTGAGGAAATACAAAGGAGGCAGGACCAGCATGCATTGATGATTCTGGGGGAGGCACAGACGGGAAGAGATGGAGTCAACTGTGACACCGTGGTTTCTGGAGTCATTTCCCAAGAAAAAAATCTAGGAAGAAGAATGGCTTGGCTTACAATAATTCTGACAAAATGATTTGTTTGTAGTGGAGACATGTTAAGTCTGAGGACCCTCAGTAGCAGGTGAGAGGTAGCTGGAAATGTAGCCTGGAAGGCAGATGGATCCAGGCTAGGCAGTCACTGGTGGCTGAAACTCTCCTAGTGAATAAAATAACCAAGTGAAGAGAGACAGCAGTCAAGGAAACAGACTGAGAAAGAGTTGCTGGCAGAGGAGATGGAGAAGTTAACAAGGGTGCAGAAAGGTAGGAAAGGGAGGCACCGTGGAAGCAAGGGAGAAGTCCATTTCAAGGAGGTTCTGCCAGATGCTCTGTGTATCCCAGTGATGCGTCAGTGATGGGAATGCGTAGCAGTGACCTGGAGTGTGACTGAAATGGGACAGAGCAGAGACCATGAATTCAAGCACCCTTTCCAGAAAGCTAACCGTGAAGGGAAGGAGGAAACAGGAAACTCTACAAAGGGAAGCTGAATCCAGGAAGAAACATGCACACTGACACACAGTCCCCTGCATGCACACCTCTGGACAGGTGCCACAGTGGAATGAGTGGCTAACAAGATGTGCAGCATCTGGGGGAATGCTACAACAGGAAGAGCGGCATCTCCTTCGAAATGGGAGGTAAAATCAGACTTAGGTGTAGGCAAGTGTGTAGGTGGGGCCCCTGATGGAGAAACCCTGAGAAAAAAGCAGGACGGCTTCTCCTCCAGGACTATGAGGAAACCTTGCAGAGAGCTCCTCTGAAGAGAACAGCAACAGAATGAGAAAGCCATAGGGGAAAACAGGAGTGTAGGGGCTCGCCTTGGTGGTTCACTGCTGTAACCCAGTCCCTGGAGAGTAAGTTGCAAGAAGTATTTGTTGAATGACCTTGGCACATTCTGAAGAATGGCTGAGGGGGTCTGAGCATCCACCTGAGACCTGTGAACACATGCAGAGTGATAGAGATCTACATGGTCAACAAGCTTTCTCTAGTAGTACCCAGCTCCCACATCAACACAATATAGATGTTTAGTTCTGAAAGGTATTCCAGAATGCCAGGGTCACAACGGAGCTGGGATCTTCATCAACAGATCCACAGCTGAATAATGAAAAATGAAATGTATGTGAGGACAATATGAGGGTACTTCAAAAAGGTTGTTGGAAAATAGAACAAAAAGATGTGTATTTTGGTTCAAAAAATTTTGAAAACCATGCATAGTTTTTTCATAGTCTCATTTTCCATAAATTTCCTGTAGTCCTTTCATATAGACATGATGGTATAATATATATATATGTTTATGGCATGCTCAGTTGGTGTTCAAGAGCCTGTAGTTTCAAATTTATTTCTCACTACAAGGTTTTTTGTTGTTTTTGTTTTTTTTTTTCAAGAAAAGAAAAATTAAATACCATAGACACTTTATTAAAAGATAAAATGCAACTCCACTACAGGCTCTAACACACAGGCCTTGGCTTGTGGCAGACCCTTAGTAAATACCTGTTGACTTGAAGCCATGCTAATGGAAAGACGACTTTGGTTTTGCTTTAACTTCCCCTGTCACTCCACTGAACACAACTTTCTAGGTGATACCTATCATTGATACTGAAATGTTCTTTCTAAAATAACTACTCTTCTGTCATTTGAAATTGCAATTTCTATACCCCTCACTGAGCATAATTATGAGAAGGAAAATAAACTTCAACTTCCAGTGTCAACTTTAAATTCTGTTATGTTATGGGGATATTATTCCCCAAGAGGTCTGTTTCCTCAAATTTGATTTCCCAAGAGAAGTCAGAGTAGAAATTTAGGCAGCTTTAATATGTCTTTGAAAACTAGCATATTAATTCATTTTGCTCCTTTCTTTCAATTATCTTCACACTTCCACCAAACTTCCAAATTTCTAACAGACAACTACAATTTATTTGTATGCATACTTTTCCTCTTTCAAAATGGAGAGAATGATTAATTTCCCTTAGCAAAGTGTTGAATAATTATTCAATTTTATTCTTCTAATTGCCTTCTAGTCCACTTGAGAGAATATCTACCACTTTCCGTTTTCCCTTTGGTTAAGTGCACAAGAGGAAGGGAAGCCAGTACAAATTACCGGGGGCCCTAGTAAGTGCTTAGAAGGGAGCCTGAGGCCACACTGTGTTGCCTATCAATTTAAATCCCACTGGAAGATTTGCCCAAAAGCCCTGAAAACATTGTGTCACTGGGTTGTTGACTTGGAAGCATAACCTCTGGTTTCACAAATACTTATTTATGGAGAGCTAAATTAAGATAACCCAAACAGTTGCTTACAAAGACAATGAATTGTATTCCTGGTATTACTGACTATGTATTGGTAAAAGTATGGCATTAAAAGGTAAACATGAAAATAACAGTTACTTTGGAATTTATTTAATGTGATTTTTAAGGTGGAAATTTGAATATGTTATTTATTTACCATTTCAATCTAATGTGAGCACAGAAGAGCTATTCACAAAAACAAACTTTGTTTCCACATCATGAAAACTGTACACGGAAATGCAAATTTACAAAACAAGTATGTTAAGAAAGAAATTGTTTTCCCTACAAAGAATGCCTAGGATGTGAAAGGGGCTAAAACAGGTATGTTTAGGGGTTTTCTTTGCTTGTTCTGGTTTTGGTTTTAGTGTGCCATGGACACAAAATATTTTTAAATCTATAAAATGAAATATATAGGACTTTGGAGGAAACCAATTGTGTCAAAATAATCATAACATTAAAAGCTGAGGTAGGGGGCTGGCACTGTGGCATAGCAGGTAAAGCAGCCGCCTGAAGTGCCAGCATCCTATTATGGGTGCCAGTTTGAGTCCCAGCTGCTCCACTTTCAATCCGGTTCTCTGCTGTGGCCTGGGAGAACAGTGGAAGATGGCCCAAGTCCTTGGGCCCCTGCACCCTCATGGGAAACTGGGAAGAAGCTCCTGGCTCCTGGCTTTGGATCCCAAAAGCTCCAGCCATTAAGGCCATCTGGGGAGTGAACCAGCAGATGGAAAACCTCTCTCTCTCTCTCTCTCTCTCTCTCTCTGCCTCTGCCTCTCTGTAACTGTGTTTTTCAAGTAAATAAATCAATCTTTAAAAAAATAAAAGTTGAAGTAGAATAATTATGTGCTTCTTTACATTAACAAGATCTAGTGAGAACCTGATAACTATCATGATTTTAAGGTCGTGCTCAGCATAAACAATATTTTATGACTTAAAAAACAGCATTAATATGATTGGAAAATATTATAGGTAGACTCACAGGTACTACTAATACTACTGAATATTGATGGTTACATTTACAATTGAGGGGAAAACAAAATTTCATTTACTAGAGGTTAGTGAAATTAAGTGATTTTTTAAAATCTCATTCAAGACATAGTTGGTCTCAAAATTAGTGAACACTGAGCTGGGGGATCACAGTGAATCTTTCTATTAGCGTCTTATTGTATTCTATTTAAACCTTGCATATCAAAAACTCACCTTGTGAGAGTGCTTCAGATATGTATCTGTTTATGCAATGAGTTCACCTCTACTTCACACTCTATTGAGAATTACACAAATTATCTATAAAAGTGTCTCAAAACTATGATAGTTTAACACAAAGTGAAAAGATTTCTAAGGAAACTAGTATTTCTATGTTACTTCAATTAGTTGTGAGAGTCAGGTAGGATCATTTGGGAATGGAATTTTAAAAAATACTACAATGACTAAGTAACTATTTGTTTTTTTAAAAAAATCCAAAACCTCCATATTCAAAGTTATTTTTTCCAATGCTAAAATCCTCTATTCTTAAATATTCTTATGTTTATGTAGCCAGGAAATCATATATCTTTTGCTTATACATAGAATGGGATGGGGGTACACACACAAAAAAGGAAATGAAAGAATGCGGTCATAAAATACTAGAAGGGAAAAAAGGAAATTTTATAAGGCACCAAAAACAATAATTAAAAACACACAATATAGGGGGCAGTGCTGTGGCGTAGCGGGTTAAAGCCCTGGCCTGAAGCGCCAGCATCCCATA
This sequence comes from Oryctolagus cuniculus, assembly GCF_051225735.1. NCBI lineage: Eukaryota > Metazoa > Chordata > Mammalia > Lagomorpha > Leporidae > Oryctolagus > Oryctolagus cuniculus. The sequence goes on along the minus strand of NC_142869.1, from coordinate 150,129,577 downwards.
TGGGCACTAGTTCTAGTCCCGGCTGCTCTCTTCTAATCCAGCTCTCTGCTATGGCCTGGGATAGCAGCAGAAGATGGCCCAAGTCCTTGAGCCCCTGATCCCACGTGGGAGACCAGGAAGAAGCTCCTGGTTCCTGGCTTCAGATCGGCACATCTCCGGCCATTTGAGGCCATATGGAGAGTGAACCAGCAGATGGAAGATCTCTCTCTCTCTCTCTACCTTTCTCTGTAACTCTGTCTTTCAAATAAATAAAATAAATCTTAAAACACACACATGCACACACACACACACACAAATATACAATATGGTCCCATTAAACAAATTTCAGCTAAAGACAAAGAAACATGAATATCATTCAGCAAGACTAAAAATTTAGAATGCTCTCCCCCTAACAAATTTCTAACAGGCAGGGTACATAGTATTTGGACTTGATTTAAAAATTCAGAGGGACCAGCACTGTGGTGTAGAGTGCTGGGCCACCACCTGCAATGCTGGCATCCTAAGTGAGTACCAGTTCAGGTCCTGGCTGCTCCACTTCTGATCCAGCTCCCTGCTAATGGACCTAAGAAAGCAGCAGAAGATGGCCCAGATGCTTGGCCCCTGCACCTACGTGGGAGACCTAGAAAAAACTCCTGGCTCCTGGTTTCTGCCTGGCCTGGCCTTGGCTGTTGCGGTCTTTTGGGGAATGAACCAGAGATAGAGGATTTCTCTCTCTCTCTCTCTCTCTCTCTCTCTCTGTGTGTGTGTGTGTGTGTGATTCTCTCTGTGTGTGTACCCAAATGTGGCTTTCAAATAAATGCATCAATCTTTAAAAATACATGCAGACTTCAAAATATTCATTAAAAAGTGCATTAAAAGCCAAGTTCATTTTGCTACAAAACAATTTTGAAATACATAGATTATTTTACCATATAGATTTATTATTCACTTGTTCAAGATTGTTCTATGCATGAATTTCAAAGATTTTGTTCAATAATAAATACCTTTTCATTCCATTTCTCACAAATTTTTGAAGTACCCTGATACTTACTTTTTTTTTTAACTTTTATTTAATGAATATAGATTTCCAAAGTACAGCTTATGGATTACATTGGCTTCCCCCTCCTCAATGACTTCCCTCCCACCTGCAACCCTCCCTTTTCCGGCTCTCTCTCTCCTTCTATTCATATCAAGATTCATTTTCAATTTTCTATATATACAGAAGATCAGTTTAGTATACATTAAGTAAAGATTTCAACAGTTTGCACACACATAGAAACACAAAGTGAAAAATACTGTTTGAGTACTAGTTATAACATTAAATCACAATGTACAGCACATTAAGGACAGAGATCCTACATGAGGAGTAAGTGCACAGTGACTCCTGTTGTTGACTTTACAAATTGACACTCCTGTTTATGGCATCAGTAATCTCCCTATGCTCCACTCATGAGTTTCCAAGGCTATGGAAGCCTTTTGAGTTCACCGACTCTTATCTTATTTAGACAAGGTCATAGTCAAAGTGGAAGTTCTCTCCTCCCTTCAGAGAAAGGTACCTCCTTCTTTGCAGACCTGTTCTTTCCACTGGGATCTCACTCACAGAGATCTTTCATTTAGGTCCTTTTTTTTTTTTTTTTTTTCCCTAGAGTGTCTTGGCTTTCCATGCCTGAAATACTCTCATGGGCTTTTCAGCCGGATCCGAATGCCTTAAGGGCTGATTCTGAGGCCAGAGTGCTGTTTAGGACATCCGCCATTCTATGAGTCTGATGTGCTGATACTTACTTTTACAGTCTCAAAATGCAACTCATTTATTAAAAGCCAAAGTACTTTAAATGAAGTGGTAAAATTTAGGCTGAAATGCATACAACATATTTTTAAAATTGTACCCATGATACAATTTTAATCCTGATAGTATTTTTCTCTGTGTATATTGCTTATAAATTGCAAATCACTTATGAATGGTCAGCAAGTTTTTGTCAGAAGATTCAAACACTCTGCAAACCTTGTATCTTTCCCCCAAAACTTTCTCCTTCTAATTGTAGTATTTTGCAGTGTCTAGTGCTATTATTATAACGAAGACATTTTTTTGAAATTCTTCTAAAATGAGAGGAAACTTTGTAGTATATTTAACATTATTCCAAATCATAATTTTTTTTACATGGAAAGTCTCCAAAACTGTGAATTTACCATGCCAAATTGTTATGGTCACTTGAAAGGTCTCCAGTGAAGTAGATAAAAGTCTGTCCTACATGTAAAGTGCTGTACTTAAGATGTATGATTTTCCTGGCTACATAAACTGTAAAACACAATGTTGTCAAAGCATGAGCCCTTTCTTCCAACGACCTAAATCTGACAGGGATCACAACACACACACACACACACACACACAAAGAGAGAGAGAACTGCAACACAGTGCACTCTGTAATGGCTCTCCTCCCTTCTTATGTACTCAAGACACTGAAGTCTCCCCTCTGTCTGCTCCTTACCCACAGCACTCAGCCAGCATTTCCCATTGCTAAAAACACTCCCTTTCAGTTCCCAGGCCTTCTTCCTTTCCCCTTTAGGAAACTTCTTGAACAGAGTAATCTAGACTTGCAATCTTTAATTTTTGTTCCCTCATTCTCTGTAGAGTCACCTTCAGTCAGACTCTGTCCCTACCACAACACCAAAAATATGAAGGTCAACAATGACTTCAACATAACAATTTCAGTGGTCACTTCTACTCATCTTACTGGACTTCTCAGTTGCATTTGAAACATGATTAATCCCTCCATTTTAAAACTTCCTTCATCTGATTCCTCCACTGCACTTCTTTATCCACTACTGGCTGTTCATCCTCACTTTTTCATAGGAAAAAATACAGAATATATGTCTGAATACCATGTGGTCTGACTCTTAGAAACCTGCAGGAAGGTGAAGAAGCTAAACTGAAAGCTTAGGGCTCACTTTTTACAATATTTTTTGTTTACTTTCTGGCCAACTGTTTTTAACCCTGCATGAATATTAGAATCATATGGGAGGCTGAAACCTTGGACCAAATCCATTTCAAGTTAATTATAATCTCTGAAATAAGGTCCAAAGTTGTATTTCACTTCCTCAAAAATAAAATTTGTCCTAAAGCTCTTACTCTAAATACCCAGATGTCTGGGTTGAGAATCCTAACCCTGGGTAATCCCATCTACATTAAACCCGGTACCCTAATCATTCACAAAATGCATCTTAGAGGGCTAGTGTTGTGGCATAGCAAGTAAAGCCATATTGTGATGCCAGCATCCATATATGTGCTGGTTTGAGTCCTGGCTGCTTCATTTCCAATTTATTTCCCTGATAATGGCCTGTAAAAAGTAGCTGAAGATGACCCAAGTGCTTGGACCATTGTACCCACATGGGAGACCAAGATGAAGCCTCCTTGCTTTGGTCTGGCTCAGCCCTGACCATTGCAGCCACTTGGGGAGTGAACTAGAGGATGGAAGATTCTCTCTCTCTCTCTCTCTCTATCTCTTCACCTCTGTAATTCTGATTTTCAAATATATGAACAAATCTCTAAAAACCACACACACATCTTACGACTGCAAACCTTTCTGAACTCCACCCACCTCTTTCCAACCACCTATTCCACATCACCATCTGTATAAGTAATGGGCATTTCAAATACAACATTTTCAAACCAAACTTAACTTTTCTCTAAGAACTAAACCCTGTTCTTCCCACAGTATTCTCATCTCAGTTAATGGCAATTCCATACTTTCAACTAGCCAGCCAAAAATTTGAAGTCATTTTTAACCCGTCTTTCTTTCACACTAAAATCTCGTTCTTCAGCAAACTTTGTTTTAACTCCAAAATACATTTGTATGCAACATCGCATCATATCCATCATGGCCACCCTGATCCAATCCCATTACTTCCCATGAGAATCAAGCCAAAGTCTCATAGTTGGTCTCCCTTCTTTGGCTCTTAGGTACCTGAACTCAGCTCTTAAAGGTAAAGTGCTGTTTAGAGATGGTAAGTCAGATAATGTCAACGATCTGCTCAAAATCTGCCACAAGCTTCCTCCTCCAAAATCAAAACATTACAATGAGTTGTTAGGCTCCTCATTATCTGTTCAGTTCATAAATATGTTTGATTTTAGAATAAGATATCTAGGCCGGCGCCATGGCTCAATAGGCTAATCCTCCACCTGTGGCGCCAGTACACCGGGTTCTAGTGCCGGTTGGGGCACCGGATTCTGTCCCGGTTGCCTCTCTTCCAGGCCAGCTCTCTGCTGTGGCCAGGGAGTGCAGTGGAGGATGGCCCAAGTGCTTGGGCCCTGCACCCCATGGGAGACCAGGAGAAGCACCTGGCTCCTGCCTTCGGTTCAGCGTGGTGCGCCAGCCGCGGCGGCCATTGGAGGGTGAACCAAAGGCAATAGGAAGACCTTTCTCTCTGTCTCTCTCACTGCCCACTCTGCCTGTCAAAAAAAAAAAAAAAAAAAAAACAGAATAAGATATCTAAATGTATCCAATCTCTATTGTTACCTCCAAGAATAACACAAGTGCTAACCAGATTTTGTTCTTTTTCTTAAAAACTTGGGGACGAGGAGGGAAATGATAATTTTGGTCAGATTTTTGAAGAAGCTCATAAAACCAAAAATGATCATAATCATGGTTTAGGTTATTATAGGTTAAGTCTTAACCTTTTCAAGCCATTGCTTATAACTATAATTCAAGGAAGCATAAATTTACTTTAAATATATTTTAAAACTAACCTACTGGCCTCAATTTCTCAGGATTTTGCAGTGGTTTTCATACTCACCTTTTCTATACTTCTAATTCTTTAACTGTTTGGTTATCTATTTATGTTTTATTTTTTATACTGCATTATGTGTGAAAGTTATGATTTAATTCAATTTAGGACCTTATAAATCTAAATTGCAAAAAACTACCACTGCTATCAATTTGTGGTCCCAAATACAACAGGCACAAGTTTGGAACTCAAAATTACATAGCCCTGTAAATCTCCACCATTCAAATGCAATTAATGCTCAATGAAAGAGGAAGAAGTGTGGACTCAAGAAAGGCTTTTTAGTCACCAAAGGTTACCTTTCCTTATCCCAGAGAAGTTACTCGGAAGTCTGAACCTCATCAGTCACAGAGCCTACAAAGAGCACAGCCTCTGGGGACCACAATTGTGCAAACGCTTCTCTTGTTCCTCAATCTTCTTGCTTTGACAATGTATGAATTTCACTTCATTCAGTGTACTGAATTCTACCACTTGTCTCCAAAGAAACTATATGCTGGCCTGTTAAGAAGGCAACATTACCGCCTTTTAGATTTTCAGACTTTGCAACTCACCTGGATGCCCTCCATCCAAATGGAAACATACTCAAATCTTACCATCTTAAAACAAAATAATACTCATGCAAACCAAACAAAACCTCGTTAACCCTTCACTTCCGCCCTGGACTTTGGTCTCACTGGAACTCCACAACCCACACCATTCTGTGTTCTCCATAAAAATGACTCTTAATAAAATGACCAAAGGACAATCACATTGTTGAATCTGGTAGAATTATTCTGCATTCTTTTTACTGAACCTGTCAACAAGATCAGGTGCACTTTGGTATGGTCCTCTTCTTCAAACACTCTTCCCCAGGGTAAGTGTGTGGTCCAGCAGTTAAGATGCTATTTGGGATGCCTGCATCCCATATTAGAGTGTCTGGGTTTGTATCCTGGCTCCATTTCTGATTCTGGATTCCTGCTAATGTGCACCCTAGGAGGCAGTAAATAATGGTTCAAGTACTTAGGTTCCTGTCACCCATGTGGGAAACCCAGATTTGTTTCAGTTTGATTCATGCCTAGATATTGCAGGCATTTTGGATGATGAACTAGCAGATAGGTGACCAGTCTGTCTCTATCTCTCTGCCTTTCAGATAAAATGGAAATAAATAAATTAAAATTTAAGAAAAAAATCCTCCCCTCTCCTTCATGACATTATATTCTCCAGTTTATTTCTTTTTTCACTGTTCTTACTGTTTCTTCTATAAGCATTCTGATCTCTCATCCAGGCTATATTATCTGTGCAGCCTTTCTCTAACTTACTCTCTATCTGACCTCGCCTCTGGAGAAACATCTGAAGTTTCCATGGGACTGTCTCCAAACTCAAGCTGAACTCACACTCCCATCCCATCAAACTGGCCAGCCCCCAGTGATTCCCTGAGTCACTTTGTTCTCAGACATCTGACCTTTTCTTTCAAATCTCTACTTAAGAAAGCTCATCCAGATTCTCAGTTATAAATCTCTCCAGTTTGAGAACAAAAGCAAGTGTGCTTGGTTCTAACTCCTCACAAGCCCCAGTTGTGTATATCCAAACGCATTTTGGAATTCTCCTCTTGTACAATGTTTTATCATTTCAAATTGAACAATTCTAAAGCTCAGCTCACAGAGTGGACCTTTGGCTCAGTCACTGAGATACCACTTGGGATGCCCATATCCCATATCAGAGTGCCTGGGTTAAAGTCTTGCTTCTGCTTCTGATCCAGTGTCCTGAAAATGCATACTCCAGATGTAGCCAGTGATGGTCCAAGCACTTGAGCCCTGTCCCCACATGGAAGACCCAGATTGAGTTCCTGGCTCCTAGTTTCAGCCTGGCACACCTGGTTGTTGTGGGATGTGAGGAGTGAACCAGTGGATGGGAAGTCTCTCTGTGTCTCTTTCTGTTTTTCAAATAAAAAAAAAAAATCAAAATTCAACTGATGATCAGTTCCAAACTATATTCAGACATTGTTTCTGATTTTTATTCATTTTTCCATCAAATTGAATTGGGAAGTTAGTGGCATTCCTGTTCAGAAGGCATATCAAATTGCTGTTTGAATTTATTCCAAAGTTAGGCCTCGTCCAGGACTCTACATCTAATCCCAAATCTTTACAAAAAAATTCAGGTCCTTTACTGTCTAGAGTTGGCACAACACTTGGGGTTGAAAGTAAGCTTTGGGCTCCAGCTTGTCTGTTATAGTACCTATATTGTGCTATTTGAGATTTAAAAAATACTCAAATGTTCATTATTGTCTTTTAAAAACCATAAAAACCTTGGTGTAGTAATAAGGTCATAAAGTTTGTTCAAATCTTTCCATTTAGTTTATTATTCTGAAGCTCAGTTTCTAAATAGCCTCTTCACTTAACCACCCACACCCCAGAGCTTCCTGGCCATTATATCTGTATCTCCATTGTTTTATTTCCTCCCCACCCATCTCCTCAGTAAATGCTAAACTAATCTAAATCATTCAAACAGTGGCCTCAGATAGCTTGTTTGCAAAATCAGAAAACAGAAAGTGAAGGAGGTGAAGTTCATATGTAACTGACAGCTTCTATCTTTTCTCTAAGATGGGCACAAAACTGTTGCTTGTTATAAAAGCAGAACTTGAGACTTGAGGTATATTTTGATTTGTCACTATATTTGAAGCTCAAATTATATATATTTCAGAACCTTGTAAAAATCTTTTCTTTCCTCCTTATCAAATAGATGAATATGAGAGTACAAATTACACTGCAACCCTAAACACTAAGAAGTATATTTAAATGTTGGCCCTACAGAAACACTTACAAATACTATATGTTATAATTTTTAAATAACATATAATTAAGGGGCCAACGTTGTGGTATAGTTGGGTTAAGCCTCCACCTGTGACGCTGTCATCCCAGATCAAGTCCCCACTGTTCCACTTCCCATCTAGCTCCCAACTAATGTGCCTGGAAAAGCAGTTGAAGATGGCCCAAGTGCTTGGGACACTGTACTAGAAGAAGCTCCTGGCTCCTAGCTTTGGCCTGGCCCAGCCCTAGCCACTGCGCCATTTGGGGTATGAATCAGCTGATGGAAGATACCCCTTACCCTCTCTCTCTCCTCCTCCTCCTCCTCTTCTTTCTCCTCTCCTCTCCTCTCCTCTCCTCTCCTCTCCTCTCTCTGCAATTCTGCCTTTGAAATAAAAAAAAATCATTAAATACTTCAAGTAAACAAAAATCAATGATTTATAGGTGCTGAATGATTTATAGTTCAACATAGTCAGCTATGATGATGCCTAGTCGACACACACACACACAAACATGCACCCGTCCCCGTTGTTCCATTTAGTATGTTGGCTAAGCAACAGAATACATTAAAATCTCATTTTTTTCAAAGGACTAGAAAATATTGCATTGGAAGGCAGAATTCTCAACCCTTCTCCCACACCATTATTCTGACATGGAATGGAAGGCATTGAGCCTGAGAAAACAGAGTAAAACAAACAAAACATCATCCAAACAAGTTAAGTATTTTGAGGTATGCAGTGACATATCTTCCCAAAGTCACAGAAAATTTGTTTCTGGAGGCTCTGATTATATCACTTTGGTCATTTAATGAAGTCCTATTATTATGTTTCCCTAAAAAAAACTAGGACTACATTTTTACAATTATAGGGAAAACTGAGTTTTTTTTTTTTTAATGGGAAGAAATAAATATAAGATTTTACAACACCACTGAAATTAAGAACAAACAACTCAATTTCATTTTTACCTTGCTGTTTTTCTAGTTTCAGGATTTGGGACAGTGAAGTTGTTAACTATATGGAATAATGAGAAAACTTGATGAAGTTTGGAGGCAAGAGCTCTGAGTTCTAATCCCAGCTCTGCTGTTTCTTTTTCTATATTTCCTTTAGCTCAAATATTTGCACTTCTTTTGATGTCTTCACATTCTCCCCCCTGAGGATTTGAGTCATTCCTTTCAACCACAATGTCTACGGAATGTTAAAGAACAAGTATCCAAGTTCTCCAGGTTTCAACCCTTACTCACTTGAACACTCATTGAATGCATATAACCACGCACTAGACTGTAAGCTTGAAATCATAAGAAGAGCAAGACAGAGTCTTTTCATTCAGTGAGATCAATGTTTAGCACAGGAAATAGAGTTAAAGAGATAAACTTTAGCACAGTTTGTTTATCAAAAGTGCTGTGGAGATCCAAAAGAAGGGCAGTTAGCCCAAATGAGGCATCAGGAGATGCCAAAGATAAGTTCTGAAAAAAATGTGCAGAGGTCAAGAAAGCAAAACAAGTGAGAAGGACATTCCAGGCTCACAGAAGAGAAGCAGAGGCACTGAGTTGTGTTGTCTTATCACCTGTGCAGGGACTTTGATGCACTGTAGTAAAGGTACAATTCTAAGCAAGGAGCTGAGTTGGAGTTTGCAGGTGCAGAAGAGGGAAAGGGCTACAACAAGGTTAAGGAAAGATCCTTCTGCTGTTTCACCATGATTCTCAAGGAGGAGCAGGGAGGTCCTCTCTGAATCACCTGGTTAGCACCTCATTTGAAAACTGTGTAGCCTACCCAGGCTGAGGCCTATAGAATCCTGGTTGTTCTCCTACTGGTAGGCATATGTCCTTCCTCTCTGGTATATTGTGAAAAATTCCTACACTGTGAATACAAGGAAAAAATGCACCAAAAAGTGGAAGAGATGCCTACAATGAAGATGAAGAAAAGTTATAGATGTCAGAAGCTGAGTGAAGAGTTTAGAGAGAAAAGAACCAGTAAAATAGGATTGGACTTCAGTCCATCCATAGGAGCAAACGCTCTTATGCACGGGTGCAAATGGAGAGCTCGTTGGCATCCAGAGCTCAACAAATCTAAAACCAATTCCCTATTTACTTATAGTAATGGGTCTTTACTAAGGCAGCAGGAGTGCAGGTACATCATGTATCACACGTTTCCTACAAGCATGAAGGTACTCGTCCTACATCTACAGAACAGCAACCATGGAAATACAGTACTATAGCAAGAAAAGAAAACAGAATTTTTCTAACAAGTAGATATGGGATATAAAATAGTGTCTTCCCGAGAAGTGCTATAGCTCTGACCTACCATTTTGGAAGAATAGGGCATCCCAGGCTGCCTAACAACTGGTCCTTTCCCACCTTCCCAGTTTCACTTCTCCTAATTCAGGTTCTGTGAAGAGAACACATGAATTTATAAAGCTCTCCAGCCTTGCGTGCCACTGTGCACCCTCAGTTCTCTAACCTAACGGTGCCTCATGTTTCAGGTCCCCATCCAGGCACTGCATTTTCCAGGAAGCTGATATTCCTGACTCCTCGGTGATCCTGTATAGTGATGAGCTAACAGCAGCTGATACTTATCTACTACTTCTTCTAGACCAGCCTGTGCTCCAAGTACTGAATAGCATCCATGTAATTCTTCCTAACAATCCTAAAAGGAAGGCACTAATAATATTCCCATTTTACAGATAAGACAGAGTCACAAAAAGGTTAAGTAATCTGCCCCAAGAAACTGTTCAGTAGGAAAGCCAACAATGAACCCAAGAAGACTGGTCCTGGAGTCCATGCCCTCCACGTGATCAAAAATGAGATGATCTTAGTTACATAAATCATGCTCTTCATTGTCTTATTCAGTATTTGTGATCAGTGATATACTAGGATTGGGTATGTATCTCTATAAATACTCAATGTATAGTATCAAGTATTGAATATAAATTAACATCAAATATTCCTAAAATGAATACTTTTTTAAAAAACTTTTTGTTACAACTTAATTTTTTATAAAAATATATAGCTGTAGCTAAAATACATTGGGATTTATCATTCCTCTGATAAGAGAAATGTCTTGGAACCTAATGAAAACCCCTGGCAATTTGAGCATTATATGATACTAAATTATACCATAATTATTTCAAAGGTCAAGAATTTTACACATTTAGTCTTAAAACTCTCCACCCAGGTGAGGCAATCAGAAAATGAAAGTATGTATGAAAATATTTAATTATACAAAACAAGTAGAAATCTATTAATTTAATAACATTTAAATAAAGTGTGCAATACTTTCCCACATGGGTATTTTTTTTCTTCTGTTGTAAAAAAATGAACTTTTTAAAAGAGAATTCTTTTAAGTGACTATGAGCACATATTTTACTTTCCAATTCTAGTTTCAAGGAAGATTACGACACATTGGTTTGAAATGAAGTGGCAGGTAAAACTGCTGCCTGCCACCGACATTCCATATGGGCACAATTCAAGACCCAGCTGCTCCACTTCCCATCCTGATCCCCACTAATGCACTTGGGAAAGCAGCTGAAGACGGTCCCAGTTTTTGGACCCCTGAACCCAGGTGGGAGACCCGGAAGAAGCTCCTAGCTCCTGACTTATACCCGGCCCAGCCCTGGCCATAGTAGCCATCTTTCAAGTGAACCAGCGGATGGATGGTCTGTCTCTGTCTCTCTCTCTCTCTCTGTATCTCTCTCTCTCACTCACTTACTCTACCTTTCAAATAAATCTCATAAAAAAGAAAATATGTGCCTAGAAAAAGGAACCAAGTACTGTAACACTTGCTAACTCATAAGAAACTCCTTAGAGCTATTATGTTGGGCATGACTGTACATTTGAAAAAACAAAACCAAAAACCTGGCTTAGACTCAGTCTAGCCCTATTAGAATTTATGGATGAGTAGGGAAGAAAAATGAAACAAGAGGACAGATGAGCGTTGTTTTCCAAACTTTCATAAGAAGGACTTCAAGAAGCAAATGTTTACTAATAGGAAGAGCCTTTCTAATCCACACCTGTTAACATCAGTAATATCCAATGCAATGATGGAATGGGTAGCAAACTATTGTTTTCTCAGAGATCCCTAATGAGACAAATGGCACAATACAGTGGTTAGCAGCATGTTCTACAAAGACAGAGCATTTGTTCTTGTATCTCAATTTTACCACGCATGGACCAGTTGATTTTGTTTGTTTCAGTTCACCTCTCTCTGCTTCTGTTTCCACATTTATCATTATATCAATACACACAGTTCATGGAATGACAGTGTTGTTGGGAGGATCAGTGAGTTCATGTGAGCAAAGCAGACAGAGCAGGGCCTAGTCCATAGAAGACATTTTCTAACTACATGAATTGATGCATCCTAAGAGACTGGAGATGGGCATCTGGCCTACTGGTTAAGACGTCACATGGGATGCCCCCATCCCATATGGCAGGGCCAAGATTCAAGTTCTGGTTCTGCTCTCCATTCTAGCTTTCTTCTAATGCAAACGCTGGGAGGCAGCAAGGAAAGGCTCCTGCCACCAAGTGGGACACCCAGATGGAGGTCCCTGGCTCCCAGCCTCAGCCTGGTTCAGCCCTAACCATCACAGGCAACTGGAGAGAGAACCAGCATGTGGGACGTCTCTCTCTCTCTCTCTCTCTCTCTCTCTCTCTCTCTCTCTTTCTCTCTTTCTCTCTACCTCTATCTCTATGTCTCTCTATCTCTCTCCCCACCTCTCAAATAATAAGAATCAACAATTTAAAGAAATACAAGGCTATTTAGATGCAGGCCTCATGTAGCCCATGGTTAAAGAAAGACATTAAAACATTTCATCAACCCACACACTCAATTATGCAGCTGGTTCACTCCTTACCTCTGTGTTCAATGAACCCACCTCTTAGCAGTGTTTTGCAATCTGGTCAGCAGAGGCCCTTAGTGCACTTAAGGGAACACTATGAAGTAAACATTTAATTCCATCATCTGAACCAGAAAGATTCCCTTTCAGCTTGTCTATATTATTTATGTGCAATACAAAAATCACAACCACAAGCGCCATGTATCCAGAAAGAATACAACTATCAAAATGAGCATGGTTAGCTGTTTTGAGGTTTTCAGTTAATAGACTTTGCCAACTATTTGAACATTTGCTATTAAAGAAGAAGGAGTCATTGATGGAGACTTAAGAAAAATACGGAATAGAAAAACATAAAACTAAGAAAAGTCTAGATACTAAATCCCATCATTGTTATTGCTTTTTTCAAAACTATGTTCTACCTATTTTATTCATGCAACAAAGCAAGTCTATTGAAGACTCTTCTGATATACAGGTCTCTAGAAACCCAGCAGCTATCCATCTCACCAAAATTGTTTCTGCCACTTTCCCCTTCTACTCGTGAGGTTTTAGATTTCACCTCAATTCATTCTGCAGACCAAGAGACTTGCTATGAGGCTGAAGCAGCTGTGCTGTATGAAGAGAACTACAGAATCTCTGAGCCAAACATAACTTTTAAGAATAATCTAATACATACCCTTAATTTTATAAAACAAGTGGCCCAGAGAAATCAAGTCCCCCAGCCAGCAAGTAGCAGAGTTGAGAATTTTTTTTTAATTTTTAATTATTAGTTCAGTGTGTTTTTATCTTTTTACTATACTACATTGTCAGTGAATAAACAACTTCAAAACTGAAAGAAGAAACAATGAAATTTTAGGGCATAAATTTATATAATGAAAAAAATTGTAGCAATCCAAATATGGACAAACAGGAAACAAGAAAAGGGGTATTTTAATTTAGATTCAAGTACCAGAATACAAGAAACCCACATGGGCAGGGCACTGGTGAAAACACTCGTATCTCACATCAGAGTGCCTTAGTTCAGTTCCTGACTCCAGCTTCCTACTAATGCAGACCATGCGAATCAGCAATGATGGTTCACGTGATCAGGTCCCTGACACCCACACGGGAGAGCTGGATTGAGTTCCTGGCTTCAGGAAGTCTCTGGCATTTGGGGAATAAGTGCCGGGGGGGGGGGGGGACAAAAAATATGGATCTCTCTCTCTCTCTCCCACCCATCTTAAAAAATGTTAAGTTTTAAAAATGAAAAACCGAAACCTACAATAGATAATGCTATGGCCTAATGGAGAATACACAGATCACAGGATTCAATCAGCATATCTAGACATTTTCATTTGTATTTCGTATTTCTCATGACTCCAACACAAACTGAACTGCACTTTGTAATAAGCAGATTACAAAGGACTTCATTTATCCAGATCTGTGTGATAACTTAAGTGTACAGGTGAAAAGGAAGGACAGAAAATGTGGAACTATATTTCATTCAAATGATGTTGGTTTTCTTCCTTGCACATATGTTACTTATGAAGCTGTATTCTTACATTAGAAACCAGCTATGCTATTAAAAGCAAGCAATAACGAATATTTTTATAAAAATTCCATACAACCTATTTCAAATTGGATTGATATGCAAATGCTACCATTCTTTAATATTAAAATAAGTAAATATCCAATGGAAAATAAGAGGTTAGGGATGTAATAAGTAAATTCAAATGTATAAAACAAGTAGATTTCAATTGCATTCAATTATTTCACCCAATCACCCAGAAGCGAAGATCCTCTAAAGAAAATTGCATTGCCTACCCAACTCCTTGGAGAGCCAGTTTAGTTATCAGCCTACCTATACTTCAGAGATGACCAAGGAGCTTACATGTCAAACTCATTTTAAAGTGTCAATCATGTCCCTTTCAATCTAATTAGTTTGGAAAGTAGTGTCACTGACCTGGAACTATGCAGACCATTTATTATCATATCATTTGATCATCCTAACATTTTACCTTAGTTGAGTTTGAGACACCTGTAGCCAAAATGTAATATTCTTTCTACTACTCATTACTGGTAACTCTCAATACAATTTCCTATTTACAACTCAATTTCTCTCTATGAATAAGCATGGCCAACTTCACACAGGCATGCCACAGAACTTCCTTTATTTAACATTTCATGGCAATTAAAACCACTAAAGGGAATATATATACACACATATATAACATTCAACATTTTACATTCCCAAGAACTGCTTAAGGGGAAAAGGAGGAAGAGCAATAGATATGCTCGGAGAAATTTGGAACCCTAAATATGTGGGGTGGCAGGGAGTGGATAACATAAAATAACGAACCATATAAAAATATCTATAGAGTTCATTATCATCACTTGGGTTTGTTTTATAATGCAAACTTTCTCAAGTTCATAGTATTTAACCTGATTTTTACCAAGGGCAGAATGAGACAGAGAACTGAATAAAAGCAGTGACTTGTTCTCCACAAGTCTGAGTATACAGCTAAGGGCCCACAGGGAGGAACTAATAGTGGCTAGACTAGAGTGAGGTCAGACTGGGTGAGGCTCCACACAGCACAGGGTCTGGAAGGTGATGGTCAGTCCAGCAACAAAGATCACCTGGCCCAGTCTCTAGCAAGATCAAGAAAAGTATCCCATCTTTTTCTTATGTTGGCTTTGCATATTTAAGAACTGATTTGCAAGACAAAAATACAAGCAGGTAATCTTATCTCAAACTATAGACTAGCATATTGCATGCGGGAGGGAACAAGTACTCAAGCTCAGATGTGCCACCAAAATGTTGTATTCATATTTTTAAATGTGGCATTAAAAAAAAGCACAGCAGCTATATTTAAAGTACTGACTATTCCCTCTAGAAGACGACAATCTAAAAAACCAGGATGTCAGCTGCCAATACCTCTTTTCTACCCCGTGCTTTCCATTGGGGAAGTTAAGCTGCCTTCTACCAAAATTCCTGTTTGTCTGAAGGGTAAGCAAGATTTCTTCAACTATGTGTGCTTGATCAAATCATTACTGGTGAATACGATTTTTACATCGGACCAAATAAAGTATGCATATAACTCACACTTACCTTCAGGTGAAGAGCCTGTCTTTTGGGAGAAGACAGCATTTACTTTGCTCTTCTTACTGATATCGCTGTTTACAGACAAGCTGGATTGAATTTTTCTATGCATCTTTTGAGAAACAGGTGCTGAAAGTTTGCGATTATCTGCAGATACATGTTTGGCCCCGTGGTGAATTCCACCTCCATTGCTCAGACCTGTGTGGCCACCGTTCCTTATCTTGCCAAGTTCCTCCTCACTTGGTTCCTGTGCGGAAGGTTGAAGCTGTGGTAAGCGCTGAGGTTGGGCTAAATTAGGAAAGAAAAAAAAATGAAAAGACATTCAGTAATTTCAGTAATGGAAATTTAGATTTTCCCCATAATTCTAAAACTGAAGAGGGGAAAAAAGAGAAAGAGGGAGAATAGATGGACAAAGAGAAAGAATAACTACTGAAAGTTAGAAGAGGAGCAGGTCATCAAACGTGGTTTTATACAAGTATATCATAAAACAGGGTACAGAAACACTGGTTTTGGTATTTTAAAAAGAAATTTAAGTTTGAAACCTGAGAAACTAACAAAATGTTTCTTGTTTTATACATGCTGGGCCCTCTTTTCAGTGCTGTAAGCACAACAATATTATCTCTATACTCCTAATAATGATAGACTACTCGACTATCTTTTTGAAACAAAGGGAAAGGAATAACGAATTTAGCTATCCAAAGCTGAATTGGTACAATACAGAAAGAACTGTGGCTCTTTTAAATTCTATTTTAAATCCTGCCTGGAGAAGTAAATATTTTCTCTAAATGTTCCTTTATAACAAAAAAAAACCCACACAATTTACGGAAAGTGAGGGGAAATGAGAAATTATTTCAACTGATAAACATAGCTACCAAAATCAACTGTCAGTAATTTTGTAAACACTCCTGTTTTGGTCAAGAGCAAGCAAGGACTGCTGCCTTTCACCCATCTTAGACAACATTACACTGGAGATCCTAGTGAAACCAATAAACAAAGAGAAAAAGTGGGTCTGAGCTCTGGAAAGAAAGAGTAGGATTCTGAGGTGTGCACAGATTATAATATTCTTTAAAAACTAATATACAAATCCTCAAAGACTAAGAATGTAGCAAAATATAAGCAGGATCAATCATATAAAATCAACAATTATTCTCACATGCCAACAGTAACTGAATAACAAATATAGAAGGAAAATAAAAGCTTCACAATAGCAAAAAAGGAAAAATAAAACAGTAACTAGGAATTAAACTAAGAAAATATGGGCAGAGATTTTATGGGAAGGATGACAAAACATTAACTAAAGGGTGTAAAGAAATCCAAATAAATGGAGAAAGTATGCATTTGTTGATTCTGTTAATATATTTATTCTTTCCAACTTACTTAAATAAAATATTTCCCACATTTCCAACAAGCTTGTTTATGGAACTGGAAAAGCTGGTAAAAACATTTATAAGGAAGAATAATCAAGACTCACTAAGGAAATTTTAAGGAACAAGAAGAGTTTTGGGACTTGGCTTGCTGGACATGAAATCTAATTATAAAAGTACAGTAACTAAAGCAGTGTGGTGTTGGACTAGACAGACATATGAGCCAACAGAACAGTAGAGTCCCAAGTAGGTAGGTCTGTTCATATATATGCATGTGTAACTCATACATGTAAATTCCAGGTATATTAAATGTCTCTACATGAAAAGCAAACATTTTCATTTGGGGCTGGTGTTGTGGCACAGTAGGTTGTAAACCCTCATTCCATGTGAGTGCTGGTTTGAGTCCCCACTGCTCCACTTCTGATCCAGCTCCCTGCTAATGCACTGGGAATTCAGGGGAAGATGGCCCAGTACTTGGGACTCTGTCACCCACGTGGGAGACCCAGATGGAGTTCTGGGCTCCTGGCTTCAGCCTAGCCCAGCTACACAGTCGTGGCCATTTGGAGAATGAACCAGTGGATGGAAGATACCTCTCGCTTATTGTTTCTCCCTCTATTTCTGTAACTCTGCCTTTTAGATAAAATAAGTAAATCTTTTGTAAGAATTATGTTGTGGGGGCCAGCAGTGTGGTGTAAGATGATACCAGCATCCTAAATGAGTGCTGGTTTCTATCCTGGCTGCTCCATTTCCAGGTAACTCAAAGTACTGGGGGCCGGCACTGTGGCATGGTGTGTAGGGCCACTGCCTGCAGGGCCGGCATCCCATATGGGTGCCTGTTCAAGTCTCAGCTGCTCCACTTCTCTACTATGGTCTGGGAAAGCATTGGAAGATGGACAAGTCCTTGGGTCCCTGCACCAGCGTGGGAGACCGGGAAGAAGCTCCTGGCTCCTGGCTCCTGGCTTCAGATTGACACAGCTCTGGCCATTGCGGTCATTTGGGGAGTGAACTCTCTCTCTCTCTCTCTCTCTCTCTCTCTCTCCCCCTCTGTCTTTCTGTCTCTCTCTGCCTCTCCTCTCTCTGTGTAACTCTTACAAATAAATAAATGAATCCTTAATAAAAATAAAAGGTATCAAATGTAAAGTTGACACAGTTATGCTTGGTATTGATAAATGTCTCAAAGGGACTGATTATTCAGTTTGGGGACTAGCTAAGACTTGGTATCAATTTTTAACAAAGAGACAATTTGTATTTGAGTAAGTCTTCACCACAAGATTGCTTTCAGTTCTTATTCACATAGTCTCTATATCTTCAAAAAGAACATTCTAACATATCAAAATACCCTACTCCTGAATGTGCATATTTCAAGAAAAGGAACTAATTCAATTAGTTCACTTGACAAAAAACAAACAAACAAAAAACAAAACAAAACAAAAAACACATGGTTTCATATCAAGTCTATCAACATTAAAACCTGAGTTACCAAATTAAAACATGAAAAATCTCTTACAGTCTTTTGGTTCCCTTGTGAAAAATAATTCTCCATAAGGCAAGATTCAGAAATACCTAAAAAAATGGTCATAAAATAGTTGTTCTCCTACATTTGCAAGAAAAGGAAAAATAGAAAAGGTCACTTCTCCATTGAGCAACTGTGTCTACCCATCTCATAACTAAAATCTACAATCAAGGCATCTTAAAAGGAGATCTATTTCTTATGGTTGTGCAGTCACTTGATTTGAAGATTAATTTGCTGCTCCTGCAACTTCTTGTATCAACTAGAATGACATTTTAATGACTGCTGTTGAATTTAAAGCTAGTTATGCATATGTATTTAAAAGGATGCCAAAGAAGACAGTTAAGTCTAATTTGATGTTCTTTTCAGGGCACTTTCTAGTAATCTCACCAAATAAATGGGATGTTTGGAGCCACTTTCTCTCTGAAAAGAATAATTCAAGATTTATGAGAGCTTGGTTAATTCAAATTGTCATTGGTCAATGCCGCAAAGACTTCTTATCCATCAAAAGCATCCTGCCATATTCTATAACCCAAGGTAAATTTATAATTACTATGGAATTGCTATGCATGCTCAATAAACAAAAATACACATGGTAGAATACAACTGTGTCCTGCCACCAAATTATAAATTTGACAGATCTGACCTTTTGCTACTATCAAAATTGACTATTTGCAAATTACCAGGTATGGTGGCAGTGATAGTCTAACATATTCTTAATGATTAAGCTACATTTCAACCTTCAGCATGATATTTATTTCGTTTGGAAGATAAATGATAGTACATTACTTTTGCTTCACTCTTACCTAGTTATTGTTGCTATAGTTTGTATCATGGTCAGGAAGTCAAGTATTATTTCTTCACTCTAATTTTTAACATCAAAACAATTTAATTTTATGATTTTTCTCATGTGCAGTTTTACATAAATAAGATCAAAAGTGGATATGCCCTAGGTATATGAGTTATTTTAATCAACATAACATTTAGCATTGTTGATCATTTTTATTCATATGACTTCCATCTTAAGATTAAATTATTATTAAAATCAATTAGGAAATATGATCTTATTTTCAAAAAAAAAGAAACAAAAGCACCAGACTGATTATACCACAACTACGTGGTTTTTCCTTATTGTGTAAAAGTTGTGTATGGCTTTAAAAAAAAAAAAAAACAAAACAGCACGCTAATATGGGAATGACACAATGCTTCTTAAAACACAAGTGATGCCTAGGGACCCTCACTCTCCCTTTAATGATCCACTGCTCTCATTCAGCTGTCTTTCTTTTTTCAAATCTTTACATATGTGACAGCTCTCAAAAGTAGACCATAGACCATCTGGCATTTTCAGAGGTGTGACTTGTGCAAATTCAGCTCTATTGGGAGCACACTGCTATCTTCTGCCTGCGTTATAAAGGGACAATAGAATGTAGAACTTATGAGTTGTTTTGAATTATTCATTTTTTTGCCTGTATATTCAAGAAATTTTACAAACTCTGCATTTTGTACTACATAATCACATGCGTTAAAGGTACAAAGAAACTTTTTGACACCTCTTTTCTACAGAAAGCTGGCATTTTGTTTGATATGTGAACATTCAGCATCTGTTATATCATTCTAAACAGGATGGGTGCTTCTACAAAAGACCCCATTTTAAATTTACTCTATATGAGCAAAAAAATGTATTCTTGATATTCAGTAACAAATGCAATACACATCAAAATTTCAAATACCAGTTATAAGAACATTCAGCATCTTCAAACCTGGATAGCACTGGTCACCCGCTTACCATATGTGTAGGGATTTTTTTTTAATCATTGCTCACACAATGCAGCATGACTGTAATTTTAACATCCATGATGAATAGTTACAAATGTCTTAAGAAATACTGTGCTTTCTAGGTTCAAATGTTTTCAATCAGGAAGGAAACCAATAGAATTAGGTCTAGTGATTTTCAATAAGAATAATAAATATGGGCGTAAATGAATCAATAGCATGGACTTCTTTTGATAATTTTTTTAAGCTGGGTGATATTGTAGCTAGTAGTAACTACACTTGAAATGACAGCTGCTGTAGTAGTAATATAAAGCAACATTTTGCTATAGCATATAATCTATTAGCATGTACAAATCATCTCCAGTCACTGGTCTCTTTATACAAGTCAGATTTAATAAAATTACAAAAGATTTCTCATACCGTTTAGTTTAAATGGTTGTTGTACACATAAAAATATCAAAATTAAATGCTTAGGATTTAAAATTGCTAATAACAAAATGATCAATACAGAATATGCAGTCAAGGAAATGACTTAGCATAAAGCTAAACTACTTTCTCCATGGATAGTTATGAAGCTTTTACTGGGTGCCCAGTGCTATGTCACTATGCAACAAATACGTATTCGTGTACATATCACAAATGGCAGACATTGCCTGTGTACATACATGCTAATTCCATACCAAATGTGATATAAAAATTCATCTATGTACAATAATAGCTTTAAAAAGAAGAAAAGTTACTTCTATTTGCACCAATACCATATTACTTTTTAATTGCTATATAATATGAATTTAGACAAAAAAAACTACAATAAATGTGCTAAAAACCCAGTTTTTTTTCATCAGCTTGATCCAAACAGTTCCCAAAACGCAGACCCTGGATGGAAACTGATACTCAGGCAATCTGCAAACTCCTAATATTTTCTATACCTGTTTCCTTTGTTCCCCCCACAAATTCTCAAAAATGTTATCTACTTCTAGAACTTCCAGGATTTTTCATACTACAACATATTTTCCATCTTCATTTTATTGAATAATGTATATGTTTATCAAAGTGAAACATATTTTGTAATCATCACATTCTTTTGGAAACATCGATCAATTTGAGGACTCCAATCAAGTTCTATGACTACATAAATGGGAATTCACAGGATGGAGAGGATTTTTTTTAAAAAATTATTTATTTTATTTGAAAGGCAGAGTTTCAGAGGGAGGGAGAGAGAGAGAGAGAGAGGTCTTCCATCCACTGGTTCACTCCCCAGACGACCGCAATAGCTGGAGCTGTGCCGATCCACAGCCAGGAGTCAGAAGCTTCTTCCAGGTCTCCCACACAGATGCAGGGGCACAAGAATGTGGGCCATCTTTTACTGATTTCCCAGGCTATTTCAAAGAGCTGGATGGGAAGTAAGTGGAGCAGCTGGGACTCGAACCACAGTGCCGGCCAGAGAGGACTGTTTAAAGATATCACCTCTTACATCATTTCTATCTTTTTTTTTTTTTTTGACAGGTAGAGTGGACAGAGAGAGAGAGAGACAGAGAGAAAGGTCTTCCTTTTGCCGTTGGTTCACCCTCCAATGGCCACCGTGGCCGGCGCAACGCACTGATCCGATGGCAGGAGCCAGGTGCTTCTCCTGGTCTCCCATGGGGTGCAGGGCCCAAGCACTTGGGCCATCCTCCACTGCACTCCCTGGCCACAGCAGAGAGCTGGCCTGGAAGAGAGGCAACTGGGACAGAATCCGGCGCCCCGACCGGGACTAGAACCCGGTGTGCCAGCGCCGCAAGGCGGAGGATTAGCCTAGTGAGCTGCGGCGCCAGCCTATCATTTCTAATAATTAACTCAGGTTAATGACTACAGAACAAATCACCAAGTGGTAACTACTGATACTATTACGAACACAAAAGGATTAAATCTTTAGAAGTCCTTCGGAGAGGTAATCGCCTTTCTGTATTTCATGAAGAATATTTAGAAAGTACGTAAACAGACTTATGGAATGGCTGGAGGGGGAGACGGGCAGCATTCCCTCAAATCCCTTTTCCCCATCATCCTGGGCACTTGGTGAATCCATTCCCTAGCTTTTTTTCGCAGTAAGGTTTAGCTGGGTATTCAAGTTCTCTCTGAAGGAATGAGAGCAGCAATTATTCCTGCCACTTCTGGGCCTGAGCTATAAGACGTGGTGTGCGCTTTTTTCACTTTCCTTTTTTCTCCTGGCAGCAACCTAGCCTTGACCACAGCAGTGGGAACTATCTTAAGGGATGCTGGAGAAACCAAACAGGAGTTTGGATGTCAGCATGGAGCAGAGCCTCTTGCTGACTTTGAGTGTCCTTCCTATACTGCTACAAAAGAAACTAACTTTGATCCTGCTGAAGACACAGAATTAATGCTATAACTCATTATAAAAGTATTGGTAGTTTCTATCAAGACCTGTTAACAACTATGTGCCATAAATATAGATACAATATAAACTTGCCCCTAACCCAAATGACTCAAAAGATACCAAATGTTAAAGTGATGAACTGCTACCAATATAAAACATCTACTACTAAGTAGCAATAAAAAGTCGCTGCCAAATTCAAGCCTGTGGTGCATTTTAGAAAACAGATGACCCTTATAACACAAGATCTAATAATTGCTGAGATATGCTAATGATACAAAGAATCTGTAGAAAAAAAAATGATCCATCCCAGGCTTACTTCACCATTCAAAGATAATTATTTCAAATTCCATCCAATTTTCATCATGGCTGGCTGGATATCAAACAGGGTGACCCATCCAGGTTGTCCAGGAACAAGCCGAGTCCTGGGATGTGGAATTCTTAGTTTGAGAAAGAGGTCAGTCCCAGGCAAACTGGGATGAGCTGGTGACCCCTGCATTAGGAGCGATTTGTGGGTAACTGCTACTGCTTTCCTCAAACGCGATTCTGACAGCCACAAATGGCATGGTGGCACAGCGAGCATGTGAACTTCAACAAGGGAAACTAGGGTTTGAATTCTGGACTTGGTATTGCAGTTCTGCAGTCTGGACAAAGTTACTTCACTGCCACCACTCTCTCTCTGCTCCCCAGGGCATGGGGACATGCAGAGGACAGGCCCTCAATGCTATCTGCAAGTCTAACTTCCCAGTCCCACAACCTCACTTTTCCTTTCCTTTACTTCCCCGTTTTCTCCCATTTCTTTCTGATTTATCCTTTAGCTTTTACCTTTTGTTCTGTGTTACTAGCTTTTCTTATTGTACATATCAATCTAAAACCCTTTTTATAAATACACAGGGTTCAAATAAATATTCAAACATTAGCAATCGTTTTTCCAAAAGTTACAACTTTTTTCCAAAAGTTACAGCAAAATGCATTCAAAAATAATAAATACTCAGAATTTTCTTTTAAAATCTGCATATATTACTGAAGACAGTAAACCAGTGAAAAACAACAATCTCTACCATATTCCATCCAACTGTAAGCTTTTAGAGAAATGCTAGTTTTTATCCTCAAATGAATGCCAAATTCTGCCAGCTATCAAACATCATAGTTTCTACTTATCCAATAACAGAGTCTATCACTCACACATTTGCAAACAGAATAGTTTCCATTTAATTCAGTAGGCTTGTCTAGAAACCCAGTGGATTGCTGCCTGCAACAGTATATCTAAAGCACCTTATGGATGGCCTTCCCACCTCATCTCATGTCAAGATGGTATTCACTTAAGTTTGCTGTGGGATCGCTCTGTCCCCTGACTCAATAGATACTTCCATATTTTGAATAAACTGATAAGTGACCATTCAGTAATTATTTGTCATTGTATAGTAAATGTATCAAATAAGAATGTACGTATTTACACATATTTTACAGAAAATAAAACACCTACAAAGTGTTGTATATGAAAGAAAATAAAATAATTCAATTACAAACAGTCATGAAGGTACAATCTTTCTATTTTACATGATGAAATTTTTACAATATGGAGATTAAGAAGCAATAATGCTTACTTTTTAAATAATCACTCCTGAGTGTTCTAATAGGAGTTTGAAAAGTCCTACTGTTACTTCATTATGTTTCAACAAACAGAAGCTTGCTTCAGTATTCTCAAAACAAGGCTTCTTATACTGTAATCTTCAAACAATCAGTTAAACATTTCTTAGACATTTTAATATAAAATGTAAAGGAAAACATTTTTTAAATTGTCACTTACTTTGTATAAGCAACCACTTTAAAAGTACCTGGTAGGCTATCACAATGGGATCAGATATATTCAATTATCTTTTGAATATTTCTCTTAACCAAGTTCAGCATCAACAAACATTAAGCAATGTGTACTACAGAACAATTAAAGCAGAAAATAGCCCAAATTAGTGGATAATCATAAAGCATATACAAAAAACTGCATAGATTTCAAACTTCAGAATTCACTCAGTTTTATTCCCTGAGTATAGCATTCAAGGACCACAAAGCATGCAAGAAGACCTCACATTAAGAAGTATGATGAACTCTTTAAGTTTTAGCTTCACTTATGTTTGTTGATATTTGGAGAAATGAAGAAATGAACTTCTTTTTCTTTAAACTTATTTGAAAGGCTGAGAGAGAGAATCTTTCATCCATCTGCTGGTTTACTCCCCAGATGCCTTTAGCAGCCACAGCTGGGCCAGGCCAAAGCCAGGCTCCAAGAACTTAATCTAAGTCTCCCACAAGAGTTGCAGTGGTCTAAGTACTTCAGCTACTATCTGCAGCCTCCCAGGGTGCAAAAGAGCAGGAAGGGGGAATGGGAAACTTAGCCACTAGGGACTCAAACTCAGGCACTCTGAAATGAGAAGCAGAAATCCGAAGTGGTGTCAACCACTACACCAAATGCCTGCCCCAAGAACTGCTTTCTGATATAGGTCCTAGAGCCAGCCCTGCCCTTGAATCCCATGAGCAGCCCGAATGTGATACAGGCACTCTGATAAGGCAAGGGTGTAAGTTAAAAACAAAAGCAAAAAACAAAAATGAAACAAAAATCTCTGACCTAATATAAAAAACCTGCATCTGGAGTTCAAATGTAAAACTGGCTAAGTAAAGGCAAGAATGTAGGCAATGAGATCATGCCATCCCAGCATGGAAAATCAGCAGTCAATATGAAACAGTAGCCAAGGAGGTATTATTATAAGCTATCCTGAGTTAATGGAATGCAGATTGTGTTCATGTTAAGGCTGGAGCTTTAAGGAACTCTGCAGAAACTTGTCCATGTCTTACAACATTATTAGTTACTACAATAAAATGGGAAATGCTATTCCAGCTGACCAAAGTGAAAACCAACTAGAAAAACCAGGCAGTTTTATTGAAAAAAAATTTTTAACCTGCAAACAACACAGTCGTAGCCAACAACATACAAGTAAATAAGCATCACCTGGCAGTATGTGGCACATAATAACACCAGCTCTAGATGCATCACCTGGATGTGACTGTGCTTTATCTTTCAATGGAGAACTGGATCTCATCAAAGGGAAACACTGTGAAATATTACGCAGGCACAAATACACATGGTCTGGGTAGCCCAAGACAGGACTAGAGTAGACACCTACTCTTGCTCTATTAGACATCATACCCTTTTTCTGATAACGATGTAGATATTAATGAGAATTAACTAATGACATGATCCCTTCACAAAACTAAAGTATTTCTGGTTACTTGTGTTTTGCACACACAGCTTGACAACAGAGGGCATCTGCTTACTTGACTTGAATATATACAGAGTACTTTAAGGACAAGATCTCATATTCGTAGGAGTCTGTCAACCTCATCAGACACACACTTGTACATGCTGACAAAGAGCCTTGTACGATGTTCAGCACCCAGTGGACACCCAGTGAAAATTAACTGATGATGATGAATTATACTAGCTTTTAAGCTGTCACTTGATCCCAGCACATAACAACCCTCCTGAATAAATCAAGCAACAGTTTGGTATTCAGTACCATTATAAACTTCATCCTTCACCTTCATGGGTCTAGGGAATTGCTGTAAAAGCATAATATGCACACGGTGGAACTGCAGCAAGGATTCGAGAATTTCTCTCTGTTATAGCAAGGTAATTAAAGATTCAGTTACAGATATCATACTATGTGTGCAGAAATACATCAAAAATACTAGTTAAGTAACCTTTGTGAAAATAGGGGAAGAAAAGTCAGTGCCAAATTATATATCAAAAAGTTTTCCCCCTCCCTTTAATAAAAGCAAATGTACCTTAGTGTACAAGTGAAACCAGTATCTCCTTAAGATGAGAACAGTGGAAATGCGAATGAAGTTCCAGTTAAGAGACGTGGAATTATGCAGAGCAAGCTATAGACAGCTAATGAATGTTTAGAAAATAAACTTATTTGTGATGGCTTATACAAGGTAAAGCACAAGAAAAACAAATTCCATTATTATGAATTACCCCAGAACTTAAACAGACCTCACAACTCTCAAGTTCACTGATAAGTACTTGTTAGGAAAAGGGCACCAATAAATTCCCTGAAAACAGGACCCAAGACAAGGAAACATTTGGGCCTTAGGTCTAGTAACAGTTCTTACTGAAGAAGCTGCTCTTTCTGACACAATCTGAAAATTTAGGATTGCAAGCAAAGTTCTAAGAACTGATTCACAGACTGGGATGGTCTCACTATCATGCCCAACTCCTAGAATATTCATAAAATAGTGTAGTAAAGTTTTTCAAAGCTGCAAAACTGAGTTCCCAGGAATGAATTTTGAATTATTTTTATAGGTGAATAAGAGTATTGCTTAAACATAATAAATTTTTTCAATATGTAAATAAATAAGTAAAAAATACTACTATTTCTTCATTATTCTCATCTTTTCTCCTGAGATTAAAGTCTTACCCTTGGGGGTAAATGTTTGGTCTAGTGGTTAAGACACCCATGCCCCATACCAGATGATTTTGGTTCAATACCCGTTCTGAGTCTGACTCCAGCTTTCTGCTAATGCACTCCCTGGGAGACGGTGTTGATAGATCAGGAAGTTGAGTCTCTGTCACCCATGTGCCAGATGTGGATTGAGTTCCCCACTCTAGGCTTTGGCCTCGGCCCAGCCTTGGCCAACCATTTAGAGTGAACTAATAGTTGAGAGATCTCTCTATCTCTCTCTAACTTTGAAATGAATAAATTGGAACTTTTTAATTGCCCCCTTTATGAAGACTGGTTTAATTTTTTTAGAGACTGATTTGAGGACTGTGAATCTTAGATTCTTGCCTTCACCAAAGTATCAAGACAGTTTTAGTTTCTATGAAAATAGAATGTTACCCAACACCTAAGTATCAGGAAATGGCTAACCACAGGAGAATGAACTCCCATCCTAGTTATAAGACTCTGATGCACTTCCAGACAATGCATTCAAGAACATTCTCAACTCTTTAAAAAAGAGGACACTCTCTTACTGCCTTCTTTAAGAATACTTTTAAACCATATCCATTAAACTCCCTAGGGAATATTCACTCAAATTTCATTGATCAGTACTGAGTCACCAAAGCCAGCTACTTGAAAATGGAATAGGTTGGCCATGACTGGCTGAGACTAATCAATATTTTCCCTGCTGACTTTTTGGATATTTGAACAAAATCTTTGCTCTCTTAAAAAAGAAGGTAGATGTCGGCCGGTGCCACGGCTCAATAGGCTAATCCTCCACCTTGCGAGGCCAGCACACCAGGTTCTAGTCCCGGTCGGGGTGCCGGATTCTGTCCCGGTTACCCCTCTTCCAGGCCAGCTCTCTGCTGTGGCCAGGGAGTGCAGTGGAGGATGGCCCAAGTGCTTGGGCCCTGCACCCCATGGGAGACCAGGAGAAGTACCTGGCTCCTGTAATCGGATCAGCGCAGTGCGCCGGCCGCAGTGCGCCAGCCGCGGCGGCCATTGGAGGGTGAACCAACAGCAAAGGAAGACCTTTCTTTCTGTCTCCCTCTCTCACTGTCCACTCTGCCTGTCAAAAAATAAAAAAAAAAAAATTAAAAAAAGAAGGTAGATGTTAAAAGAGCAACAATTTCAAATGCACCCATATGCTATTATTATTGTTGTTATTATTGTTATTATTACTTAAACACAGAAAGTCTTGGGAATAATATGTAACAGCCAGATATCTACCAGAGTTTTTAAAAGTTGCACCTTTTGCATATTTGCTTAAAATGACTGCTTCTTTTAAAAAAAAAAAGCCTATGGCCGGCGCCGCGGCTCACTAGGCTAATCCTCCGCCTTGTGGCGCCGGCACACCGGGTTCTAGTCCCGGTTGGGGTGCCGGATTCTGTCCCGGTTGCCCCTCTTCCAGGCCAGCTCTCTGCTGTGGCCAGGGAGTGCAGTGGAGGATGGCCCAGGTGCTTGGGCCCTGCACCCCATGGGAGACCAGGAAAAAGCACCTGGCTCCTGGCTCCTGCCATCGGATCAGCGCAGTGCGCCGGCCGCAGCGCGCTGGCCGCGGCGGCCATTGGAGGGTGAACCAACGGCAAAGGAAGACCTTTCTCTCTGTCTCTCTCTCTCACTGTCCACTCTGCCTGTCAAAAAAAAAAAAAAAAAAAAAAAGCCTACACATTTTCTTGAATGACTAATATCTCCCTTCACTTCATTAAGCAGGTAAATTCTTTCCTTTAACAATATCCTGGAACAGTCTCTCCTGAAAATCGTTCTGTTGCTATGAACTCACTTCCCAGATACAACAGCTGTACGCACTCCAAAGAGCAAATCCCAGGAAGAGCATCTTAAAACAGCTTTCCAGGTAACTCTGATAACCAGACTGGAAAAGACTGATCTCAAATAGTTACACTGCAAATGTTCCCTTGTATTATTTTATTAGAGTGTTTAGTGACATAAACAGCCTGTTCTTTTTGATATATTGCTTGATGAAGGGCTACAGTCATATGGATTTGGGTTGTAAAATTCCACAACGGCAGCTTCACCTAGGGCTCATCAGCCTCACGTGCAGGTGGCTGCTTCAAATTTATCATGTTGGTGTAGGGTCAAAGGTAAGGAAAATAACCATATAAAATGAAAGCACTCCCCATCACAGTGAGCCCTATGACAGCAGACTGTATGAATCACAAACCAAAAATAACATCAGGCCCACCACATCAGTACTGCCAAGGCCATGGGCACTCACAAACCTGTTGCTGCCTTTGAGAACGTCTTTCTGTAACATGCAACACCACCTTTCTCTTGAATAACTAATGTTTTACAACAAGTAAATAAGACATCCCACTGAAACTGAACCCATCCTCTACATTTCCTTAAATGGTTGCTTTCATTTATGAAAGTCTGAAATTTAGTCAACTATTATTTTCAGTGACTTAACATCTGACAAATACGTAAAATATAAATTTAAATAAGTTTACTGGCTTTGATTTTAAGTATATCCTTTGGAATCAATATATATGTGCATATATATGTGTGTGTATATATATATATATATATAATAAGTACATATGAATTGTAACCTGAAACAACATTGTACAGAGGTGGTTTTTTTGTTACTTTGATTTGGTTTGACTTTTGTATTGCTTTTGGCATGTGACATATTTTAATCAAAGCATTTTTATAGCTGAAAAAAACAGTAAAAAACAGGGTTAGAAAATAACGATAAAATAGGAGGAAAATAATGAAACATTAGGAAAAGATAGAAAACAATGAGAGATTAAAAAATGTTTCTTCTATGTGACAGGAAGACAATGCCAGATTACAACACTAAACCTTTCCTGCTCATCTTCCACCACCTGTCACCCATTAAATCAAGCAAGCCTTTTGGTTGTGTGCCTTGCACACAAATCTCTCACATGCCATCTGTGCTGTCTAAAGCCTCCTCTCCACCTCCATCTTCCTTGCATCATCAGTTTAAGTCCTTATCATCTCTTACCTACTTTACTTCAGCCTCCCAACCAAGGGTCCATACCTCCAGATTTTTCTCTTCCAGTCCATTTTCCACACTAACACACACACACACACACGTGCACACACACATTATAGATCTATATAATAAAACAAAAATTAAATCAGTTTATATTAGCATCCTAGATAAAATATACCAACCTCCAGGATAAAATCATAGTTTAGTAGCTTTACCAAACCCTTCACCATATTGCCCCAATGTCACAGCCCATCATCTCCCCAGCTTTAACAACACAGAAGTTCTCCCATGTTTCAAATATATCACACAGTTCCTGCCTCCATGATTTGCATTTACTCCTCTCCTCAAAATGCCCTCCTCTACATCTTACACTTGCCTTGAAAGCCAGGTCAAATTCCATCAACTCTTCTCTGTTAAATGGTTCCTTTTGGAAACTGTGGCTTCCCTTCTCTAAGAGGAAGGCCTATTTAAATGCATCTGCCTTCTCCTTTGACCATATACTCTTTCATAGCAACAAACATGTCATTCATTCACTCATGCAGTCACATGGCAAGCATCCATTAAGTGTCACACTCAAGTGCCAGGTACGTACAATGCTATTCTGAACATCTGCCACAACATTTGGAAAAGTGGCCCCTTATAAAAATGACACAGGGCACAGCATCTGAAACACTGCTTAGGACACCCACATGCCATATTGGAGTTCTGGGCTTGGATCTGACTCTACTACTGATAGTGACTTCCTACTAATGCGCACCCTGGGAGGCAGTAGGTGATTGTTCAAGTACTTGGGTCCCACCCATTCATGATGGAGACAGGGACTGTGTTCTCAACTCCTGTTTTTGTTCTGGCCCATACCTGACTATCCCAAGAATCTTGAAAATGAAGCAGCAGATGGAAGATTGTCTATCTCTTTCTGTCTCTGCCTTGCAAATAAATAACAAAAAGGATAGAAGGAAGCAATAATTTTTTTTTCTGCAGCTGCTTATTTTAGTTGTTTAAATGAAATCTAAGTAAGTACACAATTTTTCAAGGGAAGTAAATAAGGAAATCCTAAGCAGAATTGCTTTCTTCTGCACCTTCCTAATATATTCTAATTTATTCTTCTAATTTATTCTTCAAAATCTGGATCATTTTTAGAACCTAAGGCAAGTATCCCCAACCCCCAAACCACCACACCCATCCCATACATATTCCATCATCTGTAAGGCCAATTATTTTTATTAAAAGAATTAGGAAAATGAGGATGTCATATTTATTCATCACCGTAGACTTCATATTAATTTCATCAATTGTAGAAAAATCCATAAATAATAATTGGAGCTAAAAAACAATTTTAGCACATGAAGGATAAACAATGAAGTGTCAAGTGGCCACTTAGAGACTTTTGTTTCCTCTACATGATACACCTTTCACTCAATATTTAATGAAAATCTCTGTGCCGGAGTGCTATGACTAGTTAAATAGAAGTGAACAAAAAATTAGCCATGTAAATAAGCAAATAACACTCAGAACACACAATTTTAAATGATGGTAACTGCAATAAAAGAAAATACATACTAGAGTAGAGAGGAAAACAAGAGCAATTATTTCCATGTGGACAGCTAGAATGGGCATTTGAAAAGAGACCTGAAAAGGAAGGGGCTTCCCAAAGAGAAGGAAGAGGGTTTGAGGCCAGACAGACTAACATCATCTTGTGAAGTCCTGCCACAGAGCTAGTCTCTGCACATCTGCTGACCTGATGGGAAGCCAGTGTAGCCAGGGAATACACATATCTGTTCCCTAATTCAAACTATAAAAATTAACAAATATGTTAGAGAAATCCAAAAACGTGCTTCCATAAACTTTTTTTTTTTTTTTACAGGCAGAGTGGACAGTGAGAGAGAGAGACAGAGAGAAAGGTCTTCCTTTGCCGTTGGTTCACCCTCCAATGGCCGCCGCGGCCGGCGCGCTGCGCTGATCCGATGGCAGGAGCCAGGAGCCAGGTGCTTTTCCTGGTCTCCCATGGGGTGCAGGGCCCAAGCACCTGGGCCATCCTCCACTGCACTCCGGGCCACAGCAGAGGGCTGGCCTGGAGGAGGGGCAACCGGGACAGAATCCGGCGCCCCGACCGGGACTAGAACCCGGTGTGCCGGCGCCGCTAGGCGGAGGATTAGCCTAGTGAGCCGCGGCGCCGGCTTCCATAAACTCTTGCTGGCAATATTCTCCCAGATGTTGTGCTTCTTTCCTACAATAAATTATTCATTTTCAAGACCACTCTCAGTGTAACTGACCAGAAGCTGGCATGAATACTTTGTTATGAGTCACGACACTCCTGATAAAAGGTTCTTAGGAAGTTACATAAAGGAGCCATCAACTGTATATAAATGTAAAGCATATCACAATTTGGAACATTAGGAAACATTTATAGAAATCTTATACTTTAATTACTTTCCAAGAGAGAAACACATACAACCATTTCTCTGAAATGTACAAACCTATTTATATTGAAATTCAGTGAAAATTGTTTTCAGGCTAGAGAGAACAGCATGAATGATTTGATGTTCTTTAATAATGGAATGAATAGCTGTAAGAGAATCATGCTGCTGTTCTTACAAATCTACTCAGATTTAGAAATGAGACTATTTGATTTGTATTTATCTTCATATTTTATTCTAATTTCCTAAGTCAGGTTCCTTTACTCAATTAAAACACATAATTCTCTAGAAATAGATCTCAATCTTTTTCCAACTCCTCAGAGTTTATGTGAGCAATACATACTCTTTAGTAATATCTTCTGTGGTTTGAAAAAACATATTCCTTCTCCAAGGATTCTCAAATCTCTTGCCTTACATACTCTACTGGAGAATCCCAATTTTAATCCTGGAAGCATAATGGTTAGAATGCTGACCAACAGCGAATTTTACCACAAATTCAAGCTCTTAGGGGAGAGAAAAATGAGCAATTCAACAGAGAATTGGGTAAGTCAATCTACCTGAGATCTTCAAAATTCTTATTAATTTCCAGTAATTATTTTCTATAAATATGGATGTTCAAATCCCACACTGTGGTTTACAAATTGCAAGTGGCAATTATATATGCTGTGTAATAATCAAGGATTATTTTAAAAAATTATAGCCTTACATCTGCCAACAACAACCTGGGCTACTTAGGACAAACTGTTTACCTCTTACAGTCTCTGTATGTCAAGCAAGAAACACAGAGGTTGAGCACACTGAGCTCTAGGGCATCTTCCCTACTTTATAAGAGTATAGGTCCATAATTCTTTGTCAATCTAGAGAAGAACAATGTCCATATGATATAGTGTCTCAAAAACAATATGGAATGAATGAATGATTCAACTCGTGAAGACTTTGTAATTTAGGATGTAAGCCACCTAAACAATAGCTGATGGCATAGATATTAAAATTTTCTTCCTTTGCTAGAAAAGTACATAACAGAGGATGAAGGTGTATACCTTAACAGAAACATTCACTGGCAGCAAGATTAACCTGCAGGAGTGATAGTAGTGAGTATTTTTCCTACCTGCAGCCAACAATTATTGACTGAACAATCACCATATCCCCTCCACTCTGTCAGGTGTCAGGATCTCAAGGCTCCTGCTAGTAAAGACAGCAACCAGGAGGAAGTAAGATTAAATTTCTCCTGTTTGTTTGCAAATTGGAAAACTAATGAATAAAATAGTGTATTAAAATAAACATTTTCTGGGGTGGGTGTTTAACCTAGTAGTTGCATTCCACATCAGAGTACTTGCGTTCAATTCCAGCTTCTTGATAATGCAGGCTATGGGAGACAACAGATAATGGCTAAAGTAATTGGGTTCCCCCGACTTAGGTGGGAAACTTAGGTTGCATTTCTAGCTCCTGAATTCACCTAGTCCAGCTCAGGCCATTTTAGGTATTTAGTCACATTTTCTCTATGTGATTCAGTTATCTGGTTCATGACCTCAATGCTTAAGAAGAAAAGACGACAGGACTTTCTAAGTGTCATGGGGAAGGGAGGATGCATCACCATTCAGGCAGTTGATTTCACTGGGCACCATATGTCCAGTATTGACACTCATTCCTGGACTCTGCTCTGCAGGCGTGGAGGGTACAGAACACAACTGATAATCTAAATCCTAGGCATTCTCCTTCTCAGGTGCAAATCTCATCCCAGATTTCAAGAGCCCTGGTACAACCAAATAATGATCCTTTAGGAACAATATTGTGCTGTGTCATATTGGCATGTAGGTTCTGGCTTCTCAGTGCTACATCATTAGCTATTATTTCTCTGCCTTCTTACCATCTTCCAGGGAATGCCTGACATTTCCAATCCATCATTGTTTCCTTACCTGTTCTCTCTCTCCTTAAATGCCTTTATAAAAATTACACTTCACTATTGTTAAAGTGGGATTTATGAATAAAATGGCACATACGGTTCAAACTGCCAAGCTGAATAAAACACATTTTATTCTTAAAACACAAACAAAAAATCCAGAAAATTTGTCAAGATATTAAAACTTGTTCATCTGAGTGATTGGGTTGGTACACTGGTAGTTGCAATATTCTTCCATATATTTCCCTACTTCATTGAGATATTGTATTTAAAACTCAAATTTATTTTAAAATAAAGAAGGGTCTATCCAGTGCAATGGCTTAGTTCCTCATATTTTTGTGAAATATCCAATAGATGCTTTTGTGGACTTTATAGTTTGTTGTGTTTTTTCAGGCTCATGTGGAAAAGGCCATGCTATACCTACTGGATTCTTCTCCCCCAGTTCTTGTTTAATTAGTGAGAGGGTGCACAAAGTCATGTTCCACCTTCCTCACCAGGTTCTCTGTTCAGTGACTCTGGAAAGGCCTGAACTGCAGTAGGAAGAGGCTCTACTCTTTGCAAGCATAACTCAATGGAACTGTACACCTTCCATGAACCCAGTCACTCGTTATTCTCATCCATCTAAACACCCAATGAAGTGTTTCCATTCAGATGTTCAAGTCTGACCCTTCACCAACTGCATAAGGTAGGGAGGGAAGACATGGCCTCCAAGTGTATTTCAAAGATGCTACAGCTCAAGCCAAGACACAAAGTGACTTTCACCCAATGTCCCATAGCAAATGCACTTTAGTCAGGATTACAATCCAAATTACGGAACTCTACACCACATCTTTTCCAAGTACTTATAGTCTTTCCTTTTTTTAACTTTTATTTAATAAATACAAATTTCAAAAGTATAACTTTAGGATTATAGCAGCTTTTTCCCCCCATAACCTCCCTCCCACCCACAACTATCCCATCCCCCACTCCCTCTCCCATTCCATTCTTCATCAAGATTCATTTGCAATTATCTTTATATACAGAAGATCAATTTAGTATATACTAAGTAAAGATTTCAACAGTTTGCACCCACACAGAAGCCAAAGTATAAAGTACTGTTTGAGTACTGGTTATAACATTAATTCACATTGTACCACACATTAAGGACAGAGATCCCACATGGGGAGTAAGTGCACAGTCTTTCTCCATAACACTGCTGTCAGGCACTGCCTGGCCCTTTGCTATGTCTCGTGTCATGTTTCTAGCTGTCACTTGCGGCACTCCTAGTTCTTCCAGAGCCTTTACACACAATCACTAACAGTGTGTAAGATACCAGATTTCAGCAGTTAGTTGCCAGGACACATTACAAGGCACAGCAACAGGACTCACTGACTGTAAACTCCTGAAGCAGCCTTGAGGAAGACTCAGAAAACTTAAGGTCTTCAAATAACGAAATATCCTTATGACATTTTCCCCAAGGGATGGAGTTGCAACACTGTGTGCTAAGACAACATCATAGGGATATATTGGAGGTGGAGATACAGATGGCAACAGGCCTCTCTGAAGTAGATCCATTATTCAGTGTGTTATAAAAGGGTAACTCTTAATAATCAGATGATCAAGTTCTACTTAATGCTTGCATATCATGATACAGATAATTGATATATTAGCCAGTGATTATTATTGATTCCTTAGTCATAAACAATCATGCCAGAAGTTGTACAGAAGTAATGTTTTCCTGACATGTCTGCATTTGCTATTTTCCTCATTCTTGTAACTACTCTTAAGAAGTAACTACTCTTTCTCAGGCATGGAAAGCCAAGACACTGTGGGGAAAAAAAAAAAAAAAGACCTAAATGAAAGATCTCTGTGAGTGAGATCCCAGCAGAAAGAACAGGCCATCAAAGAAGGAGGTACCTTTCTCTGAAGGGAGGAGAGAACTTCCACTTTGATTATGGCCTTGTCTAAATAAGATCAGAGTTGGTGAAATCAAGAGGCTTCCAAAGCCTTGGCAAGTCATGACAAAAGCCTCGGGTGATTACTGACACCAAAAATAACAGGGTCAATTTGTTAAGTTAACAATAGGAGTCACTGTGCACTTACTCCCCATGTGGGATCTCTGTCCTTAATGTGTTGTACTATGTGAATTAACGGTAAAACTATTACTCAAACAATACTTTATACTTTGTGTTTCTGTGTGGGTGCAAACTGTTGAAATCTTTACTTAGTATATACTAAGTTGATCTTCTGTATATAAAGATAATTAAAAATGAATCTTAATGAAGAATGGGATGGGAGAGGGAGTAGGAGATGGGATGGTTTGTGGGTGGGAAGGTGGTTATGGGGGGGGAACCGCCATAATCCAAAAGTTGTACTTTCAAAATTTATATTTATTAAATATTTTATTAAATAAAAGAAAAAAAGAAGTAACTTCTCCAAAGAAGCCATCTATAAACATTTTCACATTTGTATTAATAAAAAGTGTATTAATAAAAAATGACACTGTACCTTCAGTTAAGAACAAAACTATCCTCAAACAATTTAATACTGACTTTGCCCCATGAGATAGGCTGTACTAGAGCCACAAACTACCTGTTTTCCAATTCACTGTAATTGAATGTTTCATACACTAAAAGGGACGCTAGAATCTGTCTTATTAAAGACCAGGCTGTAATCGGACCTACTCAGTCATGCTGGAACTGTAGATTCTGCTTCTGAGAGCTTAGTTGTTCAATTCTGTTTCTTAAGCCCGAGAAGCAGTGGTTGGGCTTCTGTTTGTTTTTGGTAAAAAGAAAAACAAAATGCAGACAAGAAACTCTCCCCCACATTTGTGCTTTTTGCACGTTAACTATGCACTCTGTGAACCGTACCATTCAAGTATTTTTATTGTAACATTGATGATGTCACCAGAAAAACAAACTAAATAGAAGCTTCTATTGCATTCTAACAAACTTGGTATTGCAACAAACCCCTCATATTCTTCAGACTTAACGGGGACAAGGAACTGACTCTGAACTCAATGTTTATCAAAATAAGCAAACTTGAGAAACAGGAAACCATGGAGTGAGGAATGCTTGCATAGATAATGGATTCCACTTCTCAGGAGGAAGAGTTTTGGACATATTTAAGACAATGACGATGACCTGCACCAATATCAGAGTATAGACTCCAAGGATCTGTGCAAAGGATAAGAAGGCACAGTGTTTTGTTTGTGTGTCTCAAAAGAATCAGGAGGGGTGAACGTGTGGCCTGGTGGTCAAGACCTCCAGCGTCAGAGTGCCTGGATTCCAGTCCAACCTCCAGCTCCTCACTCCAGCTTCCTGATGATGCAGATGGTGGGATGCAGCAGTGATGGTTCAAGTAATTAGGTTCCTGTCACCTATTCAGGAGACTTGATTGTGATCCTGACTCCTGGCCTTGGCTTGCTCCACACCTGGGCCACTGCAGATGGTTTCAGGAGTGAACCAGCAGATGGGAGTTCTCTCTGTCTCGCTACTTCTCAAACAAACCAATAAAAGAAAATTTAAATCAGGAGTAGATTGTATACTTTGCATATATGTCTCTAATGACCTATAACTGTATATACTGCAGACTTACTAGTTTTCACAGTACAATCTAGATCCTTGAAGGATCTCCCTCCAGGCAAGAGTGAATAATTCAACTATGTAATAACAGTTTAATTTAGAATATTTATTCCTGGTAGCAAGCTAGTTCCTTCCATACCAGCCATTTGTTTACTTTTACTTAATTAACTTTTTCCTAGTTCCGTTCCTCTCTGTCTTCTTCAGTATATTTATTTCACAATTCTAAGTCTTCTTACCCCAAGTGCTGAGTTTTCCGGAGTGGGTCTATTATTCAGTGTTTTGTAAAAGAATAACTCTTAATAATTATGTAACCCAGCCTTATTTAATGCTTGAATACTGTGGTCCAGATTATTCACACATAAGCCAATGATTATTATCGGCTTAGTAGTAATAAACAATGATGCCAGAAGTTATATAGAAGAAATGTTTTCCTGACACATCTATAAATATTTGCTATTTTCCTTGTTTTAGTAACTACTCCTAAATGAGCAAACTCTGAATTTTTATACAGTCAGAATGGTTTAAAACTGCCCCTAATAAATCTTCTTA
Source organism: Oryctolagus cuniculus (assembly GCF_051225735.1). Classification (NCBI taxonomy): domain Eukaryota; kingdom Metazoa; phylum Chordata; class Mammalia; order Lagomorpha; family Leporidae; genus Oryctolagus; species Oryctolagus cuniculus. Next base: position 150,091,216 of record NC_142869.1, on the reverse strand, counting down.
GTCTTAGGCTATATTTTCATACCATTGAAAGAAACAGCTGATATTGCACAAAGTTTTGAAATACACTGTTCTCCAAAGTATATGCTTCATCAGCAATTTATTTTAACATCCACATCTCCCCCTCAAAGGGAACTGAAACTAATTATGTATTGTCCCAAATGCCTAGATACCACTGATACCATATGAATTCATATATTATTCAAAAAGCTGATTTTTTTTACTTATTACTATGACTCTTAGGTAAACTGTATCTCTATTATAAAAGACTTTGCTTTGCTCTGAGAACAAACTCTAATAGTTAGGGAGATATTCTTTCCAATATGTCTACAAACACTTGATTAAAAGGATGCTGATTCCAGGAATTTTAAGACTCCCACTCAGGACAGAGTATCCAAAGATGAAAAAACAGACATTTTTAATTCTTCAGAAAAAATTAGTAAAACAGCTTTAGACCTTAAAATTTTTATTCATTTTACTAATATATTATAAGCCTTTATTTTGGGAATCCTAAACTAACCAAACAAGTCCTTATGACTACATCTTAAAGATGTCAAAGTCCTTTCATTGTGTCAGTTAGCTGGGCTAGATGACTAATTATAATCATTCTCTGATGTTATAAAACTTGAAGTGCTGTAAGGAGAAACAAGAAGAAACATCTGGAACCACGTTAACACCTCTCAAGGAATCAGCTTCCCCCAAAGGCTAAGAACTACAATGAGAAGCCAAAACGTGGGCTGCCCCAAAGAGGCAGGCACACCCATCAGCTTCTGCAGGACAACAATGCATAATGAAAGAAACCATGTTCAAAAAAAAAAAAAAAAAGAAAGAAAAGAAAAGAAAATAATGAAAAGAAAAAAAGGGAGGGAGGGAGGGAGAAAAAATGTCTTTAAACTTTCAAGTAAGTAGTTAATGTTCAACTTCTAACAGTATCCATTCAGGGCAATGTGTTCTACTGAAAACCTTATTTGTTCTCCATCTGTGCTGCATATTAGAATTACCAGGGAAGCTTACAAATGTTTATGCCTCATTCCCAAATGATTCCAAGTTAACTAGTTTGGATGGGTCCTGGACATTAATTTTTTTTTTTTTTTTTTTTTTTTTTTTTTTTTTAAGATTTGTTTTACTTACTTGAAAGGCAGTGTGGCAGAGAGAAGGACAGACAAGAGAGAAAGAGATCTCAAATCTCCTAGTTTATTCCCCATTGCTGGGGCTGCACCAAGCTGAAGACAGGAGCCAGGAACTTCACCCTGGTCTCTCAACTGGATGGTAGGGGCCCCAATACTTGGGTCATCATCTGCTGCCTTCTTGGGCATAGTAGCAAGAAGCTAGATCAGAAGCGGAGCAGCCAGGACTGGAATTGGGGCTCTGATACAGATGCTGGTGTCACAGGCTACAGCTTAACCCCTTGTGCCACAACCCTGGCCCCATCAGTATATTTTTTAAATTGATGTGAAGAGTTTAGAATCACTGCTTTGCACAAAGAGATATGATTGATTACAGAACCATCTTCCTGCCCCACCTTGAATCTTCAGCTTCAGTTATCAGGATTTCTTCTTCCTACAGAAGGGAAGTGTGTATTTTTATAACACAAAAAGAATGGTATAACTCAAGGTTCTCTAATTATCTGCTGGAATAAGACCAAATTCTGAATGCAATTGAGTAAGTAATTCTGAAAACTAAAGGATCTTTTTTTCAAAAGATGTCAATTACTTGTTTATCCCAGGAATTGTCTTGAATTTGTCATAATAGAGAAGAAATTCTGAATAAGTATAGTATGCTGCAATTTTTCCAACTTTTTTCTGACCCTACACAAAGGTAATATAAAGTCTCATCAGCCACAGTGGTAAAACACAGCAGCAATTTTCAACTAAAGAAGTGGACCAGAAATTTGGAACATAGAATAAATTTATAATTTGGAAAAACTGCCCCTGAATTGAGTTCCAGGCTTCTGATGTTGTCCTGCTTCCTGTCCTTTGGCCTAGTTCAGTTCTGGCTGCTGTGGGCATTTAGGAAGTGAACCAGCAGATAGATGATTCTCTCTCTCTCTCCACCCCGCCCCCTTCACTCTGCCTTTCAAATAAATAAATGAGAGAGACAGAGAGAGAGAGAGAGAGAGAGAGATCTTTCATCTTCTGGTTCACTCCCCAGGATGGCTACAACACCAGGGCTAGTCCAGGCAAAAGCCAGGAGCCAAGAGTTTCATCTGGATCAGAAGTGGAGCAGCCAGAGCTCGAACTGGCACTCCAATGGGATGCTGGTGCTCAGACTGCAGCTTAACCCGCTGTGCCACAGCACTGGTCCTGGCTCAGTCTTATCTTTAGATAATAATAGTTATCCTGGCTGACAAAAAATTTCTAATAGAGCACATTAGATCATCAATATGAAAGACTCTGTTAACTGTAACAAATATTGTAATAATACTGTTAATATTACTAATAAAAATATCCTTCAATTTGCAGGAGCTGTAGGTTGAGAAAATCAGCTCCTTAACAGAAGCATAGCTAGTCAATCCACATTTTAAAACAAATTATTACAGCTTAACTAATTCAAGGCTGTCAGTCTCCTACAGAGAAGCTAAATGTAGTCAAAAGGTAAAGACTTTCATTTATTCAACAATTAACACAAAAGTATGGGGAACCAACTCTGCATGGCCCTGGGCTAAGGACTGTGACAGCTACAAAGCCAAAATGAGACACCAACCCTGCTCTTAAGGAGCCTTCAGTCCAGTAATGGAGATGAGGGTCATAAACAGAACATGTACTACACATTTGAAATTAATGAGTCTTTTGGGAAAGATGGAGATGAATTCTGTGAGTCCAGATGAGGAAGGAATCACATAGCCTTGCCTGCTTAGCTACAGATGCGGTAGAAGGAACATACTAGTCATGTAGAGAAGAGCAAGCAACATATTTTGGCTACAGCAGAAGTTCATGAAAGGAAGTAGCTGGGACAAAAATCAAAATTTATGTTATTCCTGGAATCAATCATCCAAAATGATTCACTCTAAGTTGATTGTGGCCCTGAAATTTTGTTAACTTCTGAGAACACAAAGTAGAGACAGTGCCTGTTAGAAATCTAACTGTAGAGATCAATTATAAACTGTGGCAATGACTAAAAAGGAAAAGGATACTGTGTGAAAGAGGGAGAACTATTTTAGGTGGAGGGATATGGCAAGGGTAAACAAGACATAGAAGTACTTAAGGGGCTAAGGTACCAGTAATGTACACCAGAAATGGGTTGAATATCAGCAACAGGTATTTAAATATAACCTAAAATATTCCAGTGATCAATCAGCAAAGTCACTATAAAATAGTATCATAAAATTAGAAGGCAGGAATGGAACAAAATGGAAATCAATTACAGCAGAGAAAAGAGACATACTAATTGAGATTAAATAACACACATTATAGGAGAATTAGTCCTTCGAATACATAACATTCTTCCCCTATGATTCACAGCTCTTGAAACCCAAAGTGAGAAGACATGGTGTTACTGTGATTTCAGCTTAAGCATGGCAAATATGCCATAAGGTCATGGAATTTAGGGATATAATGAAACATGATTAGCAGGTTCCAGCTGGCCATGATAAGGACATGAGATACTGTGGAAGAAAAAAAAAAAACACAGTGAGATTAGAAATAATTATTATTAAGCTAAAGAACAGAGAGAAATGAGAACATGAATTTCTGATTTCAACATCTTAGACTAGAGACAATAGGAGACAATAAAGTCCAAAGTGTTTCCCTATTTATAAGGCAACTAAAGTGAGACTGGTAAGGTCTTCAGAGTTAAAGAAGTCAAAAATCAATAAAATTTCAAAGAAATTAAAAGAAGCTCTACATCAATCAAATACTGGAAAGTGGTGACTCAGAGGGTCAAATAAGATACTAGTTCAGGATCACATAGATCAAGCTAGAAAGTAGAGCAGAAGACACGAACAGTTACACCCCAGCACCCTCTGTGACTAAGGTTCTGCCATTTGATTTTCAGTGTCACCTGGAATTATTGTCCTACCACTATCTCTTCACAGCAACTGCCCAGGTACCAGATTAGCAACTAGCCTTATTATGAAGTAATAATATCATATAACCTGAAACTGTTCAACATTCATCTAAAAAATGTGGACTTTATAGCTATAATCAGTATTTCTAAAATCCTCTTAAAAACAGGTATGTATCAGTGTTTGTGTAGGTAGGGGTGTGTGTGTGTGTGTGTGTATACATCTTTGTATATTTTACTTAGGTACAATCTTTGAACTTCAATCAATTTAAAATGAGTTCTTTTATTGAGAAAATTAAAAGACAATTTATATAGATTTAAATTTAAAAAGCGGCATTTTGTTTTTCATCTTTAAAAACTGTAGGTCCAGACCAAAAACCTTTATTTGGCTGAAATACTGAAAACCTAAATGTATAAAAAATATGGGGTTAATTTTACATTTCCAATAGTGAATATCTATATACTGAGTTATTTGGTAAGACTTTTATAAATCTGCTGGATATGGGAAAAGTGCAATAATCAGAACCCAACTCACAGGAAATAGTAGGAAAATGATAATTACTAATAATCATACCATTAGTTGGGTCTGCAGTTGTTGCTGCTGCTGCTGCCTACATTATCACTCACCTTCGTGATTGTGACAGCACCTTTGAAATGTTGAAGGAATGTTGTGAAGATAACCTGCAAAGACAGGTCTCCACATAAATGATATGTTAACATCTTTTTCATAAAGACAAGGAATGATGGGCAATATCCAAAGATGAGATGCATGGTTTTATTATGATTTTATTATGATTACACTGGCAGGAATCAATTATTCATGACAATTTGAGACGGTGGGAACCTTTTTTTTCCTTAAAATTTCCAATCCAAGTTCTCACAAGTTCTCAAGAACCATGGAAAATGTATTTAATTAAATAATGCTCCAAAGCAGAACAAATTTCTCCACCCACTCTCTACTATGTTTCACTTAATGTAATTTTCACCCTCTAATACCAGCATCTGAGTGTTTTAAAACAGATTCCCCTTGCCTTTTGTGTATCTTGCTGCAGAACTCAGGGACATGGGAAGAATCCAGCTTGTGAAGGAGAAATGTGGAGCATGGATTTCCCACCAATTCCTGAAGGCCTAGCTGAAACAAACAGGGGGTAAGTTACAGCTGAGCTAAGATGAAGAGCTCACCAAAGGAGTGGAAGAAGGTTTCCATTAACCAGCACCCATCCCCTCTTTCTCACCCACTATCCTGAGCCAGGAATGAAGCTGGGCACAAGTCTTGCTCCTTTTTTTTTTTTTTTTTTTTTTTTTTTTTTTTTTTGACAGGCAGAGTGGACAGTGAGAGAGACGGAGAGAAAGGTCTTCCTTTTTCAGTTGGTTCACCTCCCAATGGCCACCAAGGCTGGCGCGCTGCGGCCGGCACACCACGCTGATCCAAAGCCAGGAGCCAGGTGCTTCTCCTGGTCTTCCATGCGGGTGCAGGGCCCAAGGACTTGGGCCATCCTCCACTGCACTCCCCGGCCACAGCAGAGAGCTGGACTGGAAGAGGAGTGACCGGGACAGAATCAGGCGCCCCGGGCGGGACTAGAATCCGGTGTGCCGGCGCCGCAAGCAGAGGATTAGTCTATTGAGCCGCAGCGCCCACCAAATCTTGCTCCCTTCTTTAGGCTGTGACTGGAACCATTGCCTCTGGCAGGAGTTCTAGACAGCTCTATGATCTTCACATTTGTAACCAACTTACCAACTGATTTGCCCCAGCCCAGTAAAAACTGCTTCATTTAGGAATTGTTGGGACTTACTGAGAAAAAACTATAAAGTAAGTACAGAGTATATTTTACACGGCCAAACCTGGATCTCCAGTCTGTCACGCCTCCAGCCTTGCCCCACTACAGCTGGCATGGACTTGTGCACCATAAACAGCTCTTTGCTGTAAAGGGTTCACACTTGCCTTAGTACTCTGCTGTTGCTGGGTTGAAATCCATATAATTTCTGAACAAAAATCCTTATACTCTCATTTTGGGCTACCATCCCTCTCCGAAATTATGTAGCCTGTCCTATCTTCCACAGAACCTGAAGGAGGTAGATCTTCTGGTCTACCTATACTCGCAGGTATCACCTCCAGGTGGCCAGGACTTTGTGCAGCTTTGGGAAGCTAGGGCCTGACCCCTGCATTTTTTTTTTTTTTTTTTTGCTATATGGGAGAATTTCCTTTGCAAAATATTAATTATTTTAATGTAATAAAAATGTCCTTTATGGAGAAAAATCAATGTTATAAAAGAGAGAACACAGGATACTAGTAGAAGTCTGCTTCACCTATATGTCCCAATTCAATTTTGTTTATCTAGTGGTAACTTACCTGGCAAAATGGCTATAAATCTTGAATTAACAACACATACACACAATTTAATAGGAATCTTTCCTTCATATATGTGTTCACGTATGTATACATAATCACACACAAATACTGACATAGATTTTTTTTCTTAATTCCAACTTTGTATGACTATTGGACTAGATACAAGAGACCTATTCGAGTTTTACAATAATGAAGACCAGCATCTAGAAATTAACTGTATTAATTTTCACTAGTTTGTGGGATCTCAGCCTGGAAAATGCCAAACAATTATTCCATTTACCCACAACAAGGGACTGATCTAAGAACAAGGCACCAAAGAATCAGAGATAACCAACTGGCCACTTCTAAACCATTGGTTCAGTGAGAAATCTAGGTGACTGAAATTCAAGAAATAAAGATAAAATCTCAGTTTCCCTCTTACATGGAGATTGGAACAAACATCTATCTCTGACTCCCACCTTCCAACTATGGAAAATTTTATGAACTATCCAAAGCCTCTTCCAAATGTAGCACTCTGGATTTGGGAGAAACTATTTCAGTCTCCCGTCCTCATGACCACACCTTGGACCCTGCCCTCACCTGAAATTCCACCTTAGAAATGTAACATTCCTGTTCCCAACCTCTTACTCCATCTCCTCTTTCCACATATTCCTCTCATTCACTACATCCATATTTGTTTTGTTTTATCTGTTAAACAACCAAAACCTAGGATATTTACCCTTTCTATTTTTTTTTTTCTTATTTGTTAAGACTTCTTTTGTCCTTACTTCCTTCCCTACCCATTTTATATCCACTGCCCATCACTTTAGACTCGCTTTGGACAATGTTCTAAAAACCTTGGCCTCATTTCCTTTCAACACAGCTATCATTTGTCCGAAGTAAAGACCTTGGGAGTGCATGCTTAGTCTAGAAATTACAGATGTCACTTCAGACATCCCACACCCCCATCCCATACTAGAATGCAAAGAGTTTTGGCACCATCTCCACTTCCAATTCCAGCTTCCTGAACCTTGGGATGCAGCAGGCTGATGGCTTGAGTAGCTGGGTCCCTGACCTTCACGTGAGAGACCCCAATTCAGTTCCTGGCTCCTAGTTTCAACCTGGTCCTACTCTGGCTGTGGCAGGTATCTGGAGAACAACCAGTGGATAGGTGATTTCTCTCTGTCTCTCTCCCTCCCATCCAGAGAGTTAACCAGTAGATAGATGATATCTGACACCCCACCGCCCCATGCCCTCTTAATAAATTAAATAAATAAATATTATTTAAAACCTTTTGGCCTCATTTCCAGCACCTGCCATTCTCCTACTCCACAAGTCTTACTTATTGCATCCCATAAAAAGTTAAATTCATCCATTAGAAGTCAGCCATTATCACAATCCTAGACACCTTCCTTTTTTACCTTCAGCCCTCTCCATTCTCATTTACTTTCTATTACAAAAGTAATTATCCTGAAATATAACTAAATTGAAAGAATAACCTGATTGGGTCACCACTTCCTGAAGTACCTTCCACCTTCCCTTAACCCCTTAACAGATTATTTTCATATCTCTCTTTCCATTCTTCATCTAACATTTACACCCAGAACACAAAAAATTTCTCCACTCTATTCAACCTGTCTATGGCTTCTCTGGCCTCTAGACCAGTGATGCACTGTGGGTGTGGAATATTCTGACCTCACTCCTCCCGTGTCCAGCTGGCTAACTCCTGTAGGTATCATAATATCATCACTTCCTCCAGAAAGTTCTCTTGGACCTGTCTGCTATGTGGGTATCTGAGCTTCTCCTGTGAACACATACAGCCTGAAGCACTTACAGCACACATTATCATTTTGGGGTAGCTTATCTCTCCCACAGATTGCAAACTTTGAATGCAGACAGCACACCTGTTTTGTACATCACTATATTTCCCCAGTTAGTAACATGTAAAAGCACTTAATCTTAATGAAATTTATTTTAATTCAGCTTTCAAACTTAAACAAGGAATGTTCAACAAGTACATAGAAATTTGTATTATTAAAAAACAATGCAATGATTTCAAAAAATTTTGGTGTCAAAATAAATTTGCCTTTTAATTCCATCTTCCATGAACTTTTTGAAATTCTCTGGTGTTTTGACTCCTAAACCATAAAATTCCATCTAACTACATTCTCTACAGAAAATAATTAGTGTATAAATTCACAGAATGTTCAGATCCAGGAAGTCTGAGGTCTGAGAACTAAAATTATCTAGGCCACAGCATTTGTGGTCTTGATCATGAAGTCTTATTTACTTCTTCAGTGGTTAGCATTTTCAGAATGATCCCTAAGATATTTCCCAGGCCTCAGCTCCTCCCTGAGGCTCAATGAACTCCCAAATGGGAAAGAAAGAAATTTGGTTCCATGCTGAGCCCTCATCCACCACTTACACTTCAGTGCCGTCTTATCTACTCCTAAAAGGTTGTAAGATTTAGTATTATCAGGAAGAAATTGAAACCTTTGGCCAAAAAGAAGTAGGATACAGATTAAATATCCTAAGTTATGGGATATGTGAAGGGTGAAGTACAAAGTAATAAAGTAGAATCATTTTAATAATAAGATGAACAATAATACCATATTGTACTTTTTCACAGTATAAAAGCACTTTAAAAATATTCTCATACAGTATTTACATAAATAAAACTCTGATCACTTAAACAGGCATTATGGAAAGGACCTAGAAAAAGACACATTTTCATTTGAGGGAAAGACAAAGACATATACATAGAAACATGAACTTCCACAAGTTGTAAAAGAGTCTCCTTTCTTTTATACATCCAGAAAATTAGTTTATACACAACTTGCAACTATACAACCCATTAAAATTAACAGGCAAATTTAAGTTTACAAATCCATACAGGCAGAGGTAAATATTAGAAGAAACTCACTGGGAGTAACAGTCTCTAAAGAATAAGGGGCTTCATTTTATACACATGTACACATATTACACAAATAAACAACATCTATGTATGCAATAGGATTACACACATCTGTTAGAAGGGCAGACAAATACATGACTCAGAAGAAGAAAGGAAAAAGGTAAGAGGCAAGGACAGAAGGAAAGGTAAATAATGAGAGAGAAAAAAGGAAAGTAGAAAACTAAAGTAGCCTCAAAATTGTCTCTTCCATCAACAGTAGGCTGGATAAAGACATTATGGGACATGTACTCTATAGAATACTATACAGCAGTAAAAAAAAATGAAATCCAGTCATTTGCAACAGAATGGAGGAATCTGGAACATATCATGCTCAGTGAAATAAGCCAGTCCCAGAGGGACAAATATCATATGTTCTCCCTGATTGGTGACAACTAACCGAGCACCAAAATGAAAACCTGTTGAAGTGAAATGGACACTATGAGACTTGATTGGCCCTTGTCCTGTTGATGTACAACTTAATACTCTATCCCTTTTAGTATTTTTTGTTCTACTTAATACTATTGGTTGAACTCTGTAATTAACACACAATTATTCTTAGGTGTTTAAATTTAACTGAAAAGTGATCCCTGTTAAACATAAGAGTGGGAATAAGAGAGGGAGGAGATGTACAGTTTGAGACATGCTCAAGCTGACTTGCCCCAACTGGTAGAGTTAGAAATGTGTCAGGGGATTCCAATTCAATCCCATCAAGATTGCATGTACCAATGCCATCTCACTAGTCAAAGTGATCAATTTCTGTTCACAATTGATCATAATGATAGGTCCAACAGTCAAATGGATCACATAAACAAGACTAGTGTCTGCTAATACTAACTGATAGAATAAAAAAGGGAGAGAATGATCCAACATGGGAAGCAGGATACACAGCAGACTCATAGAATGGCAGATGTCCTAAACAGCACTCTGGCCTCAGAATCAGCCCTTAAGGCATGCGGATCTGGCTGAAAAGCCCATGAGAGTATTTTAGGCATGGAAAGCCAAGACACTCTGGCAAAAAAAAAAAAAAAAAACCCTAAATGAAAGATCTCTGCGAGTGAGATCCCAGTAGAAAAACGGGCGATCAAAGAAGGAGGTACCTTTTTCTGAAGGGAGGAGAGAACTTCCACTTTGACTATGACCTTGTCTAAATAAGATCGGAGTTGGCGAACTCAAAAGGCTTCCATAGCCTTGGCAACTCATGACAAGAGCCTAGGGAGATTACTAACGCCATAAACAAGAGTGTCAATTTGTTAAGTCAACAATAGGAGTCACTGTGCACTTACTCCTCCTGTAGGATCCCTGTCCTTAATGTGTTGTTCAATGTGAATTAATGGTAAAACTACTACTCAAACAATACTTTATACTTTGTGTTTCTATGTGGGTGCAAACTGTTGAAATCTTTACTTAGTATATACTAAATCGATCTTCTGTATATAAAAATAATTGGGCCGGCGCCGCGGCTCACTAGGCTAATCCTCCGCCTAGCGGCGCCGGCACACCGGGTTCTAGTCCCGGTCGGGGCGCCGGATTCTGTCCCGGTTGCCCCTCTTCCAGGCCAGCCCTCTGCTGTGGCCTGGGAGTGCAGTGGAGGATGGCCCAGGTGCTTGGGCCCTGCACCCCATGGGAGACCAGGAAAAGCACCTGGCTCCTGGCTCCTGCCATCGGATCAGCGCGCTGCGCCGGCCGCAGCGCGCCGGCAGCGGCGGCCATTGGAGGGTGAACCAACGGCAAAGGAAGACCTTTCTCCTTTCTCTCTGTCTCTCTCTCTCACTGTCCACTCTGCCTGTCAAAAAAATAAAAAATAAAAAAAATAAAGATAATTGAAAATGTATCTTGATGTGAATGGGATGGGAGAGGGAGATGGGAGGGTTGTGGGTGGGAGGGAAGTTATGGGGGGAAGGCCATTGGAATCCATGAGCTGTACTTTGGAAATTTATATTTACTAAATAAAAGTTAAAAAATTGTCTCTTATAGTAAGTGAAAAAAATAAGGAATAGAGGACCAAAAAAGGCCTAAAATAAGGTGCTATTCACACACACATTTGCAGAAAATGGATGTTAATCTGACCACTGCCTTTAAGAAACTCACAGAAAATTCTTCAGAGTATCCTGTTCATGAAGATCATGAAAAGAGGTCAAATTTAGAATTGGTAGCTTTCATGTCATTAGTGTCATCTATATAAACTTGGAACTCAATGTGAATGAAGCAGGCTTGGGCTGGTAGTGTAAAGGAATAAACGGAAAAACAGAGTCATTCAGAATCTTCAGCACAGGACCTAAAAGTCTGAATTGAGGCAACACTGATAAAGCATCTCCTCCCTCCCCTCATTAGTTCAAGACACTTAAGTCATCAGACAGTCATTAAGCATAAACCATGCAGCATCTAGTCTGCTGCCTATTGCTGTGAACATATCTATCAAGGTTCTTGGAAGGATCTGGACTGTGTACACAGCATTCCTTTGCAGGCAATCCAATAGAACCATATCAGTAAGAAAAACAAAGCCTTAAATCTGATACTTGGGCACAAGAATAATAATAATGAAAAGCAATGAGTTCATTGAGTGCTTACTCAGCAAAGTGCTAATTAAGTACATGAATACATTTTGTTGTAGAATCCTCAAAATAATACAATGGGGAATAAGGTGTTAGCACTTTTATCTTAAAAGGAGAAATCCTAGCTCAGAGAGGTAAAGCAACTCACGCAACAATAGTGGTAATGATACAGCCATGGTCTGAACCCTGGCAGTCAGTTTCCATTGCTTCCTACCTCTGACCCTAAGATGCTCAAAACAAAAGACAGACAATAATTCTCTCCAGCTTCTTGGGCAGAATCCACATAAAATAGAATAATGCATCCTGAGGAAAAGTATGCCAAAGAACTTGATCTTCATTCTAGAACACATTCTAGTGGCTGCCAGTGACCAATAAGATAAACATAGCAGCCCATCAAAAATGACTCACAACTATCCACCCAACCTTGAAATCAAATCCTGAGTTTGATTTTGGAACAACTGATGAGCAATAACCAAAGGATCTGAACTACAGCCACATAGACAATCAGCCAGCATAAGGAAAAACAGAGATTTTTTTTTCTTAGAGTTAAATGGAAGACGAAAGGATATTGAGTAAAAGGGAGAGTAACTCCTCCCAATATGTGTTCCAACAAATATGAATAATATAAGTGTTATGGGAAGAAATCCTAGATTACCTAAGGAATATAACACAAAAGCTACATGCACCAGTCATAACTGAATGATACTTATCTGTGGGCTTATCTATGGCTTGCTTTATATAACGTGAATCCTAAAGAATCCAAATAATACTTGATGAAGTATGCATTCAAAGAAAAGAGCCACAGAAGAAATTTAAATCCAAGCCTCCCAAAGCCCTTCCCTTTCCATCAAAGTAAGAAATGTTCTAACTACATAAATAGTATACCTGAGTATCTGTTTTTCTTTCAGTGTTTTATATAAAGGCATCATTCCCTAAAGTGATGAAATAGTATTCATTAAAGAGTGATCAGCAGTAAATTGTCAAAGCCTAGGAAAAGCAATAATAGGGTCCCTAATAACAAAGCCTGTTGATATTGAGAGTAAATTCAGAGGATGACAAGAGGAAGTTTTCAAGGAGGAGCATAAGTAAAATGCACAAGGCAAAGCGGTAAGAGTGGGTAAGTATGAATTAGAAAACGGTTTGCATTCCACTGCCAATTAAGTGCTTACTATTATGAGAGCTAAAAACTCTTCAAAATGAATAAATGGGTTAAATAGAATGGGGATTACCACTTAAGTAGAGCATTCTAACTTTGCTTCAGATCATGGGAATTCTGTAAAATCACAAAGGAGAGAATTAGCTGAACAAAATAGTTTAATTTAATGGGAAATTTATTTCAGAAGAGAAGCTAAGGAAAATTTCTGGAGTTAAGTAATGACATTTAGAATTAGGAGACGTTTATGTGAAAGTAAGGTCCAAGGATAAAGTTAAGTAATAAGAATTTTCAGAAAGACCTAGAAAAATCTGAAGTAGAGAGAGACCTGAGGCACTTTATAAAGAGGAACAAAGAAAAACCTAAGCTCTTTACAGGAAATAATTAGAATAGTAGAATTTGACCTAAATCAAAGGAAAACATTACACATACCTGAATGTAAGCACAAGAACACACACACACACACACATCCTTCCTACCTTAGAAAGTCCCCCAAAGACTGAGATCAAAATGTTACTTCTGTTTCTTTTCTAGTCTAATTAAAACATGAAATGTTGCCTATTACTGTTATCAGTTTATGCATATTACGGGTTACATAGAAAAATTAATATTAATTGAGGGTGGCACTTCACCGCAACATTTATTTTATTAAGTCGAGGGAATAGTAATTATTAAAACAAGACATAGCTCCAAATTATATACTGTACCATATATGCTAATCTGAGGGGAAAAGCCAAAGTCTTAGTTGGTGCTCTCATTAAAAAATGTTTTTGTAAACCCCAAACTTTAAGCCCTGTTCCAGAAATTAAATTATATGCCAAAAGGTTTTCTCAGAATACGAAAGCCTTTAAAACTGTAAAAAGGAATTTAAAAATCACAAAATAAAAAAGAAATTTTCCAATTACAAAATTTCCTCTCAAAACCTCCACCGTGTCTCTAATTCTTTTACTAATTTGATTTAGATTTTTTTAAATACACTTAAGTGGGCAGAATCATCTTTTTAAATTTAAATTTCATAAAAAAGAGAATTATAATGCATATTCCCTGACCAGATTTGTGTGTGGCCTATTTATTCAAAATGTTTGTATTTCTTCTCTCTTATTTATTATTTCCAGAAAAGATTCTCAATACTAAGCAACTTAAGGGCAAACAATTTGAAATCCAAGCCCTGAAAGACCCCTGCACTCCAGGTCTGCCCTGTGCAATGTTTTCTCGAAGGACCAGGAAGGACAGTAAAAAACACAAACTTCTGCATGGAGTGTGAACCAAGCAACAGCAACAAGCAGGTGGTCCACTGATGTCAGGGTTAAAGTTCATGGAATAACTGGAAATTATTCTCAGCTTGGACATGGTTTACGAAGCCTGAGAATACACCCTTTAATTAGAATGCAATTTCCAAAGCAGCCACTCCCTTGACTTTCCAGAGCTTGGTTATTCTCAGCAAAGAAAAGTAAAAACAGCCTCATCACACAGACAGCTAACGGTCCCCTTTAAATTAGGTCAGAATGTCCCACGAACAGGGCAGCAGCAAGGACAAAAGAGAGACATGAGCTGCCAGCCTTGACCAACCACTCTCAGGAACAGATAAAGAGCAAGAAGTCACATTCGACACAATCAATCTCCTTCATGCCTTGCTGGTGCAGCTGAGCTGACCCATGACAGCTTGGAAAAAGAGTGGGCTGTGCATTTGAAAATGCTCCCACATCACAGCTGGCCTCACTTTACAGATGATCCCTCCACTCAGCTAACCTTGCTCGATAGTGGGACTAGGAGCATCAGTATCGTGACAGCCCTTCTCTTCCACGGCGCTCAGGGGGCCGCACAGGACTCCCTGAATAGAAGCCAGCATGGTCCTGGCTCACCACACATGAGGTCTGTGCCAAAGTCTCCCTTTCCAAGCCCTATTGTTCTTATAAAAGATTTACTGGGCCCCAAAACGGTGCTAGATGCTGAAGCAAGAGGAAAACACACATCTCCATACCCTCGGGTTTTGGAGATGGCCAACCGCTCCACGGAAAATGCCAAAGAAGGAAAGACTGGCAGCTGTGTGCAGTTTCATCTCTGGGAGTGGGAACAGCAGAAGCCACCACAAGCCCAAATTTTCAAATGCTATCCAGAGGGGAGACAAGTTTAAAGATGATATAAATGCTCTACTTCTGCAAATCCAGATCTCGCAGTTTTTTTTCCTGTAGATCTAACAAATAACCTTTGTTTAAATAAGAAGTTTTTGGAATCAGTAATCAGAATGCAGAGTCAGATGTCACCCACAAGTATGTGGAAACACTTGCCAGCTTAATGTTTACAGCGGCACTGGCATTACTGTCTTTGGCCATTATCTTTCGCATATGTATTCAGTTTTACCAGCAGCCCTATCTGAGGGAGCTATAAATCTCCCTATCTTTGCATTCTTTCAGTTCAGATTAGTAGAAAACTAAGCAGTTGTTCCCAAATGCTGCAGTGTCCCCTGGCACAAGTTGCATCATTATCTCTATAAAGAAACTAGTTCCTTCAATTTACAATATTTCTGATCAGCGTCCACTTATCCAACGCAAACAACAGATATAGTAACTCTATTTGAATCCATTCTCTTTAAGGGGATGAAATCTGTGACCAAAAGGAGCTTCACCGAGCAAAACAAACATATTTCACACATTAGCATGACTCTCCATATCCTTGTGCAACAGTTGTCTGTATTCTGGGTTTTCTTCTAAGTGATCTTATTCACATTTTCCTAGTGTGGGCCTTGGGAAAGGAAATTAGGGAAATAATTCAATTAAATGAAACAAACACACACACACATTTAAAATTCTGTTACCATGAAAAACACAATTAGAGAATAATCATACTGCCCAACAGGTGGAGTTAAGATTCTCTCCCAGAGGAGCTTTCTGGCACTCCAGGGGCTGGGAAATCAGATAAAACATGCCAGTATCTCAGAAAACCATAAGCTTCACAACAGTACAGTCAGTCTTTAAATAAAAGGCAAGCAATATATTTTTTGGAATAAATGCTGGAATAATGTGTTTTTTAACTCTTTTTAAAGAGCTTTATAAATCTTGCTCCTCACTAATTTCTGAGTCTCACTGCCTTCCTTCCTACTCCTTTCACCAAGACATATGTGTATTTTTAAAAAATGATGCTAAACACACTCAATTTTAGGGCTGGTTTTGAAAAACTGAAAATTTCCTTAATTTTTTATTGTTATTTGTTTTCTCTGCTAAGTTGGCTTCTTCCTTTTCTTTTCCTGCTTTGCTCTGTTTGGTTTCAGTTAGACCCAGGTATTGGGAATTCTAGAGTACAAAGGAATTTCCAAGGTTCAAAGTAAGTATAATATGTTCACTCATGCTGAGTGAATTAAGCCAGTCCCAAAGAAACAAATATCATATGTTCTCCCTGATCTGCGACAACTAACTGAGCACCAAAGGGGAAACTTGTTGAAATGAAATGGACACTATGAGAAACAGTGACTTGATCAGCTCTTGTCCTGACGGTTGATGTACAATGTAATACTTTATCTATTTTAGTATTTTTTTTGTTCTAATACCATTGGTTGAACTCTGTAATTAACACACAATTATTCTTAGGTGTTTAAATTTTAACTTAAAAGAGATCCCTGTTAGGAATTTGGAAAACATTATACTGAGTGAATAAGCCAATCCCAAAGGGACAAATACCACTTGTTCTCCTTGATAGGTGACAACTAACTGAGCACCAAAAAGGAAACCTGTTAAAGTGAAATGAACACTATGAGAAACAGTGACTTGATCAGCCTTCACCCTGAATGTTGATGAGCAGCTTAATATGTTATCCCTCTTAGTATTTTTTTGTTTGTTCTACTTGATACTTTTGGTGGAATACTGTAATCAATACACAATTCCTCTTAAGTGCTGAAACTTAACTGAAAAGTGATTGCTGTTAAATGTAAGAGTGGGAATAAGAGAGGGAAGAGATGTGCAATTCGGGACACGCTCAAGCTGACTTACCTCAAACGGTAGAGTTAGAAAGATACCAGGGGATTCCAATTCAATCCCATCAAGGTGGCATGTACCAATGCCATCTCACTAGTCCCAGTGATCAATTTCTGTTCACAATTGATCATAATGATAGGACTAAGAACCAAAGGGATCACATAAACAAGAATAGTGTCTGCAAATACTAGCTGATAGAATCAAAAAGGGAGAGAATGATCCAACATGGGAAGTGAGATACACAGCAGACCCATAGAATGGCAGATGTCCTAAACAGCACTCTGGCCTCAGAATCAGCCCTTAAGGCATTTGGATCCGGCTGAAAAGCCCATGAGAGTATTTCAGGCATGGAAAGCCAAGACACTCTGGGGGGGAAAAAAAAAAAAAAACTAAATGAAAGATCTCTGCGAGTGAGATCCCAGTGGAAAGAATGGGTCATCAAAGAAGGTGGTACCTTTCTCTGAAGGGAGGAGAGAACTTCCACTTTGACCATGGCCTTGTCTAAATATGATCAGAGTCAGTGAACTCAGGGGGCTTCCATAGCCTTGGCAGCTCATGACAAGAGCCTAGGGTGATTACTGATGTCATAAACAAGAGTGTCAATTTGTTAAGTCAACAACAGGAGTCACTGTGCACTTACTCCTCATGTAGGATCTTTGTCCTTAGTGTGCTGTACATTGAGATTTAATGCTATAACTAGTACTCAAACAGTATTTTTCACTTTATGTTTCTGTGTGGGAGCAAACTGTTGAAATCTTTACTTAATGTATGCTAAACTGATCTTCTGTATATAAAGAGAATCGAAAATGAATCTTGATGTGAATGGAAGGGGAGAGGGAGCGGGAGATGGGAGGGTTGCGGGTGGGAGGGACGTTATGGTGGGGAAGCCAATGTAATCCATAAGCTGTACTTTGGAAATTTATATTCATTAAATAAAAGTTTAAAAAAATGTGTAACAAGACTTAATTGATGAATTAAAAAATAATGATGAAAATAACACATGATACCCAGAAATGAATTCTTCTCCTCTGTCACTCTGGAAAAGTGAAAATGAAAGATGGGGATTTGGTTACCATGAATGAGAATTTCAAGAGATCTCTTCTCACGCTCTTCGAGGCGTGGTATTGTATTGATCTTTAGATCCACATTTTTACTGTATAGAATAAATTATTACATGTAAAATTCATCTTGAAACCCTTAGGGGTGACCAGAGCACAAACTCTAATGTCAAGAGTAGGACCTCACAGAGAATCAGCATTCTCAATGATAACCCAAAGACACTAGGATTTAAAGACATCCCCAGAGTAAAACAAAAATATGCCAAAACTTTTGCACATGTTCTAGAGAGAAATTTTAGGCAGCATCAAAACAAATAGTGACAAAATGTTAATTGTATAAAAACACTTTGGAATCATTTGACCAGACAAAACAAGGATCACAATAGCTTTATCAAGATACTACCTGGGGTAGGAAAGGGTCTAGCCTAGTCAAGACGCCTGCAACCCATTTCAGAATACCTGGGTTCAAACCATGGCTCCAGCTCCTGATCCCAGCTTCCCGCTAATGCAACCCCTGGAAGTCATCAAAGATGGCTCAAATAATAGGGTTCCTGACATCTATGTGGGAGCCCTCAACTAAATTTCCAGTTCCAGGCTTCAGCCAAGTCCAGCCCTAACCATTGCAGGGATTTGGGTAATGAATCAGTGAATGGGAGCTTTCTGCCTCTCTTTCTATTTGTCACTCTCTCTCTCTTTCTCTCAAATAAATGATTTTTAGAAAAAAAAAAGCTACTGCTCGCTCTTCAGTTCTTTCCATATTTCTCTTTCTAGTTTTACATTCACATAAACTAAGAGTTGCCTGATTTCCACTCTAACACAGCTTGAGAAGGAACAGTTTTGACTATATCCAGTTCAAAATTTACAGATCAATACTTCTTTCCTAAAGAAAGGATAAAAGCTATCAGACAGCACCCTTTACACCCTACTTATAGCTCTGTAATTTACAATATTATTGAAAACATGGTCAGATAAATTCTTTTGATATTAGATTTGCAGCAGAATTATGCAGAACAATTAACAGAGCATAGTAACACAGTCATATCCCCACATCACTCAAATTTTCTCTAAAATTACTTACTTCTGATGAGTTCACCACCTGAAGGAGTTCTCCAAATGGACTGGTCTTGCATCTCTCCATGTGTGAAACGGCTGTTAGTAGCTTCATTTATATCTTTCTCAGTATTGTCTTTATCACATTTTTCTAAACAAAAAAATACATATATAAGATTATCATCACTGAATGTTACATATTTTCTTTTTGTTTATATAGTTTTCCTAATTGCTTCTAAGTTTGTTGTAATTTAAATAAATTGGAGAGGTATGCATCTATTGACTGTTACAGAGTAATTGGCTCCACAGCAGATGTTTATTGCGTCCCTTTTATCTCTCTAAAATTGAAGAGATAGAAACGCTAATAGTAAAAACAATCTGTTAAGATTACAGTAAACAAGCAATTTTACACAGAAAGTGATCTGACATGACAGCCATGGAAAGGGACATCAAAGATGAACATAGTGCATGGAGCAGATGAGTGTGGCCAGGAAAGCACCAGAGAAGAGATTCCAATGAGTGGTGGAGATGCAAGTTAGACTATAGCTGAATGAGAAATGACTGAGTACTAAGGAGGTACAGAAAGCAAATGCAGACTTCTCTCTGTGGAAACTTGGGAAAAAGTCAAAGATTGTGTAATGCATCCTCACAGAAGAAGTACATTTAGGATGAGAGATTTATATGTAGGTTTATGGGTTCCCAAGGGAAAGCCAATATGTAAGGAAATGTAATGTCTTCTTGGGAACATAAGTCAAACAAAAAGCAAACTGTAACAGAAGGCAAAATGCATGCTCTGAGGGGTTCAGAGCACCAAAGAGTTGGTTCAAAGGGTGGGAAAAAAAAACTCATCGGGATTCAGAGATCAAGAAAGGTACCAAAGAAAAAGGTGCATGTCAGATGGTCTTTAAAAGATTAGAAGGATTTCAAAAAGTGCAGATGGGAGAAAGGTGGAAGAACAGCATGGGTAAACTCCAAAAGCAGACACTTGGGCAAAGGTTCCAGCTCCGCACTGTGAAGTACTTGCAGGGGGTACGTTAGGAGGTAAGACTGTAAATGTGTGATTAGATATAGGATAGGTGTTGGAATGCCAAGATGAAAAATTTGGCTTAATTCAAAATCAAGATAAACAATTAAAAAGTAGTCACTGAAGCTTTATCAAATGCCTAATCAGAACTGTGCATGAGAAAGATTAACAGACTCATGTACAACAGTGGCTCTCAATCCTGGATATTTTCAACCCAAAGCAATTCCACAGTCCCACAACCAAAAACCCAATTTCAATGAGGGAGATTCTATTTCACTTGGGGGCTGCATTCAAATGATTCCATTGCACTTACATTCTTGCAAATCACTAGAGTATGGACATCTAAGAGGGAGAGTAGAGTAAGGGAAACTACAGAGGAGACTGCACAGTCCACACAGTATTTGATAAGATTTTTAGTTAACTAGATAATTAGCTAGATAAAAAAAGTAAGAAACTAGACATCAGTACAGATAATCAAGGAAAATGGGATGAAGACTAACTTCTCAGTCTGGATTTGACTAGGAAAACCTGGGGGATTCAGAGAATAATCTTTCAAAAATATATATTTGAACACACTAGATGTTTATGTATTGTGCTAGGTGATGGGGGTACAATCATTATGAGATGCAACCCAGGCCATCCTCATGAATTTCAAAGTTGTACAATCTAGTGGATGAGTTCAATATAAGACATTTGAATTTACAAGTCGGGAAAAAAGGGTTAATCTAGAAACACTCTTCTTCCTAATCTTGATTGCTAAGGTCATTCAAATTATTGGGCTCACTGAAAGAGTGAATGTATGAGAAGAGGTGAAAGGTCTGTACAATTAGGAAGGAGTTACAGAAGTAACAAGAGCTGGATGATGTCAAACCATGGAAGCAAAGAAAGGAAAGAGATTCAAACAGAAGTTGTTAGTCAACTGTGTTAATATTTCCAGTGGAAGGGAAAAATTTTGCACATGCAGAAATTTCTACTGTAACAAGGGAATTTCACAATAATTGAAAAGTTCTGCCATGAGATACATTTCAACACATTAAAATGGATGGACACCCACTTACAACTAAGTCCAGAGGCTAAGATGCTAAAAGAAAATAAATTCTTCAATGTTAAGTAGTTTTAGAAAGCAAAACCATTTCAAATAGCAGTAAAACATAAATTAAAAGCATGCTAAACCAGTATGTTCTAGGTTTATCTAACATTTACTCAGCATTAACATAGAGAAAGTGTAATCTTCATGAGATGTGTTAGTTTTCATTAAAATCTTTACTTTTTTAAACAACTCCAGAAATCTTGCATGTCTACAGTCAACTCAAGGCCTTTCTTAGATTATCAAAAAAAGATATTTTTATATAAACTCAACAGTGCCCTAGCTCATCGGCAGAGTCCCACATGCTTGCTGCTACTGTAATGTAGCTGACTGCCGCCAGGTGTCATGCTAGTAGGCTTGATTCAATTAGTAACTTTAATTGAAGCTGAATGAAATTAATTATATAATTTTGAGCTGTTCAAGTTTAATTCCATTAAAATTAATTCATGAAACCAAGGCATTATGAAGCACTGCTGACTAAAAGAAAGTAGGTATGAATAAAGCCTCTAGACACACTTGACTCATATTTGAATCATGTCCAATATTCAAGTGCTAAACGCAGACCCTCTCAACTCTCCACTGAATAAATGGAAATGCCATGTAGTCCATATACACGTGGATTTATAACCCTGCAACACACTACTGAAAGGAAAATAAAGTTCTCCAATTTTTCACTACAGGATGCTTTACCATACTTGGAAAAAAAAATATGTCATTATCTGTGAAATTCTAAAATCAGATGATCCTCAATGTCATCTCTCAGGTTAAAATGGGAGAAAAAAAATTTCATTCTCTGCATCATTATATTCAAGAAATAACAAGTAGTATGCAATTACTATTACATCACAATCATCAGTCTATCCAACTTGGCTTCTTTTGAAAACTGAATGTCTTGGCTCAATAGTGTCTGGCTTTTGCTAGGATCCACTGCACCCAGCCCAAAGCAAGGCTCAGAACAGGTTCCAAGAAAAAAATTTAAGTTGACTTTTGCCAATTTTCCACTTGCATAGACTAAATTTTTTGACCATTTGACTGTCCTTGGCTTTCTAATGTATGCATATTTTATTAATATGCTCTTGATAGTTAACCCAGTTTAATGGAATATCCATAAGGCAGCCTCACTGAAGAAATACACCAAAGATAGTGGGATTTAACTCATATACAACCAGTATGTAAAAAAAATGAACCTTACTACAACTTTGAATTCATTGGGTCATTCACTACTCAATAAGATGGCAAAATGACAGTTTTAAACAATGTATTTCTGTAATCAATGTTGGCTTCCTGTGTCACTTCTGAATTGAAAAGCAGAGGGCTCATTCCTGATCTAATGAATTCCATTCTGGATTTACAAAGGTTTGTAGCTGTAATTCAACTACTGTGTAGGCCTGACAGGTGTTGTCCACAGACAATCAGGTGATTTTAGTGATGTATGAATTTCAGTTGGTATCTTTCTACAAGATTTCTATACACACATTCAATGGGTGTGTTTCCCAAAGTAGCAATTTTCTCCTAAAATGAAGCTTTTGTCATCCCAACAAGGCCATTCGTCTAAATCCATGGTTCCCTACTTTGCCTAGGGGTTACAACCAACTATAGAGCTCTGTAAAACAAAGGTGCACAGGTCTCAATGTCCTACTTTGAATTCAAATGGTTAAATTGATGGCTTCATGATATATGGCCAAGTTGGATGGGCACCATTCTAGGCACATATTCTTCTGTACTAAAAAAACATTTAGAAAAATGTATAAAATATTGAGATACAGACTTTACTACTCATCACCTTGTCGCAGTATTTCAAGTAATCAGAAGCTGGTCATCTACTTATTATAGATGTTATGTAGTACTGTCTCCATTTTCAGGCAGGTATGAGAATACCTTAATTATACATAGTTCAATAATAGATGAGAGAAAACTTATATGCTTTATATATAAAAATAGACATTTAGACACTTTAAAAATGGTATTGACCAAGGGCTAGTCATAGACCACTGACACCTGCTTCTAAAGGCCTCATTCCCAAGGGTTCTAGGTGCCTCTTTTGTACACAGATGTGAAGAAGAATTTTTGCTTAAGGAAGAAAGGTAGGTCCATGGTAACAAATCTAACCAGAGAGACAAATCACACATACACACATGAGAAAATCAAGCAACGACAAAGCAGAAAGTAAGGAAAGCTGCCTGGTTCACACTTCTGGCTCTAAGTTTGAGCAGCTGTGTGACCTGGGTGGACCTCATTTCCCTGATCCTCTTCATCAGGAAATGAGGGTGATGTGCTGGATGACTGCAGAGGACCTTCCGGCTCTGAAGTCCTGTAAAGCTGCCTTTGCATGGGAGCTAAACAATAGCACACAAGTCTCCTATACAAGGGTGTTCAGAATTCAGAAAAGAAAATCATAGAAAAGTCTTCAATTTGAGTTAATTCTCAAAGAAAGTGATGAGCATGAATGACACAAAAGAATCAAAGGAAAAATAATGATCAACTTAAATGCAATTATGTCCTACTCAGAAATGATTTACTAATGACTTACTGGATCAATATACTTATTTTTTTTTTTTGCTTTTTTTCTGAAGAAGCTTATGAATGGTGAGAAGCAATGGTGTTCAATCTTGATTATTACTGCCAAATCAGAATGGAAAAGATTCAGGCAAACAGAACTTCGATTCAACTTTAAAACTCTATAATATTTTATATAGTTAGTATTATCCAAATTTGAAAATTTGATAGTTCTACTTAGACAACTCAGGCACAAAGCAAAGGAATGGTAAATAAGAGAAGATAAAAATTTATGAGCACTGGAATTAAATCAACTGAATAATAATTTATGTAAAATATTATATATGCCATACAACAGCCACACAGTTGATATGTGGTTGTTTTAAAAGAAAAAAATATGAAAATTCTTCCTTTGGTTGAATGAATAAGTCAATGAATTCTTGCAATTACAGTATTTACAGCTTTTAAAGGACATTAATATGTATTTATTATATCTTCAGAACCATCAACAATATAATAGGGAAGAAAACAGAGCGAGTGTTAGAGAGATTCAGCTGGAAACAGGTTCTTGTGGCTCAGCTACTTTCATGCCCCACCCAGAGTAAAGAGCTCCTCTGCAATGCTCAGCTCTTCTCCACAATGTCAAGGAATGTGACACCTTACAAGGGAAGACAAGTCAATTATGGGTCAGTTTAGTGCATCATCACATATTATTTATCCTGAATATAAATCCCATACCTTGTCAGCTATAACTATTCCTAGCTCTGTCCTTTGTAAGTAAAAACACTAAGCTACTTTTCTGTAAGTTCAAACTATTGAACAGGATATTTGTTCCCTCAGTTTATAATCAAGCAAAAACCTTAACTCAATAGCTGAACACTATTAACAAATAATAGTACAAAAGAACATAGGATATTGCTTCAGGATGAAATGAGCTTATCAAAGTTACTGTAGTTATGTGCTTGAACACTATGACATATAAAGTGCTGCACATGCCAGTCTTCCAAGAAATACAGACAATATTGCCATTCTGTGGTCAAGACACTTGAATCCCTCCTGATGAGGACCTTAGGTTCTCTGGGACAGAAATACTATCCCTAAATTGTACACTGCCCTAAACAAGTGGTTAGGAACACATGATCTGAAATCAGGGCGTCCGGGTTCAGTATTAATGATGTGGACCCTGGGTAAACAATTTTTTTTTTGGATCCTTCGTCTAAAATGGAGATGGCAACAGTACTACCTCATAAGGAGGATGCCGACATAGATGAAATCATGCCTGGAACACATAGTGTCCGGTGTACAACAGCAGCTCATTCATGCCATTATTATTATTACAGTGTTATTGGAATAAACAGCTTTAAAAAACCTGTCATAAACATATCATAGGAAGGCTGCTCAAGGCAGTATCTACTCAGCAATCCCGCTATGAAAAACCATGCAAGAAATCCGTTTCCAGACTGACTACAAGGAAAAGGACTGCTCTTCCAAGAAGTCTTGTGTTATCCTTTTTTTCTTATGGATAGTCACTTTCATAGGAAATAAAAGTCTTCTTTTTAATTCAAATTTACAAACAAAGTCAAATAATTGAGCCTGACCCTACAGTCTAAATCTGTACATTCTGGTTTTCCTCCAGGTTTGGCTTTTCTAGGCTACCTATATTACCCACTAATCTCTTTTAATCATTTTATTTTTAATGCACACTCATAAGCCACCTCAAATATTCTACTGAACTAGGCATATATGTGTAAATTCACAGCTATCAAATGCACTTTCCACTTGTTATTCGTACTTTATTTGCTTACTTCATGAAAGAGTATATAAATGATGGTGCTTCAAAATCTTCACAAAACCTGTAAAACGTAATCGATGTTGCAAAGATTCTTCTAAGTAGCTCTCTTAGTGCTTAGGCTTTAGGACTTTGGTATGGAAGAATTCTGCTGCTTCAGTTAAATATTTTATAATAATCTATGACAGATCATGTTTAATCTGCATTGTATGGATATTGTCACTGCTCTCTGATCTACATTCATACTTCCTTTATTAATAAGCAATATCTTTTTAAGCAATTTCATTTTTACTTTTCTATTCAAAAGTTAGCATAATTACATTTAATATTTGTGTATTCTGGAATATGAAATCTCAAATAATCTGAAACAAAAATCTCTGGGAAAAGTGAAAAATCTGGGTCTGTACTTTCCCAGAGGCTTGGAACAAAATGAAAATTCTATAAATGCTTCCCAAATGTAACCTTTAAAAAATCAAAGATAAGGCAGTTTCAGGAAGACTTGAGGCTCTGGAATTTTACTTCTTCACTGATCCAAAACAGAAAAACAACCCTCAAACCTAATGACCTTTAAGGAACATTGCAAAACGAACCTATTTGGCCTAATGTCCTAAAATTGATTAAAATCTCTTTTCTTGAAAATATGTTAAGGTAAACACAAGAAAATAACTCTGTAATAACAGACACATCATATATATATACACACACATATATATTTCTTTTTTGGCCAGGAAGAGTGGACAGTGAGAGAGAGAGACAGAGAGAAAGGTCTTCCTTTTCCGTTGGTTCACCCTCCAATGGCCCCTGCGGCCGGCGCACCGCGCTGATCTGAAGCCAGGAGCCAGATGCTTCCTCCTGGTCTCCCATGGGGTGCAGAGCCCAAGCACTTGGGCCATCCTCCACTGCCTTCCCAGGCCACAACAGAGAGCTGGCCTGCAAGAGGGGCAACCATGCAGAATCTGGCGCCCCGAACAGGACTAGAACCCGGTGTGCCGGCGCTGCAAGGTGGAGGATTAGCCTAGTGACCCGCGGCGCCTGCCACATAATATATATTTAAAGAATGAATTAAACACTTAATCCATGATTACTAATATTTTGGAAAAAAAGATGACAGGGATGGTCTAAAATGCATTCCTTCAAAGGGCTTTTTATGCATATAGAAGCTTATGGTATGCTCAGGAGCATAAGAACGAAAAAACATACACTGACTCAATCAGTTTACAGATTTGGGGTGGGTGAGTAACAGTGAGATAAAACAAAGAAAAAAACTGCAAAATTACACAAATATGCAACAAAATGGGAATATGCAAAAGGAAGGAGTGGTAGATGGCCCAAAGGTTTGGTCTCCTGCCAGCCACATGGGACATCTGGATGAAGTTCCTGGTTCTTGGCTTCGGCCTGGCCCACTTCGGGCCTTTGTGGTCATCTGGGGAGCGAATTAACAGATAGAAGTTGCTCTCTCTCTATCTCTCCCCCCCCTTTATCTCTCCCTCTCTCTCTGTTACTCTTTCAAAATAAACAAATAAATCTTTTTAAAAACTTTTTTTGAATACATATCAACTTGGTCATGGTATAGTGGGTAAAGCCACTGCTTGTGATTCCAGCATCAAATATGGGTGCCAATTTGTGTCCAGCTGCTCCACTTCCAATACAGCTCCTTGCTAATGGCCTGGGAAAAGTAGCAGAAGATGGCCCAGGTGTTTGGGCCCTGTCACCTACTTGGGAGACCAGAATGAAGCTCCAGACTCCTGGTTCCTGGCTTCCCAGCTGTTGCAGCCAGCATGCGGGTGAGCCAGTGGATGGAAGATATCTCTCTCTCTCTCTCTGTAACTCTGACTTTCAAAATAAATAAAAATGCATCAGTATAAGTAAAGGCTCTAAATAAACAGGGAGAGAAGACAGGAATTCTGAACTTCTACTGTAAAAACAAAGGTGGGAAGGTTACAGCACCCTGATGAGGGAACCAGTACACATTATTTCAGTCATCATAATTTGCACCTTTTACTTCTTTTTTTTAAGATTTAATTATGTATTTGAAAGGTAGATTTACAGAGAGGCAAAGAGAGAGAGAGGGAGAGAGAGAGGTCTTCCATCAAATGGTTCACTCCCCAAATGCCTGCAACATTCGGAGCTATGTCAATCCAAAGCCAGGAGCCAGGAGCTTCTTCTGGGTCTCCCACATGGGTGTAGGGGCTCAAGGACTTGGGCCACCTTCCACTGCTTTCCCAGGTCATACCAGAGAGCTGGATTGGAAGTGGGGCACCAGGACTCAAACCGGTGCCTGTATGGGATGCCAGCACTGCAGGCAGCGGCTTTACCCGCTATGTCACAGTGCCAGCCCCATCGTTTACTTCCAAACCTGTGGTTTCTTACTCCCTGAACAGATTTTCAGGATGACTGACCCTGAGTCACAGTGAGCTCCTACCTCCTCAAATACACGTTCATTCTGTTTCTTCAACAATATACTCACACTAACACAAAACAGTCATAGACTCAAGAAATTTGGAGTTAGGCTCCCAGAGGTCCCACTGACAACCTGATAATATAAATTCAAGTGAAAACATTCAACATCAATATGGAACATCCTCAAGAGTAGGTCAAGGCATGAAAGCGTGAATACTTCCAGGGCTAGGAAAACAACCTCAGAAAATATCTTCCACTAAATACAATGGTTTCCAGTTGCATCCATTTTGTTGCAAAAGTGAAATTAGCCAGTTCCCAAAAAGACAAACATCATTTGTTTTCCCTGATCTGCAGTAACTAATAGAGAATCTAAAATATAATGTATAGGAGTAAAATGGGCATTGTGAGATTCAAGTTACAGCTCTTGTCTCTGTTGTTGAGAAACACTGTTTTTCTTCTTTATACTATTTGTTGAACTCTTTACTTGGTGTAGGGTTAATCTTGTGAGTATAAAGTAAACTGAAAATACAGTTTTGTAAAAGTTAGGAGTGGGAAGGAGCAACACTGTAGCACAACGGGTAAAGCCACAGCCTGCAGTCCTGGCATCCCATACGGGCACCGGTTCAAATCTCAGCTGCTCCACTTCCAATCTAGCTCCCTGTTAATGCACCTGGAAAAGTAGCAGAGGATGACCCAATTGCTTGGGCCTCTGTACCCAAGTGGGAGACCTGAGGAAGCTCCTGGCTCCTGGCTTCGAACTGGCCCAGCTCCGGCCATTTTGGCCATCTGGGGAGTGAACCAAAGGATGGAAAATCTCTCTCTTTCTCTTCCTCTGCCTCTCCCCCTGCTTCTGCTTCTCCCCCTGCCTTTGCTTCTCTTTAACTGTGACACTCAAATGAATAAATAAATTTTTAAAAAAAATTAAGAGCGGGAATAGGAGAGGGAGGAGAAAGAAGCGTCCAAACATGGGTAGGAAGAATCACTATGTTCCTGAATCTGTATGTATATGAAATGTATGAAATTTGTATACCTTAAAAATTTAAAAAAAAAATAAAATATCTTACTCCAATTTGGAACTGCTTTAATTATTCAACATCTTCCTCACATATGGCTAAAAATCTACTTCCCTGTCATTTCCATCAATTCTTCATAGTTTGGTCTTTCCAAAATCAAAATAAACAAGTAAAAAATAATCTTTCCTCCATGTGACAGCTGCATATTAGAAAATAGCTCATGTTTTTTCATCCATGTCTTCTGTACTACTAAGTAGCCTTAGTTCGTTCAATGATTTTGCTGAGGTTTCATAGTCTATCCACTCTTACAGGCACAACAGTTTTTTAATCTTACCTGGAAAGCTATGTATCATGGAAGAGTTTGGTTGCTCAAATCCAAATGTACCATATCTACAGCAATTTAATGAATTAGCAGCCCATTAACCCTATTATAAAACAGAATTAAGGACTCTACCATCACCCCCTTTTAAAAATTATACAAAATCCATTTTCTATCTTTTAGCATATCAGTCTTATAAGTTTTTTATTTTAATTTTTAGTTAGTTTTTAACAGATTCAGTGTGATTTATAGATACAACCGTAAGAACATAATATTACCTTCTTGCTTCCCTTACCCTCTTTCTCCTCTTTCCTTCTCATGCTCCTTCCTTCTCCATTTCTTTCTTTCCTTTTTATTTTAGCTTTTGGGATAGCATATTTTAAATGTACATTACAGTAAAAAGGCTTAATATATCACCAAATAAGTTTAGCAGGTATGAACCCTCAGAATCCTTTTATCAAGAATACTTTCTTTCTCAGCTCTCTGGTTAGGCAATGAACCCTTATTTGGCACCATTACAAGAATGAATGCCATTGGAGATCAAAAGTGAACCAAAGGGGGTTGCTTAATCTGTGAAGGCATTTTAAAGTTATGATTCAAGTCTGATCTTGAAGTAAATAAGAGAAGATCATTTCAAACAGTGGTGAAGGCACAAATAAGATAATGATAAATGAATTAGAAGTATATTGAAATTGATTTCTTGGACTTCAGAATGATGGATATGGATTTGAAGTCAGGAAGTGTGTCCTCTCTGTGAATTCTCATAAGACCCAAACCAGGAGTATCTCATATAATTCATTAGGCCAGCCTCTGTTTTCTGGGCCTACTCCTCCCTTGCTCTGGGACACTTCACTCTTCTGTTTCTCCTTTAAGTCTCCAACTCACTCGTTCTCTTCTGGCTCTCCCGTCTTTGCAATATCATTGACTTCCACAGTTTTAGTCACGTCCAGAAGAGTAACTTTTGGAGACATTATCCTAACCCTGACCCCTGTCCTGAACTACACATTTGAAGTTTCAACTGTACAGAGAAATATCTCCAGCAATGCAAATTCAACATGGCTGACAATTCATCACTTCTCTCCCTGCTATTTCTCCAACTGGTCTGTACCTTGGTCAATGGTAGTCACAGGATCATTTTTCACTCTTGACTTTTTTTCCTTATTTCCTCTGTCCTAACATAACCAATTACCAGATCGTACAGTTATAATTCCCCAACTGCTCTCAAAATCTGTAGTTTCCCATGCCCACTATAGTGCCTCAATGTGTTTTCTCTCTAACCAAAAACACAAAGATTGGATTTGTTGCACCTTAGTTCAAATAAGAACTACACTAATTTTGTATATTGAGGAAAAACTGACATTGTTTTTTAACACAGTACCCAAATTTAACTTGTAAACTCCTACACCTTTTCCATGCTCATTAATTTCATCTTGTATGTTATTAAAAAAAAAAAAAAACAGTAAAACCCTACAGAAAACTTACTAACAATCCTGTGTGTTGCTTGGGTGATGAAAGAAATAAGAACAGAATGGGTTTACACTCAGAGACTCAAAAAATCAGGGCTATTCCACCATGAAAAAGAGCAGAAAAAAGATGCCCTGGAGTAGAGAAAGAACAGAAAGGAAGCCAGTGTCTTCGTACTCTGCCACCTAGACTCAGAGTGCCTGTCAACTGCTTGACCACAAGTTGCCTTATTTCTTAGTGCTCAACTCGACACAATTCTAACCAAAAACACCACAATCTATGTAGTTTTTGACTGGGGTCATCAGCAGCCTTATCTAAACAAAACTGAATCCTACTGCCATCCTGAGACTCTGCCTCAACTTCTACACTCACCTTCACCTAGAGCCAGAAACACAGTAGTCAGTTGGTACCTGGCCTAGCTACTGCTCTGTCACATGGTTCTTTCTGCACTCTGGAACTGATATTTAAGGAAGGAGTTGCAATTTCTTTTCATGCACATTTAGATCTCATCCTCTCTCATCTAGTTTACATATTCCTTGTGAGCAAAACTGTGTATTATACATTCTCAGCCTCCACGGGACCTTGTACATAGTAGGCACTAAAAACATATGTATACAAAGGATTTTCCCCTTTAAATGACTCAATACTAAGATATATGTGGTAAATGTGCTGGAATAAAAATTAACTTCAGATTGTATTCCTGAGGCTGCTAAAAAAATCTGGCAGAAAAGCACATGTATATGAATCATCTTGCTTCAGATCACATGGGTGTGAATCTGAAAACAGAAGTGGACTGCGAGTAGAAACCACAAGCAAAATTAAATTCATGTTAAAATAACTATTTTCACAGTTCCTACTTAGTAAACCCTAAGTGTTTAGAAGTAGAATATAAAAATACAATTCAATTTCAAAAACATAGGGTTAAAAGGTTTTCCCCCTTTAGGACATGAACGTAAAAAAGGAGATATTAAAAGTAACTTTAATGAAGTATTACTTGCAAGACAGAGAGAGAGAGAGATAAGAAAATGTAAGGGGATAGGACAGAAGAGAGAGAAAGAGATAAAAACATCCAAAATGCTGGTGCATACACACAGCTCTAATTAGAACAGAGGAGTTGCAGCATCTTTGGTCATAAATCACCAATGTTAAAGCATCAATAATCTAGAAACTAGCCAGGCCCAAATCATTTTCTTAATAAAAACTGAATAAAGACTGAAACAGAAACTTAGAAGTCCCCTGTCTTTATACAGGAGAATATTTAGTTTCAAAAACATAATTTGACTGAATTTTTTCTCTCTTGTGTTTATTGTTCTAAATAATTTTCCATTTGCAAATGGCCTAACTTTAGATTATGTCGATTTATGTTTCCTTATTTTCCCAAAGTCTTTTATTATTATAAACTACAATACTATTAAAATAATTACATGGTTATTAAGAATTCTTTCCATGAAACAACCTCAACAAAATCCAGGAAATAAGGTTCAAAGAAACAGGAAAAGCCTTTACACACCCCAAAATTCCACAACTTCCCTTCTAGCCTCTGAAAGGTCACTCCATCATGTATATTAAATCCCTAAACATGGACTGACCAAACAAAGCAAGCAAGCACAGACTTTGATTGCCAGGAATGTTAGCCTGCCAATTCCATTTCTAGTCTCTCTGGCTCCCCTCTCCAGCCTGGACTGCAAGAGCAGTTAGTACAAAACACACTCTTCCCTCACATGCTGTGATGCAAGCCCCTTGTCCTTGCAGGGCTTCCACCCAGCCAACCCCCACCCATGCCAATTCCAAAATCTATTCTATCTGCTTCTATTCCCAAGCTATTCTCAAGCTCCCACATGCTTCTTGCTGAGAAAAGTAACCAACCATACTGATCCAGGTCCAGGAGAATTCATGCCATTCATTCTTGGTTAAGCCCATGCTGTTACAGAGCAGCCCTTTTGTTTGCCCCAGATTCACTTGCTGGTGAATTCTTCATTCTTCCAAATCTTTTCCACACGTCTCAAATTTCTTGACTCATCCAAAGCTCCTTGCTCTCACCAAATGTTACCATCTGCTTTAATGAGAAAATCTAAGCCTTCCATGTTCTCTTTTTCATATCAAGTTTTCTCTAGATGGTCACTCATTCTTTTGCCTACCTCATCTTAAAGGAAAACACTCCCTACTTCCCTAAGATTGCACTCTTTCCCATTCTTTCCAGACCGAACTGGTTCAATTACAAAACCCACCATATCACCAATTCACTCTGCTCCATGTCATCTTCAGTCTCTATCCCCTGGCTGTCTTCCCATCAATGTGCAGTGAGCATGCTCAATCCACCCATCCAAGAGAAGCATACACCTTATTTGTTCTTTAACAAACCACAGTTTATCTTACCTTCTGTAACCACCAAGCATCCAATGCATCTGTGAGTGATCATCATGAACTTGTTTTGATATTTTTGTTTGTTTGTGCATCCATTTCCCATTCCTCCCCTAAAGTGAGGCCATTCCCCAAAATTTAGTCTTCAGACTGCTCTTTCACTCTTAGGCCTATCCATCAGCTTCCTGTTGGTGAATTATTTTTCTTTTTTAGATTTATTTATTTATTTATTTATTTGAAAGACCAAAAACAAAGACAGAGGGTGAGACAGAGGAAAACCTTCAATACACGAGTTCATTCTTCAAATGGCCCTAACAGCCAGGACCTGGACCAGACCAAAGCCAGAAGACAGGACCAGTATCCAGATTTCTCACATGGGTAGCAGGCGTCCAAGCACTTGGGCCATCTTTTGTTGCTTTCCCAGGCACATGAGCAGGGGGCTGCATTGGAACGAGGGCACCTGGAACTCATATATGAGATGCCAGTATGAGATGCTGTCATATATGAGTCATTTATGAGATGCCAGCACCACAAGCCTTTGCTTAACCTAAGAGGTCACAGCACCAGCACCAACTGGTAGAGAAATCTTAGACTTTGAGCCTGACCCTCATCACTCTTTTGGTCACATATTCCCCTTTCCAGCTGCCCATTTGCGACCATGACCGTGGCTAAATTCCCTTGAATCAACTTCATAAAGAAGCCTAAAGCTACTTCAGTGTTTCCACTCTGGCGTCAAGGCAAACCCATGGATGACTTCCAATTTCTGCCTTTCCATTATCTCCCATGAAATATTTTATCCAACCATATCTATTCATCAAAAGGTGAACACTGCACTTTGAGGAGATCTGAAGATGAATAATAAAAATCAATGTCCTCAAAGCGACTTTCACAGCCAAGACACAGCTCTACCCTAGTTTTGTCATTGTTTTTACACACACATTTCCTAATTTCCATTCCCACTGGCAGAGGTCTTCCTAGGTCATCTAATGTTTAGTCAGGCTATGGTGAGCTACCTCCATTCTTGGCCCTCCCTCCAAAATCATCCTTTAAATTTCCACTAGATTTATTCTCCTAAAAGGTCCAATGGGATCCTGTCCTTGTTCTTCTCAAGAACATTCAATGGTCCATCTTTTGTCCACAGAAAAGATGTATAAGCTGCTCAGCAGGAGAATCAGGACCCTCCTAAAACTGACTGCAGCCTGTCTACAATTATACCTCATTCTCTGCCCCTTCATACAATTTTTATATGATCCTTAGTAAAGGAGACAGCATTCTGCAATCACCGGCTCCAGGCGTTGTTTTCTACCGCCCTATGACCATGCTTCTTGGTCCAATGCAAACCAAAACTTCTGCTCGAGGTTTACCCAGTCCCCTAGACATAGATGCTTTTCCTCATGCATGTTTGTGCCCCTACCATGGTAACTATTTCCTTAAATATGCCACCCATAGGCCAGCATTGTGGCATACTGGGTACAGCCACAACCTGCAATGCCATCATTCCATATGGGTGCCAGATCATGTCCCAGCTGCTCCACTTCTGAGCCAGTTCCCTGCTAATATACCTGGAAAAGGAGCAGAAGATGACCCAAGTACCCGGGCAGGGTACTCATTTAATTCGCACCTCCTTTATTTATAAACAGTATCTTTTTAAACAATTTATTTTTACTTTTCCATTCAAAAGTTAGCATAATTACAGTCCACTCATGTGGACTGCACAAAGTTCCATTCTCCTAGCCTCAGCCTGGTCCAGTCCTGGCCATTGTGTCCATTCAGTGCATGAACCAACAGAGGGAAGATCTCCCTGTCTCTGTCTCTCCCTTTCTCTCTGTAACTCCACTTGTAAAATAAATAAAATAAGTATTTTTTTTTAAATACCAGCCATATTCTCAGCTCACACCATGAACATTTTTTTCTCTACATTTCTCCATTCAACTTGTCCAAAAACTTCCTTAAATTTCTAGACACATTTTCTTTAACCACTTCCTTCCCTCCTCCCTCTCTCCTATATTAGTTTGTTTTGGTTTTGCCCTCCCTCCCACCCCCTGTCAGCTGCCCACCCAGTTAAAGCAGTTATTCATTTGCTTCTTTTGCTCAGCAAAAAGAAAATGAATATGCTCAACTGGTAAGCCATTAACTTCTACAGCTAAACTTATAAAATGAACATTATTAGCTCCTTTGGACATAAAAAAGAATTAGAAGTATAAGTTCTGAAAATGTCTCCAAATCCTCTTTTAAATCCAGACAAGTCTCCCTATATTTTCTAATTAAATCTGTCCCTACTCTAGCAGCTACATTCAAAAAGCATTTTAAAGCAGTTTCTTTTAAGTGTAGTTTTACTCTCACTTATTTATATGTGATTACCAGTATTATAATAGTATGTTCTCTGTGATTTGTCATCATAAACAAAAATTCCAAAAAATTTAATTCCAACATCTTTTGAGATTTATTATAAAACCAAATATAATTTATCACTCTGTTTCTATAAGAAGGTATAATCCAGGTTTTCAAAGGTCCAGCTTACATATGAACACAACTCATGTAAAAATGGAGGAGTCCTTTCCATGTTTTGTCATATGTGAGGGTCTCCAAAGAGAAGTGCAGGGGAACACCAGCAAGAATGTCTACTGAGGTGGTGAAAGTAAGTGTTAAAATTCTATTTGTTAACTATCTTTTAATTTTTACTTGCATTTTTATGATGTTTGAAATATATTTGATTGTAGTACATACATTTTTAAAAGAAAATTTTTGGAGATGAATATTCAGGACTAATCTGAGGATGAACTGCGGTATGTGTTAAAAAAATGTTGGAGCATATTAGTAGAGAGTTTACCTAGTGATACGACTTTAATTTTGGAACTTACAAAAGGGACGTTTTTAGAGCTTTGTGAAACCGTTCTCTGGCTTCAGAAAGAAAAGACTGTTTATAATATAAAGCTTAAAATATATTATGTCCTTTTCCAGATAAAAGCCTCCAGAATAGTGATCCTCAACTCAAGCTAAGGAGAACTTGGAGCTATTTAAAAATAAGACCTTGGGTTCTTATTCCCAGGGATTCTAAAGAGATCTGGACAGCAAGATTTCTGGATCTCAAGAACATGAATCCTATGGACCCAATCCCAGTACACTGGCCTCTACTCATTCAATGCCCACAGGAAGCACACGCCCCAGCCCTTGTTAGGAACAAGCTTTTTTCTAGGTATTGTCCAAAGCCTTGCAGAGGGCAAAACTGTCCCCAGTGAGAACCAGGGACAGAAGCTGTCCAAAGATGACACATTTTGAGAAATGCTATCTTTTAAACAATAATAACAATATGATAAAAAAGTAGAAAGCCAGTATGTATAAGCATGCATTAAATAAATTGAAATAAACAGGCTTCCCAAAAAGGAAATCTGATTAGCCATTACAAACTCCTGACAACTTAGCTAAGCCTCTAAGTCAAAGCTCTTCTTATGTAATTTCAACTTGAAGATTCTCTCCCTAGCCTCTATTTTAGATTATTTTTTAATTAACTTCACTGGCATTTTGCATCCTGCTATGAAAAGTCCGCCTAATAGTCTCAGAGGACTCTCCCAAGAGAAAAGAGTGCATTAAATCACACATTATCACATTAAAGTGTATTGCAGCACTCAGAGTCCAACAGCCTATGTCTTGGCAAAGGCACTGGAGTGGGGGATGGAGCATACTACAAAGACGGAAACAGGCTCAAGTGATTCACAATATCCAAAGCCTATTAACTTCAATCCACCTGACCCTACAAAAAAGTTGTATTGATTTTTCTACTTCAACCACATTTATCACAATGACATATAATATATTTTACAATTTGTGCTTCTACCCTGAATTCTTGCTACTGACTATGTGCGGGACCTTGGGTAAGTCACTTAAATTCTTTGAACAACTTTTTCCTCATCTAAAAAACGGTCAGATTAGACTAAATCATTTCTAAAGATCTCTCTGGGTACAAGTCACAAACTTATGAATGAAATAATTAAAAGGTTCTTTCAATTACATGGGATCTAATAACTATTGCACCAAATACCAACACTTTCAATGTTGCTTGATAAATAATGAATTCTAGAATGCTTACTCAGAAAAGACTGATGGTTGGAGGAACCACATACACAAGACCCATTCACACGTTTTATCTTGAGTTATTTATTTTATGTACTTGAAATGTAGAGAGAAAGAGACAGACAGATAGAAAAATATTTCTCATCCACTGGTTTACACCCAAATGCCCCAGCAGCCAAAGATGGTCCAAGTCAAAGCCAAGAGCCAGGAACTCAAATCCAGGTCTCGCACATGGGTGGAAGGATTTAACTACTTGAGCTGTCACCTGATGCCTTCCAAGATGTGCATTAGCAAGAATCAGGAATCAGGTGTGGGTGCACGACTTGTACCCAGGGACTCCAATATGGGATGCAGGTATCCCAAAACAGTATCTGAAATCACGGTGTCAAATGCCTGCCCTCAAAAGTATTCAGTCGTAAAACAAAAATAGGCATGACAGAAGTTATTTTTCACCTATGAAGACCTTTATACAGGTACTGTGCATAAGAACATAAATCAATATTTCAGAAGGCATTCAGAGAGGGAAATAATTTTAAAATCACGTTTACTTTCTATTTTAATAACAGAGGTCACAAATCAGCTGCTCAGAGACTACATCTAGCCTGCAGGTGTGGTTGTTTTGTGTGGCCTGGGCAGAAACTGTATTTAACTGCCAACTTTAAAAAGTGGGGAAGTAAGACACAAAGATCCAGATTTCCAGGATCTGTTGAAATACTGGAAGGTATTAAGCCACATGGCAACAATTAGTTATAACTGGGCCTTGCCCTCCTGGCCTTGTGCTCTTCAGGCTCCTGAAATCCCTAGTGTCTGACACCCATCTTGGTTCCCTCTCACAGTTAGGAGTATGTGAGCTTATGTCCCTACTCTGGAACAATTTTTAAAATACACATAAAAGATTCTTTATGCTGTTTAATGCTTCAAAGCAGTAGTAAAACTTGCAGAATCACAACAAGAAAGTAGAAGTTTTAAGAAAGCAGAGCTATGTTCTCAACAAGAAAAGCCTTCCTTACTCTTAATACATTTGAATGTAATGGATGACACTGTGTAGGTTTAAACCAACCTAGGCTGCAGTCCTTTATTTGATGAGAAGTTCAGACTAGAGAATCCCTAAAAGTACTTCCAATTCCAAGGTTTCATGCCTTTGGTTAACAGCATGGATAACTCATTACCAAATAGTAATGTTACCCACAGGTTACACATACATGTCTGTACCTACATATTGTGCACATAAATGTATAACTTTACAGTAAAGACACAATTTTCATGAAATCATGTTTTCTGTTAACTTTCACAAAACACTCAGAATTTTAAAATTAAGTTTCAATTAACTAAGCAGCCATGTCCTACAAGAGAACTGCTAAACTATTATTTGAAAGGAATGAGGAAGAATCCAAGGACAGAAGGAAGTGGGTTAAGGACCTTGAGTGAGGGCTTAGGAGTACAGTGGCTTTTAGACAAGCCTTCTTGACAGATGTCTTTACCAATGAAACCAACCTAAAGACTGAATCTTGAAAGTTTGCCATTCACTCCCTCCAAATTTTTTTCTTTAATATGCCTTATGAAATCTACCTGTCTGAAATACAATACTTTTAACAAGACACTGAGAATTTTCTTTTTAAAGAATCAACTCCATATTACATTTATAATTGAGTCCCTACTTAAAGAACTTTTTGTGCCAAAGTTAAACTAATAAGAAAGCAACATATGTCATTGAAGTGATGGCTATTTTAGGTAAAATATAATCCAAGTGTTCCCACACTGAAACTGTATGTGCTGTATGCAGCAAGCATTCTACTTTAGGCCATCCTGGGCAAGCTGCCTCATAAAGTCAGATCATGTGACATCACACAGCTTTCCTATAGTACAGGTGCAATAAGTACCACTGCAGGCTTTTCCAGCTGATTTTAAAAATGCATTCTACTAACATTGGATATTGTAGGTACTAACCATTTCCAAGTCAAACTGTTTTTCTTGGATGGTTGATGTTGGTTTTTGACATATGCTTTGTTTAACAGTAGTGATTAATAGCTCAAATGTGAGCATAAACAGCCCATCAATGAGTCGATATGACTACTGAGGGCATGTCTAATGACAGGAAAATGATTGTGTTGACAATACAATGTGGAGAACACAGGCTGCTTCTGGGAAAACATATGTTTATCATCCTAGTTCCCTGATTTTTCTGCAGCTCATCGTTTTTAAT
This sequence comes from Oryctolagus cuniculus, assembly GCF_051225735.1. Taxonomy (NCBI): domain Eukaryota; kingdom Metazoa; phylum Chordata; class Mammalia; order Lagomorpha; family Leporidae; genus Oryctolagus; species Oryctolagus cuniculus. The sequence goes on along the minus strand of NC_142869.1, from coordinate 150,051,927 downwards.
TTTCTCAGTTTAGAAAAAATGAGTCACTCTGTCCATGCAAAATGATAAATGTAATTCAATCTAACAGCCCCGGATGCCAGAACATTCTAATTTAACCATGGCTGGTTTCTGCTTTTACCTACTGTGTGGCGTGAACATTAACATCTTCTTTTCCACTTTTTGCTGCTAAAAAAAAAAAAAAAAAAAAAAAAAAAAACAAACCTCATTACATTATCATTCTCCTGGGCTAAGGGAGGGGGAAGCAGGGTGCTTCCAGATTTGGTTGAAATCAAGAAGTTTTTGATCCCTGATAGAGTACTTAGTTCCTTCCAGTGTCAGAACACTTTAAATCAGAATTGTCCTTAGAGGAAAAGGTGAGAGGAGTCTAAGACCTTTGCTCTCTATCATCAATGAAACCCTGGAGTATACTACCTACAGCAGAAGAGAAGATACGGGTCTGATTTGTGTATCAACTTGTTATGCGTTTCCTACAAACAGCAGTACATTTTTTATAGGCTGTACATATTTACACTTTGTAAAAACACACGGGAGCTAATTCATTCTTGAAAAGCATCTTTTAAAGCACGTTTATTTCAAAACAAAACAGTTACTAAAAACATATGCATGAGCCATTCCCAAGTCACAGAACTCCAGATCACCAGCCAGGGTGCAGAGCAGCCCGGGAGGAAAAGCTGAGAGGGAGCCCGCATGTTTGCTGAGAGAGCAGCGGGGGTCCTGGATTCCAGGACACAAGAACCAGAGAGGCCTGGAGTAGTAGGGCTTCAGAACCCACACTGTTGAGCCACAGGCCCAGAAATGCATACGCTTAACTCAGAAGCAAGCCTGTCACCCTGCCCCTCCGCCACCAAAGGAAGAGGAGTGGAGGGACCAGCCGATCCGCCCTCCTATCCGGTTGTTGATCTAGGGCAGGAATCCTGACGAACTTGCTGGAGGAACGCGAACTGTGCAAAAGTTCACAACCACACGGTGGGAACCCGGCCTCGCGGCGCACGAGCCACCCCCTCCCACAGTACCCGTGCGAGCAAACTTTACGAACGCAGCCACGACACACTCGCTTGCCCCTCTCGAGCGCACGCTCGCTCACTCACCGTGGGCCGGGGAGCTCTGCCGGCCGCCGCCCGCCTCGGCCGAGCGCTGCGGCCCCGCGGGCCCGGGAGCCAGAGCTTCGCCCGCGCCGGACATGGGCCGCTGCGCCGAGCCCGCGCCGCCGCCGCCGCCTAGCTCGCCGCCCCGCGGGGCGCACCGGGGAAGGCTCGGGACGTGTCGGGCGCAAGGACCTGACTGGTTCTGGCGGAAAAGAAAAAAAAGAAAAAAAAAAAAAGCCCTGTTTTCAGAGAAGAGCACGCCACCCCTGCGGGACTTCCCTCCCCCTGCGCGGCCCTCCCTCAAACTCCACCCCGGGGAAGTTTTGATTTGAAAGCGGCGAGGAAAACTGTGACAGAGCAAGTTGACAGCGGCGCGCTCCCGGGGGGCTCGCAGTGGGCAGCGAAGGGGGACAGGGCCGAGGAAGCACGGGGACGGGACCCGAACCCCTTCTCCTCCAGGCCCGGGGCCACCACCTACCTCAGCATCCCCCCGCCCCCACGCCCCGGTCGCTCAAAGCCCCCTTCCTCCTCCTCTTCCGTCCGGCAAAGTTAGCGTGGCCGCATCGCGCCCCGTGGCCTGAGGGCTGCGGCAGCCGCCCCTGCGCGTCCCTCCCCGCCTCGCTGCGGCTCTGCCCAGACGTCGCGGTGGCGGCAACGGCGGCCGCGGCGGCTCCGACTGCGCGCACCCCGCCCCTTCTTGCCAGCCAGCTCGCTCCGGACCGGTCCCCTCGGAGGAGGACTCTTCCTCCTCTGCCTCAGTGCCCGCCGCTCCACGTCTGCGGCCCCGAAACACTTGTTCTTGTGTGGCTTCTTGCCATCGCGTCCGGGTCGCAGAGGCCTCGAACCCTTGGCGGGCGGCCACGAGGCTGGCTGCTGCGCTAGCCCGCGCCCCGCGCTGTCTGGGTCAGGAGGCCAAAGACGGACCCAGCGCTCGCCCGCGGGCTCCCCACCCGGGCTCTGGAACCAGAGGGAGTGGGCCGGGCTGGTCTCAGGCTGCCCAGACGAACCACCCTGAACCCTAGCCCTGCCCAGAAGCTCACTGCATCCCGACTCCTCATTCTCATCCTGACCCCGGACACCTGAAGGGAAGTGGAAACCTTTCAGATGGACAAGGACAAAGGAAAAGAAACTACATGTAATTTTCCTGGTGGAATAGTGTGCATTTGAAACCTTGACCTCAGCCCCCCGCCACTCCCGACACACACACACACACACACACACACACACACACGTGCTGCAGGTTGAGCGTTTTATCTCTGTTTTTCTCTTCTTGGTCTGTTTTCGCCCAACAGGTAGGTCCCTGATCAGGTAAAACCAGTTGCAGTTGCAGAATCCGCTGGAGAGATCCAGACAGGCAGAGTTGACACCCTTGGGGATGAAGGTTTTGGCGCCTCTCCCAGTCTGGCCTGTGGCAGGCTCCCTGCCTCACTGGACCAAGGCCCTCGGTGGGGGAGATAAAGTTGTGGTTGGAAGTGAAAAACTGATCAACTCTCAGCGTGTAAATGAGACGTTCTGATTGCAGCTTAATCCTGAGAGCCCAGAAAGTAAAGTAATTTGCTGATAAAAGAATACTTTAGTCAGGTATTCAGATATTTCCATTTTATTTCCTTGTCAGAAAATGCAGAATTCGTTTACAGAAAGCTAGTGCAAACTCATTTTTGGACACTCTAGGACAAGAGAGGAATCACAGTAATTCTCTTAACATTGAACGAAAGTATACTGGATTCACCCTTTTTCTAGATGCAGCATTAATATCCACGGAATTTCATTTCTTCACCAAGCCCATTGGAATCGAATCCAATTGATTGAAAACTTGCATTTCCTAAGAGTCAGTGCACTCAAATTTGATTTTTATTATTCAGGAAAAAAAAACCATCCTTGGAAGAGTCTGATGATGATGATTCATCTCACACTCCCTGAAGGACAAATGACATTTTGTCCAATGATGTATAACAAACAAATGCGTGTTTATTTTGTTGACAGTTTCAGAAATGCCACTTATGAAAGCATGGTAACTCTCTTGAAAACTTGTCTAGGGGCCCAAGTTATTTGAAATCTGCTTGACAGGAGCAGATCAGTTCTGAGAATGACAGTATCAGTTCTGAGAACAAGCATTTAGGAAGCTTCTCTATGTTTTACAGCAGAAAGCAGCTGATCCGGAAAAGTCTGTCCTTTCTTGTTGTTATGTTTCCTTGTCCCATTTTGTTAATTCTCTCACAAGGATGGTAAGATCCAGAATTAGCAAACAAGTTCCAGTACTCTAGTAGAAAGTCATAGTCAGTAGTAAATATTTGTTAATTTAATTTCACACAGTGCTTAATGTTTCAAATATAGTGAGTAATTCAATAAATATTTCTTTAATTAAATGTAAACATCTAATGGAGAAGAGATAAAATTCAAATAAAACTGTTAGGAACAAATGAGAGGCTGAGTTGTAGAATCACTGAGATGGTCAGATCTTTGCTCTTGGGTGACTTAGGGCAAGTTAGTCAACCTTTCTGAGGTTTAGGTTGTCTCATCAAGTGAAAATCAGAAAAGAAAAATCTTCACAGAGTTTCTTGGTGAGAATCAAATAAGGTAATTCTCCTATAGAATTTGGAAGAGAATAGGAAATGGGGAAGTTGCTCAAAAATAGTAACTGTTGGGGCCAGCGTTGCCATCTTCTGCTGCTTTCCCAGGCCATCAGCAGACATTTGGTTGGGAAGTGGAGCAGCCAGGACATGAACCAGTGCCCATATGAGATGCTGGCACTTAAGGCAGTGGCTTAACCCACTACACCATGCCAGCCCCAAGAGGAATAATTTCTAATGTGCACAGTAGGGGTAACTTTGATTGATAATAATTGTGTAAATTTCAAAATAGCTAGTAAAGGCCGGCGCCGTGGCTCACTAGGCTAATCCTCAGCCTTGCGGTGCCGGCACTCCGGGTTCTAGTCCCGGTCTGGGCACCAGATTCTGTCCCGGTTGCCCCTCTTCCAGGCCAGCTCTCTGCTGTGGCCCGGGAGTGCAGTGGAGGATGGCCCAAGTCCTTGGGCCCTGCACCCCATGGGAGACCAGGATAAGTACCTGGCTCCTGCCATCGGATCAGCGCGGTGCGCCGGCAGCAGAGCGCCGGCCGCAGCGGCCATTAGAGGGTGAACCAACGGCAAAGGAAGACCTTTCTCTCTGTCTCTCTCTCTCACTGTCCACTCTGCCTGTCAAAAAAAAAAAAATAGCTAGTAAAGAGGATTTTGAATGTTCTCAACTCAAAGAAGTAATAAATGTTTGAGGTGATGATTATTCCAGTTACCCAGATCTGATTATCACACATTGTATAGATGCACTGAAATATTTCAGAGTATCCTGTAAATATGAGTAATTATTATATGCTAATTAAAAATAAAAATATTTTTAAATATTAACTATTATTACTGTTATATAGCAGTAACATATGGCAAAATGACTGTATCACAAGGGCCACATCAAAATACTAGATACCATGATGTGCACTGTGAACAAATAATCTGTAGAGCTCAGGGCTGTCAGACCTCAAGGGCATCTTAATTCTTTGGATAAACTGAGGTCTTCTAGCTGCAGGGTCCTTGACTTGGTGTTAATGCTGTAAATTTAGTGTCTGTGATGCCAATAGTTATAGTGTGAGCTCTTGCATGTTCCCCTAACTTAATTTCTTCCAACCCTTCTCTATTCACTTACTCTAACTAATCAATTAGCTTGGCTCCTGATGAATATTACCCCAGGGACTTCATCCTCTTGCTCTTCCACTGAGTGTCAGGGACTAAATACTTGTGTCCCCCAAAATTCATATATTGATATCCTAACCCCTAACGTGATGGTATCAGCAGATAATTAGGTCATAAGAGTGGCGCACTCATGAGTGGAATTAGTGCCTTTATAAAAAAAAAAAAAAAAGCAGGCGTAGGGTCAGCGCTGTGGCATAGTAGGCTAAGCCTCTGCCTGTGGTGCCAGGATCCCATAAGGGTGCCAGTTCGTGTTCTGGCTGCTTCTCTTCCAATCCAGCTCTCTGTTTATGGCCTGGGAAAACAGTAGAAGGTGGCCCAAGTCTTTGGGCCCCTGCAACCACATGAGAGACCCAGAGGAGGTTCCTGGCTCCTGGCTTTGGATTGGCCCAGTTCTGGCCATTACAGCCATTTGGGGAGTGAGCCAGCAGATGGAAAACCTCTTTCTCCGTCTCTCCCTCTATCTAACTCTGCCTCACAAATAAATAAAATCTTAAAAAAAAAAAAAAAAAAGAAAAACACAGGAGGGAGCATAGTTTTCCTCACTCTGCTCTCTGCATGTGAGAATCTAATCACCTCCAAAAGGTCTCACTCTGGTGTCATCTGCTTACACATAAACTTTCAGGGATCACAAGCATTCAGACACTGCAGGGCAGAGTGGGTGCTATAGCACCCAGATTGCTGTTTATAGAAGTCACTCTGGTGTACTACGAGAAATAACTTGCAGGAATTGAGATTGCAGCTAGGAAGCCCAATGAGAAAATCAGAGACCATCCTGACAATGGCTATGACAATGGCAATGGAACCAAATACACAGGATGAGGGAGCTAGAAGAATCAAAGGCAACTTCCAGGTTTCTGTATGAGAAGCGGGCTTGGGGGAAATCTGCCGAGTCAATCATGCTAATAATATAGTAATTATGAGACCACTAATTGGAACTTTCTAGAAGGCTGCTGGATGTATGGTTTGAATACATTTATACAGATGGTACTTTACTAGCTAGAAGGTTGTAACCAAGGTGAGTGTGTAGAGTAACAACAGAGGGCCTAAGGAACAGCTATGCTCTGAAACTCAATACAAATGTGTCTTTACTGGACCCTCTCCCTTGCTTCCCTCTTCTCAGTGTCATAATACTCTTATTTGATGGCTTGGAGCATCATCATTATTTAGATACTGCTACCGTCAGTGCCCTATCTGCTATCCCAAATACCCCTGGGATTATTATTAAACAAGACTTTGTCATGTTTCACTCTATGGTAATTTGTATGGATAAAACCTACCACGAGGTCTCATCTTCCACTGGATCTGAATGCCTTAACCCTGTGTCTTTGAAATCCCAGTGTGCTTCACAACCATTCCTGTCTAGTGTGGCACACACTAATGATGGCTGACCTACACTCAACTGTGAAAGAGGTCTGCCTTGATGGAAACAAAAAACTGAGAGACTGAATAAACCATCTTTATTGGCTGTTTAATTTCATTCATTCATTAAAATTCATCACTGTGGTTGTACACCTACTATTTACTACCAGGCCACATGTTAGGCTCTGAAAATAATTGACTTGATTTCTTGAAAAGCAGATAAACATGTTTTTTGCTTGAATGGAGGCTTATCTGCCTAGGTAAATTCAAAGTTAATATCCTTATATAGATCTCTAAACCAGAGGTCTACAAATAGAGTGTATAGTTGTGAGTGCACCCAGGGAGTGCACAAAACAATTATATGGGATGTGAGCAGAAAGTATTAGAATAAACACTTATATTTGTTTTTATGTTACCATTTTTATATTTTGAGTATATTTTGAAGGGTATATAATAAAAGCACCTTCATGTAATTTTGTAAGTAAACATTAGGTGTTCATACTCAAATATTTCATCAATTGTTTATAAAAAAGATTTTTTTAATATTTTAAATCAGTTAAAGTACACTCATTCAGCCATTTCCAGGTTGTGTCAGGGTTGGTTTTTCTCAAAAACATTTACACCTCATTTTTGTAGATGCACTACTTTACCAATCCCCAGACTCAAGGACCTAGAAACTGGGAAATAAACCCAACCCTCCACTACCTAAAATAACTTTCAAGGCCTTAACAAGGTGGGGACACAAAATCCATCAACTTTCTCAAATCCTACTCATTCTTTTCTAAATGTACATCTCTAAATAAACTATTTTCTATTGTCTTAGCTCATAGTATATTAGTAGAAGAAAATTTAGGGCACATGGGCTTTGACTAGAAGAGATTAGCTAAGGGAGCTATTAGGTCAGTAAAAATGACAGCAGGAGAAATGACAGCTGACAGACAAGGAAGACACAGGAAAATAAACATGTCATAATAACACCTCTGTGAATTCAGCTCAGTGAAACAGCCAAGCAGTGTTCCTAATGAGAACCTGAGTCATTAAGGAAACAGTCACTTACGCGAATGCTATATTCTGTCTTTCAGGGAGCCAGTTCAATACTTTTACATTTTAGGAAACAAATGCCAAATAAAAACATGTTGCTACTTAAAATAACAGTGTTCACTTGGCATAGTTGTAAACAAAAAAGTTAGCAATCATGATTCTAGGCCAACTTGTTTTAATTGTATTGTAATACTTTGTACTGTAATAGGATGTTCTAAGAAGAGACAGCAAGAGCCCAGGTTTCTAGACTCCTATTCTTACTTTAAAGAGACTTTCTTCTTCTTCATAATGTATTAGTTCTTATCTTAAATATTTAACTGATAGAACTAATTCTTCCATTTTTTTAAAAGTTTGAAAGTCACAAATCTTGCTCAACTCCTTCATTTGACATATAAAGAAATATAAAGACATAAAGTTCATTCATGAGATTCAATATATGTTGTGTGATTACTATAAGGTCAAACCACATGCAGGGCACTGGGGTTTCAAAAATAGAGGAAATATTCTTTTAGTCTCTTGGGAACTCGCAGTCTGCAAAGCAGCAGATCTGGGAGGGACACTGACAAAAATAATTGCTGCATGCAAGCAGAGGAGAGAAGTAACACCTAACTCTGCTCAGGCGTAGGTGGGGGTAGTCAAGGGATGTTTCAGAGTGAAGATGACACCAAACCCAGTATTGCTGATGAGTAAAAGTTTGCCTGTAACAGAGGTTTGGGAATTCCAGATAGAAGAGATACTACCTTCAAAGCCACAGACATGTGAAAGCCCCAGAGAAGTGCAATGACTTGGCAACGGTCCTTTACCAGGTTAATTACAGGGCCAGTGCTAGCAGCCTAAGTTTCTTGGCACACATTTCTTGCTCGTGTTACCTGGAAAAATGCATGCAAATGAATCCATCCTCTCTGAGTGATGGCAAAGCAAGATTGCGCTTGATGTTATATTTAGGAGTTCCAAAGATTTTCTGCTGTGAATGTGGACCAAAGAACTCAGTACTATACAAAATCTCCTGCTGCTGAATTAGCTGGACTTGTCCTTCCCTGGTCTCAGTTAGTGTCCCTTTCAGTTGGCTGACATCTCTGGCCTGGGGCACTGGCCTTCAGGGTCTCTCCCTGCTGTCACTGTACTTTCCTGCTTGTGTTTTGAAGGAAGGGAGGGAAATGTTAAAGCTTATACACCGGTACATATCAGATAAGGACAAAGTGATTGAAGGCTTGAAAAACTGGTATAAGAAATGCAGTAGACAATAAGCAGATTTTTGCATCACTCATAGAAAGTGAACCTAGATATACCAGGAGAATAGAAAAATTTTAAAACAGTAAATACAGAAATGATGACTGATCTGCTCAAATGGAAAAAATCACAGCATGATGATCATGGCACAAATGCTTAAAATGACATAGATTATGAAAATTCATTTGCATTTCTGACTCCTAAACTCATTTAGATTCTCAAGTAAAAAGAGAAGATTTCAGTTCTGACATTTCATCAGTGCCTATATATTCCAAATTTCATACGAAGAAATACAGACTAAATCTGAAACGCAGGATTGTGACTAACCTATAGTTTTGAGCTTATTGTGAGGCCTTTAGTGAACTCTGGGAAAAAGGCAAAGTTTTCTTGAATATTCTCACCTCCCATTCTTCTCCTGTCTCCTACTTTGAATAGGTTCTGACTGCACCCAGGCACTCATGTTGTGAATTTCAGACTTTGTGTGCCGAGCCTTATGTGTTGGTCAGTTTTTCATTACTTTAATGAAATCGCTGTAGCAGGCAATTTTATAAAGAGAAGAGGTCTATTTTCACTCACAGTTCTGGAGGTACAAGGTTGAGGGGCCTCACCTGGTAATGGCCTTTTTGCTGGCAGAGCCCCCCGGGCAATGCAAAGCACCACATAGCGAGGGATATGGTGAGTGCCTGCTGGTGTCTGTGCCTATGTTTGTGCATCTCTCTCTATGTTCATAAAGCTACCAGGATTCAATCACACGAGCTCCACCCCGAATACTGTAGTTGGATTAAGTTCCTACCTGTTAATACTGTTAGCATGTGACTTTGAGAATTAAACTCCTGCAAGAAGTTGAGGGCCCCACAGGGAAGATGTCCACATCTCACATTGGAGGACCTACGTTCATTTCCCAGTTCCAGCTCCTGACTCCAGCTTCCTGGTAGTCCTTGGAGATAGTGGTGATGGTTCAAGTAATTGTGTTCCTCTCATCCACAGGGGAGACATGGATTGTGTTCTTGACTCCTAGATTTGGCTAGCACGTGGCCATGTGGAAATTCGAAGAGTGGAACAGTAGATGGGCATTCTCCCTGTCTGCCTCTCTCTCTGCTTTCCTGCCTCTAAAATAAACCATGCATTTTTTTCTAAATTTACCAAAAAGTTTTTCCTAGGCTTGTATAGATATATATCCCAAATCCTCTATGCCTAGTGCCCATCTGTTATCATCAATTATAATGACTATCATGCACAGAGTACACATTCCTTTACATACATCATTCAATTTTATCCTTGGGATAATTCTGTGTGAAAGGTATCAAATGTGTATGTATTATAATCTCCACCATATAAGTCAAAAAGCTTGGACTTTAAATGAAATTAAATCTAATTATTCATCAGATAAATATTGAGTGATACTCCACACCAGACCTCCTGTTAGGCCCTGGCAACTCAGAATTCATTTATTCAACAACAAGATGTCAGGTGCTATGCTAAACCACTGGAATGAAATGGAAAACAAAGCAGATGCCTCCAAGTCCTATAAAATCTTGACACACCATATGTCAATCAAGTAATCACAGATATAAATATATAACTACAGATAGTAGTTAGTGGTTAATAACAATGGAATGCTGAAGAAGTATGTAGGATAGGCATAGATTTAGAGTGTCCAAGATTTAGCATGGTTCATACTATGAGGCAGGGATTGGGTTCTGTGTACAGCAGCATAGATGTCTTTCTTTTACTTCCCCCAAAGGTTTATTTTATTTATTTGAAAGGCAGAACTGACAGAGAGAGAGAGAGAGAGAGAGAGAGAGAGAGAGAAATCTTCCATCCAATGGTTCACTCCCAAATTATAATAGATGGGACTGGGCCAGGCTGAAGCCAGGAGCCAGGAGCTTCAATCAGGTCTCCTACATGGGTACAAGGGTCCAGGCTCTTGGGCCATCTTCCCCTGCTTTCCCAGGTGTATTATCAGGGAGCTGAATCAGAAGTGGTGCAGCCAAGGCTTGAACTGGTACCCTATCGGATGCCAGTGTTCTAGGCAGTGTTTTAACTCACCCTGCCACAACACCAGCCCCATATAGACCCCTTTCTGAGAGAAAAGAGTTCAAAGAGTGAAATGGGTTTGAAAAGGGCAACCTGTATTAGAAGGGATTAACCGTTGGATAGAGGACAGAAAGGACAAAGGGAATAGAGGGAATATCGAGTGCAGAGGTACAAGAGAAGGTGAAAACGGGCACATTCAGAGAACTCCACACCTCATAGCTGTTCCATTGTATTTCTTACACCATGTGTATGTGTTTCAAAATAGGACTTTCATACATTCCGGAGTTTTCAACTCATGTCAGAATTCCACCAGGAGGATTTCTATACTAAATTTTTAACTGTTTAATAATAAAACCATTAATTCAGTCTTCTCCAAAACCCATTCCAAATATGCCCAAGATGCTTTTGGCAACACTGTGCTTTGGAGAATGAACCAGCAGATGGAAGGTCTGCTCTTTCCTACTCTCCCTGGAACTCTGCATTTCAAATAAAATAAATCTTTTTCTTAAGGAAAGTCAAAGGAAATAAAGAAGAGCACAGAGTATGCTTAAAAGGCTTGCTTGGAATTACACCATGAAATGTACTACAGCACTGGATTCTCTCATAGACCCGTCATGATGCTGGGACTTTGGCTGAAAACCTGGGCTTCCCATGTCTCTTTTTATCCTGCACTCTAACTTTCAGGAACCCCACAGCAGAAAACAATTTTCTAAGTTTCTCTTTAATCAAGAAGCTTATACTGGGAAGGTCCACCAAAGAGTAAAAGAATTTGTACACAGACGAAAAGGAACGGTGCTTATAATGATATAATTATTAATGTTGAAAGAAAATATCTAAACCATTTAAGCATAAGCATTACTGCCAAAGATTATTTATCAAGCTGACATTGAAGAAAGTCATTGCAAAATTCAACTACACCATTTAAAATTGCAGAAATGACTTGTGAATATTCTGCACAGTCTACACCAAGACTGTGAATCCTCTCGCTTAGATATTGATTGGCTGGCAGATATTATGTATGATCACTTAGTCTTACAGATATTTACCCTTTTTGATGCAAGTGTAATGCCTTCAAACCTAGACTAAGAAAACATCTTAAGACCATCTACACACAATACACACATGTTTTCTGATGAATCAGTCCTTGCAGAGGGTCTGAGTTTCCTTAGCATCACATTTTTTAATAACCATTTTAAAAATCAAGTGTGAAGCTGGCGCTCTGGCATAGGAGGTAAAGCCACTGCCTGCAATGCCCATATCCCATATGGACACCAGTTCAAGTCCTGACTTCTAGTCTTCCTATCCAGCTCCCCGCTAATGTGCCTGGGAAAGCAGCAGAAGACGGCCCAAGTGTTTGTGCCCCTGCACTCACATGGGAGATCCAGGGGAAGCTCCTGGCTCTTGGCCTGGCCCAGCTCTGGTTGTTACAGACATTTGGATAGTGAACCACCTGATGGAAGTGCTATTTCTCTCTCTCTCTTTCTCTCTCTCTCTCTCTCTCTCTCTCTCTCTCTCTCTCTCTCTCTCTCTTTCTTTAAATAAGTCATATGAAATTGAGCATAATTCCCCTAACTACCTTCAAAACAAGGCTAAACAATACTCTCAATGTAAATCATGGTTCTGTTTTTTGGTTCAGTACAAGGAACCCAAATCATTCTTCATGTTTTCCTAGACTCGATGATTCCTAAGTCCAGAAGACATGCTCATTCTCCAGCCCCTCTATCCAGTCAGGTAAACAATGATCCAAGGGAAGAGAGGGAGGACTTTTGACTGATTTGAAAATTCTAAACCTTAATCCAAGAGAAAGGTAAGATACTGTAGCAAAACAATCAGAGGCCTCAAATACTATACTTCCCTTGTGGCCTTTGACCCAAGGCAACAAATATGTTTTATAAATGAAATATTTAAGATGAAATGAAGGAAATTCTTTTTTTTAACAGTAAGGCATTTAACATCATTTTTTGACTTGAATAAATTCCTCCGAAGAGTGATAACCTCTTTTTACATGAATCTTTCTTCCAGGATTATAGATGATACAGAAGCTTGACTAATATATTAATAAAATTATTTCCCTATCTATGTGTATATAATTAGTGTATTCAGTAGAAAACTAATGATAATTTTAAAATATTGAATACAAGAGAATAATTTTTCTCTGAAATATTTTCAAACCATTTTGTTTCTTTAGACATTTTACGTGTATAATAATGGTAGTAACCTTACTATATTTTCAAAATATTGACACATTAAAATCAATTTTAGGGGCTGGTGTTGTGACATGCAAGTTGGCAGCTCTCTGAGATGCTGGAATCCTATGTGGGTGCTGCTGGTTCAAGTCCCGGCTGCTCTATTTCCAATCCAGCTCCCTGTTGACACACCTAGGAGAGCAGCAAAAGATGACCCAAGACCTTGTGCCTCTGTACCCATGTGGGAGACCTCCTGGCTCCTGGCTTCTGGCTGGTCCAGATTCAGCTGTTGTGGCTATTTGGGGAGTGAACCAGCAAATGGAAGACCTCTCTCTCACACACACACACACACAAACACACACACACTTTCTCTCTCTGTCTCTCTGTAACTCTGCCCTTCAAATAAATAAAATATTTTTAAGAAATAAACTTTAAAGTTAATTATTTTTGGTGGTTCAGGATGAGTTTTTTCATTGAACTATTAAGTCAATAAAAATCAGTCATACACATAATCAAGTAATATCTTTTTTTAAATATTTATTTATTTTATTTGAAAGTCACAGTTACAAAGAGAGAGAAGGAGGGGCAGAGAGAGAGAGAGAGAGAGAGAGATCTTCCATCTTCTGGTTCACTCCCCAGATGGCTGCAATGGCCAGAGCTGTGCCGATCTGAAGCCAGGAACCAGGAGCTTCTTCCACGTCTCCCATGTGGGTGCAGGGGCCCAAGACTTGGGCCATCTTCTACTGCCTTCCCAGGACATAGCAGAGAGCTGGATTGGAAGTAGAGCAGCCAGGAGTCGAACCAGTGCCCATAAGGGATGCTGACACTGCAGGTCAAGCTTTACCCACTATGCCATGGTGCTGGCCCCTACAATGCAAATTTAATAATTCAAAACTCTGAAAGATTACTTTATTCCCTATAATTTTTAAAATATTTTTAATTTATTTATTTAAGATGCTGGGGGAGAGAAAAAGAGATTCATAGAGAGTTCTCATTTGCAGGTTCACTCCTCAAATGCCCAGAAAAGCCAGGGCTGAGCCACGCTGAAGGTAAGAGCTGGAAATTCAGTCTAGGTCTCCCATAAGGGTAACAAGAACTTGGTTACTTGACCCATTATCTCTGTCTCTCAGTATTCACAGTAGCAGGAAGCTGAAGTCAGGAGCCTGAGGTGGGTACTGAACCCAGGTACTCTAAAATGGGATGCAGGTGTCCTAACTGGCATCTTAACTGTTAGATCAAATGTCCTCTATCCCTCCCCATCCATACCTTCTGAAGATAGATTTAAGGATTTTTATATTTTCTCCATAGCAACATGTGAATTCCTCAACAATGTTAAGCTGAAAAAAATGCGTGAATACTGAAGGCAAGGAAATATAATTTTCCACAAAACAGTACCATACTCACAGACATCTTGGGATAATAAATAGATGCTGTTTTAAGCTACTATATTTTGGAATAATTCATAACGTGGTAACCCACAACAAATAGTAGCTCTTTTCCTACTAAATCCACAGAGTACAACAGACCATCAGACAGAACTGTAAAGAAAGAGCCTACAGCAGCTGCCTTAGTGAGCAGCACATTTACTGACGTTCCGGAAGCAGAGGAGTGTTGTTCCTTCACATCTCAACTCACATAAACTCAGGAGACATATTTCACAAAGAGTAAAATTGTGTCAACTCTGTGTTTTTCATCATACCTACTGGTAAATAAACAAACATCTGTACCCCGGGAAAGCACTGAATATCCAATTTTTTAGTTGAGATATGATTAATATGTAATAAAATGAAAAGCTTAAATGTTTAGTCTGATAAGAATTTTATGATTTATTTTATTTACTTATTTGAAAAGCAGAGTTAAAGAGAGATCTTCCATCTGTTGATTCACTTCCCAAATGGCTGCAACAGCTGGAGCTGGGCCAGGCCAAAGCCATTACCTAGAACTCCATCTGGGTCTCCCATGTGGGTGGCAGGGGCCCAAGTAGTTGGATCATCCTTTGCTGCTTTTTTAGGCACATCAAGAGGGAATTGGATCAGAAGCAGAGAAACTGGGACTCAAACAAACACTCAAATGGGATGCCAGCATCAGAGGTGGCAGCTTAACCTGCTATGCCACAACATCAGCCCCTACTTTGATCAATTATTAATGTATGTATACATACATTTACCCAAATAAGCTGTAGAAGATTTCCATTGCCCTACAAATTCTCCCTTGTTCCTGCAATTAGTCATCTCCCTTTGCCTCTGTCCATCCCAGCTATCTAAGTTTTATAACATAGAGTAATTTTGCCTCAAATTAATTTTGTATGAGTGCATTTAAACACTGTATACTATTTTGTGTTTGGATAACTTGGCTTAACATTAGAATTTTATGGTTATTCATGTTATTGTGTTTAACAGTAGCTTACTTTTTAAATTGCTCAATATCATTTTATTTAAGTGGATGTGCCATTTATTCATCTGTTTATCTACTGATGGACATTTAAGTTATTTGAATTTTTGCCAATTATAACTCAAACTACTATAAATACTTGAGTATTATCTTTATGTAACATATGTTTTCATATGAAATGGGTAAATAATTGAGAGCTGGATTTCTGAACAAGTGTAAGGATATCAACAAAAATCTGCCAAAAAGGTCTTCAAAAATGTTATGCCATTTTACAACACTATTAGATATTTCAGAGAGTTCTGGTTATTCAACTTACTTGATAATACTTTGTCTTGTCTGTAATATCATAGCCAATGTTGTAGGTAAAAAAAAAATTACATTTTTGTGGCATCAATTTGAATTTTGCTGATAACTAAAGAGGTTGAACACTTTTTATAGGTTTATAGACCATTATACATTCTTGCTGATTTTAATATTGAGTTTCTTCTGTTAAAATCTTTACTTAGTATATATTAAGTTGATCTTCTGTATATAAAGATAACTGAAAATGAATCTTGAAGAATGGGATGGGAGAGGGAATGGGAGATGGGATGGTTGCAGATGGGAGGGAGGTTATGGGGGGGAAGCCACTATAATCCAAAAGTTGTACTTTTGAAATTTATATTTATTAAATAAAAGTTTAAAAAATTGAGTTTCTTGAGTTTTCTTGTTGTACCTGAGTGTGTATTTTACATAAAAATACTATAGATACATAGGTAGGTATGTAGGTAGGTAGGTAGGTAGGTAGATTGATTGACTAATTGATTGATTGATTGATACTGTATACAAATCCTTTGTTGAATGTATGTGCTGTGAATATTTTCCCCAAACAATGGTTTATCTATTTATATACATATATATGCATATATACACGTGTGTGTACATATATGTGTATGTGTGTGTTTAAACATATGTGAAAGGCAGAGAGACAAAAAGAGGCACAGAGTCAGAGGAAGATCTTTCATTTGTTAATTTACTCGTCCAAAGCCCACAACAGACAAGGCTATGCCAGAGCAATCCAGGAGCCCTGAAGACAGCCAGGTCGTCCTGGAGGAACCCTGATGGACTGTCATATGCAAATTCAATTCATGATCTTCTTTGTCTTTTTCAAAAATATTTTTTCTGTGGCAGTGCTAATATGGATGCTGAATCATGTCCCAACTTCTCCACTTATGAGCTGCCTCCCTGCTAATGGCCTAAGAAAAGCAGTAGAAGATGGGCCACGTGCTTGGGCCCCTGCCACCCAGATGGGAGACCCCTAAGAAGCTCCTGGCTCCTGGTTTTGGCCTGACCCAGCCCTGGCAGTTACAGCCATCTGAGGAGTGAACCAGCAGATGGAAGAGCTTCCTCTCTCTCTCTCTCTTTCCCTGTTTCTAACTCAAACTTTCAAAAAACAAATAAATCTTTAAAAAATTACTTCAAAGACTGCTTCGATTTTTTATTTATTCCTTATTTTAGTGTTAAAGCTACAAACAGCCACCAAAATAGAGAGAGAGAGAGAGAGAGAGAGAGAGAGAGTTCCCCTGCACAAGTTCACTACACAAATGTCTGCAATGGCCTGAGTTGAGCTGGGCTGGGAATTCAATCCAGTTCTCCCACTTGGGAGGCAGAGCCTCAGTCATTTCAGCCACCACTGCTGCTTCCCAGTATTTGCATTAGCAGGAAGCTGGAGTGAGAGCTGTACCTGGAATCAAACTCATGTACTTGCATGTGGGACGCAGCTGCCACAACACGCATCTTAACCACAAGTCAGAAGCCCTCCAGTAAGCACCTTATATTTAGAAAACAAACATAATACCAAGAATCTATTTCTCAAATACATGTTTTATTCAACAGGTTTATGTAATCATGTATTCATGTGCATGTTCTTCCTATGAAATCTTTGCCTGTACTGACATTGTAGTTTTTATATCCATTTTAAGTGGTAGTTGATTTTTTGGCATAAAGATATCCCTTTTAAAAATGTTTATTTATTTATATTTATTTGAAAGAAAGAGCAAGAGAGACAGAGACAGAGACAGAGATCTTCAGTGGCCTGGGTCACTCCCCAAATCTCCATAACAGGTCTGGGACAGACTAAAACCAAGATCAAGAATGCCATTGGGGTCTCCAAGTGGATGGCAGGTAACTCGGAGCTTAAAAATTTTGTTGATCTGTTCAATGAACCAGGTTATGACTCTAAAATTTTCTCTATGTCATTGAATGTCTATTTCGTTGATTTCTAATTTTACTTTTCATTTTTTTTAGTGTAGATTTGATTTAATTTGTCTTGTTTCTTCTAGGTTCCTAAGACAGATCCTTGATTTAGAACCTTTCCTTTCCACGTATAAAGATGCAGAGATAGCACTTTCCCCCTAAACCCTGGTTTAACCCCCTGTCACCAAGTTCAAAATATTCTATGTTCAATAGCACTCAGTTAAAAATGGTATCTGTACTTCCATATTTATAGCAGTTCAACTCATAATAACCAAGATATGGAACCAACCCAGATATCCAGCACCTGATGACTGGATAAATTGTGATACATGTACACGATAGATACTACTCAGTTGTAAAAAAAAGAATGAAATCCTTTTTCACAGCAAAATGGATGCAATTGGAGACCATTATGCTTAATTAACTGAGCCAGTCCCCAAAAGACAATTGTCATATGTTTCCCTGATTTGTGGTAACTTAGAGTACAAAAAATGTAATGTGTTTGAGTGAAATTGACATCTTGAAATTTGATTATTGTTTATAGCCCTTGTCTTATACTCCTAAGGAACAGTGTTTTTTTCTATTTATTATTTGTTGAATTATTTGTTTAGTGGAGGGTTATGCTTGTGATTATAAAGTAAATTAAGGAGCTGGTGCTGTGGTGCAGTGGGTTAAAGCCCTGACCTAAAGTGCCCGCATCCCATGCGGATGCCAGTTCTAGTCCCGGCTGTTCCTCTTCTAATCCAACTCTCTGCTGTGGCCCGGGAGTGCAGCGGAGGATGGCCCATGTCCTTGGGCCTCTGCACCCACGTGGGAGACCTGGAGGAAGCTCCTGGCTCCTGGCCTCTGATGGGCACAGCTCCAGCCATTGAGGCCATCTGGGGAGTGAACCAGTGGATGGAAGACCTCTCTCTCTTTCTCTACCTCTCTCTGTAACTCTGTCTTTCAAATAAATAAAATAAATCTTTAAAAAAATGAAGTAAATTAAAAGATGTTATTGCAAAAATTAAAGGAAAATATGAAAGGAAGGAGAATGGGGGTGGAAGGGAAAGAAGTGAAAATAAAGTGGGAAGTATCATTGTGTTCTTAAAACTGTATATATGAAATACGTGAATTTTGCACCCTTTATATAAATAAACATTTTGAATTTTTTTCTAACTTACTTTGAAGGATGAATATCCAGAATGTATAAGCAACACAAAAATCTCAACACTAAAAATACTATCAATCCAGTTAAGAAATGTGAAAAGGATCTAAATGGACAATTCTCAAGAGAAGAAATACAAATGGCCAATAAATACATGGAAAAGCTCTATATTACTAGCCATTAGGGAAATAAAAATCAAAACCACAATGAGTTATAACCTCATCCCTGTCAAAATGGCTGTTTCCCAAAAGATTGAGAGCAACAAATGCTGGTGAAGATATGAAGAAAAGAGAATTCTTACACATTGTTGGCAGGAATGTAAATTAGTGCAACCACTATGGAAAACAATATGGGAATTTCTTAAATTAGAAAATGATCCAGTAATCCCACTCTTTGGGTATGTAGCCAAAAGGCATGAACTCATTGTATCAAAGACAAACATTTTTCACCATGTTTATAGCAGCACTGTTTACAGTAGCCATACAATGGAATTAACCATGGTGCCCATCATCTGATGAATGAGTAGAGAAAATGTAGGATATGTGTGTATATGTGTATGTATATATATATATGATTATACAATATATATAATATGTATATCCAATAATGTGTATATGTAATATATATTATATGATTACATAATATAAAGAAAATATGGTATATATGGTGGAATATTTTTTGAAATCCTATCATTTAGTTGGAACTGGAAGACATCACATTGAGTGAAATATGGGAGACACGGAAAGAAAAATATTGCATTTTTCTATTGTATGTTGGATTCGGATTTTAAAAAATTAAAAATACAAAAAAGAATGTGTAGCTGTTTTGTCAGTTGTTGAGATAGCTGTTTTTAAATACCCTTTGTGAGACATAGTTCTTTTTGGAGCTCTTGCATTTCTATATATTTTACTGACTGTGCCAATACCACAAAGCTCTGATCTCTGTTTTACCTGGGCCATTTCCTGGGGTTATTAATGCCACTCATATGCTTGAGAAATGAAGTGTCAGTCCCAAAACACCAGGAAATCAACATACTCACTGCTTGTTAGAAAAATATTAGGCTCAAGGGCGGGCATTATGGCACAGCAAGTTAAGCCACCACTTGCTACATCAGCATCCTCTATGAGCACCAGTCTGAGTCCCACTTTTGATCCAGCTCCCTGTCAACATGCCTGGGAAGGCAGCAGAAAATCACGCAAGTACTTGGGTACCTGCCACCCACATGAGAGAACAGATGGAGTTCCAGTTTCCTGGCTGCAGTCTGGCCCAGTCCCAGCCATTGCAGCCATTTGGGAAGTGGACTAGTGGATGGAAGATTTCTGTCCTTCCCCCTCTCTCTGTAACTCTGTCTTTCAAATAAATAAATATTTAAAGAAGAAAGAAGTATATTCCTCAGTCTAGGTATTCCTCTGACACCTTGTGTACCTATCTGAGGCTATGTTGTTCCCCTTTGGGACTTGGGGGAAAGGAAAACTTATGCTTTTATGCTAATACTAATAGCCTTTGCTGTGAAGAACAATATTTTTTCTATAGATCAGAAGTCTTATTTTTTCTGCCAGCATCCATGAAATGATACCTGGCTAGTTTAATATCTTATAAGTAGGGCAAAAATCAAATTCTGAGCTTCAGATTCTTCTATGATTATAGAATATTTATTTTCCTCATAATTCTATCAATTTTTGATGAAGAAGTCATATTTGGTAATTTCACATGGTTGGGAACTTGTGTCATCTTTAGCAGCTGATGGCTTCCACGATCAGAAGGCAGGACCCTGTCGACAACTTTAAAAGTTGGGACCCTTAATCAATCAAAAAAATTAATTCTGCCAACAACCCAAATAAGCTTAGAAACAGATTCTTCCCCAGCAAAGTTTCTGGATGAGAAGTCAGCCCAGCTGATAACTTGATTGTAACTTTATAATTCTGGAAAGAGAATTTAACTAAGCTGTGCCTAGATCTGAGCCATAGGAACAGTGAAATAATAAATGTATGTTGTTTTATGCTACTAAATTTGTGGTAATTTGTTATGCAGCAATAGAAAGATAAAAGTCTCTATCTATTGTGTTTTTCTTTTGTTTACATTTTAATGTATTTATTTTACTTATTTGAGAAGCAGAGAGGCAGAGAGTTTCTATGTACTTTTTCACTCCCAAATACCCACAAAGGCCAAGACTGAGCCAGGCTGATGCCTGGAGTCAGGAAATCAATCCAGATCTCCCACGTGGGTGGCAGGGACCCAACCACTTGAGTCATTACCAGCTGTCTCCAGGGACGGCCATTAACAGGAAGCTGGAATCAAGAGCAGGGCGCCAGGATGCAAGCTTTAAGCACTCTGTTATAGGATGTGGCCAAAAATCCACAATTGTCTTTTTCTTAAGAATATATCAGCTTCCTAATTCTTTGTGTAACAAGTAATCTTAGACTAATCATGAATATTATTAGGTAGGTTATATTATGAAAACTCTATATTCTTTCCTAACACTTTGAAAAGTTTTGGTATTTCCTTTTTTTGACAGACAACACAATCTCTCTGCCTTTCAAGTAAAATACATACATACATACATACATACATAGGTGATTTGTCTTTCAAACTGCAAATACCATCCACCTATGGCCATTTGTATTCAAAGCTCAATTTTTTGTCCTTATGCATGGTTCAGAAATTTGGGCAGAACTTCTACCCAGAATCAAGTCTTCTTTTTCATTTCCTTTCTCATTTTCAAGATTGTCTCATTTTCCTATGGCAGTATCTGCTTTGAGCTTCGTCTTCAGATTTCCTGGACCAGAAAGACCATGTTTTTCTTGTAAAACTTTAACAGCTTTCAAAAACCATGAAACACTACAACTCACTCCACTATGCCATTTCTTCCTCTCACATATTGACTCCTCACCCAAATCTCAGTCTTTGCCTTTAGTCTTTATCCATAGTCTTTGGGTAAATTTTTTATAGTTTCTCTGAAATTTATAGCTATAATCTGTAGGAGGCTCAGCTCCTTAGGAGCTTATTCCTCCAAAACAGATTGCCTAGTCTTTACTTTGATCAATAGATCACAGGTGCAAATATATTCCAAGAGCTTCATTTTATTAAATGTGAGTTGTATTATCCAATCTAAATAATTTCTATATTTATAGACAAGCTAATGTTCTATAACAAAATGCTACTGATTGCATTACTATTTCAGTACCCATGAACTCACAAAGGGTTGCTAAATTTGTGGTATATGTTTAATATGTATTTGAACTTATATGGTAATGTGTCTCTTTTTGTTGCTTCAGTATATGCAGTGAATGAGTATTAACAAAACTATGTATTCCACCTTTTGGAGTCCTACTACATATTGAGCCCATAACATGTGTTTATTATTCTTCATTCATATTCAGAGCATATTTAACAACAGTTCCTTTGGAACCATTATCCACATATGATGTGAGTGCATATTAACAGTAGAATACATTTACATATTATGAGCTCATCATATTGAATGCATAGTAAAATATTTCTAAAATATAGTTACAATATTCAAAAGCTATTTACTTAAATACCTTACTATTCTACCACTCATCAAATGTTACTTCTAAACTGTGTGGTGGAAATTAGCAGAAAATTCAAGTTTCTATAGGATCATATGATGAAATCAAAAAAGTTTTTCTTTCTCCTTTTTGTATCATTCCCTCTGACATCCTCCACAATAGAATACAATCTGTGTGGATAAAATAATCAGCATCTTTAGTTGTAATGAACATTTTAACTATGAGCTCATTGAAGAGCTCTTATTTTCTGTTTAATCAATTCATTTATTGAGATACAGAGAGAGAGAGACATAAGACAAAGATAGATCTTCCATCCATCCATTCACTGATTCATTCTCCAAGTGACCACAATGCCCAGGGAGTGGGGACTGAAGCCAGAAGCCAGAACTCAGTCTAGTTTTCCCATGTGGGTGGCAGGGATCCAACTACTTAAGCCATCTCTGCTGTCTCCAAAGGTGTATTTTAGCTTAATTGGGAACTGGAGCAGGTAGTGAAAGCTAGGAATTCTGATTTTGGATGCAAGAATCCTCAACAGTAGATTAACCATTATGCCAAACACCTATCCTCAGAGCTCATATTTTTAAAGGTCTTATAACAGATGCAAAAGTTTTGATAACTTTTTTTAAATTTATTTTTATTAATAGAAAGGCAGCGTTAAGAACGAGAGAGAGAGTGAGAGAGAGAGAGAGGTCTTTTGTCTGCTAGTTCACTCCCCAAGTGGCTGTAACAGCCAGAGCTGGGCCCATCTGAAGCCATGTGTCAGCAGCTTCTTCCAGGTCTCCCATAGGGGTACCAGGGCCCAAGCACTCGGGCCATCTTCTACTTCCCTCCCAGGAGCATTATCAGGAAGCTGGATTGAAAGTGGAACAGCCCAGGCTTGAACCAGTGCCCACACTGGATGCCAGGGCCACAGGCAGAGGTTTAACCTGCTACCCCACAGCACCAGCTCCAATAAACTTCTGAAATTCCCCACATTCTGCAAGATGTAAATTAAATGGTTTTATAGCTAATGAGGTATCCATTGAGTAAAAGAATCCAGGAAAGACCTTTAGTTTTCTGGGAAATCTTTGAAGGCAAACTCATTGTTGAGTAAATAAAATCAACAATAGGTTTTATGTAGCTTTAAATACTTAGTGTTATACAGTCAAAGGCTGAAGTCTAATTGACTTTAAATACCTTAGAAACGCATCAGCCTTCTAGAAAAGTAGAGTATTTGGGTTAGTGTTGTGGCACAGTAGGATAAATCACTGGTTGGTATGACCACGTCCCATATCAGAATGCCAGTTCAAGCCCTGGCTACTCTGTTTCCTGCTGATAGACCTGGAAAAGCAGTGGGTGATGGCCTAAGTACTTGAGTTCTGTCGCCCATGTGGGATACCCAGATGGAGTTTCTGGATCCTGGCTTTGGCCTGTCCCAACACCAGCTATTGCAGGCATTCAGGGAATAAATCACTGGATAGAATATTTTCTGTCTGTCTGTCTCTCCTTCTCTCTCTTTCCCCTCCTCCTCTCTCTTTCTCTCTCTCAAGTAAATAAACAAATCTTTTAAAGAAATAATATTTCATTATCATAATGAAATCAAAGTTTACAAAAGCACTAAATCAAAGAGTCAGATTACTGCATTCACAAGTATTAAGAATATGAGAGGCCGGCGCCATGGCTCACTAGGCTAATCCTCCGCCTTGCGGCACCGGCACACTGGGTTCTCGTCCCGGTCGGGGCGCCGGATTCTGTCCCGGTTGCCCCTCTTCCAGGCCATCTCTCTGCTGTGGCCTGGGAGTGCAGTGGAGGATGGTCCAAGTGCTTGGGCCCTGCACCCCATGGGAGACCAGGATAAATACCTGGCTCCTGCCATCGGATCAGCGCGGTGCGTCAGCTGCAGCACGCTGGCCGCAGCGGCCATTGGAGGGTCAACCAACGGCAAAAGGAAGACCTTTCTCTCTGTCTCTCTCTCTCACTGTCCACTCTGCCTGTCAAATAAATAAATAAATAAATAAATAAATAAATAAATAAAAGAATATGGGAACCCCGGGCCGATGCCGTGGCACACTTGGTTAATCCTCCACCTGTGGCACCAGCATTCCATATGGGTGCTGGTTCTAGTCCTGGTTGCTCCTCTTCCAGTCCAGCTCTCTGCTGTGGCCTGGGAGGGCAGTGGAGGATGGCCCAAGTGCTTGGGCGCCTGCACCCACATGTGAGACCGGGGAGAAGCACCTGGCTCCTGGCTTTGGATCAGCGTAGCTTCAGCCGTGGCAGCCATCTGGGGAGTGAGCCGACGGAGGAGGGACCTTTCCCTCTGTCTCTCTCTCTCTCACACTGTCTATAACTTTACCCCCCCAAAAAAATAAAAAAATAAAAAGAATATGAGTACAGAATCTAAGACATCTAGTTAGAAGGCCCCAATTTTGTACTGTGTTCTAGATAATATTGCACCAGCCAGTAATAACTCATGGTGCTCATGTGACTCATACAAAATGTCAAATAGCAAATGTTTATTTCTGTGAGTAACTATAATACTGTATCCGGGTCAGCTCTGTGGCGCACTAGGTTGGTCCTCTGCCTGCAACACCAGTATCCCACGTGGGCCCCAGTTCTAGTCTCGGTAGCTCCTCTTCTGGTTCAGCTCTCTGCTGTGGCCTGGGAAGGCAGTGAAGGATGGTCCAAGTGCTTGGGCCCCTGTACCCATGTGGGGAACCGGGGGGCGGGGGTTGCACCTGGCTCCTGGCTTTGGATCAGAGTAGCTCCTGCCGTGGCGGCCATTTAGGGAGTGAACCAATGCAGGGGAGGCCTTTCTCTCTCTCTCTCTCTCTCTCTCTCTCTCTCTCTCACTGTCTGTAACTCTGCCTGTCAAATAAATAAATAAGAAAATCTTTAAAAATTAATGTATCAGCTACAAAATGAGCTTTCACATCAGTCCAAGAAAAAGCACTCTTTTAAGTACAAGACCTTTAAAAGAATAGAGAGGTTACCTGTTTTTTGTTTCTTACATGATGATCCAGTTGTCATCAAAATCATCAAAAGTATCAAGAATATTTTTGGGAATAAGTGTTAAAAGAATGAAATCAGATACTCATCTTAATATGCTTAGATTTTAATGGAAAACAGAGTGATTATTATGAAAGCATGGTAGTCTATACCACTTTTATCCCAAATATGGTTTATTTTGTTTTCTCTAAGCAATTAGTCAATCCCATTGGACTAGATTTTGAACTCTTTCTTCACATGAAATCTTCTCCAAAACCATGTTCAAAATAGATAAATAACAATGAATGCATCACTTTAAAATCTGTTATTGATTTAGAGAAAGTTTCTCAATGTCTGGCCTAATCTTTCATGTACTTCTATGCAACTGGAGGGTTGAAACAAGCAATATGAAAACAGTGCACAAAATTCTAAGCCCCTGGAATTGAGGTGACATGTGCATTATACACCTAAGTGTACTTTCTGTTTCTTACAAGGTGCCTGGCATGCAGTAATCACTCTGAATATTTCATAATAAATGAAACAAATTAATATTTGACTGAGTGAAATAAATGAATGGCAATGACTGTTGGGGTCCAACAGGTAAAGACCCTGCTGACGATGTCTGCAATCCATAGCAGAGCATGGGTTGAAGTCCCAGTTACCTTTATCCTGATTCTGCTACCTCTTCATATGTCTGAGGAGCACCATATGATATCACAAGTACTTAAGTGTCTGCCACCTATGTGCAAAAACTGAATGGAGTTCCTGGCTAAGGCTTCAGTCTGGCCCAGTCCAACTGCTGCATCCATTTGGGCAGTGAACCAGTGAATGGAAGATATCTTTCTCTCTCCCTCTCCCTCTCCCTCTCCCTCTCCCTCTTCCTCTCTCTCACTTTTTCACTCTGACTCTTCTCCATGCCACTTTGCTTTTCAAATAAAAGAAAAATAATGAAAATCTTAAAGATAAAGATCTTTAAAAAATAGAAAGAATGACATTTATAGTGCAAGACAAGGATCCTTGGACTAGATGAGAGTGATGAATTTTGAGTTCTTTTCAAAATTCTGCCTTTTTTTTTTTTTTTTTTGACAGGCAGAGTGGACAGTGAGAGAGAGAGACAGAGAGAAAGGTCTTCCTTTGCCGTTGGTTCACCCTCCAATGGCCGCCGCGGCCGGCCTGCTGCGGCCGGCGTACCGCGCTGATCCGATGGCAGGAGCCAGGAGCCAGGTGCTTTTCCTGGTGTCCCATGGGGTGCAGGGCCCAAGCACCTGGGCCATCCTCCACTGCACTCCCAGGCCACAGCAGAGAGCTGGCCTGGAAGAGGGGCAACCAGGACAGAATCCGGCGCCCCAACTGGGATTAGAACCCGGTGTGCCGGCGCCGCTAGGCGGAGGATTAGCCTAGTGAGCCGCGGCGCCGGCCAAAATTCTGCTTTTACCTCGCAACTTTGTCATCATCAGGACTTGTGACTGTGTTACTTCATTTGTGAAACTGCTTGACCAGAATCTGTTAGTTTTTAACTTTTTTCTACCAGAAAAATTCATATATCATCAGTACAACCTCCTATGTCATGAAATATTTCTTCATTGATGACAAAATAGATATTCCAAATTATTTTTTCAAACTGTTATAGAATTTTTGAAGTATATAGGCAGTGGAGATCCATAAAAATGTTCTCAGATATTCAGATCTTAGCTAGGAACTATGGATTGTCACATGTTCCATTCTTCTGACTTTTTATCGTTTCACTTGTCATCTTAGTACTTAAAAATATCATTTGATTTCATTTTATTTTAAACAAAAATGGAAAGATGAAGTAAAGGATGAGAATAGAAATGACAGATGGAGACAAATAATTCAATTCCTATAATTGTCAGGTTTCTACCCTATAGAAAGAATGACAAAATTCTGGAAAACTCAATATAGACAAATGATCTTTAAAAGTGGAAATCCACCAGGAAAATAAAAACTGAGATCAAGTTAATATTACATGACATGAAAACTAGCTCCTTGAGAGCAGGTACCCTGTTTTGTTATATTTATTTCAGTCATTTTCTTATATTTTCTAGAATGTATCTTAGTATCAGGCAAATATACTTAGTATGTGTAGATTAAAAATAATGAAAAAAAGTAGAAAACAAGCAAATTTTTGATAGGACATATCATGAATGTATATAGTTCATAATATTTAATTTATGAAGCAGTACATTAGTTCGTTTAATTCAAGTCAATTTACTAAATATACAAGAATACCTGCTATTGGCCGGTGCCCCGGCTCAATAGGCTAATCCTCCGCCTGTGGCGCTGGAACACCGGATTCTGTCCCGGTTGCCCCTCTTCCAGTCCAGCTCTCTGTTGTGGCCCGAGAGTGCAGTGGAGGATGGCCCAAGTGCTTGGGCCCTGCACCTGCATGGGAGACCAGGAGAAGCACCTGGCTCCTGGCTTTGGATCAGCGCGATGTGCTGGCCGCAGCGCGCTGGCCGCAGCGGCCATTGGAGGGTGAACCAATGGTAAAGGAAGACCTTTCTCTCTGTCTCTCTCTCTCACTGTCTACTCTGCCTCTCAAAAAAAAAAAAAAAAGAATACCTGCTATCACCTGAGGATTCTACTATATGGAATTTTGTAACAAATAAGATGATTCCGCCTTACATTGCCTGACACATGTGCAAGGTAACATGCAATGAGAGAGATAAACTGCAAGGCAATAAAATGGTATGTATGTGCATAATAAGATTTCTCCAAAATTCCCACAAATAAATGGATTGTGGGGCAGTACGAAGAAGCTATATATTTTATTCACTCAATACCTCAGCTGCACATAATTGCCACTGCCTCTTGGCTCAATCATGATGCTACAGGAAATGATTTATCAGTTCACCATCAAGCTCATTCTTATTAAAGCAATACCATACTGCACAATTAGTAATCATCTGAAGTCTAGCCCTGGCAAAAAGCAGCAAAAACATTGTCTTATTTCTCTAACTTTATCAATAGCATAGACATACTGAACATGTTTTAAATAAAGCATTCACAATAGATAGTATATCGGGCCTTTAACATCCAAGCACTGTGTATGTGTCTTGGGGAGGGAGAGATACTAATTTTGAATTACATGTAACTCTTACTAATTCTTATTCAAATTCCCTATTTCCCTTGGCCACATTTTGTACCTGTGTGCATACCTGTATCCCCCTTTTTCTTTCTTCTTTTTGTCTATATATTCTTTTGTTTTTGAGAAGCTACCACAAGAATCTGTCTTCCAACAGTAAATTCTCTCTTTGAGGACTCAGAACTTAATGATAGTGACTGCAACTATGTACCGAACTAATGAAAAATATGATAAAAGCTGTAATAGAGAATAATAAAAGGAAATAAGTGAAGAGATCAATTATTTCTTTCTAGGGAGGCAGAGGAGCTGGCTTATATCAAAGTAGATCTCCTGACTTCCTAACTTAGAGAAGTAATTATTTATTATTTTTTTCATTTCCAATCATCTTGACTTTAATATCTGACTCATCAGGCTCCAGAATGTCTTTCTCCAATTGTTTCGTGAACTAACACAACTACCTTCTCCTCTCCACTACTCTCACATTCTGTGCATATTTTAGCTTATACTTGGATGATGGTAATAGTGTTTCTACTAGATTTCCTAGCTCTGTTTTTTCTCTGCTTCAATACATTACAGATAACACATACGGATCAAGTCTTTTCGTAACTTTGAAATGTTATTAGTTTATTTCTAATACTTCTGTTTAATAGCTTCACTCAACACAAAATTGGCAACTCTGAATCTGTCATTCAACTTTCTCATTTACTCCTGCTTACTCATCTTTGTCTTGATTTTCTTGCCCCTTGGAGTTGCTCCTTTATTTCTCTGAATACCGTGCTCAGTACTGAGCAGCACATAGGCTCATGCCAAGCCTCTACTTAATAAGTTCTTTTCCTGCTCTCCATGTTTCCAAACTCTCTCTATCCTACTATTTTCACCCATCATTGTACTTCATATAGGATTCTCCATTTTCTGAATCACATATTCCTGAATACTGAGGTGTAGAGAGGACCATCAATGGCCAAGGTATTCAAGAAGTGAATTCTCAAAAATTTGAGATTAGAAATAAGTATCAGATAATGATTAGAGTTTTCACAAAGAGCAATGGCTATATCCATTTCTCCTCTTATAAAGAGAGGCAGCTTAGGAAAGTGGGAAAGACTGGGGGTTTTATTTCAAGCTATTTTGGCTACATACTCTGTCTCTTACCTTGGATATTATTGTATTCCCATAACTTAATATGTCTGTAGCACAATATTCACCTTATAGGGTGGTTGTATGGATAATTCAACCAATATTTAGGAAATTTAAGGTATATATAATAGTATTAGTAATAAAACAAAATTATGTCAGTGACACCAGACACTTCAGCAGTACTAGCCAAAAAAGGGCTTCAAGATACAAAAGTGAAGGAACAGATCTCTGGAGAGAAATTTTCTGGAGATGAAAAGAAAGAAGATCAGGAAAGGGGACAAACTGGCAGTGAATGTGGTGATCTGGAGAGTCCAATACGTGGTCTTTCACACAAGAACATAAGTGTAACTTAAAAATTTACGCATTCTTGAGAAGCTTATATACTTATAGAAGAAATACAAACAGGCAAAGCCCATTCAAAGATCTCTTTGAATCTCAATAGAAAATTGTAAGGAAGAATTTACTCTTTCCTTGAACTCCTGAGACTAAACTATGGAATTGACATTCTCACTGACAAAGTAATGTGAGAAATATGATTAATGTAAAACACTGATTTTCACATATCAGAAACATCAGATGCACAACCTTATGCAGAAACACCTGGCAAAACTCATCATTTGAAAAATAAACCTCTGCAATGTATTCTGCAATATGAAACTGTTTATATGGTTGCCTCGTGTCCAGGACTCCTGTGAATCCAGGGACTTGAGCCCTTTCTACTGCCTGTATTGGGCACATCTTCAGTTTTCACCTACAATGTAAGCAATCAGAGAACCCCTTTTCATATATCACAGCAAAGGCAGGCTCTCAGAAGGCAGCCTACCTGTGTTCTGGTCTGGGTACTGCTTATCCCCTTGACTGCTGGACGATGAACAACACAGAAGAAGGAGGACTACATCCATTTGGCTTGAATAGGTCAGCTTTGCATTGCTTTCTCCCTCATGCATTGTACAACAGCTTGGGGGACAATGTGGCAAGTGCCAAAGAGAGGAAGCAAATTTGTTGGGCGCAGAGAGAAAGAAAATACATACTGGAGAAGAAGATAAATGCTTTGTTAGACGTTTCAATCTTAAGTTTAAAAACATCCATTCCAAAGTTGAAAATTGGAATCTAGGATTCATGACAGATTTCTGCTAGAGACTGAAATATGAGACTTGTCCAATTAAATCAATTTACACAAAAGTTTAGCTGTGTGGCCAAGGAAATAATGTCTCAACATCCCTGTTTTCCTACCTTCAAAGCTTGATAAATAGTATATAATTAGTAGAGGTTTTGTGGGGATTGAGAATTCATGTAGGTATCTTTTTTTGCCCAGTTCTTATCAATTAGTGAGTCTTAGTATCAGTACCCTAATTGTTGTTACAGGGTGTTTGGCTGTTTGCTATGCTTGAAGAATTGATCCTTTAATAGAAGTGAATGAAGTTGTCAACATTGAACCACTATCTGCAGCACCTGCCTTCCATGTGGGTACCATTTCAAGTCCTGGCTGCTCCACTTCTGATCCAAGTCCGTGCTAATGTGCCTTGGAAAGCAGAGGAAGGTGGTCCAAATACTTGGATCCTTGTACCCATGTGGGTATCCTAGATGAAGTTCTTGGCTTCTGACTTTGGCCTGGCCCAACCCTGGCCATTGCAACCATTTAGGGAGTGAACAAGCAGATGGAAGATTCTCTCTCCCCCTCTCTCCCTCTCTTTCTCTCTCTCTCTCCTCTCTCTCTCCCTCTCAGTCCCTGCCTTTGCCTTTTCTTCTCTGTAACTCTGACTTTTACATAAATAAATAAATTTTTTAAAAAAGAAGATAGTAATGGTACTGATATCTAAAGATAAAAACTTACAGTGCTTCTTCATAGACACACTAATTGAAACTGTGTATTGATAATAGCTAATTGAGAAAGAGACTAACTTTTTAAAAGAGCAGAACATGTAATTGAAAGTCATGGGGGCCGGCGCCGCAGCTCACTAGGCTAATCCTCCGCCTTGTGGCGCCGGCACACTGGGTTCTAGTCCCGGTCGGGGCGCCAGGTTCTGTCCTGGTTGCCCCTCTTCTAGGCCAGCTCTCTGCTGTGGCCAGGGAGTGCAGTGGAGGATGGCCCAAGTACTTGGGCCCTGCACCCCATGGGAGACCAGAATAAGTACCTGGCTCCTGCCATCAGATCAGCGCAGTGCGCAGGTCGCAGCGTGCCGGCCGCGGCAGCCATTAGAGGGTGAACTAGCAGCAAAGGAAGACCTTTCTCTCTCTCTCTCTCTCTCTCTCTCTCTCTCTTTCTCTCTCTTTCTCTCTCTTTCACTGTCCACTCTGCCTGTCAAAGAAAAGAAAAGAAAAGAAAAGAGGAGAGGAGAGGAAATGGGAAAGGGGAGGGTAGTGGGTGGGAGGGACGGTATGTGGGGGAAGCCATTGTAATCCATAAATCGTACTTTGGAAATTTATATTCATTAAATAAAAGTTAAAAAAAAAAAGGAAAACAACCTAAAAAAAAAAAGAGAAGAAAAAGAAAAGAAAGTCATGGGGTAAGATGAGGATTAGAATTTAATGCAGTAAATGGAAAAGTAAATCAGAGATGTTGAAGAGGGGGTTAAGGGGCAATGAAATGTTTCCTTGAGTTCTTTCTCCTTCTTCTCTTTATATTTTGGGGATTAAAGCCCCCTCTCCCCATTGTAACATGATCTCTGGGGTTTCCAATCTTTGTGTTCTACCTCATGGTCATAGGGATGAATGTGCCCTTGACTTGAGCAATCATAATGGACCAAAGTTGATTCGAATGCCTGGCCTTCCTGGAGATTTACAGCGAGTTACTAAAAAGAGAAATTCTTTCTCCCCATGGTTAACAAACAGTAAGAACATAACAAATTCTGCCAGTTGAAGGGTGAGTGTTCTTGCAAAGAAGGAGCCTGAACCACAGAAAGAAGCTGACAGGAGATGGTGAGAAGACAAGAGCTCTATCCGTTTATGGAATGAGTCCACCTGAGGACAGAATAGTCAGCATTCTTTGCAGTTCTGTGAGTGGATATGTTCCCTTTTGCTTAAGCCAGTTTGAACTGGGCTGTTTTTCACTTATCACCAAAAGTCCTTGTTGATATAGGAAACCAATGTCAAAGGTGTCATATATGTTACTGTGAGATCAAGGAGATCACCAGTAATTTCTGAAAGCATAATTACACTGTACTCCTGAAGATAAAAGCTAGTTTCTATTGAGTAATTTGTTAACAACTAGGACTAGAGGAACATTTTAAAAACCTCTTCTTGATCTTCTTGATCACCTCTCCCAAGCATATACACTCAACAGAATCTCCATATAGATTGTACACAGAAAATAAACTAAATTACCAGTGTTTAAATACATATAAATTAGCATTAAGAAAATATACTGTGAATATGAGCAACATAGGAAGTTTAACTTTGTTCAGGCTAAGTATTCTGTTCAGGGACTAGAAAAGCAGTTCTTAGTTACAAACTGAAGTTGTATAGTCTTTCAAAAGCAAGGTACTTAAAAAATAAAGCTTACTTGTGGGTACATACATTCTTAGAACTCAAAAAACCAATGTACATTACCCTTTCTTTAATAAAAAGGAATAGTTTTTTTCTCATACTATTTGTTGAACTCTGTACTTAGTATAGAATTAATATGTGTATAAAGTTAATTGAAAATAGATCTTAGTAAAAAACAGGAATAGGAATAGGAGAGGGAGGAAGAAGAAGGGTGGGAGTGTGGGTATAGTGGGAAGAATTACTATGTTCCTAAAGTCGTATTCACGACATGTGAAATGCACAAAGTTTGTGTACCTTAAATAAAAAATTTCTGGGAAATTTTTGATTTATTAATTTGAAGGCAAAGCAACAGAGAGAAAGAGGGGGAGACACAGAGAATGAGATCTTCCATCATCTGTTTCACTCCCCAAATGGCCACAACAGCCAGATCTGGGCCAGGCAGAAGCCCAGAAGCCAGAAACGTCTTGCACGTGGGTGGCAGAGGTCCAGATACTTGGGCTTTCCCAAGTGCATTAGCAAGAAGCTAGGTTGGAAACTCAGTAGTTAGGGCATGAACCAGCAGTTAGATGTGGGTTGTCAGTATTGAAAGTGGGGCCTAACCTCCTGTGCCAATAACACTGGCCCCAAATTACCATTTCTAGTAGATCTAGTCAGAATAAATTAAGGGGCTGGCTCAGTGGCTTAGACAGTGAAGCCACCTCCTGCAGTGCCAGCATCCCACATGGGCACCTATTTGAGTCCCAGCTGCTCCATTTCCTATCCAGCTCTCTGCTATGGCCTGGGAAAGCAGTAAAAGATGGCCCAGGTCTTTGGGCTCCTGCACCAGTGTGAGAGATCAGGGAGAAGCTCCAGGCTCCTGGCTTTAGATCAGCACAGCTCCGGCCATTATGACTATTTGGAGAGTGAACCAGCAGATGGAAGACACTTCTCTCTCTCTCTCTCTGCCTCTGCCTCTCTGTAACTATGCCTTTCAAATAAATAAATAAAAGAATGAATTAAATAGATAGTTCAATGGCTCAGGCTTATATTTTTATATTTGAAACTACTCTATGAAAGATAATTCTTATTGCATGTAAGCTTCGACAATATGGAAAAGAGAAATCGTATGCAGTGTGAGAAATAAAGAAATAGATTAAAGAACACTTGAAACTATTTTTCTCAGTTGGGATTGTCGTGTAGAAGGTAAATCTTTTGCTCTGAGTATTTTTCTTGCTCCAGGTGATGGAATTAATCAATTCATTGCTCTCTGGGGCAAAGCAGGAATCCCCTTCTCACTCTTAGGAGTTTTTTTTTTTTTTTCCTGAAAAAACTTATTAGGACTCAAAAGTAGGCTAATGTGCAAATCTAATAATTTCTTCACATCAAATGCTTTGTAGCCTGAGTCCAAATCTAGATCAGTGAGCACTTCATTCTTGCACTTTGTGAGTGCGAGCTAATCGGTGTCCTTCCCTTTCCCTTTTGTCTCTATGTCTGGTGTCACCATTGAGGCTGTGCCTGGGAGTATCAGTCCGATCTATTCTTATTCTCTGGTCATTAGCACCCAGATGGTGCACCTTTACCTCAGAAGTCTCCATCTCAGAGCCTCAGAGCATGATTTCTCATTCTTCAATAGACTCGTTACTTGCTTTATAAATGACTAATTTTGGTTGAGTTTTCTGATATGAGCACATATTTCAGGAATGTATTTGTTAAAGAAGATTACTGGGCAATAGAAACTTATAAGTGAAGACATACACTGAATGCTGTCTGAATG
The DNA here is from genome assembly GCF_051225735.1 of Oryctolagus cuniculus. Classification (NCBI taxonomy): domain Eukaryota; kingdom Metazoa; phylum Chordata; class Mammalia; order Lagomorpha; family Leporidae; genus Oryctolagus; species Oryctolagus cuniculus. The sequence continues at coordinate 150,017,504 of NC_142869.1, read as the reverse complement.
CTAAACGCTTAATGTTCTGTTAAAATTATATCCAATTAGAATGACCATGGCTCACTTAAATAAAATGAAAGTATTTGAGAACAACAATAATAAAAAAATTATCTTTTCAAGCAGTTATTCATGGAAATCTTTTAAGATTTCTGTAAAATTATTAGGTATTTCTTATAACCATTTTTTTTATTTGACAGGTAGAGTTAGACAGTGAGAGAGAGAGACAGAAAGAAAGGTCTTCCTTCTGTTGGTTCACTCCACAAATGGCTGATATGGACAGCGCTGAGCCGATCCGAAGCCAGGAACCAGGTGCTTCCTCCTGGTCTCCCATGTGGGTGCAGGGGCCCATGGACTTGGGCCATCCTCCACTGCATTCCGGGCCACAGCAGAGAGTTAGACTGGAAGAGGAGCAATCGGGACTAGAACCCAGCACCCATCTTACAACCATTTTTAAAAATTGATTGCCCAGAAACATTTGTTTCATAAACAACACAAGATACACAGTGGTGGGTTTATACTGAAAGAAGAAAGAACAATGTCTCTGCATGAAAGAGTGATTCTGTTATATAATTAGAGAAGCAAAATCTGCAGTTAATTGTGCGCCTTTGGAAAAAAAGACAATAAATTTTAGAGAGTTACTTACTATTTTATTAAAGTCACATAATACAAAAAAAGATAAGCTTTATGTTAACCAGTATCTCAAGTACTGAATATTCTCCAGATGGGGTTATCTCGGCACCTTGCCAATGAAGTGGAATATGTTGAAATAATGAAACATAAATTAGCCTAGAAAGTAAGACCATGCTTATACATTTGTATTTATAAAATATAAACCTAAGTTAAATTTAACAAATCTTAAATGCCAAATAACTTAAAATCTTCAGAGTGGGCTAGATCTATTCTGTATTAACTTAGAGATCTCCAAGGAAAATTACTGAGTGAAAGAAGCAAGATATAGAATGACACCCATATATATTGAAATCCAAGTGCATAAACATGCTATAAATATTTAAACTATTAATAGTACTTCTGGAGTTATTTCAAGCAAACTGACTAGAAAAAGGGAGTTGGAGAGGGCCAGCACTGTGTTGTGGTGGGATAAGTCCCCGCCTGCAGTATCAGCCTCAGTTGAAGTCCCAGCTGCTCTATTCTGACCCAGCTCTCTGCTAATGTGCCTGGAAAAGCAGAGGAGGGTGACTCACATGCTTGGATGCCTGCATCCACGTGGGAGACCTGGAAGAAACTCTTGGCTCCTGGCTTCACCCTGCCCAGCCCTGACTGTTGTGGCCATTTGGGGTGTGAACCAGGGGATGGAAGACCTCTCTCTCTCTCTCTTCTCCTCACTCTGTAACTCTACCTTTCCAGTAAATACAATAAATCTTTTAAAAAAAAAGGAAAAAGGAGTTGGGATAAAAGAGATTTCCTTTTTTACCCTGTATTTTTTTATTATATTAAATCTTTTAAAATTGCTTAATTTGCTTATTGGAGGGGGGGAGAGAGAGAAAGAGAGAGAAGGAGAGAGAATCAAAGAAGGAGACAGAGACAATGCTCCTGTTCACTGCTCCACTCCCCACATGCCCAGGGCTGGTCTGGGCCAAAGCTAGAAACCAGAATTAATTCCAGGCCTCCCATATGGGTAGCAGGAAACCAAGTACTTGAGCCATCACTTACTATCTCTCAGCATCTGCATTAGCAGGAAGCTGAAACCAGGAATTAGGGTTGGGAGTCAAATCCAGATAGTCTAATGTGGGACACGAGCATCCTAACTGGAATCTTAGTCACTATCCCATCCTAACTGGTATCTTAGACGCTAGGGCAAATGCTCACCCCCATATTCAATCCTTTATATTGAGAATGTGTTCTCTTAAGATTTGGGTAATCATAATTTTAACCAGTATCAAACTTTAGTCCTGTAACTGTTTCCTTGTACATTTATCTAAAATATGTAATAATATGGAAACTAATTTTTATAAAGATTCTAACATTTTATGAAGTTCAATTCCCCCAGGGGATATGCAGATGACTAATTGGCTATGTTTTCTCTACATTTTTATTTTTCCAAGTGCCAGTATTGTGTTCTACAGATAATGAAGACTGTTGATTAATTAACAAAACACAAATAAAAAATAACTAAATTAAGCATGCGTCTAGGTACAATTTAATAATTTTTATAAAATAAATAGGTTCATGTGATACAGTTCTTTGAAAGTTTTTTAAAAACAATTTTTAAAATCTGTTAAGTATTTTATCAAGCTTCATTTCAAAGCTTTGTCAAACACTTGGAAAGGAATTGTATATATAGTACTATACTTCTAATGATTGGTGATTATTTTGGAATTTATGTGAGTGAAGTTGAAAATCTTTTCATTTGATTATTGTTTATAGTCCTTGCCTATTTTCCTGATGGATCTTTATCCTTTTACTTTTTATTTGTTGAACTCTTTGTTTAGTAAAGTCATTAAGCCTTTGGCTGTAATATAAATTAAAGATGTGTTATCTTAAAACAAATTAAATAATTAAATTGAAAAAAAAAGTTGATTTTAAGATTAAGTTAAGCAGGACTGGTAATGCAGTGCAGTAGGTTAATCCTCTGCCTGCGGCGCTGGCATCCCATATGGGTGTTGGATCTAGTCCTGGCTACTCCTCTTCTGATCCAGCTCTCTGCTATGGCCTTGGGAAAAGCAGTAGAAGATGGCACAAGTGCTTGTGCCCCTGCACCCACATGGGAAACCAGGCAGAAGCTCCTGGCTTCTGACTTCGGATCAGCCCAGCTCCAGCCATTGAGGCCATTTGGAGAGTGAGCTGGTAGAGAGAAGACCTTTCTCCCTGTGTCTCCCTCTCACTGCCTGTAACTCTACCTCTCAAATGAAAAATAAATAAAATCTTAAAAAAAAATAAGAGAAGCTTCTACATTCATTTGTTGAAGAAATAATTAACAAGTACTTACTCTGGGCCAACGGTGGTTTTTTAAGGTGCTAGAGATTCAATGATGAACAAGACTGAGTACTTGCTCTCATGGAACATGCTCTTGAAATTGAACAAAAGTACCTCCAATAATCCAAAAAGCTCAGATAAAGGTCAGGATGATGACAAGAAGGATTCCCACCTATGGTACACCCCATCAAGCCCATTCTGCACCCAGTGACGAGGTAAAGTAGATCTCAGAAGTGTGTGACACTAAATGTTGAAGCCTCCACCCACCTGCTTACCACCATGGAGTCTAGTGTATAAAAGGTAGAAATCTCTAGTTCTGAGTTCTGCCAATTCAACTGATCCCTCCCTCTGCAAAGGCTTCTTTGATTGTTGAAATGCCAGTGCTTGAGGAGAAATGGACACAATGAGGGGATATACATCCAACCCTCTGCATCCCCTGCATACATCTTATGGCATATCTGCCCTGGTGATGTGTGGTGGAATGAGAAGGCCATGCCAAGATGGCAGCTGGCAAGCAAGTGTCAGTTACTCAGGAATGGCTTCAGAACCCACCTGGCAAAGGAGACTGCCTGGCAAGAGGCTGTGATTGGTTATGACATAAACTGCCCCTTGACCAGATTGACTGCCTTGGCTATATAAGCTGCTGCACCAACTGGAATAAACGAGTCTGCAAGCTGCTCACCTCTAGCCTGCTTTCAGCTGACTCCTGGTGTCTGTGTCATGACTCTGCGCCTGTCACCCTCACCGTGCTTCTCCTCTCAGGACGAATCCACAGCTACAGTGGTGTGCTGGATCAGTGACATAAATCAAAGGAAAGAAACCTCGAGCTGTGTCGCATGGATTATTCTTGTTGATCTTGCAACCCAGATCAGTGTTTGTGTTCTCTCCCAGGCTCACAATTCATCAGCAGACACAACTTTGTCATTACCTCTAATGAAATTAGGGCTGAAATTCTTTTCATGAGATGTTCAATAAAAAAAAAAAATTACTAATTAGGGTCCCTCAAAGTCAAGAGAGGTACAGGCCACATCAGTGTTCTAGTCTCTAATATATTAAAAAATCAAGGAAGGAGGAGGAATACCAAAATTTTGAGACATTTAAAATATATGTAATGAATTAATTTCTATCACATACATAAATCTCATATCAAATAAAAATGTTAAATGTCTAAGTTTGGTGACCCTCGTTAGTGTTGACCTTTGCCTTTTAGGCTGGGCTCAGAGCAAGTGCATGGAGCGTGTGAATCACCTCCTTCGTCATACCCATGAATACCTGTTCATATCCACCTTAGTGGGAATTTTATAAAACAGGCAAAAATGCCCTGTGTTTCCTTATTTCTTGTAACTATTCTCAATAAAAGTAAAGGGCATGTTAAGTGTTTCACCAATGAGATTCTACAAGTTAGAATATTTTAAAGAAAAACAAATTGTGTGCTCTTCAGATTTATAGGTTCAAAACATGAAACCACAGACTAAAAATGCAGATTTCTAAGCACTGTCTGCAGGGATTCTAATTCAATAGATATAAGATGGTATCTGGAAAATTTGTGTCTTCAAAAGATTCTTCAGATAATTCTAATGAAAGAGTGGGTTTAGCCGGCACCGTGGCTCACTAGGCTAATCCTCTGCCTTGCGGTGCCAGCACACCAGGTTCTAGTCCCAGTCGGGGCACCAGATCCTGTCCCAGTTGCCCCTCTTCCAGGCCAGCTCTCTGCTGTGGCCCGGGAGTGCAGTGGAGGATAGCCCAAGTGCTTGGGCCCTGCACCCCATGGGAGACCAGGATAAGCACCTGGCTCTTGCCTTTGGATAGGCGCGGTGCGCCGGCCGCAGTGCACCGGCCACGGCGGCCATTGGAGGGTGAACCAACGGCAAAGGAAGACCTTTCTCTCTCTCTCTCTTTCTCTCTCTCTCACTGTCCACTCTGCCTGTGTAAAAAAAAAAAAAAGAATGAATGAATGGGTTTGATAACCACAGTCTTTAACTAGACATCTTCAGTGTACTTTATTTTAGGCAGACTGATCTATTATTAATATTTTGATATATTCTTCTAGACCTTCCCCACCACAGACTATAATGTTTTTGTTAAATAGATATAATCACAGTGTAATTCCTTTTTAATTTTTCTTTTTTAAAGTTTCAATGCACCAGTTTTTATTGACTCCAATCCTCAGTCAATTCCTTGAATGATAATGCATAAACAATTATTTAGTGTACATTACATTTACAAGCACAAAACACAAAGGTAGAATTTGCAGCAAACATTTTAACTAAAACATTATAGACTATGATTTTTGGATTGATTAAAGGTTTCTTTTAAAGATTCAGTAATGATATTAGCCAAAGCTACAATCTCTAAGAAGCTTATCAAATTAAACTGAAAAGAGAATTCCAACCACTTTTTGGTATTATGATAAAAGAAGACTTAGACTGACCATAAGGATCTTTAGAAGAGGATTCAAAAACCTTGATAAACTTGTGGTTTATCCATCTTTTACAAAAATCTTGACATGGAATATTCAAGATTGTGTGGTAGGAAAAAACATGCAGACACACAAATTTAAGAGTTAGGCATGGAAGAAATGATTGTGAAAGATACTTTTTCCTTATTAATATTTTATACTAATTTCTAGTCCACATTTTTACAAGAAGTTTACTATTTATTTTAATAAAATATGTATAAATACAACTCATTAGATTGAATTAAAATTTTAAACAACTGGCAAAGACAACAATGCTTGTCTCATTGTGTGCATTCATTGATTAGTTACTAGCATTAAAATGAATGATGTCTAAAGTGGTTCAGGTGAGGAGAAAGACCTCTTAAATAAATATAGGATATTCTAGACAGCAGTAGCTGCCCTGTTCACAGAATTTTCTGAGGCAAAAACACAGAAACACCAGTAGGCTTATGCAGAAGTTTTACAACAGATTAAAAATTCATTTAGATCATTAATGACTCTCAAGACCAAATAGCAAATGAAAATCCAATTTAATATTTGTTAATCATGACACAAATGAAATGTTTCTAAAAAAACCATAGGTTTTTCCAAAGAACCTGATCAGTGTAAATATGATTGAATGCTTGAATACAAGTCTTCAATTTGTGCTGTTGAAATACTTTCTCGTGCTGTCCTCTCATGGCCAGATGCCTCCAGTTGCATCAGTGTGCAGTATACTGTCAGTGCAATACTCTCTGAGACTCTGAAGCATGATTTTTTTCATCCAGGTGTTTTAATTGCTTGCAGACACATCATTGACTATTAACAATGATGATTGAAGAAAGGCATTACTTTCCAGAGTGAAGGTCAATTTTAGATTTTTTTATTAACTTTGGTTTTTGTCTCATTTCATTTGAATCTGTATTATCTTATGACAAGAAAATGAAACAAAAGGAAAAGGAAGTTTACACACATTTTATTTTAAGTTACAGTTTATATGAGCATCAAACATGAGTGTTTTATTTAATTCTTCCAGTTGATACCTTTCTGGTTTCCTGAAATATAATACCCATTAATCCCTGTTTGCAGACACCTTGAAATATTTATTGAATAATACAATACAGATTCTAAAACATAATCTTCTTTTATGAATACTGGCACAATTTCACCCAGCTCTGTGGAAGATTTAAGAAAAATGGCAGGGCAAGATCAGACATTGTTTACATCTCACCTCCAGCAAGATATAACTTTACTCTTGGCTGACCTTTAAGCAAAAGCAATGGTTATGTAACCAAGTAAGCTAAAAACTAAACAGGAAAAGACAAGCAAGGGGTCACAGAGCCGGGAATGAACTACAAACTTACTCTATTTGTTAAACTTAGATTTTTATCATGTTGCTCAAAGAAACACTAAAGTTCCCCAAATGGAAAAATGTGACCACTATTTCATCTTTGCTATCTGAATGTATACATAAATATTTCAGTATTAAAAGAAGTTATTTAGGAGTCTACTATAAAATTCACTGTGGTATTTTGTAATTTTACGTATTATTACTCCTAGACAAAATAAAATTTTTGAACACACTGCATTTTGTCTTTATATAAATATTGGCTAAAATTAATATCCAAACTATATTGCTTCTGAAACATAACTTTTGAGTTTGTTTTGAAAATAAACAGTTTTATCTTTGCAAAATTTTAAGTGTAGTCTTATTAGAAGACAGGAAAGTCATTTCTTAGAGTCTTTTTTAACTTTATAATTTGCAGTATATAAATCATGCCTACAACCTCTACATTTAAAGTTCCATAGGAAAAAAAATCTTGCCAAGGAGAAAAAAAAAGAAGTAGTACAACACAGAAATACTCTGAGGTTTTGAAAGTCTTGCTTTTTGTAATATATAAATGCCTTTAACAAATTAATGCTTCTTTTTGATGTCCCCATATTGACTATATTGAATAGTTATCTAGCATACTTTTATTCTTGGGTTAATATAATTTTAATATATCTATAAGTAATTCCTAAATTCACTTAAACAATGAGGCTATAACACAAATTGCTATTGAATGAACATGAAGAAAAAGCTGGAAATGAGAGATAAAATTAAGCTGAAAGTATGTGTAAATGAATTGAATAACCTGTTAAGTGCTGGGGATTCACAGATGAACAGGAAGAGAGTGATTACAATCTAGTGGGCAAGATACAGATATGAGCTAAACAATTAAAATGCTGTAGATAAGCAGTATAATGGAAATCACATTCAAGTACCCAGCAGCAGGGACTCCTAAATGTATCTTGATAAAAAGGGGGTTATTGGAGAAGACTTCTTGTCTAAAAAGGAGCAAGAATGATCCAAAAGCAATGTAATTCATAGAAAAGATAAAGATAGCTTTATATACCTAGAGAATGGAGATCAGGAGATGAAGGGCAAGACAAAAGGGAAAAAGCAGATCTGGAAGAACCTTGGTATACGGAGTTTAAAAGTTCCTTTCAAAGGACAGAATGGACCAACAAGCACACCAAAGAGTTAAGATGGTTTATCAGCACGTGGGATGAGCACTCTGGTGTGTTTGGAGAATGAATTGGGAGGTGTGAAGGTTGGCAGTGTATGGTGTTGATCCAGGTGATAAGAAGGGAGGGAAAAATAGATTTAGTAGTCTTTAGGAGCCATTGAAGTAAATGTGCTCAGTAGGGGGAAGCAAGATAGTCATGACATTCACTGAAACATGAACATGGAAAGACGATGGAAGTGTTAGGAGGGAAGATGGTAAATGCAGCTTTAGACATCCTATATTTTTCTTGAAAATCATGGATATGGATGTAAAATAAGCAATCTGATACATGGGAAAATCTGTGAAGGCATGGAGTTTTGATATATGAATGAGTTTGCTCAATTTTTAAAATATATCTTTGGAAAGTCATGATTACAGAGAGAGAGAGAGAGAGAGAGAGAGAGAGAGATATCTTCAATCCACTGATTCATTCCACAGATGGCCACAATGGCCAGGGAAGAGCCAAGCCAAATCCAGGAACCACGAGCTTTATTCTGGATTCCCATGTAGGGTGATAGGAGCCCAAACACTTGGGCCATCCTCTGCTGCTTCTCCCAAGTCATTTGCAAGGAACTGGACTGGAAGTGGAACAGTCAGGACACAAATCAAGACCCATATGGGATATGGGTGTCGCAGTCAACGTCTTTGCCAGGTATGCCACAATGTTGGCCCCTTAATTTCTTTCTGTTTACATAAAGAGATCAGTTTCCATGTATTTCATGTGTGCAATTTTAAGCCCATAATGATACTTCCCACCCATTTTTGTACCGTATATGTTACCTACACATCAAAGAAAACTTACAATATTTGTCCTTTTAGGGTCTGGTTTATTTCACTAAGCATATGGTATTTTTAAAATAGTCATCTGCTGCAAACATAGGTTTGCAACTCAGTGAATACAACCATCTAAATTCATTACATTTCATGCTTTTAATAAAGTGGTAATAGTGCAGACAATGTGGTGTAGTAGGCTACGCTTCTGCCTGCCAGACCCTCATTCTATATGGATGCAGTTTTCTGTCCTGGCTGCTCCTCTTTCCATCTAGCTCTCTGCTGTGGCCTGGGAAAGCAGTAGAAGATGGACCAAGGGCTTGGGCCCCTGCACCCGTGTGGGAGACCTGGAGGAAGCTCCTGGCTCCTGGCTTCAGATCAGCTCAGCTCTGGCTATTGTGGCCATTTTGGGAGTGAATACGCGGATGGAAGAATTTTCTTTCTGTCTCTCCCTCTCTCTGTCTGTAACTCTACCTCTGAAATAAATAAATAAAATCTTTAAAACAAAAGTGGTAATATTCAAGTCCAGTAGGTAAAAGATACTGTGATCAAAATACCCTTTGGAGAGAATCTGGAGACGTATCAATGAAGTTTTATTTTTGGAAAGGGATATGATACAATTAGACTAAAGATGAGAAATGTAATGAAGCTAAGCCCAGAATTTATCCTTTGTTGAAGACACAAGACCCAACAGCCATTTTCAGGTTGCTCTTGTGTTTTGTTTTCTTATTGGTTCTTTGAGGAATCAGTGGTCTTGATAAGATCACTCAGCTTTTACAGTATTGTAAGATGAATTGTATTAAAAAAAACAGCTATAGTTATCTATTTCCCATGGAGAAGAGATCCATAAATTACAGCTAAGGTTATTTGTCAGTTATGTAGTTTAAAAATTCTTTGGCAGATAGGATTAAAGTGTGAGAATTGATCCTGACCTCCAGCTGAGGGGCCTGTGAAATTATAAAGATAATATGTTCAGTACAATGTCTCCTGCTGCCCAATTTAAAGGTGCTGGGTAGGAGGTGAGTGAAAAGTGAAAGCAGTTGCACAGTACTGTTTGAAATATTTTAAATAAATGTTTTGAAGAGACTCAAGTATTATGTAAAAAAATGAATATTTTTTTTTCTAAGTAGGATCTTTATCCAATCATTTGATTTATGAATGAAAGACTTCATTTATGGTCTTAGGGGTTTCTGGTGAAACCTGATTTCAACAAAGCAATTCCATTTAAAAATTGTTATTTATGTATCTAATTTATTTATTTGAGAGGCATGGAAGAGAGAGAGAGAGAAGTCTCCCATCCACTGAATAACCCTCCAAATTCCCACAACAACTTGGACTGGGTAAGACCCCAGATGGGAGCTGAGACTCAGTCTGGTTCTCCCACAAGGGTGGCAAGGACCCAACAAATTGAGCTATCACCTCTGCCTCTGATTTTGCACATTAGCAGAAAGCTGCAACCAGAAGTGGAGCCCAGACTTGAACCCCAGCACTCCTATAGAGGATGCAGGCATCCCAAGCGGTATCTTAAGTGCTGAACCAAATACCCATTTTTGGTGGTATAATTTTTTAACGTTTTATCTTTTTTCTAAAGTGACTCCTAAGAATTAATATTTTTCTTTCTACCATCTCCCTTACAACATATTCTGTGATCTAATAATTCTCACACAAACTTGTTCACCACTTTCTGCAGAGATACTTCTTCCTTCTGTGTCATTTGCTGCTCAGAAGCAGTTCTGAACTGTTTTTAGACCCACGGATGTGGCACCATAAGTTGGCTCTGTGAATCAAAGCATAAGACTGAGACATCTCTTGGTTTTCCTTTGGAAGATGGCTAATTGCATACAAAATCCAAAGTTAGTAGACTACTTTGTTCCAGAAAAATTTAAGGCATTTACACAGATACATAAAGCAAAGTAAAATAAAAGTAATTTCAAACTTGTTAGAAGAATAGAAGAAAAAAATGAAGGAAAAGAGAAAGACCCAGAAATAAGAGCCAGATACAAGACACATGAGGTAGTGTCCATTTGTTAAAGATAGACTCTAAGTGTGCTCTACGCATGTAGCATCAAGAGGAAATTGTATTTAATTATAAGGTTGACAGTATCCAGGAGGAAAAAAATGAAGCATTAGTGCAGAAGTCCATCAACTTTTGATTTGAACTCTGAAAGGAAGAGAGGGATGCTTTATAAAGGAATGGACAATAAGTTCACATCATTACAGGAGACAGAGCGAGGCATTTCCCCTGCTGTGTCTAATGATGACCTGCACAGAGGCAGGAGGCATAATGCCTGTGTTGTGAGCAGAATCTCAGGAGTGGGAGAGAATTGCATTTCAAATACCCAGAACAACTCCTAGCCAATAAAGGTTGAGAATCCCCAAATGGGTCATGTCAGTTACTTGTTTACTGAAAAATAGGAAGTAATAAAATAAATAATCTGGTGTGCATGGTTTTTATTTTATAATTTGTGTCACGGCTTAACAAGCAAGAGTGGTCAAAGTTAAAAAAAAATCCATGCAATTCAACTGTGCCAGAGCAGAAACATCACTCAACCAGGAGTCAAGGTTGGGTTTGGGTTACAGAATGACTAACTCCTAACAGTGTCAATTTGCTGGAGCCAGGCCCAGACGATCCTGCTGAGGCCCAGATTCACATTGTAAAAGGCAGCTAATAATACCAATACAGAAGGTTTTTGTGGAACACAAAGTGAAATACTACACGTAAACAGTTTTTCCGGTACCTTATCTGAAGTACCCTTTTCTTACATTATCTGAAAGATCTTAAAGATATATTTTGAAGATATGTTTTAAATAAATTGAAAATTGTTCTGTAACAATAATAATGAATGTTTATTTTTATGAGACTTTATAGTAGTTTTAAGAATGGAACTCATTGGAATATATTTTAATTGTTGTATTAACAATACCCACAATTATTTGAGCTCCTAGAATATGAAAATCAATCTGCTAAATACTTTGTGTGTTTTATCTTATGTAACTTTATAACAACTTTGTGAAACAAATATTTTTTAAAGATTTATTTTATTATTTATTTAAAAGACAGAGTTACAGAGAGAGATACAGGCAGAGAGGGAGGTCTTCCGTCTGCTGGCTCACTCCCCAGATGGCAGCAATGACTGGGGCTAAGTGAGGCAGAAGTCAAGAGCCAGAAACTTCTTCCAGGTCTCCCATGTGGTTGCAGGGGCCCAAGCACTTGGGCCATCCTCTGCTGCTTTCCTATGTATATTAGCAGGGAGCTTGATCTGAACTGGAGCAGCTAGGACTTGAACCAGCACCCTTAAGGGATGCCAGTGCTGCAGGCTGGGGCTTTAACCTGCTTTGCCAAAGTGCTGGTCCCCACAAATATTAGTCTACCCATTTTACAAGTTGTAAATTTAAAGCGAAGAGGTTACTAATTTCTTAGAAATGTGAAGTTTTCAGAGGCTGGCACTGTGGCACAGCAGGTAAAGTCACCACCTGCTGTGCCAGATTCTCATATGGGCGCCCATTAGAGTCTCGACTGTTCCACTTCTGATCCAGCTCTCTGCCGTGGCCTGGGAAAGCAGTAGAAGATGGATCAAGTCCTTGGGCCCCTGCACCCATGTGGGAGACCTGGAGGAAGCTCCTGGCTTCTGGCTTCAAATCAGCACAGCTCTGGCCATTGTGGCAAATTGGGAAGTGAACCAGCGGATGGAAAACCTCTCTCTCTCTCTCTCTCCTTCTCTCTCTCTCTCTCTCTCTCTCTCTCTCCCCCTGCTTCTCCTTCTCTAACTGTGTATTTCTGACTTTCAAATAAATAAGTCTTAAAAATTATTGTTATATAAAATTCACAACTCATTAGAATAGATATTTTTTGTTCATTTGGGGGCAAATTGTGTCCTGAGCAATAAGACCAGCAGAAATAAAGATCTACCTTATTTTCTGCCCAGAGAAACAACAAAATAGAATGTTGGATAACAAAAAGCACTAAAGAAATGTGACATTATTTTATCTTGAACAGCCAGTTTCTTTGTAAGATTATAACAGGCCAAATTAATTACATTAATTTTCTAGAGTTGTCATACAAGGTACCAAAGAGTTAAATAACAGCAATTTATTTCCTTAGAAATTTATTCATTTAGCATTGTGGCAAAGCAGGTTAAGATACCACAATGATACAGGCATCTCATGTGAGCACTAGTTCCTGTCCAAGCTATTCTGTTTCTGATCCAGCTCCCTGCTAATGGGCCTTGGAAAGCAATGGGAGATGATCTGAGTACTTGGGCCCCTGCAATCCACATGGGAGACTTGGATGGAGTACCAGGCTTCTGGCTTGGGACTAACCAACCTCCAGATCTTTGGCCATTTGGAGAGTGAACTGGCAGGTGGAGGATTTCTCTCTCTCTCTCTCTCTCTCTGTGTCACTCTGCATTCCAAATAAATAAATAAATAAATAAATCGTTTTAAAAAATATATCTACTTCTTATTAATACATTTCAGAGTTTGTTCTAGAGGCCTGAAGTCCTAGGTCAGAATGTTGGCAGAGCTGGTTTTCCATGAAGTTTCCTCTGTAGCTTACAAATGGCAACTTCTCCGTGCATCTTTGCAAGCCCTTCTGCACCTGCTTGCAGCCTAACCTTCCTTCTTGCACAGACACTGGGCATATTGGAGTAGGACCCATCCTAGTGACCTCATTTCAACATAATTATCTTTCTAAAGATCTTATCTATAAATAGAGTCACATTCTGAGCTGCAGGGAGCAGGTAGGGTCTCAACATAAATTTGGAGAGGGCACAATTTAGTCCTAATATAATGTAAATATAAAGCAAGAACATTATCATGTTATTAGCTTAAATATTTTATAATAAATAGTAAGAACAACATTGCAACCATCTATCAATAATTTAGTGATTTTTATTGTTTCATTGTCTTTAATATTTGAAGAATATAAATTTGTTTGTAGGCTTCAGCTACTACAAAAGCCAGCTGCACTGATGATTGGTTCTGTACTACTCCCATCCTCATGCAACTATTCACTAGAAAAGAGCTGTCATTTATTGCTAGGAGCTGAGGGTCAAAATAGAAAGATGGTGCAGACCCTAGGGACTCAATATCTAATTGTAACAACAGTATGGGTGTTAAAAAGAAAAAAAAAGAGGATAAATAGCAAAACAAGTTTGCATCTCATAAATTCCAAATAGAAGATTATCTGTCTTCCAGATCTGAGGTCAAATCAGACAGTTCTGTGTTGATTTCCAAAAGATTTCAAGAGAAAACTAACATTACTTAAATATGCAGATAGTTAAAAAAATTTCAAAAGGAACAATGGTTCTATGCATTTTGAAGGGCTCTGATTTCAAATTGCTTGATCTCCCTTTGCTTCTCAATGAGGGAGAAATAGAATATCTTCCCCCATTATTTAAAAGTTCCATTATTTGGGGTCCTTTCAATTCAAGCTATAATAAGGAGATGATAATTAGATTAAGGATATTTTTTAGACTTAGTTGATATGAACTCAGTAAATATATTTTTACCATCTAAGATAATGAAGGGCTGAGCTATCTGACTACCTGAATCACCATTAATGTCTTTATACTCGCACAGAGATTTGACCTAAACCAATTCCCTCCTTGTCAAAAGTGGGAGGGAGAAGAGGAAAAAGATTATGTTATTTTGTCTATGAATAAAAATGCTTAAAAAGTTCCTAATAAAATAAAAAATACAAAAATGTCCAACAGTGATTTTTTTAAAAAAGTGCTTGATTGTGCAGATAGAAGAACTTTGCACTGAAGATAATTAGGTTTCATATTAGTCTTTTAGTACAGTAAATATAGATAATGTGTTTCTTTTAAGCCTATGGAGTCTGCCCAAAAAGGAATTTAGAGAAATAGTATAGGATATTCATTAAATGCTCACACTCTATCATAAAGGGCCTGCATAGGAACCCACTAGTCCAAAAGTTGCATTTCATTTGTCAACTTACTTTTTCCCAGAAATGATTTTTTTTTCATCTGTAAGTGGGATACCATGGCAGAATTAAGTGCCCCTCCCAAATTCATATGTTGAAAATTTTTAATTTATCTGATAGTATTAAAAGCAAGCCCTTTAAGGGGTGACAGAGTCACAAGGGTACAACCCTACTGAATGAGATCGCGGACTTGAAGGAGACTGAAGGAAACACCTTAGTCTCTTTTGCTCTTCATTCCCTCCCAACTGGTGAGGACAAATCAACAGGCATTATCCATGATGCAGAGAAGGAAGTGTCACCAGGCACTGAATTGTTGGTGACTTAATCTGTGGCAGATGTTGAATCCATCAGTACCTTACTCTATGGCATCCTAGACCTCAGAAATGTGAGAAATAAATTTCTATTATTTCGGCCGGCGCCGCGGCTCACTAGGCTAATCCTCAGCCTTGCGGCGCTGGCACACCGGGTTCTAGTCCCGGTTGTGGCACTGGATTCTGTCCCGCTTGCCCCTCTTCCAGGTCAGCTCTCTGCTGTGGCCAGGGAGTGCAGTGGAGGATGGCCCAACTACTTGGGCCCTGCACCCCATGGAAGACCAGGAGAAGCACCTGGTTCCTGCCATTGGATCAGCGCGGTGCGCCGGCCACAGCGGCCATTGGAGGGTGAACCAACAGCAAAGGAAAACCTTTCTCTCTGTCTCTCTCTCTCACTGTCCACTCTGCCTGTCAAAAAAAAAATTCTATTATTTATAAATCAACCAACTGAGTATTTTCTTGTAGCAACACAAATGGGCTAAGATAGGAGATCATAGCAATTCTTACCTCAGAAAATCACCATGAAGTTTTAGAGAATCCATGAGAAAAATTCTTGGAACTAAATTAACAATGGATAATTTCAGTGTTTTTCTTATAGTCTCCATGCAATGATTCCCAATATCATTAGCACAGTAGAAGAAAATTGGGATTTATCTATTTTTTATAAAGTCTATTATCTGGACTTACTTGTACAGAGTTTTATTAAACTGGTCTTAAGTGAGGCCCATTTATCACTGTGTCAAAAGTTCTCCAGATTTGAATCAAATAACCCACACAGATGTGTAGTATCTTTCACTCTGCCAGCATCTGACCAGACCTGCAGAAGTTTCCAAAAACTGTATTCTTTGTAACTAGTCTCTCAAGATTTCCCCTAAAAAAGAAGCAATTTTAAATGAACAGACTCAGAATCAACTAAACTTGACAATGTAAATCTCTTAAAGATTCATTTTCACACTATCAATTAAAAGATCTGAGAAGCTCAACATTAAATAGGTGTTTATTTCTGACAACTCAGATTTTTCCAAAAATGTTTATAAGGAAATACCTCCTTGAGGAATATTTTACTTTCTGCTCTACAACATGGTGGTAAGCATCACTATCACTTCTGTTAGCTATAATATCAATTCATCACTAAATACATAGTTTAGCATAACATATTTATTTGCATCTTCTTGTCCTAGATACTGGGCTTTAAAGCTAACAGAAATGGGATTTGGACATTAAAGTCATCGGTGGAGTATTTTTTAAGGACATTTACATGCCTTAACTTCATCTAAAATCTACTGCTTTATGACAGCAGATCTGCCAATAGGTTTTTCTTGACCTTTCATTGGGATTCTGATGATGAGTTGGAGTTGGATATCACTGATTTACAGTTTAGCCTTTCACAGTAAACTTCCTACAATCTATTTATTTTGCAAATGTCAATGAAGACAGCAAAACTGAAAAAGAAACTACCAAGCCAATCTCAAGAAAAGAAGAAAGAAGGAAAAGGAATGAGATGACAAGAAGAAGGAGGGCATTGTGGAAGTTCAGGGAAGCTGTGAAATGTGCATGAGTGTGTGCAGATGTATGAGTGTGCATGTGTGTGTGTGTGTGTGTGTGTGATGAGAGAGAGAGGAAACTAATGCCACTGGATGAACACTGTGGGCTGTGGAAGCTCTATCCTCTATCAGAGAGTTGAAGACAAACAATTACCATCCTTTAGCTAAAAACACCGGAAAGAGTGGAAGAGGAGGGAAACTGGGCAGGAAGGACAAGAGTTGATGATTTCGGATAATATATCTCAAACTTGTCAGAAGGCCAGAAGACAGGAATCACTGTACTCTTTGAGGAACCATATTAAATATTGACATTGTATACTTCAAATATATATATGTTTGCCCATTAAACCTGGTATTATCATTTCCTAGTGGAAACAGGTGATGGAGTACAGGATATACAGAAAGGAAAGGGTTTTCCAAAAAGTAATTTTCTCAATACAATTCTTTTAAGGGTAGGATTTTGGTGGGTATCTGTTTTACATTTTGGGGATTTGTCAGAGAGTTGACTTTTAGGTGATATGCTTAACTGCACTTCAGGTTAAAGAATAATCTCTATATTGAGCAAAGAAACTCTCCACCTCACTTTGAATTTTTATGGGAGTAAGGTATCCATTGCCCAAACATGGAACATTACAGTTAAGGTAGAGACAGCACAGCCCCAATACTAATATTGGAAACTATATTTTGTAGGAGAGAATCAACTCATTTAGGATTGGATCTTTTAGGAAGAAAATCGGATTTATATGACATTACATGTCTAAATTGACTTATAAGCTTGCAAAATGGGAATGATTTTAAACCTCATCCTCTGTGGACATCTGGTTTGGATGGAGAGAAAATATCAGTGTCAGAGCTACTCAAAGTGGTTTAGAGATGTTGACCATACCTCTATAGAATGGAAACCCCAAGATATGGCTGCTATTTTGTTCTTGGAATCAGACATTCTTTGAACCACTCACAGTGGCTACTCCCTTCCTGACACCAAAGAAATTTAGATAACACTGAGCCCAGAATGGGCGCAGAGAGTTAGTGTCACGGTAGCGCATGGAAATGTCACAAAAATGCAGACCCCAAATATCAATAAACAGTGAGACTAAGTGCTGCGTATTTTGGAAGGATTTTCTGAACTCAAATGATTATAATTTACCTTCTTTGGAAGACCATCTTTAGAACTAATGTCCAGCAAAGTGATTAGGGATGGAAATTTATTGCTGCAAATCAACAAGGAGGTCAAGGAGCTCCATCACTGTGTTCACAATAAAGATTAATCATCAGGCAGTAGAATGTAAATTGAAGGGCAAGTCTTGTTCTTCTTAGAAGTTGAAGAAGAAACAAATTATAGCCAATATTTATTGGACAACCTTCTACTTCTTTATAACCCAAAAGGATCTCTCCATTTTTCTCTGAAGCTACCTTGGCTACATACCAAAAACAACTTTGAATGATGGAACTTAGGATCAAGATGCCAAGAAGAATTTGGAAAGCTGGAAAGTTCCAGCATCTGGTGTCTCAATATAGGTTCATTCTCCAGCTTTTAAATAGTATTTCATCCTACTATGCAGCCATCTCCCCACTAGCTTTAGACTAACGGCTAAGTGCCCTAATTGATTTTTATTTTGTAAGGATGGGTTGTAATGAAATTCTCCGTATGCAACTGGCCGCTTGCTCTTAAGAGTTAGCATATACCACTTATGAATGAAACAAATCCAGTAACAACATGAACTGGGTACAGAAACATATTTTTAATGTTAATTGTTATTTGAGGAATGAATAGACCTAAGTGAGAGGCATTAGTGAAGATATGGTAGCATTACATACACGGATAAAATAAGAGTGGGTTTAGGAAACTTTGAAGAAGAGTTATGAATTAGGGTGCATTTCATGTTATATAAGAGATACAATGAAGGCTGAATACTCTCCTAGTACTTCAGATTGAGTCAAATCTGAAACTCACCCTTCTGAAACTTGCATTCCAGATTAAGAAGACTATTGAGTTCCATCTACTTCAAGCAAGCACTGAGTTAGATACATACTTCTCATAAATTACTCCGTCTCATTATCAAACAACTTGGTGAAACAAAGAGATGTAAGTTTCTCAGTATCTCACCTCCAGGAGGTGACATAATGAAAATTTGAAACTTGTCTGTAATGACTCTACAGCATACGTTATTTCCGCCACAGAAGGAAGCCCATGAGTCATTCTCTCATGATGTGTGTTTTTCATTACATCGTACTAAGAGCAGACTTTCAGAAACAGCTGACGTAAGCTGTTAATTGTTGTCCAAAGAGAGCTGGTTAGTAAAAGTTATATCCTTATTTGTTTGGTAAACATTCCTAATTATTCAGTTAGCCAATTTAAAAGCCTCATCTAACAGGTCAATTCATTCAGATACTTTGGCTGCATTTTACAGCTTACTCATATTGGCCACCATGCTGAAATACTTTTCAAAATGCTAAACATTTCACAAGGCATATGTCAACTTACTGCTGGTCAACTCATTTCAGTTTTTAACATGTCCCATTAAAAGTTTTTAGGACTAAATATCTTTTTCTGTTTTATAATGAAGCAATGAAACCTACTACAACAAATACATTCTTTTCATTGTCTAGCGTAGATTCAAAGCTCCTTTTAAGGAAAGAATTAAACCTTCCAAAAAGATTCCTTCTTGGTCCACTTCATATCCAATCAGGTTGACATTTTGAAAGGAAATACATCTTGAATTGTTCACCTTTTACAGCAGAGTAATAATTCTGCATCACAAATATCTAGTGAGTTAAATGCGTGAATCTCCTTTCTGTTAATAGCACAAAGAAATCACCCATGAATTTATTTCCATTATATACTTGACAAAGCTCATTTGAGATTAACTATCCATTCATATCTCTGGAATTCTATAAACTCCATCCCTCTGATAAGCTGCATCAACAGAAGTCAACTTTATTTCACACTGTTCTTGTGGCTCTCTGAAGCAGTGTTGGGTGGACTATAGGATATGCATTGACTTATGGTCATGTTCCAAACTCCACTTCCTAAAGGTGCAACCTTGAAAATGTTGTTTCAAACTCTCTACTTACTCAATATGTGACCTTGAAAACATGGTTTCCCTTGAGCTCAGTTTCCTTATCAATAGGAGGATCTTAGGAATTCAGTTCAGTTCAGTGTGTCAATGTAAGAATATGATTTACAGACCATCTTTTAAGTTGGTGTTATATATAGAAACATTCGTGCATTTATTATGAGCAAATGCTTTTTTAAAAGCTGAAGGTAAATCTTTTAATGACTAACAAAGTCCGTGCCCCCACACCTTGTATGTTCGAAAAATATTCAGAAAGCAAAAAATGAAATGAAGAACTAAATGAACATAAATTCAGATAAAATGATGAGGACAATAAAGAGATAAATTAGAATGAGCCAGTGACTTTGTGGGAGTATGACTACTTCAGAAACTATAGCTAAGCAAGATTCCCTCCATGACAAAACCATCCCATTTGACTGAGATATAAATTTTAGGAAGAGATGATCAAGATGTCTCTGTATACAAGCACCTGGGGGTGGAGGGACATAAGCATATTTTCAGCAAGTGCTAGGATAGAGGCATGCACATAGAGGCTGCTTGGAAGGCCATGCTCAGATAATGTAAAAGTGTCTCACATAGAGTTATGCACTCAGAAAATGTCAGTCTTCTTTTTCTCTCTTTAATATTTACTATGATATCTTTCTCCTTTAAATAAGGTAAGAGGAAGCCACTTGAATCATCATGACTTCTTAAAGAAAACAAAAATCTTGTTATCATTAGATGTCTAAGCAGTACATGCTTTATTTTTTGAGAATAATACTTTTGTCAGCCCACAGATTTGCCTTTCTTTTGGCTTCTAGCAACCGTGCTTGATTTTGGCCATTAATCCTTCTTTCTTGTGTCTTTATTTCTAGTCATTTTTATTTTTTTAAAGATTCATTTATTTATTTCAGAATCAGAGTTATAGAAAGAGAGACAGGGAGACACACAGAGAGAGGTCTTCCATCTACTGGTTCACTCTCCAAAAAGACTGCAATGATTGGAACTGGGCTACTCCAAAGCCAGAAGCCAGCAGCCCCTTCAAGGTCTCCCATGTAGGTGCAGGGGCCCATCATAGGCAAAGGCTTAACTTTACCACACCATAGCACAGGCCCCTTCAATCATTATTATTGTTTCAATGTCATAAGCTGTCTAGATATATATCTAGATAGATAGTAAACATTTTTAAATTTTAAAATTAATTTATTTTTTAAATTTTTATTTTATTTAAAATTATTTATTAAAATTATTTAAAATTAATTTATTTTTTTTCCAGAGTGTCTTGGCTTTCCATGCCTAAAATACTCTCATGGGCTCTTCAGCCCTAAATGAAAGATCTCTGCGAGTGAGATCCCAGTGGAAAGAATGGGCCATCAAAGAAGGAGGTACCTTTCTCTGAAGGGTGGAGAGATCTTCCACTTTGACTACGACCCTGTCTGAATAAGATCGAAGTCAGCGAACTCAAAAGGCTTCCATAGCCTTGGCAACTCATGACTATAGCCTAGGGAGATTACTGACGCCATAAACAAGAGTGTCAAATTGTTAAGTCAACAACAGGAGTCACTGTGTACTTACTTCTCGTGTGGGATCTGTCCTTAATGTGTTGTCCAATGTGAAGTAATGCTATAACTAGTACTGAAACAGTATTTTACACTTTGTGTTTCTGTGTGATGCAAACTGATGAAATCTTTACTTAGTATATACTAAATCGATCTTCTGTATATAAAGATAATTGAAAATGAATCTTGATGTGAATGGAATGGGAGAGGGAGCGGGAGATGGGAGGTGTGCGAGTGGGAGGGAAGTTATGGTGGCGGGGAAGCCATTGTAATCCATAAACTGTACTTTGGAAATTTATATTTACTAAATAAAAGTTAAAAATTTAATTTATTTTTATTTCTTTGATACACAGAGAGAGAGAGAGAAATAAAGAGGGATCTTCCATCCTCTAATTTACTTGCCAAAAGCCTGCAACAGCTAGGACTGGACTAGTCCAAAGGCAGGAGAACAGAACCAACTAAGATCTCTCACATGGGTGGCAGGACCCAAATATTTAGCCTATCATCTGCTGCTTCTCACTGTGCACATTAGCAGGAAGCTAGACTCAGAAGTGGAGCCAGGACTTGAAGCCAGGCACTCTGATGTAGGATTTGGTCATAACAAACTGTATCATAACTGATGATCACCCCAAACAAATAATATTTTTAAATGTTCAATTGCTGCATTTATTTTTGTTCTGGTACTTAAAAGAAGTGGTTAGTGTTCAAAATGTAAAAATAGTGCTAGTATTTGTGTTTTTCCACATAGACCTCAGTTCTATCAACAATGTAAGCTAGAGGCAGAAGGTTGCTAGATAAAATCATTGTTTTTTTTTTTAATCATCTTTTCCATTTAATTTCATTTTTACTAATTTTTGACATTTTTAAAAAATTATTTAAAGTATGCAAATTTCATGTATTTCCTATATACAGGTTCAGGAACATAGTGATATTTTCCACCCCGCCTTCCCTCCTTCCCACGCTCCCACCCTTCTTCTTTCTCCCTTTCCTAGTCCTATTCTTATTTTTTTCCAAAGATTTATTTTTAGTTAACTTTATACTCATAAGAAAAACCCTACATTAAGTATTCAATAAATAATATGAAGAAATAAAAAACGCTGTTCCTCAAAAGTGGACAAGGAGTACAAGGATTGTAAAAAATCATGGAATCTCAAAGTGTCAATTTCACTCCCGTAGATTATCTTTTAGGTACTCTATTAGTTACCACAGAGTAGGATGAACATAGGGTGTTTGTCTTTTTGGGATTGGCTTATTTCACTAAGTACAATCATTTCCAGTTGCATCCATTTTGTTGCAAACAAAAGGATTTCATTTTTTATTGCCATGTAGCAATCCATAGTGTATATATACTATAACTTCTTTACCCAGTTATCAGTTGATGGACATCTGAGTTGACTCCATATTTTAACTGTGGTGAACTGAGCTGCAGTGAACATGGGGGTATAGATCACTCTTTCAGATGCTGATTTCTTTTTGTGTGGGTAAATTCCCTGAAGTAGGATGCCTGAGTCTATGGTAGATCTATATTCAGACTTTCAGGTATCTCGATGCTGTCTTCCACAGTGGCTGCACCAATTTACATTCCCACAAACACTGGATTAGGGTACCTTTTCCCCACATCCTCATCAGCATTTATTGTTTGTTTATTTCTGTATGAGAGCCATTCTAACTGGGGTGAGGTGAAACCTCATTGTGGTTTTGATTTGCATTTGCTGATGACTAGTGATCCTGAGCATTTTTTCAAATGTCTATTAGCCATTTGACTTTCCTCTCTTGAAAAATGCCTGTTCAGGTCCTTTGCCCATTTCTTAACTGGATTTTTTGTTTTGCTGTTGTTAAGCTTCTTGAACTCTTTATAGAGTCTGGATATTAATATTTCATCAGTTGCATGATTTGAAAATATTTACTTCCATTCTTTTGGTTGCCTCTTCACTTTGCTGAGTGTTTCTTTTGTAGTGCAGAAGCTTTCCAGTTTGATGTAATTTCATTTTTCAATTTTGGCTTTGATTGCCTGCACTTCTGGGGTCTTTTACAAGAAGTCTTTGCCTATACCAACATCTTGTGGAGTTTCCTTATTGTTCTCCTCTAGCAATTTGATGGTATCTGTTCATATATTTAGATCCTTAATACATTTACAGTTGCTTTTTGTGTATGGCATAAGGTAGGGTCTTGCTTCTTACATCTGCATGTGGCTTGAGGTTAAATGCCCTCAGCAACAAAAGTGATCAGTTACGGAGTAGGAGCCCCGTAGGTTACTATGTGCACACTTCATAGAGACACAATATATAAAATACTAAAAGTATTCAGGGAGTCAGGCATTTGATCTACTAGTTAAGACACAAAGTTTAGGTTGGTTAATTTTGTTAGTAATTTCTAGGTTGAGTAGTTTTCCGATTCATGTTATTTTTTCCCTGGTACCTTGTTATTTGTAGATACGATTTCTAATCCTCTCATCTTAAAAACCTGATGTTTTAAATCTGAGGAGCCAGATTAGCATCAATAAATAAAGGTAACACCTCAGATATCTGGAATGGCAAGCTGTATAATTCTTATTTGCATTTATATATGTGCAAAAGAAATTAATAATACTCTTAAACACCTGTAAGATTATCATCTTCTGAGGAATTTTGTGTTTATAATCCGACATTGATAAAATCTTCACCAGAAGCATGTTTATTGTACCTAGTGTTGGAATAGAAACCCTAATCCTTTGGCAAAGACATAGCCCTTGATATGATGGTTGTCTGGTGTACAGAGAACTGTCTATTAAACTGGTCCTGGTTGACACCACATTTCAGCACACAATATTTTACATTTACTCACAGGTTGCTAAAATGAGTACATGAATCTCAGCTCATGAACCAACCTTTCACTGACAAAAAATGAACCTGGCAAGTAAGTATAGTTTATATTAATAAAAATAGCAGGGGATTTTCAGCACTGAAACTCAATAAATAAATTGATAGCCATTTTTGTTCTTTTTATGCTGGTATAAAATTTTTCATACAAAGCACAATGTGATACAGACTGTCTAATTGAACCATGATTTTCCGATTCTAGAAAATGTTTTAATTCTATTTCAGATACATTAAACAAAGATGACATAAAACATGTCAGTGAAGCAATAATAAATAAAAGCATTGTCATATTTCCTAAAGAAGAAATAGTAAGAAATTTTTCTTGTATGTTAACTTGTCTTATAAACTGAATTTTGACTTTGTTTATAAGTCATCCTTTAATCATTAGCAAGAACAACTGGGAAACAGAAAGATTCTGCTGTTCCTTTTAGGCAGAGGCAAGTCAAATTTTGTATGTGTGGAGAATTGGGGAATATCAGTTTTACAGCCTCCTGAATTTTTCTAGCCAAAGATGGATTCTGAAATCAGGTGCCTAGAGCCCAAGAAAGTGGACAGAATCTTGTACAACAGGTCTAAGTATAGAGTATGTTAGGGAATATAGTTTCTCCTATTTGTATGATCTGTCTATAGACCATAATCAATACCGCCTTCCTGGGCTCTTATGACATGTCTTGTTGCCAACACAGTATCAAAGAGTTACAACATCTTATTTTAAAAGTGTTAAGAAGGGGCTGGATGCTGTGGCACAGTAGGTTAATCCTCTGCCTGTGGCGCTGGCATCCCATGTGGGTGCTGGTTCTAGTCCGGGCTGCTCTTCTTCCAATCCAGCTCTGTGCTATAGCCTGGGAATGCAGTAGAGGATGGCTCAAATCCTTGGGCTTCTGCACCCATGTAGGAGACTAGAAGAACCTCCTGGCTCCTGGCTTCAGATTGGCGCAGCTCCGGCCATTGTGGCCATTTTGGGAATGAACCAGAAGATGGAAGACCTTTCTCTCTGTCTCTCCCTCTCATTGTCTGTAACTCTACCTCTCAAATTAATTAATTAATTAATTAATCTTTTTTTAAAAAGTGTTAACAAGTTAAAAATACAGAAGTATTGTTCTTAGCTAAGGATCTGCACATTCAAACATTACAGCATTTTCCCTCCACCATAGCATCATTTCAATTGATACACTCAAAGCGTGAGAAAAAGAAGGTAAGTGGAGGATAGCCTAACAACCTCTAAGAATTTTCAAACTTGGTATTTCTTTAATCCGTACTTCCTCAATTAACATAAATCAGCACTCATAACACTCTCAAGAATACTATGCGCTAGACAATAGTAAAAGACTTTAGAGAGCAAAGACCAAAATGTGGTTTATGCTGTGAAGGAATCTGTGGAAACTTTGGAAAATGTCTGTTGTTGTCAATTGCACTCTCCTTTAAAATTCTCCAAAGACTTCTCCACATTTAGAAGAAAATCAGAACTCCTTTCTGAAGTTGGTACAGCCCACCAGATCCAGCCTCACTTTCTACTCCCAGCTCATCCCACTGACTCATTAGACTTCAACAACACACTGCCTCTTAAGCTTCAGAGTACATCAAAGCACCCGGGGATCTCCTAAATACAGCTTCTTCAGAAGGCTAGATACAGGGGAGAAAATTCCTAATCTGATATCAGCTCCATGTAGATAATGCTGGTCCTTAGAACATAGTTTGAGTAGCAAGGTGCCGTATGACCTGTGTTCATTCCAGACACCATCAGGTTACCCTTTACTATTTTTAGTAGTAATGCAACTCTGGCTTGCTAGGCTCTCAAAATAATAGGTTTCTTTCTCCTCTACCAGGGTCTTGCTTCCCCCAGATCTTTAGGTCTAGCACCTTTCCTCAGGTCAGTCCTGACTTACATATCAAGTCCCCTGTGAAATTTTTTCTTAATGACACTATCTCAAATGGGCCATTGGCCACTTTCTGTAACATTCAATCAACATATTTTCCCATTTCTCTTTCTTTCTCTTAGTGAGAAAACTAAGGCATAGAAAGATTAATTTAGCCTCTATCTTAAAATCCTTTAGTAAAGAAACTGCAGAACCCCATTGTTGATGACTCTGATGTAATTTCTCCCAGGAGCTCGTCTCATTCCTGATGCCCCAAGTGCTGCTCAGAACATTCCAGAACAGGCCCATTGATCTCTACAACCCAAAATGAACCAAGATTATCTCTCCCATTTCTACCTTAATGCAAACGGCTATAAAAAGGCCCCAGTTCTCTGTCTTCATTCAGATGATCACATGACTCCCTCTGAATAATTCATGATTAAATCTGGCAGGGCCTCAGCCATTTAAATCCAGAATTTCCTGGAGTAAGACTGGGGAAACTTTTGACATCCTTTTTAAAAAAGAGGTATTTTTTTATTTGAAAGCCAGAGTTTAGGAGAAAGAAAAAGACAAGGAAGGAGAGAGAGAGAGAGCGAGAGAGAGAGAGAGCACATCTTTCTTTCGCTGGTTCACACCTCAGTTTCCTTTGACTAGTCCAAGCCATAGCCAAGAGCCAGGAATTCTACCCAGGATTCATGTCGCGGCAGGAACCCGGGCATATCGGCCATGTTCTGCTGTTTTCCAGGGAGCTGCACATTAGCAGGAAGTTGGAACGGAGGCACATAGTAGCTGGGGCTCCAATGAGAGATGCAAGCATCTCAAGCCAGGCAGCTGAGACTACTGTGCCACAATTCCTGCCCCTCTACCTCATTCCTTCCAAAGGAAAAGGCCATTTCACTGGTCTACATCAGGGTCTGTCAAGTTTGTCAGGCTACATGCTTGAGCACTGAGAAAAGGCATCTCTCAGCAGCTTTAATCTTTGCCCAAATCTCACTGGCAAATATGAGTAGATCTTGTATTCATGGTGTTGAATAAAAGCTTCTGCTTGGATATACACGATATTTAAAATATTTTAAATAACGTCCACTATGGGAGCCGGCACTGTGGCATAGCAGGTAAAGCCGCCACCTGCAGTGCCGGCATCCCGTATGGGTGCCAGTTCAAGTCCCGGCTGCTCCACTTCCGATCCAGCTCTCTGCTATAGCCTGGGAATGCAGAATGCAGTAGAAGATGGCCCAATTCCTTGGGCATCTGCACTCGCGTGGGAGACCTGAAGGAAGCTCCTGGCTCCTGGCTTCAGATCAGCTTACCTCTGGCCATTGTGACTACTTGGGAGTGAACCAGCAGATGGAAGACTCTCTCTCTCTCCCTCTCTTTCTCTCTCTCTGTGTCTCTCCTCTCTCTGTGTAACTCGGACTTTCAAATAAATAAATAAATCTTAAAAAAAATGTTCATTATGGTAACAATATATTTAAGGTTTCTGTCATTTGGATATTAAAATCTTTGATTAGAGGCCCAAACGCTTGAACATTTACAATTAATGAAGCCAAAATTCCATATTTTTCACATTTATCAGATACTCCTTGTTTTCATTTTAACATTTATTAGAAGCTTAGATCTATTACTTAACATAAGTGTGATTTAATGTGTTGTACCAGTCTAGTTTCTAAATCAAATATTTACTTATGGTATACATTTTTGATAAAAACTATTTATTACTATAAATCTGTTCTGAGACCAGATGTGTGGTAATGGGTTCAGTAGCATAATGGGCCTAATAACGGGCACTTACTTAGACTCTATTTCAAGGTGCAGAGATCTAGATAATTACACAGTAACATATTCACACACGATGGGTTATAAGAGATTTTCAAATACTTCTAATTTTGTTTATAGTAACATCCTCAAAAGTATATTCATGTTTTCCTTATTCAGTATAAAATACATCAGTGTTCCAAAATTTAAAGACAGAGCCATTTATATTTTCTTTAATTTGGACTCACACTAAAAAGAAATTACTTAATTTCAAACACTTCCCTAGCTTTTAAAATCTACTTTTATCTTTTAGGGAAACCAGTTGCTTTTGCTCCTAATATAAACAAAGAAATGACAAGAGAAAATCTGGTAATTCTCTTCCCTCAATTTCCTTATTTATAAAATGAAAGCAAATGGACTTGTGATTTCTAAGGGTCTTTTCTTCTCTACAAATACAGAAAGTTCTTTTTACTCCAATATGAACCACACGCTAATGTCACTCTTCATTTTCCTTTGGCTTTTAATATTACTTCTTGTCATTTAATTGGCTTAAAATATATTAAATTACCAAAATAATTCAGGCCAAAAAAATCTATGGTCATTATAATCAGTAGCATTATTTAGGTGAATACATATGTGATTTTTAGGGATACATTTACTTTAATTCTTTACTCTATAGGGAGGTCAATCTCCATCTACTTTATCAGGCAATGAGAATCTTTTTCTAACTCCTTGATTAATAGCTTGATGCTCCATAAATGTTTGTTTAGTGAAGGAAGGAATAAAAAAGAATATTTTAAGTTATCCTAAGAACAAAGGAATGCACTTTCACAGCTAATATATTCCCAGTAATAATACTATGTGGAAAGTGCATTGATGAGGGACTGGCACTGTGGTATAATGAATAAAAGCTGCTTCCTATGGTACCGGCATCCCATATCGGCACTGGTTCAAGTCCTGGCTGCTCCTCTTCCCATCCAGCTCTCTGCTATGGCCTGGGAAAGCAGTAGAAGATGGCCCAAGTCCTTGGACCCCTGTGTTGCAGTTGATTTCTCAACAATGTTGCAGTGGATTCGTTTCTGAGAGGAGTAGCATAGTGGGGGCAAGAGGCGCAGAGTCACCACACAGACCCCAGGAGTCGGGTGAAAGCGGGCTTGAGGCAAGCAGCCCACAGACTCATTTATTTCAGTTGGTACGACATCTTATATAGCCAATACCAGCCAATCCGGTCAAGGGACGGTCTATGCCCCAACCAATCACAGCCTGTTGCCAGGCAGTTTCCAAAGCCATCCAATCACAGCCTGTTGCCAGGCAGGCTCCATTGCCAGGTGGGATTCAAAGCCATTCCTGAGTAACTGATGCTCACTTGCCAGTGGCCACCTTGGCATGGCCTTCTCATTCCACCACATCCCTGCAACCACGTGGGAGACCTGGAAGAAGCTCTTGGCTCCTGTCTTCAGGTCGGCTCAGCTCCAGCCATTGCTGCCCTATGGGGAGTGAACCAGCAGATGGAAGACCTCTCTCTCTCTCTCTCTCCTCTGCCTTTCTGTAACTTTGCCTTTCAAATAAAAACATAAACCTTTTTAAAAAAAGAAGTGGGTCAATGACACCAGGATTTTTTGTGTGTGCCTGTTTGCTTGGGGGTGTATGAATATGAGTATATTTTCAGAAAGACAGGGGAGAAGTGAAGAAAACCAATACAAAGGAAGAGAATAAGAGAGGAAAAATGTATACCAACAGATTTCTCTCAAAATCTTCCAGGTATTAATAAAATATCCATGGTGAATACTCTTCCTCAAGTTTCATAAACTAAAGCCCAAGACGTATTAGAAAAATAATCAAGATAATTCCTATACTTATTCAAAGTAGTTAGAACACTTGTTCTCAACCTCAGTGGCACATTAGAATCATCCAGAAAACTTTTAAAAAATTTCTGAGGATCATCTCAGATCAATTAAAATCAGATACTGGGCGGGACCAGGCATTCCTACTGTTTTAAAAGCTCCCTTAGGGATTCTAATGTTCAACAGGGTTGAGAGAATTGATTTGGAGTAAACCCTGTTATACAGAGTAGTAAGAAATGTGTATTTAAATTTTAAGTGAGAGAGCCATTTTTTTTTTTCAGTTTGAAGTCACCTCAAAAATCTCATGAAATATTCTGTCCATTCTTCAATTATGACCCAAACCAGGAATCAAAAGCAGCTGCGATCACGCTGGGCATGTGGGATGATGAGTCAGTGATCACATCTCAGCCTTTGAAAGAGCCTATCCTTGATGTGTGACCCTCTTTCCGCAGCGGCCCTCTCTCCAGGTAAGAGAACCAAACCACCATGCCTGGCACAGGCTCTTCTGTAAGTCTTTTTTTTTTTTCCTTCCTGTTTGAAACGGTTAAATTGAGGTTAAAAAAAATGTAATATTCATGTGAAACATTGAAGCTCCCGAGACTGAAAATTTTTATTTCTTTGCCAAAGGAAGCAAGGACAGTTTGCAGGAAAAAATATTAAACTAAAAATTGCCTACATTTTTAAATCCCTCTTTTATTTTATTTTTTTTTTACCAGACCAAAGTGAAATGTGACCTGCAGCTTTGAGGTCTCGCCCAGAATTAATAATCTCCAGGTGTATTCAAAACCATTAATTGCCTCTGAAGGGAGCAATGGGAGGCTTCCCTAGAATCCTGTTATTTGCAGGAGAGATACTGAGCTCGGTGTTTGCTGCTTCAGTGAGTTCCTATGGCCAAGGTATTCATGTTGTGCTTAAACTATGAAGCTTGAAAGGAATAACTTGGGCAGAGAACTTTGTTGTACTAGCATGAATGCTCCGAAGGCCTTGTAAAGAAGGTTGTTTGAATTACATGTATGTTAAACAGTTTCAGAAGAACTGTTTCCACTTTAGGTTTTTGCACAATAAAACCCAAATTGCACTTTTGACTACTGAGCTGAGTCTTTTAACTTGCTTTTTTCAAAAATAATAAATCCCCCTAATGATGACTGTGCAGCACTGTCACACACTGACACAGTCTATTTCTTCAACCCCTGTGTCGTTAAAAGATGCGACTTACTTATTTATGATGATTAATAATAATGAAATATGGATGAAGAAATAAATTATACAAATGCTGCGCTGTACGTAAGAGGGAGAGATACAAATTGCCAGGCCGTGATTATTTGCACCCCACTACGAAAATGGGACAATGGAACATCTCTCCACAGCTTATTTTCCTCTGGGATCGGAACTTGGGGAGCAGGATATGAGAAAGTTTGAGAGATGCCTTGACAGGGGCTCAAATTCCTTTTTAATTGTGGATTTGTAAAACTCTGCTTCACCCCCTACCCTACCCCAAGCTTTTACTGTTGCTTTCACATCACATTATTTAAGGCAGCCTAGAAGACCTAAGTCAATGCCAGCTGACGGGAGGTGTCAAATGCTTTTGTCTCAGCTGACACAGAAATACCAGACACCTTCCCAGAGCTTTCCCTGAGTATCCGTGAGTTTGTGCTTGTGCTGTCTGTGCAGAACAGATTAAGTGAACGAGCACCTCTCACAGTAAAGGCCATGGCTGTATGTGAAATGGGGTCAGGATGGTCACAAGGCCACTGGTTCAAAGAGAGACCATCACTACAACACACTTACTGATTCTTAATCACTCATGGTGCACCTGCCTCCTTGGTTTAGTTTGTTTGCTGTTAGGGAAAGAAATAGACACAAACCCAAGGTCCAGAATTTTCACATTTGATATACAAACATAATTAATTTTTAAAAATACAAATCCTTGCATCTACAAAATTTAAATGAGTTCATAGTTGAGTTCTGCAAAAGCTGAAATGCCATAGACTTGTTGCTAAAGTTCCCAGAAACTATACAGGTTCTCCTGTCTGCTTTTGTCAATTGCTTAAACACAAACACTGGCTTTGTACTCATAAAAGAATTGTATCATGTTGTTTTCAGAGAACCTGTCTTAAATTGACTGCAGAAATTCTCCATTTTGAGAAATTAATAGAAACTTAGAAATACCTGGAACAAAAACAAAACAAAAGAAAAAAAAACACTGCTATAATCTCTCGTGGGATAATATGCTCAACCCATGAGACCCTGAGGCAGTCATAGGAATGTCAAACAGATCATGGAGAAATAGGATTAAAAAAATGAGTTTGTTGTGATGCAGAAAAATTCCAAGCCCATACACTTTTTTTAATATACACATTTTCTTTGAACTTTTCAAACACCCTTCATGTGCTTCAATGTCAGAATCTTTCTGCGCTAAAATAAACTTCTCTTTTAGTTTCCTTTCCACAGAGTTTGTGAAATACCCTCATGTGTGTGACCATCCCTAACCACATCACTGGGTGATTATGCCCTACAGACTTGTTGCTGTTTTTAGCTGTTTTCCAACCCTTTTGTCCCATTAATCTTTTCATAGACGTTACACACACACACGCAACAGATGTGCTTACAGATAAATTATGTGACAGAGAGAGAAACATGACACTTTTGGGAGATAAATATTACACTAAGTCAAAACAAAATATGGTGCTAGCAATCCTTTTAGTCGCTTGCTGTTATAATGAAAGGTCCTCATTGTTTTGGATTCATTTCTGTCAGTGGAATTCATAAAATATTTAGAAAATTCACTGTAGATGAACTGAATTTCTCAGCATATATTTATTTGTGAATTTACTGATTATTATCTGCCCTCCCAATAGAATGTAAACTCCTTGAGAGCACTGATGAATCTTCATTATTCACCGGGGTTCAACCTAGTATGAGCACATAATGATTTCTTAGTAAATTAAATCAACCAAAAAAATTTGCTTAAATCTCACCATAAAGAGAAAAGACATATGAATCTTCTCTTTCCTGCTTCCAATGACTTTTAACACTTGGCCTTTCTCCTGCCATCTCGAAATGTAACTTGAACATGTTATAGAAATATCCCATAATATAATGTGTAAGTATCCTCCATTGTTCAAAAGGTAGTACTGCACAAATAATCTCTTATTATTACGGCTGGCCTTCCTATCTAATTCATGCCATTTCAAAGCTCTGGTAAGAATGCTGAATGGCCCACTGTTGTATAATTCATCTCAATTTAAATTTTTGAATTTTTTGTGTTAATCATCACCATTTTATTACTCAATTAAACCTTGCTATCTAGTCCATCTAAAAGATAGTTCATAGAAAATTAGTTTGAAAAATAGATGCTTTGAAATAGAAAAGCTTCCATTTGATAGTGGTTATTAAATTTATGTTTGCAAGAACTCACCTTGAATGATGCTCAAAAATAGAAATTCTTGGGTTACACAGCCAGAGTCATTAGGTCTGGAATGAGGACTAGGAATCTACATTTTTAAAGTTTATTTATTTATTTGAAAGGCAGAGTTACAGAGAGGGAGAGAGGCAGAAAGAGAGAGAGAGAGAGAGACATCTTCCATTAGCTGGTTCACTCCTTAAGTGGTCTCAATGGCTGGAGCTGGGCCAGTCTGAAGCCAGAAGCCAGGTTCTTCCAGGTCTCCCATGTGGGTGCAGGGGCCCAAGCACTTAGTCCATCTTCTGCTGCTTTCCCAGGCATATTAGCAGAAAGCTGGATTGGTAGTGGAGCAGCTGGGACTCCTACTGGCACTCATGTGGGATGCCAGCACCATAGTCAATGGTTTAAACT
Source organism: Oryctolagus cuniculus (assembly GCF_051225735.1). NCBI lineage: Eukaryota > Metazoa > Chordata > Mammalia > Lagomorpha > Leporidae > Oryctolagus > Oryctolagus cuniculus. The sequence goes on along the minus strand of NC_142869.1, from coordinate 149,984,281 downwards.
GCTATGCCACAGTGCCAGTCATTGTGGAATCTTCATTTTTAACTAGCTGTGTAGCTTGATCCCTATGTTGAGAAAAATACTCTGAAAAATACTGCCCTAGTGGTGTAGGCTTGAATTTATCTACTTCAGTGTAAAGTATTAAAAGTTCTTTAACTTTTGACTTAAAAAAATTAATTCATTATTTTGGAGGAAGACACAGGTAGACAGACAGAGGGCTCTCATTTACTGATTCATTCCCCAAATGCCCATAACGGCGGAGGCTTGACCAGGCCAAAGCTGAGAGCCAGGAACTCAATCCAGGTCTCCCTTATCAGGACTCAAGTACTATCAAGAACTCAAGTACTGGAGCCATCTGTCTCTGCTGTCTGCCAGGAACTGCTGTTTCAATCCTCAAATGCCCGTTAACAGCCAGACTGGGACAGGCTAAACCTAGGAGCCAGGAACTCAATCAAAGGTTCCCTCAGGGGTGACAGAGACCTAAGTATTTGAACCATTCCTGCTGCCTCCCAGGGACCATGTTAGCAGGAAGCTAGAAACAGAAAATGAGCTGGATCTCAAACTCAGGCACTCTGACATGGAATGCAGGGGTCCCAAGTAGTATCTTAGTTGCTAGGCCAGTGCCAGCCCCAACATTAGACTTTTTTGTTTTGTTTTGTTTTTGATTTTTTAAAATGTTATTTAAGTTATAAAAGTTCCATGTTTTTCATATATACAGATTCAAGAACATAGTGATACTTTCCACCCTATCCCCCTCCCACCCATGCTCCAACACTTCTTCCTCCCTCTCCCATTCCCACTCTTAATGTTTACAAAGATCTACTTTCAGTTTACTTAATTATCATAAAGTTAACCCTGCACTAAGTAAAAGAGTTCAACAAATAATATGAAAAAAAAAATACTTTCTCAGCAGAAGAGACAAGGACTGTAAACAATCATCAAATCTCAAAACATCCATTTCACTCCAATATATTACATATTAGGTACTCTATTAGTTATCTCAGATAGGCAAAACATATGTATCTATCTTTTTGAGATTGATTTTTTCATTAAGTATCATGGGTTCCAGTTGCATCAATTTTGTTGTAAGACAGGATTTAGTTTTCTTTTTACAGTTGAGTAGTACTCCACAGTGTATATTTGCCATAATTTCTTTATCCAGTCATCAGCTGATGGACATCTGGGTTGATTCCATATCTTAACTATTGTGAATTATGCTGCAATGAACCTGAAGGTTCATTCTCTTTCAGATGCTGATTTCTCTTGGTTTGTTAAATTCTCAAGAGTGGCATGGTTGAATCATATGATAGGTCTATATTCACATACCTCCATACTGTCTTCCACAGTGATTGCACCACTTTTCATCCTTACCAACAGTGGATTAGGGCACCATTTTCCCCACATCCTCATCAGCATTTGCTGTTTGTTGATTTCTGTTTGGGAGTCATTCTAACTGAGGTAAGGTGACACCTCATTGTGGCTTTGATTTGGATTTGCCTGATGGCTAGTGATCCTGAGTATTTTTTCAAATGCCTATTAGCCATTCGAATTTTCTCTCTTGAAAAATGCCCATTCAAGGCCTTTGCTCATTGCTTAACTGAATTGTTTGTTTTGTTGTTGCAGAAATTTTAAGTTCTTTATAAGTTCTGGATATTAATATTATATCAGTTGCATAGTTTGCAAATATATCCTCCCATTCTTTTGGTCGTCTCTTCACTTTGCTGAGTGTTACTTTTGCAGTAAAGAAGCTTCCCAGCTTGATGTAATCCAAGTTGTCAATTCTGGTTTTGATTGCCTGCACTTCTGGGGTCTTTTCCAAGAAGTCTTTGCTATGTTGATGTCTTGCAGAGTTTTCCCAGTGTTCTCTAATGATTTGACGGTATCAGATTGTAGATTTAGGTCTTTGATCCATTTTGAGTGGATTTTTTGTGTAAGGTGTAAGGTAGGGATCCAGTTTCATACTTCTGCATGTGGAGATCCAATTTTCCATCCATTTGCTAAAGAGACTGTCCTTTCTTTAGGGATTGATTTGTGCTCCTTTGTTAAAAATAACTTCATTGTTAGATGTATGGATTAATTTCTAGAGTTTCTAATCTGTTCCATTGGTCTGCATGTCTGTTTTTGTGTGGGCTGTTTTGATTATAACTGCCCTGTAGTATGTCTTGAAATCTGGTACTGTGATGCCTCTAGCTTTGTTTTTGTTGGATAAGATTGCTTTAGCTATTTGTGTTGTCTTGTGTTTCCATATGAATTTTAGCAACATTTTTTCTAGACTCGAGTAAAATGTCTTTGGTATTTTGATTGGTATTGCATTGAATCTGTAAATTGCTTTTGGGAGTATGGACATTTTGATGATATTGATTCTTCCAATCCATGAACATGGATGATTTTTCCATTTTTTATATCTTATTCTATTTCTTTCTCTGATGTTTTGTAATTTCCATTATAGAGACTTTGACATCTTTGGTTAAATTTATTCCAGGGTATTTAACTTTTTTTTTTGCTATTATGAATGGGATTGATCTTAGAAGTTCTTTCTCAGCCATTGCATTGTCTGTATACAAGTGGTATTTATTTTCAAATGTTGATTTTATATCCTTCCACTTTATCAAACTCTTTTATGAGTTCCAATAATCTCGTAGTGGAGTCTTTTGAATCATGTCATCTGCAAATAGGGATAGTTTGACTTCTTCTTTTCCAATTTGTATCCCTGTGATTTCCTTTTCTTGCCTAATGACTCTGGCTAAAACTTCCAGGACTATATTAAATAACAGTGGTGAGAGTGGGCATTCTAGTCTGATTACAGATCTTAGGGGGAATGCATACAGCTTTTCCTCATTCAATAGGATGCTGGCCATGGGTTTAACATACATTGCCTTGATTGTATTGAGGAATGTTCCTTCTATACCCATTTGCTTGAGGTTTTTATCATGAAAGACATTGTACTATATTAAATGCTTCTTTTTAATTAGCTGAGGCTTACTTTATGGCCTAGCAAATGGGCTATCCTAGAGAAAGCTCCATGCACTGCAACTGTGGGATGAAAAATTCGATAAATATCAGTTAGGTCCATTTGATCTATAATGTCAATTAGCTTTGTTTCTTTGTTTTTGTCTATTTGATGTGTCCATTGATGAAAGTGTGATGTTGAAGTCCCTTGTTGCTATTGCATTGTAGTCTATGTTTCCCTTTAGGACCATTAACATTTCTTTTAAATAGCCAGGTACCCTGTAATTGGGTGCATATACCTTTATGATAGTCCCATTTTCCTGTTGAATTGATCCTTAATTGTTACATAGTGCTCTCCATCTCTTTTAACAGTTTTCATGTTAAAGTCATGTCTTATATTTGGATGGTGACACTTGTTTTTTTTTTTTTTTTCTTTTTTGCTTTCTGTTACCATGGAATATCTTTTTCCATCCTTTCACTTTAGTCTTCAGGCATTTTTGTTGATGAGATTTTTTTTTTTTTGTAGGCAGCAAATAGATGGATTTTGTTTTTTAATCCATCCTACCAGTCTGTGTATTTTAACTAGATAGTTGAGTCTATTTACATTTAAGGTGACTATTGATAAGTAACTACTTATTTTCCATAAATATTCCTATTGTTTACTTTGGATTTCTTTTGTATTTTTACTGGGAGAGTTTTTTGCCTTCACATTCTTTCATAATGATGACTGTCTTTCTGTGTTTCTGTGTGTAGCACATCCTTAAGCATCTTTTGTAAGGCTGGATGAGAGGTAACAAATTCTTTCAGTTTCTGTATGTTATGGAAGGTCTTTATTTCACCTTTATTTATAAATAAAGGGTACACTATTCTGGGTTGACAGTCTTTTTTGAAGTCCCGGACTATGTTTCACCATTCTCTCCTAGCCTGTAAAGTTTATGCTGAGAAGACAGCTGTGAGTCTAATTGGAGATCCTTTGAAAGTAATATTGCATTTCTCCCATGCACATTTTAGAATCTTTTCTTTATGTTTTACTGTTGAAAGTTTGACTATAAAGTGTCGTGGTGAAGATCTTTTCTGGTCATGTCTAGTAGGAGTTCTTATGTGCTTCCTGTACTTGGACATCACCTTCTTCCTTTCTTTCTCCAAATTGTAGAAGTTTTCTGCAATTATTTCACGAAATAGGCCTTCTAGTCTATTTTCTCTTTCTACACCTTCAGGAACTCCTAAGATCTGTATGTTGTTAGCATCACATAAATCTGCAATACTGTTTTTTTTCTAATTTCTCCTCCTCCTCCTCCTCCTCCTCCTTTTTTGGTCTGACTGAAAGATTTCCAAAGATTTCTCTTCTAGCTCAGATATTCTTTCTTCTGCCTCACCAAGTCTGTTATTAAGGTTTTAGATCACATTGTTTATTTGATTGATTGAATTTTTCACTTTTAACATTTCATTTTGATTTCCCTTTAAAAGCTCAATTTCATGGGAAAAAAAATTTTTCATGTCATGTATGTTTTTCTTTAGTTCATGGATTTGCTTGTGATTGCTTTTGAGTAATCCTATGATTGATTTTTGAATTCTGTTTCTGGCACTTCATCAATCTCTTCATCTTCACATTCTAATATTGAAATGTTGTATTCCTTTGGGCAGTCATGATATATTCCTTATTATTGTTTCTTAAGTTTCTGTGTTTATTTTTAGGCATTTGTGAAGTTACTCGTTGGGATTTCTCTCTGATAGCTTTTTATCTTTGATCTATACCTTTGTGGCTTACTGGAATATCTGCACTTTCAGTGACTAGCAAGAGGTGTGTGGTGGGTGTGTCCAGGGAGCTATGGTCAGTGCTCCAGGGTGAAGCGAGTATCCAGGGAAACAACCACGTTGGACATGGTAGATCTTTTATTAACAGAAGGATGGAAATGTTCACCTCTGCTGATATGATCATCCCCTTACCTCCTCTCTTCCAAGGTGAGCAATGCCTGGGTGTTAGCCTCCAGTGGAATCAACACTCATACACACCACCGTATCAACCACACAAATGATCCTCACTCTGAGCACGGTTCCCACTGCTATGACCTGCCCCAGGCAACTAAGGAGCTCTGAGCATGTGGATCTACACCTAATGATTGCCCAGAGTCTCAGCTACACCCTGTATCCTCTCATGCATCCACCAAGTGCCCAGAGTCTTAGCACACAAGGCTCCCACAGCTGCTAGGTACAGAGGTTCCACTCTGCCCTGCCAGCCTTCGGGACCTCAGAGAAGCTGATGTTTCCCAAGCCCACTTTGCCTAGGCAGCTGGAGTCCCAGAGCCTGTGGTATATTGGGAGGCTAGGGATGCCTCACAATCCTGCGTGGGTGCCCCGCCCCCTGTCAATCCTTTTAGCTAGGCTCAAAGCCAGAGAGGACTATGAAATTTTACCCTCTGCTGGAATCTCTGGATCACACAATACACAACAGCTACTGGTCAAATGTTGCCCTCGCCTTTCCACCGTTTCCAATACTGAAAAGAAGATGGTATCCTATTTCAGCCAGTTACTATGTGTGCACGCAAAGGCTTCTGCAGCTGAAAACCAAGCTTGCCATTGTGGGGAGGATGGGGTGAGATATAAACGTGCCCCTTTTACTTTCACTGGGTCTGCAGATAACCTCTAGCCTCTAGGATTCCTGGGCAGACTCACGCCACCCTCTCTCTTCGGCTAGCTCCCCACAGATTGCAGCATTCTGGTCTCACCTCCGTCTCTAAGATGCTACCCACTCGGTTCTCAGCTGCAGCAGTTATGCACCTTCCACATGGGTTTACGGCATTCTCCTTCCTTTCGTAGAATTTATAATGCAGTATTCTCTATAATTCTCCCCCGAGAGTACACTCCCTACATTTATTTTTTTTTTAACTTTGTATCCCTAGCTTGCACAGACTTTCCCTATTCCACCATCTTGGAGTCCCCCAACATTTGACTTTTGATTAAGACCATAATGTTCCATGGAGAGAAAGCCTCTGTCAGTTGATGAATTTCTCTGCATTAACAGTGGTTGCTCTTATGGGCAGACTTTATGCAATAGTTCCTTCTTTGAAAGTGGTGGTTTTATTTCCCTATTAATAGCTCTGAGAATATGGAGGCTTGGATTACGGTCAGGAATGGCTTGATGAAGTACACTTCCACTGAAGATGAGTATACTGACCGTTTAGACAGCAGCCACCCAGGCCAGGGCAGGAGTCCTTATAGCTAAGTCCTCAGAAGATGGACCTGCCCTAAGGCTCTGAGTTGATACTTTTTTCCTCTCTTTCTTTGTAAAACCCTTCTGTTTTCACCCAACATAAAGGGCATCTCCTTCTCCAGGCAAATCATCACATCTGTATGATTTTCTCCGGAGCATTAATTACCATCTAAAATGTTCATATCTACATATTTATTTGCCTGATTTTTGTTTGTTCTTCCAAATAAAATGAAAACCAATGAAAGCAGGATACTTACTTGTCTTCCAGGCACATATGAATCAAGAAAAATTGGACATAAAGCAACAACGACAACAGTTACAGATGCTAACAATAATATTACAATCATTGAAAATAATGTGTTTTTAAAATTATCAAGCAGGACAAATTTTAGACTTGACCTTGTTAAAGAGAGATTTAATTAATTTGAAGGCAATTGTGAGCATTTAACTCCTAGAATGCATAATTGCTGATAATGTTGTTGTCATTCGTATTGTTTTTGTGTTGTGTCTGTCCTTGATCCTTATGTGCCTGAGTGAGAAATTTGGGTTTGCTAATTTAATAGAAACTTCATATTAATTGTGACCACAAACAAAGTTCAAGTTAATGTGAGGCCTGTATTTTGGCACAATGAGTAAAACCTTAGCCTGCAACATGAGCATCCCTTAGGGGTGCTGGTTAGTGTTCTGACTGCTCCACTTCCAATCCAGGTCCTGGGAAAAGCAACATATAGGGCTCAAGTGTTTAGGTCCCTAACAGCCACATGGGAGACCCTGATGAAGCCCTTGGCTCCTGGTTTCATCCTGGCCCAGCCTGGCCATTGTATACATGTGGGGAGTTAACCAGTGATTAGAAGATCCTTTCTCTCTCTCTCTCTCCCTCTCTCTCTCTCTATCTATCTCTATCTCTCTTTATCCCCATCTCTTTCTATAACAGTGCCTTCAAAAAAATAAATAAATTTTATTTGTAGGAGATATAAAAAATGGAAAAATCTTTCATGTTCATGGATTAGAAGAATTAATATCATCAATATAGTCATACTGCCCAAAGCAATTTGCAGATTCAATGTGATCCCAATCTAAATACTAATGACAAACTTCTCAGATCTAGAATAAAAAGATGCTAAAATTCATATGGAAACACAAAACAATGCAAATAGCTAAAGCATTATTAAACAATAAAAACAAGGCATCACAATACCAGACTTTAAGACATACTATATGATAATTATAATCAAAACATCCTGGTAGTGGCACAGAGATAGACATGTAAACCAGTGGAACAGAATAGAAACCCCAGAAAATAATCCATGAATCCATAACCAACTAATCTTTGACAAATGAGCTAAAATCAATCCCTGGAGAAAGGACAGTCTCTTCAACAAATGGTGCTGGGAAAATTAGATCTCCACATGCAGAAATACGAAAGACCATATACCTTACGAAAAATTAACTCTAAATGGATCAAAGATCTAAATCTATAACTAGATACCATCAGATTATTACAGGAAAACTTTGGGGGAACTTGGCAAGTTATTGGTATAGGTGCAAATTTCTTGGAAAAGACCACAGAAGCACAGGAAATCAAAGCCCAAGTAGACAAATGGGATTATATCAATTTAAGAAGCTTCTGCACTGCAAAGGAACCACTCTTTAAGTGAGGAGGCAACCAAAAGAATGGGAGAAAATATATACAAACTATGCAACTGATAAAGAATTAATATCCAGAATCCTAAGAGCTCCAGAAACTCAACCACAACAAAACAAACAATCCAGTTAAGAAATGGGCCAAGCACATTAACAAGCATTTTTCAAAGGATGAAATTCAAGTGACTAACAGACACATGAAAAAAATGCTCAGGATTACTAGCTGTCAGGGAAATGCAAATCAAAACCACAGTGAGGTTTCACCTCACCCCAGTAAGAATGGTTCTCATACAGGAATCAAAAAACAATAAATGCTGGTGAGAATATGGGGAAAAGATACCCTAATCCACTTTTGGTGGGAATTTAAACTAGCATAGTCATCGTGGAAGAAAGTATGGTGATTTCCTCAGAAATCTGAAAATAGATCTACCATATGACCCAGCCATCTCACTCCAGGGAATTTGCCCAAACAAAATGAAATCAAAATATCAAAGTCTTATGTGTACCCCCATGTTTATCACAGCTCAATTCACAATAACTAAGATATGGAATCAACCCAGATGTTCATCAATTGACAACTAGATAAAGAAAATGTGATGTATATACAGTATGGGGCCAGCCATAAAAAAGAGTGAAATCCTTTTGGAGCACAATGGATGCAACTAGAAACAATTATACTTAGTAAAATAAACCAGTCCCAAAAAAACAAATATCATATGTTTTTCCTGATTTGTGGTAACTAATATTAGAGTACAAAAAATGTGATGAATATTGGCAAATATGACATTTTGAAATATGAATATTGTTTATAACCTTTGTCTATACTCCTGAGGAACAGCAGTTTTTCTACTTACTACTTGTTGAATTCTTTATCTGGTGGAAGGTTAAGCTTGTTATTATAAAATAAACTGAAAATATGTCATTGTAAAAATTAAAAATGAATAAATAAACATTTTTTTTAAATCAAGGAAACAAACCCTTAAATGTGAGGATTTTGAATGTGGTTAGTGCTCTGGAGAAAATCAAACTGAGTAGTGTGATAATTTTCCTGAAGAAGATGTACCTCATGTAGGGTTACCTTGTGGAAGTTTTACAAAAAGGAGAAAAAAGCCCTAACAGTGCTATTAAGCCAGGCCTCTGCCCAGAGATCTCTCCTCTTGCCTCTCTCTTGTTAAACTCAAATATCTAGATCACATGGGATCCACTTTCATGTTTCTTTTTTCTCTTGGATTCACGGATATTTGTAATCATTTTAAAAATTGAATACTAAACGCTTCCATAAAAATTGTTAAAAGTGCCTAATAATTTTATTGTTCTTAGCTATGAAAACAGAATAGAGACTATGTCACCTTAATTTATTTAAGAGCTGACCTGGGTTGAGGCTGTATTCACGTTTTTGTGAGGGGCCCTTCTACTTCTTATTTGCTTCAGCTTTTCGGGCAGTCTCCCAGGAATTCTAACCAAGAGCCCAGTAAGCTATCAGGGCCCCACCTCTCACATTCACTTATGGCTAGTCTTTGTCTCTCCCACATTACAGTTTGCCCAAAACTCCAATTTGCTTTGCAAATGATTTCTGTTTAGCTACTTAGCCTCCTGCCCCACATAGCTTCAGGATTTGACAGATGTTTAGAGAGAAAACTGATTATGTGTCAGGCTCAGTTCTCTGTCTTCCCTGCTCAGTTGGATCCTGACCCCTCATGTCTGCCCACCACTCCAAGATCACCAAAACCTTTTTTTTTTTTTTTTTTGCATCAGTCCCCCCTGCATAAAGACCAGATTCTCAGTCTTTTGCTCTGTGCCCAGAATCAGCAAATTCCTGCAGCGAAAAATTGGCTGAATAGTTTTAACTAACTTTCCCACTCTCCTCACCCCAGGAATCTTGGCATTTCTAGAACTGGTTGCCTTAGCAGCTTTCAAACGCCTTTAAACAGATGTCTTCTGTATTATATTAGGCTTGTTCTTGGCTAAAGCCATGGTCTGCTGGAAAGTTCTACCACATACCCAGAAGTGGAAATCTCTTGAGACATAATTTTTATTAGTTATTTACTGCCATGTAACAAATTATGTGAAAAGTTAATGACTTTTAAAAAATAGGCATTTATTGTCTCAATTTCTGTACATCAGACTTCTATCAGTTATAAATGGATGGTTTAGATCAGGGTCTCTCCTTGCCTCTTAATCAACTGTGGACTTGGGCTTGATGATGAACTCCCAGGATGCCCACTTACATGACTGGCAAACAGGTGCTAACTATTATCAGGAGGCCTTTCTCCCTCTCACATACGACTGTGTGAGCAGCCTCACAACATAACAGCTGACTTCCCTAATGACAAGTGAACCAAGAATGATCAAGGTGGAAGTGGCAATGTTTTCCATGGATGAATCTTGGAAATTACATTCTTTCCTCTCTGCAGTATTCTACAGATTACAAAGATAAATCCTATTACACGTGAAAAGAGATATACAGAGAGTGAACACCAGGAGATTAGACTCACTGTCAGTTAATTCTATTTTGGAGGCAGGTATCACACTATTTCAAAGGAGATTTTGTGTATAGATATAGATACTTAAGTATTTGTTTTGCAACAGTAATGAATCATTGCTTGGGTAGGTTGTTTGGGATTCTGTTCCTCGCTCATATAACATTTTGATTCAAAGATCCAGGTCAAAGGAGCATCTTCCATCTGAGATATATTATTCTTGTGATGGGAAATCAGGGGAAGAGCCACAATACACAAATCTCACTGATCAAGTCATATGACCAGAGATAGCAATGGAATATGGAAGTATATTGTTCTAATCGAATAATACCATAAATATCATGGAATATATAATATTTCAGAGAAGTGGAGATTGGATAATTATAAACATTAGTAATATATACCACAAATATGCAGGTTCTTCAAAAAGTTCATTAAATATGTATTATTAATGAATCTGTACATGGATTTCAATTTTTTGCACTAAAATAAACATGTTTTAATTTCACTTTCCACCAACATTTTGAAGTATCCTTCTACGAAGTACATACATAGCAATCATAATAATTCCTTTTAGAAAGAGAAATCTATTTGGGATGCATATAGCACCCCCCCACACACTTGTATGTGTCCTAGTTTTGAAGAGAAACAAATTGTCCAACTATTTCTACTATCACAATTATTTTTCATTGTTAGTCATATTTTGGTAGAATATTTGGACAGCATAATGATTTCCAAATCAGCAATGTCACTTTTAGTCCTCTTTCAAAATGCATGTGTGTACATATACCAACATTTTTTTCCAGAGAGAGAGGACAGAAAGAGCTCCCATGTGCTGGTTCACACTCCAAATGCCTACAATGACCAGGGCTGGGCCAGCATGAAGCCTGGAACTAGGAACTCAAACCAGATCTCCCACACAGGTGGCAGGGATCAAAGTACTTGAACAATCTCTATTGTCTCTCAGGCTCAGCATTATTAGGAAACATGAATCAGAATTTGGTGCTGGGACAGAAATCCAGACTCTCTGATATCAAATGTGAATGTCTTCACCTCCTAGGCCAAACACCTGCCTCTCAAACCAAATTTATTCTACTTTATAGATGTAGAATGACTTTGTTCAAATTGAAATTAAATAATGAAATGATACAAAAGGAATAGGTAGAGAAACACATGCACAATCTATTATGTATTGAAAATATGCATATACCTATACGGGTGACTTTAAAAAGTCATGGGAGGGGCCGGCACTGTGGCATAGTAGATAAAGCTGCCACCTGCAGTGCCAGCGCACATATGGGCACCGGTTTGAGTCCTTGCTGCTCCACTTCTGATCCAGCTCTCTGCTATGGCCTGGGAAAGCAGTAGAAGATGGCCCAAGTCCTTGGGAGACTTGGAAGAAGCTCCTGGCTCCTGGCTTCCTTTCAGTGTAGCTCCGGCTGTTGTGGCCAACTGGGGAGTGAACCAGCATATGGAAGACTCTCTCTTCTTCTGCCTCTTCTTCTCTCTCTCTGTAATTCTGACTTTCAAATAAATAAATAAATCTTTTTAAAAAGTCCATGGGAAATGGAATTAAAAGATAAGTTTATTTTGGCTAAAAATTTTTTGAAATACAAGCATACAAAGGATCTTCAAATATTTTTTGGTATTCATGCACAGGAGGGGTCTGAACCTTCATATATTAGATTTTCTTACAAAAGGGGCATTTCTAGCCAGTTTTAAATATAAAATAAATGCTTAACTTTCCATAGTAGCTGCTCTCATTAAACCACAATAATTTTCTTCCATGCAAATATTTAGTGTTAGTTAAAAGTAATGAAGGGCTGTCCTACAAGAAAAGCATTATAATTAATTTTTGCTATAACAAAAGTTAAATTAATAACCATAATTAATACACATCACACTTTGTCTGCTTCATTATAAAAAATGGACACCCATATCCTCTTATTGTTTTTGAAGAGATGAAGTAAGGAATTCCTCAAGAGGATTAGTTTGCCCAATGTGCTTTTACATGATAAAAAAAATTGGAAAACTTCACAGTAGAAAACACTTTTAAAATATGTATTTGCAATATTCTCAAAATATTCTGAAAGTCACTATGGGAGCATTCCCTTCAAGTTGCTGTGCATAAATCACTTTGCATGCTCTCCAAATATCAGAGGAAGAGATGTCAGCAAATAACTTCCCAAATATGATATTTTTGTAGTTAAATATTTCATTTCTGCATGACTGACTATGAGCATCTATGGATTTATTGGGTACTTGTAGTCTATGTGGCACAATAATAGATATGTGAAATTGAATATTATCTCATTCAGATAAAAGAGATGAGAGTAATATTGGAATTATCAACAACTTTAAAGCATTTTATGTTCATTTTTATTGCCTTCAGAATTGTAGAGTAAATGTCTCTAATATAAATTTTCTTTTTGTTAACTTCAAGAAATCTGGACTTATGTTTCATTACAAGCATGGATAAATGTTGTTCTTGTATTTCTTTTTTAAAAAAAGAAACATTTTATAATTACATTTCCCTCTCTTTTTCCCATGATTCAAAACTTCCCTCTTTCCCATTATTAATTATACTTTTTTCTATTATTACGATGTAAAAAAAATTTACAGTGTTTTCACTGTATTCTAAGTATCTCATACATGAGTTCACTAACTCGCACAATCCTCATGGAAATTGTGCAAGGTAGATGCACAGCAGGTGATACTGAGGCACGGAGTGGTTGGGTGGCCTAAGGTCACACAGGTGGCATATCTGGGTTATGATTCTAGGCAGTCAGGCTCCAGAGGCTGTGACAAAACTGTTTATATTCTGTTGTCCTTCCATGATGACCTCACTTGTGCTGTATTCCCAACAGTTGATTATTTCATTCTATATTTGTTGGCGATCCAACAACTATACTACAATATCCATTGAGCCCTGAAGACACATGGCAGAACAACTTGGCTGTGAAGTTATCAAAATTGAATCCTCAGTTTGAAGAGCAAGTGTTCTCACTGCTGGGTGGCCAGAGAGCATACAGTTTCCTGTAAAGAAAGTGGAGGTATCAAGCCTGCCTACCACAGAGGCACTGTAAGCTATTGTAGCAGAAGGTAAAAGCAAAGCTCTATTTCCTTTTTTTCCACATAAGAACTATAAGTTTCCCCTAGAAGAGAATTATGGCTAAGAAAACTATACCATTACCCAAAGATTTTTTTTTTTTACTTTGATTATCCTATAAATAGGAACAGGTAGTAGTATTTTTACTTTATAGAAGAAAGGATTGGGACAAGGTGAGATCTTATTACAGAAAGGTTATTCAGTAAATTGATAGGAGAGATTTCAGCAACCTATAAAGCACTCAAAACGAGAAGCAAAATAGCCCTTATTCCCTGTGGCACTCCGCAAGCATTTACAGCCAGACTTCTTCCTATTTATATTTGTGAATATTTGTATCTACTTAACAGGAGACTATTTCCCCAATTTTATGCTTGGGAGTTAAAAATAGAGGTTACATTGTATGAATTCCAGGAATATTCCCTCAGCCCCGAAAGCTACTCACCTAGTTTGCCAGCACCTATCATATGAGTCCTATCACTAACAAGCCATACCTATGACTGGGGTGTGGCAGTGGTGTGTGATGGGAAACGAGATAGAGTAATATTAAACACTGTTAACAGTTTCCATTTGTGTAAATTCCCAAAAAGTGGATTTTTGAAGGGAGAGAACTGAGTAAGTCAGAGATTAATGGATTCCAAAAAGGAAGTTGCTCAAACAGGAACAGAGCCCAGAAGGTGGCATCTAAGGGGGCCGGTGCTGTGGTACAGCAGGTTAACGCACTGGCCTGAAGCGCCAACATCCCATATGGGTGCCTGTTCAAGACCAGCTGCTCCACTTCTGATCCAGCTCTCTGCTACGGCCTGGGAAAGCAGTAGAAGATGGCCCAAGTCCTTGGGCCCCTGCATCCGCATGGGAGACCTGGAGGAAGCTTCCAGCTCCTGGCTTTGCATCGGCACAGCTCTGGCTGTTGCAGCCAATTGGAGAGTGAACCATAGGATGGAAGACCTCTCTCTCTCTCTCTCTCTCTCTCTCTCTTTCTTCCTCTCCTTTCTCTGTGTAACTCTGACTTTCAAATAAATAAATAAATCTTTAAAAAAAAAAGCATCTAATGACTCAAAAAGAATATGCCCTTTCATTCTAAATGAGTATAAAAGACAACTAAAGTAAGTAAACCAAGCTTAATTGATCTTTCTAAATTGAGTAACAGTGTTCACAGAAAGTTTAAGTACACAAACCGACTTGAATAGTTTTGGAGTATTAAATAAGACAACTGCAAGTTGAGTAACTCAGAATTATAAATAAGCTTAAGTGGTTGAACTTGGGTGCAAACCAAACCCCACACCAACAGCTTCTAGAAAAAAACTGAACAGACTAAGCTGCATATAGTTAATACGTAAAGCAAGGCAGGTGCACTCTGAAACAGGAAGTGGGCACCAAAGTTATTCTGTCGCTGAAACAGAAAGCACTAAGCAGAACTTGCCTGGAGTCCTGCTAAGACCTTGCTTGGCAAGGGATTCTGAACGTCCAGTGAAACTGTAAAGGTTTCTCTTTGGTTCCTTCTCCACGGCAGTGATTGACAAGGTAAAGTAAGCGTGGTGTGGACCTAATAGAAGGAGCTTCAAAATGGAATTCATTCTGTGGGGAATGATTCTTCTGGTGTAGCCATCTCCAGGAAATGCTACCTGTCCAGGACAATACTGCACATCTGATCACTTCAAGGCCACTCCAAATGCAGGGTGCACCATCTAAGATATCAGTCCTACATGACCTGATAACTAAGTAGGAAAAGGAGACATAATCCAGAACCATGGATCCAAAAATCTAGTGAAATTAGCAGAGAAAATGGGCATGCCAGGGTGGACCCCGCCACATTCCTCTACAGGCTGCAGAATTGCTGAATTACAAGCTTGTTATTTACTTGCAAATGCTTAGCCAGTTAGACCAGTCACATAAAAATTGTGGCTTCATCTCTGAAAGACCAACGTGTTTAAGAATTGAAAAGACAAGTGCAGGGAATGGAGGACCAACACCACGGTTTCTTTGCAGAGAATCCAGTCTCAATTTGTTAGAAGAATGGGAAGGCCAGGAGTTTCACAAACTGACGTTTTGCCCCTTGGGCCCCAGTTGTCAGGTTTTAATCTCAGAGACCAGCAGCGAAGCACATACTACATAATTTTAAAGACTTCTAGACCCAGTATTGTAGGATAATGACTATTTATTTCATTTGTCATTATTAAATGATACATGTAAAGCACATAAAATAGTACCTGGCACATAGTAATGGCCAATAATATTGCCTGTCATTATTATTACTGGAACAGTAGTATATTGGAGTAGATATGAGATTTTTGAATTCACATAGTTTTGGAACAGATTTCTAATAACATTTCACTCAAATGCCACTATTTTTAGCTCTATAGCGATCTTAAATTTTTGTTACTTCATATAGTATTTGTAGATTATTTTCATAAATGTGTGAAATTTTAAAAGGTATTTTAAAGAATCAGTTAAATTTCCAAATATGATGCCAAACATGTACTCATAATGTTTGTAAGTTTGTGCATAGGTTATGTGCCTGGCAAGATGAGGATTTTTTTCTTCTCATTTTCTTTCTTTGACCTTTCCACCTTTGATACATCAGGAGGGAGACAGTCTTGTATGTTAGCTTGAAGGGAATGCTCTGAGAAGTGGTCAGTATAAGCAAGAAGACTCCCTAAATGTGTTGTAGTTATTTCATTTTAATAACTGAGAAACATAAACCTTCCCTGGGAGGGATACAATCTACTGCAGCTCTTTTAATAAAGAGCTACAAATGTTTCAAGACCATGCTATGTGTCTTTCTGGGTAGAGTCAGAACTTAAGAGCCAATGACCTCAGAAGATCAAGTGTGGCACTGGGGAAAGCAAGGAGAAGGATATAACCATAAAGCAAATGGGCCTCAGGAGCCCACCCTGGTACACACCATGCTTGACAGGGCAAATAATAAACAATTTCGTAGTATTCACTGGACTGGGCATTCATGTCAAAACTATTTTCTTTTCATTGAACTACATCTATACATCCTTCTTGATATTCTGCACGTAGCTGAGGCCTAACAACCATAAAAAGTCATCATTTCCAAGGCTGAGATTAATTTTTGTTAGTAATTATTCTGATCTTAGGAATGAGAAAGCAGTCATTTTCTCACCATAAAAGTTACATTTTTCTTAATGACAGGGTTCCATTTCCTATGTGGTGCCTAGTAACTATAATTTATTAAGTGTATTGAATAATTATTTTCAAAATAATAATTGTCTCTTCTTGCAAATGGTGCTTACAGAGATGCCAACTCCTCTAAAATGGAGTGATTTACTTTTGCTTTTCATTGAATGACACAATTAACACATTATCCTCAGACAGCTATTTCATGAGCTGTACTTACTCTACAGAAGCAAATGGTGAAGTAAACAATTTGTAAAAACCAACTCCTTTCTTGCCATTTTTTCTTTCCAATTTAGCTGCAGCAGTCACCGTGCAGTGGTTTTGTTGTGAAATTCCAGTGGATTGCAATTCATTTTCACTGTTAACCAACAGCCTAAAAGCAAATTCCCAGTAATACATTAAGAGGAAAATAACAATTCTTTAAAAGCATTAATTAGATTAGATATGAAGCCATACAAGTTTCCCATAAAGAAATGTGATTTGTGACATCCCCGGGGACCCTGTGTTGGCTACTCCATACACTGTACCTAGGATTTCTTAGGGTGCAGCCTGGTTCTTACATTCAGCGAAATAAGCATTCATTTCTCTTGTAAAACTGGTTCCAATGTGGGCCAATTTGCTTGCCAATGTTTATCTTTCTTTCACGGTTACTCTGTTAAAAGAATTTTTCCCACTGAGTTTTTTCTGGTTATGTGTATGCTTTCCTTTTTTTCCCCTGAGATTTTCTATGAACATGTTGATCAATACCAAAGAATACCACAATTGAACATGTATTGCCTGGGAAGGGCTACCCTATAATATGAATATTAAAATTTACACAAGATATGCAACCTTTCTGCTCTCTCTGGCCCCTGACTTTGCTCCTAGAAAATGTGAAAAGCAATCAGTTCGCATTCTTCCTTTTTTTACGATTATATCCTTTGTAGTAAAGCCTGGAACGCACAGCACAAATAGGGAAAAGGTGAAAAACGGGAAAGGGGGAAAGGGTACCAGCAATGTCTGAAAAGGTGAGCCTGAGCCTTTAAAAATAAATTCTTTTCTCTACAGATTTTCCTACCATGCATGGGCTCATGTTCTGTTCACATGTGTGTTTCCTTTATAAAGTTCATTCGAGATTTTCTGTAGGAAAACATTCAAGTTTAATTCTGCTATGATCACCTTGTCATTCAACGCACTCTAACACTTTTCATGTAAGATCACTCACCTAAAGTGACACCATTGTCAAAAGCAAAGTCCTCACCCTTTAAGGTTTTCCTTTTTCTTCTTGGCTTTCCTCCTTTTCTCTTCTTTCTTTTCCTCATCATAACTTATTCTTTAAAAGAAAGGGGTGGGGCAATCAATTAGTAATCTCAAAATAATACTATGTGCCATTTACATGAACACTAAAATATTTCCAAAGATCTTCCACTCTAATAAAGGAATGAGGCAATTGCAGTTTTAGGAGTTCTATCACTCTCATTGCTCTAGTGGTTTTCCAAATATTTTCATTATGTGATAGAAAATGGCTTTCTGCTCAGTATACCAGATAAATCTGACCATGAAGTTACTTGCAGGGTAACTGAAAGGTGTTGGTCTGTGCTTTTATTACTCTATTTATAGAATGATGGCTGTACCCAACATTACCTTATAACCCATGAATAAATTATACAGTCTTATATTTTTTTAAGTCTGAGTTCTTGACCGTGTGAGAAATGAAGCTATGTTTCAGTTTAGCAATTTGGTTTTATAATTATCTCACTTTAAAAAAGAAAATGTTATTGTGCAGTGATCCCTGTCCCAGCCATAGACAGTTATCTCTCCTCTATAAAATCTGGGAGTCGCAACCTTACAATTTAGAAAGGCCTGAGCAAGGGGTTCCCCAGCTCTGCACCCTTGCAAAATCTGGTATGTGACTTTGCCCACACATATATGGCAAGCATTCAACGAGTGATCTGTGGCCAACTATAGACGTAAATATAAGATTTCTTCTCAAAAAGTTCTCCTCCTCATAGTCCTTAATTGCACATACATTTAGGTTGAGTTCTTTGCTATACTTGTTAACTAGAAAGGAAAAAATAAAGACCAGCACTGTGGCTACTTCCTGCAGCCCCGATATCCCATATTAGCTCCAGTTCAAGTCCTCACTGTTCCTTCCAATCCAGCTCCCTGTTAATGCGCCTGGGAAAGCAGCAGAAGATGGCCCAAGAGCCTGGGTCCCTGACACCCATGTGGGGGACCTGTAAGAAGCTCCTGGTTCCTTCCTTTCACCTGGCCTATGCCTAGCTCCTGTAGCCATTTAGAGAGTGAACCAATCAATGGAAGATCTCTGTCTCTCTCTTCCCACCCTCCTTGTCTCATTTCTCTCCCTCTATAACTCTACCTTTCAAATAAATAAATAAATCTTTTAAAATAGAAAGAAAAAATAATATTACTGTAAAAGTTGGAAAAAGGAAGAGAAACTCAGACAAGAATTATTTGCATTGAATCACATTGCTTCTAATGGATACCAGCTCAATAAAGGAGTGAAGAAAATGGAGGAACAGAATGAGCTACACATGTTACTTAGCCATTTGTAATCACTGTGATCTGGTCACTCTCTGTGTGCTGAGCATAAGCCCACCTTACAGTGTTGGTCTAAGAATAACGTGCAAAAAATATGTAGTAGACAGTAGTAGAGCACTAAATGACTAGTTATTGTGGAGTCCACTAGTGGGATAGGGCGACAGTCTTGACTACTCATTAGTAATATGGTGCAGGATGATGATCATCAAACTAGATTGTGCAAATCCCTGGGAATATATAAAGCCCATCTAAGGAGCATAATGTATGAATCTGTTAAAGAGAATCCATTTCCAGATCCATTATTTTTCTATGTATGTATGACCTTACTCAGAACACTCCTATGTGGAGTGAAAGCAGCACCTACTCTCAGAATTCCCTTCCCTACCCCTCTTTCAAACTACCTCCTATCCAATGAACACAACAATAAACAAGAGGGTATTCCATGCACATATCAAAAATTAGCATATTGCATTGCTTATAATTAATGTGCTCTGTGACATGAAAAGAAGCTGAAAAATTGTTGTGTACAGTTTCTTCTTTAATAATCGACTTAACATCCCTATCACTTTTAATAAAAAGATGCATTTCCGGCCAGTGCCGCGGCTCACTAGGCTAATCCTCTGCCTAGGGCACAGGCACTCCAGGTTCTAGTCCTGGTTGGGGCACCAGTTCTGTCCTGGTTGCTCCTCTTCCAGTCCAGCTCTCTGCTGTGGCCCAGGAAGGAAGTGGAGGATGGCCCAAGTGCTTGGGCCCTACACCTGCATGGGAGACCAGGAGGAAGCACCTGGCTTCTGGCTTCGGATGGGTGCAGTGTGTCTGCCGTAGTGGCCATTTGGGGGGTGAACCAATGGAAGGAAGACCTTTCTCTCTGTCTCCCTCTCTCTCTCTTCTCACTAACTCTGCTGTCCAAAAAAAGAAAGAAAGAAAGAAAGGAAGAAAGAAAGGAAGGAAGGAAGGAAGAAAATGCTGTTTCTAAAAAAATAAAAAGTTGCATTTCCAGCAAAGAATTATTTGTTTTAGGTAATGGTGATTTATCAAAATCTGTAATATATTTTTGTTGATGATAACAGTCAACAATTATTAATAATATCACAACTCAGAAAAAAATATTTACCTTTCAGATTTACAGTTCTAAGAAATCATTTAAAGTTTAATTTTAATTTATATTCATATTTTTGATACAGAAAGTACAATAGGGTGATCAATAAAAGACTTTGAAGCATGAAAAATGTTATATTATGATAATATTCTTAGGATGTAATATAATAAAACTGTAATTTGAAGCAAAAAATGAATGGATTGTTCATGAGTTTTTAAAAATCAATGGTTCTGAATAACATATCATTATGGCATTTAGAATCCCTAAGAAACATTTAAAAGAGTGATCTAACAGTTACATCTCAAAATTATAATATTTACAATTCATGGGAAATTACATCCTTTGCAGCCACTTAACCTTATTATTAAAACTGTAGAAGATGGTATATAACTGTGAATGATTTTCTGGTATATGTAAGCAATGCAGGTTAGTCTGCAGACAGCTAGGGTGGAAGTTAAGAGCACGGAATTTCAAATCATAAAGAACAACCATTGCCACTCGGGGAGGCAACAGGTGGTAACTCAAGTACTTGAGTCCCTCTCATATATGTGGGACCCAAACAAAGTTCTTGTTTCAGGCTTTGGGCCGAAACAGTTCTGGCTGTTGCAAGCATTTTCTCATCTTTATAATGAAGCCAATTCTGATAAAATTAAAATGAAAATACACTTAAAGTGGCTAGCATTGTACCTGGATTTAAACAGCTGCAATATTATTGCCACCATTACTGCATATGGATAAGATAGAGAAAGGGAGGCCTCAATGGAGAAAAGAAATCTCAAGCATTCAAAAGTTAAATTCGGGACTTAAATCAATGCTTCTGCAAAGAAGATATCCAAATGGCCAAGATGCACAAGAAAAGATGCTTGGGGGTGGACAATTGACTGCAGTTAAGATGCCAATTATGTGCCCAAGTATCTGGCTTCAATTCCTGGCTCAAGCTCCTGACTCCAGCCTCCTGCTAATGCAGACCTCAGAAGGCAGCAGGTGATAGCTCAAGTCATTGGGTTTCTGCCATCTACACAGAACCTGGATTGCATTTCTGGCTCCTTGCTTCAGCCTGGCCCAGTCCTGGCTGTTGTAGGCATTTGGCAACAGATGGGAGATTGTCTTTCTACTTCCTTCCTCTTCTCCTTCTCCCTCTCCCTCTCCCACTCTTTCTCCCTCTCTCTCTCTCTGTGCACACGCACGTGTGTGTGTGTGTGTGTGTGTGTATGAAAAGATAAATTTAAAGAAAAGAAAATACATTAGATATTAGGGAAATATAAATAAAAACCCAATTGAAATACCATTTAATATCGACTGGAATGGTGAGAATCAGAAAGTAAGAATGGTGGAGGATGGCTGGCGCCGCAGCTCAATAGGCTAATCCTCCACCTGTGGTGCTGGCACATCGGGTTCTAGTCCTGGTCCAGAGCGCGCCGGATTCTGTCCCAGTTGCTCCTCTTCCAGTCCAGCTCTCTGCTGTGGCCTGGGAGGGAAGTGGAGGATGGCCCAGGTCCTTGGGCCCTGCGCCCCATGGGAGACCAGGAGAAGCACCTGGCTCCTGGCTTTGGATCAGCGTGGTGCGCCAGCTGCAGTGGCCTTTGGAGGGTGAATCAATTGAAAAAGGAAGACTTTTCTGTCTGTCTCTCTCTCACTGTCCACTCTGGCTGTCAAAAAAAAAAAAAAAAAAAAAAAAAAAAAAAAAAGAATGGTGGAGGAGGCAAAGGGGAAAGGAAGGAAAGGAAGAAAAAATATGTTGATGAAGAGGCAGAGAAATTAAAATCTCTCCTTCATGCTTCATGGAGCAGCAGCAGCCACACAGAACATATTGGAGACTTCTCAAAAAGTCAAACACAGAAGTTCCATATGACCTAGGAATCTCACCATAAATATGTATGGCCCACAGAACTAAAAACAGGTATTTAAACAAATACTTTTATGCAAATGCTCACATTAGCACTGTTCACAATAGCACTAAAGCATAAACAACCCAAATTCCATTAAGAAATGAATGGATAAACACACTGTGGTTTATCTGCACAATGAAATAGTGTTCAACCATAAGAAAGAATGAAGTTCTGTTACATGCTTTAGAAACATTAAGCTATTAAAAACATTAAGCCAGGCCGGCGCCGCGGCTCACTAGGCTAATCCTCTGCCTAGCGGCGCCGGCACACCGGGTTCTAGTCCCGGTCGGGGCGCCAGATTCTGTCCCGGTTGCCCCTCTTCCAGGCCAGCTCTCTGCTGTGGCCAGGGAGTGCAGTGGAGGATGGCCCAGGTGCTTGGGCCCTGCACCCCATGGGAGACCAGGAAAAGCACCTGGCTCCTGGCTCCTGCCATCGGATCAGCGCAGTGCGCCGGCTGCAGTGCGCCGGCCGCGGCGGCCATTGGAGGGTGAACCAACGGCAAAGGAAGACCTTTCTCTCTGTCTCTCTCTCTCACTGTCCACTCTGCCTGTCAAAAAAAAAAAAAAAAATTAAGCCAAGTGAACAGCCGAGACACAAAGGGTCAAATATCGTATGATTCCATTCATATGAAATAACCAGAATAGATAAGTCCACAGGAACAAAAATCAAATTTTTCACTGCCGGGAGTGGAGAAAAAGACAGTGACTGCATAATACATAGAGATTCTCCACTGGAGTTGATTAAATATTTTGGAACTAAAGGTGAAGTTTGTACAACACTGTGAATATACTAAACACTGTATGGATTTGAAACATTGCATTTTCCATGTTGTAGTATTTTTTCCATTTTTTTATTTGAGAAGTAGAAAGACAAAAATAAAAAGAGATAGAGAGAGATGAGGAGACATAGAAAGATAGATCCTAACTGTTGGTTCACTCCCCAGACACCAGCAATGGCCAGGACTGGGCGAAAGCCAAGAGCCAAGAACTCAATCTAGGTCTCCCACATGAGTGGCAGGGATCCAATTATTTGAGCCATCACCTCTGCTTCTCAGGGACCTAGAACTGGGAGCTGGATGTGGGAATCCAATCAAGGAACTCCCATGTGGGATGCAGGTGTTCTGATCAGCATTTTAACCACTAGACTTGATGCCCCCTACCCAGTGTTGTATATTTTATTGCAACAACAATTCTCCAATTATGAAAACAGAGCTGGTCACTTACCCTCACTGTTTCTGTCTTGTCTCTGGTTCTTACTGACAACAGAACCAAACATTTCTCACCTCAAAAGATACCAGATATAAACTGCATCCATCTGCAAACCTTCAGTAAACAAAGCACAGTGACTGACCTTGGTTATGAAGCCGCGCTATCGTGAGGATGCCTCTGATGGGTGATGGTATTCTGGGACCGTAGTTACAACCTTCTGTGCAGATGGCAGTCACTTATCTACACCAAAACAGTTTTGGAGATGAGGAAAGGAGAGTGCTACCTTATAAAGTTCAAGTGGAATTTTTTGCTCCAAAACCAGCTCTTGGGTCACAAGAATAACTAAAAGAATGGAGGGGAAGAGGGACTGTAGGGGTCCAGGGCTTGGGGATTTAAGAAAGGTAGACTGGGCAAGAGGATTTGTGTAATTATCAAACAGTGAGATTGCTCAAATGCAGTTAGATTAGTTATGAGGAAGCAGTCTATGAGAGACAATGGAGTCTCTAATGGGGGTTCCTGCATGAAGGTTCCAGCTTCAAAACTTACTCTCTAGATAATTTAGGGCAGGTTGCTTTATCTATACCAGGTTCGGTTTCCCATACCTATAAAATGAAGTTAATGATAAAATCTACTTCCAAGAGTTTGTGTGAGTATAAAATGAGACAATGTAGTTTTATACAAAAACTTGTCTGAGGGTAATAATCACCTGGGTATTTTTTAGGTACCAAATTCCTGAGCCCACAGGGTCCATGGAAGAAGCTTGGGAAATATATTTTGTATGCCTTCCTGGAATGACTCTTACAATCTGGCTACAATGTGAAATAACACAACTCCTGATGCATAAGTACTTGAAAGTGTGAGTTATTTTGAATATTTTAGATTATTATATCAGTGGTTTTGTGAATGTTTAAATGAAGCCTCTAGGAAATCAAAATAATTAATCAAAAAATGAAAAAAATCATTCAAATCATATTTTCTTCCTATTAAACCAAACAGTTGACTTGACCAATTTTTTCCCATTCAATACACTAAAATTGAGTGGGAAAAAATTAACTAACAATTGAAGTTTCCAAAAAAGATGATTTTACTGGCAACAACTGGGGCAGGCATTGGAGAACTGTTTTTATTTGGCAATGGGCAAAGAGGTAGAAATTCTCACAGATGAAAAATTTCTACCAGCTTCCTAACTAGATTTCTCAGAACTCAGTGACCAGTCAAGTAATTTCGAAGAATAATAATTCATCTGAGCATGTGCCATGAATTTACCAGATTGAAAGAAACTAAACAGGCCGGTGCCGCAGCTCACTAGGCTAATCCTCCACCTGCCACACCAGCACTGGGGTTCTAGTCCTGGTTGGGGTGCCGGTTCTGTCCAGGTTGCTCCTCTTCCAATCCAGCTCTCTGCTGTGGCCCTGGAAGGCAGTGGAGGATGGCCCAGGTCCTTGGGTCCTGCACCCGCATGGGAGACCAAGAGGAAGCACCTGGCTCCTGGCTTTGGATCAGCACTGTGCGCTGGCTGCAGAGCGCCGGCCGCAAGAGGCCAGTGGATGGTGAACCAACAGAAGGAAGACCTTTCTCTCTCTCTAACTCTACCTGTCAAAAAAAAAAAAAAAAAAGGGGGGGGGGGAAACTAAACTGTTCCAATTAGATCCAGGTAATCTACCTACCATACTGGTGGCTTCTTTTTGATCATGGCTAACACTAAGGAATACATTTTAGATTGCATTTCAGATATAAGTATATCTGGAGTAAAAATGTTCCCTTAGGTGCCATACAACGTGTAATGATTTGTATATTTTCTGTTCTACTTTCTTTTCTTTCATTTATGCTGGCTTTCTTTCACAACTACTAATTTGACCCAAACAGCCAGTGTGTTGCAACCTAATATTTTAGCAGCATTGACCAAATAACACACACCAGAAGTTAATTTTCCTCTTTCATAAATTGTGTGCCACAAAATATCTGGCTAATACAAGGAATAAGCCAGAGATTGGTAATATCAGTTTACAAATCACCAAAGAGAGATGATGAATCAACAACCAGCCTGAAATAGAGCATTCTGTTCTCATCTGGGTATTTCTGATTTACTACAGCAGTTCTCAATCAGACACAACCCAAAAGTCTATGTAGGAATCGTACGATGACTACTTGCAACTTTGAAGTTTAACATTCATTATGAATAAAACAGCCATGAAAGCTGGGTTGTGTACACAGGGATTCAAGTGTGAATTTGAATATCAGGGACAGTTTGGGGAAGTAGGATCTGAGGAATATGATATTTGAGAGGGAATGGTGAAAGTGTAGAGAAACTGTGTCTTTATTATTATACTGATAAAAAGAGTTAGTTCTTTTATTATTTTCTCTCATTCACTTTTTTTCTACTTTCCTCTCATAAACTCCCCTACAGTTTGATAGTACAACTTCCCTACATCCTGTGGTAAGTGGTAATACCTTCTTTTGCCACAGTAGAGAGTTTTAGTTTTACTAATGTTATACTGTTTCGAGGGAGCATTGGCAAGCAGTTACATGTGTGGATATTTGAATAAGGCCTGCAAGGGTTTGATTCCACCTCTCAACCTACTGACTGTGTAAACATAGGCAGTATTTTTAAGCTCTCTGATCCTCAGTCTTTACATCTGCAAAATAGCAATAATGCACAACTCAGAGGGTTTTTGCCAAATTCCCTGAGATAATGCATTTTATCTCTAATAAGCCACATACCACATCTACGTTATAGGATAAAAACTTGTTAGAGAAAAATCAGTTTTTCCATGTACTATATGATAAAAAATTTATTTGGAACCACTCAAATTAGCCACTGTCTACTCCCTGATCAAGAGGTCATTATTGGCCCAGGTACTTGTCTCACCTCCCATTCATTCACTTGGAATTTGCATGCATAATTTCCCATTGCTTAAAAGAAAACAGACAATCGTGGATTAGTTTAATTGGTTTAGCTGCTAAAGACAAATGCACCCATGGTGCATATGTACTCTGTGAACTAGACAAGGAGCACCAACAGATATTTCACTAATCAGTGGCATTCATGTAGTGAAAACATTCAACAAACCATCCTGATGACTGGGTCACAGCTTTAATGGACATTAACAGTTATCTTAAAACTAGTTATTTAATTTACTTGAAAGGCAAAGAGGGAGAGAGAGAGAGAGAGGATGAGACAAAGAGAGAAAGAGGAGGGAGAGAGAGCAAGAGCGAGGGAAAGATCTCCCATCCACTGGCTCACTCCTCAAATGCCTGCAACATTCAATGCTAAGCCAGGCTGAAGCCAGGAGTGTGGAACTCCATATGTACCTGCCACGTGGGCAGCAAGGACCCAACTCCTTCACCATCAGGACTACCTGCCAGGGGCCGCATTAACAGGAAGCGAATCAGAAGCAGAGAAGGCACTCGGTAACAGGATGCAGGCATCCCAAGAGCATCTTCATTGCTATGCCAAATGAGAGCCCATAAACGGTAACTTTCAAGGACTAGAAAGTAAATCTCAGGTTTCAATTGGAATGCCTCACATATAGTCTACATATTAACAAAATATTCATTTATCATGATAATATTGCTTAATGGTTCACTCGTTCATTCAAAGTAATCTAGATTATGAATTCAAATTCCAAATACATCAAATACTTTAAAACTCTGGTGCCTACAGCAGAATTATAGAGACAAACTAGATTTTTATCCTATGTACTTTCTGTGCATCAAAACAAGAGTTTACCACATGTGCTCATTTGGGTCATACAATGGGTTTAGATACAAAGCACAGACTGCAGAGGAAAAAAAGCCTATAAATATTAAACATGATTGACCAACATAGCCTAATAATGAAATCTGAAAAAAAATTAGAAATAATCTTTTTCTTTATTCAAATATGAAATGTAAGGACAATGAACACTCTATTTAAGTTCACTTCTACCAAAACTTAACACTTAGCCATATTCACATTAGACATTTTTTAAAACATTGTAGCTGTACTTGAATCCTTCTATGAATCCTCCTTCAATTTTACATCCCTTCATTTTAATGATTACATGAACATTTTAATACATACCACTTATCACATCAATCAGTCTACAGTGCATGTTATTGTTTGCTAACCACTTTTCAATATTTTACCCACTCACGTATGTAGCTTTAATTTATTTATTTGACTACTATATAATATTTTATGTATTATCACTATAAAATAATACATTAATCTATAATTGCCATAACATGCATAATATATTAATATTAAAATCATTTAAATATTAATATTGATATATAGATTACTATATTGTATACTAATGCTGTTGAACATATTTAGGTTATTTTCAAATTTTCATTACCAAGTTAATATTACAACAAACAATCTAGTACAAAAATATACAGGACCAATAGGTGTGTAAATACTTACATTTACTGGACATTGCCAAATTCTTTGCCAAAATGATTTGAGTCCTTATATATCCTAACTTGAATGTTCCATGATGTCAAATTTTGGGGCCAGTGCTGTGGCATAGGAGGTTAAGGGCCCCCTCCCCTCGACTCCCACTGCACCAGCATCCCGCGTGGGTACCAGTTCGAGTCCCAGTTGCTCTATTTATAATCCAGTTCCCTGCTTATGGCTTGGGAAAGCAATGGAAAATGGCCCAAATGCTTGGCCTTCTGCACTCATGTGGGAGACCCAGAAGGGGCTCCTGGCTCCTGGCTCCTGGCTCCTGGCTCCTGGCTTCGGATCAGCCCAGCTCCTGACATTTTGGCCATTTGGTGAGTGAACCAGTAGATGAAGACCTCTTTGTCTCTCCCTCCCTCTGTGACTCTGCTTCTCAGATACATAAATACATCTTTAAAAAAATATATTGTCGGGGCCAGCACTGTGGCATAGTGGGCTAAGCATTGACCTGCGGTGCAGGCAGCCCATATGGGCTAGTTGGAGTCCTGGCTGCTCCACTTGCAATTCAGATCCCTGCTGATGGCCTGGGAAGGCAGTGGAGGATGGCCCAGGTGCTTGGGCCCCTGTACCCCCATGGGAGACTCAAGAGGATTGAGATCAGCTCAGTTCCCGTGATTGCGGCCATTTGGAAAGTGAACCAGCTGACAGAATACCTCTCTCTCTGTCTCTCCCTCTCTCTGTCTAACTATTCCTCTCAGCTAAATAAATAAACCTTTAATATATTTGTAGTCTAATTTATATTACTTTCCACCTTGGATAGGAAATTATACTTCACAGATCACATGTACATTTTCATAATAACCTTTGGGCTCCTTTAAGAATGGCTGTTTTATTTTTTAATTAGGTTGTCATTTCCATCACACAAATATTTTAAATATTTTAGCAAATCATTTTTTAAGATATAGAGACTTTTATCCTTTAACTTTTGTTTTGCAACTTTTGTAATATAAAAATTTTACTTTTGATGTATCAATAGTTTTCTCTATGGTGTGTGTGGGGAGGCGCATGGAAGTGTTTTGACAATAAATTTGTTTTCTTTCAAGGATTTCATAGTGAACATTCCAACAGTGTGAAACTTACTTTGCATTTATGCTATAAGGTAGGGATATCTTTTTTTTTTCCAATGTGACTCTGACTGCTTTTTAATGAATTACCTGTTTCCTAACAATGATATTTAATGCCACCTCTTTCACAGAAATTTTTCTATATGTATTTTGATCTATTTCTGAACTCCTTATAAACATAGATCTAATTCAATATCTGTGAGGTAGTACCACACTCTCTTATTTCATATTAAGGTATAATACCTTGACAACTCAAAAAGTAATTCCCCCTTCTTGTTTTTTTTTTAATTTTTTTAAATGTTTTAAAAATTGTTTTTAAAAAAATTTTAAAATTTTTTCCTCAAAATTATTTTTGGACTTTTTTCTTCCATGTGTGTTTCAGGATAAGTGTTTTAAGTTCCATTAAAATGCTAGTAAGATTTTGTTGGAAAGAATACATTATACTGTTTTTAAGATTTTTAAAATATTTTCTATTACTCCAGTTCACCCTATTATAGCTATTAGAAGGATTGTTGTACATTTCTCAATCTATGGATAACTATTTCAGTTTACTTTCCTTCTAGATTCTAGTTTTCTAGTTTATTTGCATCTTAGCTAAAGAACGTGGTCTGTCTGCTATTAATTTGTTACAATATACAAATGATGGCATTTCCTTTAAAGGAAAATATTTATATACTTAATGCGAGGTTCTAAACATATTAACTCAAGCTTGTAATTTTGCTACTTATATCTTCTCTACCTTTAACCTTTTTTTGCACTTTTTTTCACAAAGATATATTTTGTGAAAACTTTCATATGTGACTGTGAATGTGACAGTTTTGTCCTTGTAATTTTTTAATAGTTTTTTTTTGTTTTCAAATTTTCTGACTATGTAGTTACATGCGTAGAAGTATATGAGTATTATGTTTGTGGAGGATGGTCCCCTTATTATGATGCAATGTCCTTTCTAATTATTTTTTACTTCAATCCATTTCATCCAATAATAACATTATTATATGTGCTTTCTTTTAAAGATTTATTTTATTTATTTGAAAGACAGTTACAGAGAAAGGTGGAGACAGAGAGATGTCTTTCATCTGCTGGTTCACTCCCCAGATGGCTGCAACGGCCGGAGCTGCGCCGATCCGAAGCCAGGAGCCAGGAGCTTCTTTCCAGTCTCCCACATGAGTGCAGGGGCCCAAGCACGTGGGCCATCTTCCACTGCTTTCCCAGGCCACCAGAGAGCTGGATCGGAAGAGGAGCAGCCGGGACTAGAACCAGCACCCATATGGGATGCCGGCGCTTCAGGCCAGGTCTTTAACCCGCTGCACCACAGCGCTGGCTCCAACTTTTTATCTGTTAATTTGTCCAAAATGAACTTCTATAGGCTCCATATGTAACATGCTATTCTCCACATAAAAATAAACAATTCAATCCATTTATGTTAAACATGCTGAAATACAAATATTTGGCTCATTTTTGTCAATTTATTTTTATGTTTTCTAGTCATCATCCTTTCCTTTTGCTTCCACTTTTTGTCTTTTCTGTTGGATTAGCAGTTTACCATTTCCCCCTTCTGCTGATTTAGAAGAAATGTATTTTAAGTGGCTATCTATAAATTTACATTAAAACATTAGATACCCAAACATGTTCAACTGTGATTTTTTTTCTAAAACTACTTTAAAAATTCTCAGAGTTTCTATCCTCTTCCTCAAGATATTTACTGTCGTAACTTAGCCCCTTTCACTCCATTCTTAGTTCATAACGGGGTTTATAGTTGCAGTTAGGAACTATTGTCCTGCTGTGAAGCAACAGATGTAACTGATCCAGCGACCAAGCTAAGAAGCCACTTGTTTCACTTTCTAGACATGACATGCAGGAATATTCCACATCATGGCCCCCATGTCACTGGCTCTGGGTATGTGACA
This sequence comes from Oryctolagus cuniculus, assembly GCF_051225735.1. Lineage (NCBI taxonomy): Eukaryota > Metazoa > Chordata > Mammalia > Lagomorpha > Leporidae > Oryctolagus > Oryctolagus cuniculus. Next base: position 149,953,595 of record NC_142869.1, on the reverse strand, counting down.
TTCCATAAGCCTCAGAAAGATGCTGGAGAAAGTTTTCAGTCTCCTTTCCCAAGCAAAGGAGGCCAGCCCCAACCAACAATAACAGTGGCTCAAGTTGCTCTTCTCCCATGAATTGCCAATTCATATATCTACATGCTGCTACTACCCACTTCTGATGTAGCAGGTCTGTGGCTCCAACCCTATGTATTTACTATTTATTTATCTCTAATCCACTTCCAGTCTTCAAAGAGGTTTATGTTGTTTTGATGTTCTGTTATGTATTTTAGGCTTTATTATTTTTATTTGTGCTATAAAATGGAGCAGCCATTTCAGTACATTGCATCCGAAGTTAGTGAAAGAAGTATTGAAGAATCTAAAAAGTTCCAAACACTCAGGTTCAGAACGATTTGCTTACACACAATATGAGTTCATCCCTTCATGTTCACCTTCTGTGCTTGCTCCACAAATTGATCCCAGACTCACCCAAGTAGACCTAATGCAGACTGTACTCCTCCATGTTGGCTTACTATTGATTTAACTTTGACTTTTTTTTGTCATACCATGATCATAGGAGAAAGAAAATCATTTAACCACAGCAACAATTAAACCAACCAGAGGTTCAAATTAAATCTTCTAGTCCATGTTGCTAAATTTTGAAGAAATTTTAACTCATATTGTTCTTACAGTAAGAAAATTGATGTGATCTACCCTTTAGCTTGCTTGTTTCATCATGTCATAAGCTGTAAATGTGGCTGTGAAATCAGTGGCTTAATGTTATATGATGCTACCAACTAACCTTGATAGCATTCCTCTCCTCTAATGTGACACATTCCTCCTTTGACAATATAATCCTATAAACTACACAAATTTTATAGGAGAAAGAAAGCTTGCAATAAACATTGATATTTTTGTAAATATGCATTCCTAGGAAAATTCGTGTCAATTTTTTCATACAAAAGGCTTTTGAAAAAACTAATAGAGAGTATAAAGTGGAGGTATACATGATAACTATAACAATTGCACTATTGGATATATCTTATTTTTACTCTACATGGGATATCAATACTATTAACATTATATTCTATTATTTCATAAGGCCAATAATTTCTCATTTACTGTCATTTATAAAGGATATTTGGTTTGCTATTAAAATTAATACACATCATTTCAGGTTACTGATTACTCTAAACAGGTCACAGTCCTTACATACTGTAACTTAGCCTACTAACTCATAAGATATCAGAATCTTCCTCATAAAATGGATGTGAACATCACTGTGTGACTAAAGAAACCACATTATTTTTACCATGTAGAAGAATTGCTAAGCTTTTGCATCTTTTTTTGATTAATTTCATGCCTGACTCAGTCAGAGATTAGGCCTTGACACAGGTTATAATTAAATATTGAAATCATGAAGTGCAAGAATGTTTAATTTTTAAAATATGAGTTTTAATTTACCTCATACAGAGAATAGCTCTGGTCACCTGCAGAGATGCATTACACACTACATTGCCTAATGTAGGATGCCTGAATAAGGCTGAGCATACAGTTAAAGTAAACTAATGCAATTTACTGAACAGCAGTCAAATATTTATCCAGTTGATGAAGCAGACTTTATGTGAAACTCAGACAATAATTAAAGAGAAGTCTTGCTTAAAACATGCTTACTCCAGTTTCCACAAATACGTTACATCCTTTCTGCATCTTCCATTTTCCTAAATATTTCTGTATATCTGAAACATTCTACAGTGAGCAGTCTATGGAACTGCTGAACATATTTCCTGGTATTTTGCAATAATTCAGAGCTAGAAGGGTAAATTGATTGCAAAGCAGACTTAACTCTCCTTCTTGAACCCATACCTACTGTCATGTGACTTGGCAGCACCTGCCATCAAAGGGAGTCTATTCCGCCAGCCTTTGTATCTGCCTGGATTGTGACTTGCTTTGGTCAATAGAATTTGAAAGCCACATTGTGTGGCTGTGCAGAGTTTCTGCTTTAATAGACTGCATGCTTCTACTTGTTCTCTTGGATCCCTGCCATGGTTGATAAGAACAAGCCCAGGCTGCCTCCTGGAGGATGAGAGACCAACATGGAGCCCATGCAGGATTGGTCAACTCTCAGACAGCCTGCTTTCTCACCATGGTAAGTCCAGTTGAGATTGGCTAAGCTCCACCTTGGTAAGAGAACCTCCAGATTACTTGTAGGTTCCTGAGACATGGTAATTAACTGCTATTTTAAGCAACTTGGTTTATGATTGTTTGTTATGCCAGAATAGCTAATTGAAGTAACATGTGGAGACTTCATCCAAACTCTCCATTTTAGGAGAAAAAAAAAAAAAAAAAAAACTGAAGCCCAGAAGTTAAGTCGCTTGTTCATAGTTATGCATCGTGGCTAGCAGAACCAGGTTTGGAGATTGCATTCCCCAGCTCGTCAGCAAAGCCTCTCCCTGATATGCAATACTACTTTCCTTTTGTTAACTTTCTTTGACTACAAAGATCAAAAGAAAAAAAATGCTGCCAAGAGAAATGGAGTTTCAGCCTAATAAAAATGGCATTTCTCAAAAATAATTGTAAGGTTCTTCTAGCTATTTATTATAGTCAGAATACAGATATTACCTGGCAGTATTTCTGAGATGCTTTTTCCTAAATTATGTGAGGAGAATTATGAATGACAGAATAAAGTTTATTTTTAAGTGGAGCAATTCCTTAATTTTCAGTCACTGTAGTATCACCAGTTATCTTCATCTTTGGAATACATGTCAAATTCTATAGTTAGCAGGGGTCTTCTAAGTACTTTGTTTAGTGAACTCAATTTTTCTCTGAGTCTCATTGCAGCCAAAAATATCATCTGAAATATTATTAACATATAGCACATGCAAATCATCCCTATATTAAATATTCCAAATGGCAAGCATTTAATAAATTTTCTAGGTTATTTAAGTCAGTCATGCTATAGGATGACATCTTAAGAAATTGCATTCAATCAAATTTACCCCAGAGCAAAACTTTTTTTTTTAAAAAAAGAGAGAGATTTGTACTTCTTTTTAGAGTAGCAAACATTCCTACTTTTATTCCCTTGTACCTGTAACCTATGCTCCTTAGCAATGGATTTAGAAGTTGAGGGTACCCAAATCACCTGGAGAGACTGATAAATCACAAATTGCTGGGCTCTGTTGCCAGTTTCTGACCAGATAAAGCTGGGTTGGGGTCTGAGGAATTGCATTTCCAATAAGTTCCCATTTGATGCTGGAACTTCTGACTTGGGGGACTACATTTTGAAAGCCTCTGCATCATAGTTTCCAATAATCACTGTGACTAGTCCGTCTTAAAATACACCTCACTATAATATTTTATTGGGAGCTAAAGAAAGCATATGAAATTATATTCACAATTTACATTAGTTATATAAATTACACAGTACAAAATCCTATCGATGAAAATCAATGAGACACTTAGATTCAGAACAGCCTTGACTTTTGGTTAAGACATGTCCTGAATCTTTCTACAGATCAGGGAGAGAACTTGTTGAAAAAAATCTTATATTGTCACAAGACCTGTAATATTTGGAATGCAGTCAAATTAGCACAAATGATCATCCTCCAAAGGGAAATAATTTCCCAGAATTTTTAAAAGGTAAAGAAATGCCTACTTCCAATCCACAGCCCATTTTTTGTTGTTTTTAATGAGAGTATTCACATAACACTTTCCATGACAGCTTCTGCTTTCCATCACTCAACTCTTTGTGAAAATAGTCCATTTTTGGCTTCCAGACTGTGTGTTTGGGCTTACTCCAAAAATGAACTTCTTGAAAGGTTTAGAAAAGTGATTTCAGTTATTTTTAATTCTTAACTGCCTCAAATAAAGAAAACAAACTATAAAAAGGGTTGTGGGATTTTAATTGCATTTCTTTGCATTTGAATATCAGATAACTTACTAATGGACCTTTACGTATCTGTGTCCTCCACGGAAATCTCATACCTTCATCAAGTTGAAAAGACGACTGAGATTAGAAAGAGATTGGCGCCTGCAAATGCTCCTCTGAGAAAACACACAAAGGCACATGTGTGTCCCGAACTCTTGAGTATGTGCACTTAAGAGGCGCCAGCCAACTCCAGCTTTCTTCTCCTGGTAAACATGCCTCACTGGGGACTCGAGGAGCCCGCTTCGTGAGGGGCCACACAGTATGGTTTGTCATTTTTACCAGTGTGGCTTTTCTTCCACAACCTCCTCAGAATCTCATTTTCCTCTTTTCCCATGCTTCTTTGCACCTCCTTTCCTTAGAAGAAGAAGAAAGCAAACAGAGGTAATCCAAGGCATTGCACAGAGAAGACTTACTAATCCTTTGTATTTTTAACATTCTTAGTCTGCACCTTCCTCATCTTTGAAGCTGACTCTCTGTATAGAGTAAAAGTACTCGTGCCGTTTCAAGTACAAAACACCACCCCAGGGTTAGCCTGAAGTGGCAGGTTGCAACCAAGACAAGACTTCTCACAAACCAAGTTAGTCTGATTCCAGACATAGCTTTTCTCTTCCTGAACAAGATGGGTTCTTCAGTAGCTGATGGCATTTGCATAGTTTTTTGTGTGTTTAGTGAAATCTTTGAATAACTCAAAAATACTGTCTCTATATTTGAGTCAGTATTAGATATGGTGGAGAATTTTTATATGCTGGGCAGATTTTTCTATGCTATGTAGACATTGAATTACTTGCTGCAAATATTTTCAGTTTCTTAATGAACATTTCCCAATTAACTCCCAACTTACAGTGACGTTTTGAGCCAGTGAAGTTTTTGTGGTTCCTGCTTTCCTGTTCACATTTATCTGATATGCTCTTGTAAAGTTGCCTACCATTTTATGAACATGAGTGACATCAAGCTAACTGAATTTGATTTTAAATATTCATATATTTGTTTGAAAAACAGAGTGGCAGAAAGGGAGAGACAGGATTTTCCATCTGCTGGTTCACTCCCCAAATACCCACAACAACCAGAGCCAGGCCAAGCTGAAGCCAGGATCCAGGAAATCCATCAGGTTTCCCACTTCGGTGGCAGAGATCCAAGCAGTTAGAACATCATTTGCTGCCTTGTCAGGCTTAATAGCAGGAAGCTGGATGGGAAGTAAAGTAGCCAGAACTCAAACCAGCACTCCACTATGGAATGCCATTGTGGCTGGTGGCACCTTATACCTTTTGTACAGCACTGCCACCCCACCCCATTAAATTTTAAGTTCGCAGGGGAGAGAGACTTCTAGAAAGTGAGGTGTCCCTGTGCCTTGCATATACCCCATGAAAATGTGCTGAGGGAGAGAAGGGGATGGCTGAAACAGTACTGCCATTTCAAGTATAGCTGGAATGGCTGAGAATAAAATCAAAACACCTGGAGAATGGTTTCACAGCCTAGTTAAGGGTTTCTGAGACTAAAAGTAACCGAACACAGAGAATGAAGGCCTACAATAATTATTCCCAGCTGGGGAAAAATGGCATGTTGAAAGAAATGGCATTTAGAAGTCATAACAGAAGGATTAACTACTGTGTAAAAGGCAAAGGCACAGCCTAACCAACCACTTCCGTGCCCTTTAGTGACTTATGCTCATCTGCAAGATAGGAAAGGGTTGTACCTTAGAAGGAAAAGCTGAATCCAGAACCAGGACTGCACAAACATGTGCTGAGGTTGTGCAAAAAGAAACCTGCAAATAGATCAGGGAACTTCATTTACCCCGAGTCATTAAGGATTCCTCCCCACAAGGTACCCATTATAGTAGATGCCAGTAATAGTACTTGTCCTTGTCTGGCCAGATGTCCAACTGGCTCCTCCAACTTGTCTTTCCTTAGCCATACATAGAAGGAATTCCCCCACCTAAATTCATACAATTGTGATACCAAACAACTATGCTAATCATTTTTGCACCAAAAACACAAACTTCCTTGGGCTAAAACTCCTTTAATAAATAAATAAATTAATGCATTGCTATTAGGGAAACATGTATTAGTAATCACAATTAGGATAATCTTTTAGAAATTTATTCTGATTTTTAAATTCATTCCCACACCTGCAACCTGCCACACAGAGCTATTCGTCTAAGACTATGGCTTAGGACTTACACTATCATGCTTGTGTGTTGGAGGGTGATGTAGGTATTATATCTTGAAATTGGGTTATGCAAGTACAAGTTTCAGTTCCACCATTTACCACTCAGAAGTAAATATGTGTGTGTGTATGCATATAATTACTCTGTATTTTGTAACTGTTCCTAGTTTACAATTATTGAACTCATGCACTCAACTGGTATGGGAAATACACATGAGGATCCATATATTCAAAAATGGCTACATGATAAAGTAGAAATACATACTAAAGGACATCAACAGTTTATGCATAAAAATGCCAAAAGACAATTTAGTGCCTCAAATGAAGAATGTTATATCCCAGTGAAACAACTGCAGGAACAGAGGTCAAGTGACAATAATTACACTTAGAGGAATTTGGACAGGACATCAACAAGAGCACTGACCATGAAATCTCCAGTGATCCAAAAACTTAAGAAAGTGCAACCAACAGCTGTAACTTTCTTTCAGAGATAGAAAGAGAGAGGTAGTCACAAGCTTAATAATTTTTTTAAAGATTATTATTTATTTATTTGAGAGGTAGAGTTACAGACAGAGAGAGGTAGAGACAGAAAGAAGTGTCTTCCATCTTCTGGTTCACTCCATAAGGGGCCACAAAGGCTAGAGCTGAACTGAGCTGATGCCAGGTGCCACGAGCTTCTTCCAGCCTCCCATGTGGATGGGAGTTCAACATCCCAAGCACTTGGGCCATTCTCCACTGCTTTTCCAGGCCATAAGCAGAAAGCTGGATCTGCAAAGGAGTAGCCAGACAAGAACCAGCATCCACATGGGAAGCCAGTGCTGCAGGTGGAGGCTTAGCCTACTGCACTATAGCATGAGCCCCGCTTAATAATTTCTTGATGGTCTTACAAGTCATGCCTCAACCTTTGTGGCTGAAGTGGGTAGGCTGACTGATCTGCACACTGGGACTATGGAAGGGGACTATGGATTGTGGACTGTTCTTCCCACTGTGCGTGGGTATTTCAAGACTTAGGGAGCAGGTATGCAGAAAAATTGCTAGACATCGAATCAAATATTTCAGTTACACCTGCCATTCTGCAAAGCTCTAGGGAGCACCGTTGCTTCTCTCATGTGTGAGTGTATTGGGCATGGCGAGAAATGAGGCTTTCCAAGGAGGCAGAAAGTGGGTTGTAGTTCTACCGTTGCCATTCACCAGTTATAAACATAAGGGCACATCACCTTGCTACCAAGATTCTACTGTAAGGGTTCTTTGTTTATTTAGTGCATTGTGCAGCCCTTTGAGTATCTGGTGAAAAAAAAAAACTTTCTCATAAGAAATGTTTTTAAGTTGATAAAACAATATTGAGGATTTTGAAGAATTCAGTTTTTAGATAGATATAAGAATGTTTTTTATTATCATATTAAATATCAGTATCAGGACAGAAGTCTCACAAATACCATAATTTTGAATTGGTGATGGATGTGAGCAGTATTTTGAGGTATCAGCAATTATGATGTGATGTGAAAATGTGTTAGAGGGGGCAGGCATTGTGTGCAGCAGTAAGGCCACCACTTGGGATGCCCGATTCCCATGTTGGAGTCCCTGGGTTTGCATCCCAGCTCTGTTTCCAATACAGTTTCTGTAATGTGAACCCTGAGAGACAACAGGAGCTGCTTCAAGTGCTTGAGTCCATGCCATCTAGATGAAAGACCTGCATCATGTTCCTGGCTCTTGGCTTTGGTCTGGCCCAGTTTTGGCTGTTATGGGAATTTGGGGAGCAATCCAGCAGATATAAAATCTCTGTGTCTCTCTCTGTGTATGTATCTGTCACTTTGCCTTTCAAATAAAAATAAATAAATAAATAAAACTTTTAAAAAGGGAAAATATTTTATACATATTGTTGATAAAATGACAAATACTTTAATACTATTGCCTGTTGTTTCCTTTTATTAAAGAAGAAAAACTTCTAAATGCTAAGTTTCAGTTAGAGGCTAATGATAATAAGATGTAATATTTTTTGATCATCGAAGTTCAAGGACTCCCTGAATTTTAACCATGGAGGTCCTTCACTGTTTATTTATAAAGGAAAAATACTCACCCTCTAGAACTCACTGAGCTTTCCCAGGGTCAAATTAGAGCAAGTTAATTTAGGAGAGATTTAGTGGGAGATTTCTACATGCCAGACATTGTTTTAGGGTCTGAAGAGACACCAGTGCACAGAAGAGACTCCGTCTAGTGAAAGAAATGCTTTTGTTATGAATGCAGCACACAATGAATATATGCTGTGTCAGGGAGTGGTACCGAGATAAGGAAAGCAAAGCCACAAAACATACACAGGAAGGACCCAGGAAAAGCCTCTGTGCTGAGGTGTCCCTGGAGCTCAGATCTCAAAGGAGCAAGGAGCAGGAAGCCATGGGGACATCTGGCAAAGGTGTCTATAAGTCCTAAGTGTTTTGGAACTCCTTATTATCTGTTAACAATCAGTGTGCAGGTGGCAAATTGAAATATAAGCCAACATTATACATGGAGGAATCAAAGTAGACTTCTTGTTGGAATTATGAACTTATTCCAGACTAGAGTATATCTGGAAAATCTGTTTCTATTCAATTATATTAAACATGCACTTTTTAGCACAGCTTATTTTTGCAAAGTGCTATATTTAACCAAGTTAATTTATTCCTAATAAGAATCCTGTAAAATTGGACCTATCATTACCTTACTTTACAGATAAGAAAATGGAAGCTCAGAGATTAAGTCAATTTCCTCTATTTGCCAAGTAAATACAAGTAAGTATCATAACCAGGATTTGAATGTAGCCAATATCATACAACCATCTTTTTACTGAACATGTCACACTATTCTTTGAAAATGGGTTCTGTTATTTGACAAAAAGGCAATCCATCTCAGACATTATATTCTTTTAATTTTATTTATTTGAGAGAGAGTTCACTCTTCTCCTCCAGTTCCCTCTCCAAATGCCCACAATGGTTGAGACTGGAGCCAGAAGCTGGCATGATCCAGGCTTCCAATGTAATTAGGAAGAACTCAAATACTCACTGCTATTCCCAGAGTCTGTATTGGCAGGAAACTGGAGTTGGGAGCCAGAATTAGGAGTCAAACCAGGACCAATGATTTAGAACATAAGTGTCTTAACCACCAGGCTAAATGTCTGCTGCACAGATACTGTATTTTTTAAGTGGCTAACACACTTTATAATTTTGTATTAAATTAGAAAATTTTGCACTGAATCCATTAGGGAAAATGTTCAGTTAACCAATAGCTGAGCCATGGGGCAGGTGATGTGGCACAGGGGGTTAGGCCACCTCTTGGAATGCCTATCTATATCCCATAGCAGAGTGTCTGGTTTAAGTCCTAGCACTTCTTTTATCCAATCCAGTTTCTTGCTAATGCTCCCAGGAAGCAGCAAAAGATGACTCAAATACCTGAGGCCTGCCACCTGCATATGACCTAAAGAGATTCCTGACTCCTGACTTTGGCCTGCCCTAGCCATCACTGTTACAAGCATTTGGTGATTGAACCAGTGGACAGACGATCTCTCAGCCGGCGCCGCTGCTCACTTGGCTAATCCTCCACCTGTGGCACCGGCACCCCGGGGTTCTAGTCTCAGTTAGGGCACCGAATTCTGTCCCGGTTACTCCTCTTCCAGTCCAGCTCTCTGCTGTGGCCCGGCAAGGCAGCGGAGGACGGCCCAAGTGCTTGGGCCCTGCACCCGCATGGGAGACCAGGAGGAAGCACCTGGCTCCTGGCTTCAGATCGGTCCAGCGCGCTGGCCGTAGTGGCCATTTGGGGAGTGAACCAACGGAAGGAAGACCTTTCTCTCTCTCTCACTGTCTAACTCTGCCTGTCAAAAAATAAAAGTCAAAAAGAGAAGATCTCTTTCCCCCACTCTCTGTCACTCTGTGTTTAAATGAATAAATAAATGTTAAAAAAAAAAAAAAAAGGCTGAGCCACAAAGAGCTCAGAAAAAGCAAAAGAAATCCTAACTAGGGAAAAGACAGTCATTAGGGAATCCTACTGGAAAATTATAGTCACCCACAATCATTCTCGTATGTGTGTGTGTGTGTGTGTGTGTGTGAGAGAGAGAGAGAGAGAGAGAGAGATATTAACCCCCTCCCCCCAAAAAAACACAACTAAACACAATAAAAACAAAAATGTAACTTCAAGACAGCTCTGGAAGCTGATCAGAAGTCCTAAACAGATACTCAAACTTTTTCTATGATTTGAAAAACAACCCTTGATTCTAGATACAGGAGAAGTTTTAAGTGTGTTGAACAAATGGTTAAACTCTGAAAAGGCCCAGAGGTTCAAAAAGTGGGTGAGAGTGAGTGAATGGCAAAACCAAGTAATATCTTTTGAATCAAAACTGACAGATTTTGGAGAGCATGTGATTACCAAAAACTTCAAATTCAATTGATATTCTGCCATAAATTATTTTTCTTTCCAAATTTGTTTTCTTGATCCTACATTATACCTCTTTTTTCAGACGTGTCCTACAATATGAAAAAGCCCATAGAAAAGCAAAAATGCTGGAGAGGTGGCGAGGAAAGAAAGAATGCCTGTGATATTTAATATCAAAAGTAGAGGTGAGGGTGATGAGTGAGTGGCAGAGATGGTGTGTTGTAAGCACGATAATGATGATGAGAGAAACAGAAGGATGGTACTGAGTACAAATTGGGATATGTTGATTTTTTTAAGGTGATTTTAGAAATCCAGATGGCAATGACTAGTAGGAAACTGAATATGTGAGTCTGGAGCTCAGGAGAGAAATCTAAGCTGGAAACAGAGCTTCAGGAGCCGCCAGCACGTGAAAAAGACAGAAAACTACACCAAACAGTTACGCCAGGGTCAGAGGACCAGGAAGACAGAGTAGGCTGGGTGCTGTACATAGAGAGACCTGAAATTCCAGCAGTACTTGGCTTCCGGTGCCTCATAGAACTTAAGCAATCCTGGATGGAGGCCAAAAGGGACAGTGCTTTGGGGTCTTTAATAAAGCAGTTGCACTGGTGTGGTGCCACCGTCTGAAGGGCATGGAGTGTCAGGCAAACAGGAAGCCGAAGTACATAGCTCATTCTATCCAAGATCCATCCTCGATGGTTAATAACAAGAAAGAGCAGATAGATGGTAGCAAGGGGCCTCGACAGATTCAACAAATGGAGAGGTTGGAATTACCTAAAAAAGAATAACTTAGGGTTAAGTCCCTAGAAGAAACAAGAGGGACAACAGTTTTGTCTGTCAAACTTATTGAAGGCCCAATTAACCATGAGTAACTGGGGCAAGAGGGGTAGAAAAGTTGTATTTCATGGGACACAACAAAGAATTGCCCCCACATTCTGCACAGCAATCAAACATTCCAAAGGGCATTTGTGTAACTGAATAACACGTGAATGATGAAAATTCTGTAGTACACATAAACATAAGGTGCCCCTGCATGCTTTTCATGCACGCAGATTTTCCAAGAATATAACTACTATGCAATTCAAGGGAAAATTGATTTATTTTTTTTAGATTTCTACCAAGAATGAACCACATTTCAGAAATTCACATTATCTATAAGAAATAGAATTCATAACTTTTAAGTCCCTATTAGCTCACATCTATCATTCTGTGTTTGTAGTTCTCCTATTGTAATGGTTCTCCAAAGATCATCAAGTTTTGATGCCTGAGATTAAACTTGAACATTTACATACTGAAACATCTGTTTCATCATAGACTACTTTCTTTTACTTCTTTTTTATTTTAGAATTAGGGCATCATTTTTATTTTATTCTTTCATCCTCATTGTGTTGGTGATAACTCCATAAGCCACATTCCTTTTACTTCTGATCAGCTTCAAAACCTTCTGCAACAGTAGCTGTTGTGTATCTCAATGACCATTTTAGCTATAGATAAGGTAACCATAAAATGCAACATTCAAACAAGATGCTTTTGAAAAAGAAACAGGTGCTACTATCAATTACTTTGGGGTGATAAGAATAAACTGAGACTTTCTGCGCAAACCAGAATCTATGTTCATAACTATACACCATGGATGTGTCCAAGAATTTATAATTATTTTTTATTATGAAGAGACCAGACATTCTTGATATAGGCTAAAAGATGACAAAAAATACGACTTCATGAATAAAATTGTCTATTGAAGGAAAACCATCTAATCCACTTTTGTATCTTCAACATCTGACTCAGTATTCAGTTCACATTCAGAAAATAGAACTCAAGGCTCAGTCAATAGATTTTGGACTAGTTTTCCTAAACCAACGTACTTGCTACCAACTCATCACCCAGTGACCAGAAAACCTCATACTGCTAATAAATGGCCATCACATCCCACAGTGATAAGCAATATTTAATATAGTCATGCAGATGGTTACTTAAGAAATACCAAGATACTTTTACAAATGGCAGAAGCCATGGAAAAAAGAAACATGACTGTGTAAACCTGCATGTTTTCCTGTAATCCAGCCCAAAGCTAATTCTCCTAGTGTAGCACATCTGAAGCCAAATGTGCAGAATAATTTCCTGGAGGTCTTGTTAAAATGCAGGTTCTACCAAGTCATTCTTCAGTCGGTAAATAACTAGATAAGCTACAGCATATCTTGACCAAGGAATACTATTCAGGCTTGAAAAAATGAGCAATCAGGTCATGGAAAGACATGAAGGAAATGTAAATGCATCTTACTAAGAGGAAGAAGTCAATCCAAAAAAGGCTACAGACTGCATGAACCCAACTAAATGACCTTCCAAAAAAGGCTACAGACTGCATGAACCCAACTAAATGACATTCTGAAAGAGGTAAAGCTGCAGAGACAGCAAGAAGATTAGTGGTTGCAGGAGTTGGGAAGAAGAGGTGAGTACATAGCACACAAAGGATTTTTGGGGGCAGTGAAATTATCCATTGGATGATACTCTAATGATGGGTACATATACATTATACAACACCAAGGGTGAACCCGACTGTGAACTATGGATCTATGCTTGGAAAATTGTGGATTATGGTCCAACCCAATTGATATAGGAAACTGACCATCACAGCATCTCACTGCCATGAGTGAAACCCACTTTCCAAAAGCACTCAGTCAACCTGTGTGCAATTCCACATTGCTGCTCCAAACTTTCAACCTCAGAAAGCTGGAGTCTTAGCTCTGAGCCTGTATTTGTGTATTTTGTAAAGAAGAAAAGGAGCCTGCCTGTCAAAAACAAAATGAGGGGATGGCATGTGACACAGTGGGGTAAGTCACCACCTGCAATGTCAGCATCCCATATAATACCAGTCATGGCTGCTCCTCTTCCAGGCCAGCTCATTGTTAATGTGCCTGGGAAAGCAGCCGAGAATGACTCAAGTTCTTGGGCTCTTGACACCTACATGGGAGACCTGGTTGGAGTTCCACTTTGTTTCAGACTGTCCCAGTCCCAGCTGTTGTGACCATTTGGGGAGTGTGGATGAAAGGTTTCTCTCTCTCTCTCTCTCTCTCTCTCTGTAACTCACCCTTTCAAATTAACTAATTATTAAAAATGGAAAGCTAAATGCTGACCCTTAGAGAAACCAAGAAGCTGTCCAAGAAGAAGATTCTGGGCTTCTGTTGTTTCCAAGTTTAGTGTTAGAGCAAGAGAAAGGCTAGGATTTGAATCTCCGTTTTAGTATTTACAGTCTAAGTTACCCTAAACAAATGACCATCCCTTGGTATATTCTCTGAAAATGAGAAGGCAGGCTTCTCTCTCACACATACATGCACACAGGCAAGTGTGTTCATATATTTAGTCTTTCATCTTGTCTGAAAAACGCCTTTTCAATCTATAGTCTCTTTGACTCTACAATTTGTCCATTAAGCATTGTATATTCTTCCAGTATCCCTCTAATTCTTCTTCTCTAGGGATTTTTAAAAGATTTTTAAAAGATAATGTACATTTAGTAATTTAAATGATTAAATAATTAAAATTTTAAAAGATAATATATACTTATTAATTTAAATTATTAAATTGTTAAATTATACTTAATTAATTTAAATTAGGCATTTAGCCTAGTAGTTAAGATACCCATATTTCGTATCAGAATACCTTGGTTAAATACCTGGCTCAGGCTCCTGATTCCAGTTTGGCACTAATGCAGACCTTGGGAGGCAGAGATTATGGCGCAAGTTGTTGGGTTCCTGTCATAACATGTGAGAGACATGAATTGACTCCCCAGACCTCAGCTTCAGTTTTGTCCAGTCCTGCCTGTTGCAGCCATTTACAGTGGTAATCAGCAGATGAGCATTCTCTGTCTCTCAGCCTGCCAAATAAATAGAATAAAAAATTTAATTAAAGTATGAAAGATACTGAGCATGCTTGTTAAATAAAATGTAAAAAATTGCAGTGAAATTTTAAAAAATAACAAAATCATCTGTAACTCCACACTCAGGGACAATCATTGTCAACATATGGTTTCCTTAATAATGTTTCTATTCCTATAAATATGAGTATGTATTTCTATACACACACACACACACACACACATATATATATACATACATATATATAGAGAGAGAAAAAACCCTTCTCTAACATCTATATATATAGGATAGATACATAGATTTGATAGATAGATAGATAGATAGATACATGTATTGGAGATGCTATATATATACACACATATATACACTTTCATGTTATACCCTATTTTTTATATATATATATATACACATTGTCTAATGTCAAATCAGGGTAAATATATCAATTTCCTCCAACACACAATGCAAACATTCAAAGTCCTTTGTTCAGTTACAGAAATATACAGTACCCCTGAACTTTTCTTACTCTTTCTAATTAGTAGCCATAATCAACTTTCCCCCCACATCTCCCTCCTCCATACACTCCCTAGCCTCTGAAAACCAACATTCTACTCTTACCTTCCATGAGAGCACCTTGTTTAGATTCTGCGTATGACAGTAATTCTTCTTTCATCAGTACACAGGCTATCCATGGATTCTCCTATGGACAAATCAGGGTGTCCAGCCAGGATGGGAGCCTGGGATAGAAATATACTTTGGGAATCACTACCCCTGCCCTCACTCCTCTCCTCGGGAAAACACATTTCGTCTATCTTCCTTAGAAAACCTTTATCTATGGCTCTACTTCTCCATTTCCATCTTCCTGACTTAATTCCATCTCCCTGCTCTTTCTCCTGTCTTGTTTAAATCTTTCCTTAATCCATGTCTTTAAAACTAATCTCCCTTGGCCGGCGCCGCGGCTCACTAGGCTAATCCTCCGCCTTGCAGGGCCGGCACACCAGGTTCCAGTCCCAGTTGGGGCGCCGGATTCTGTCCCGGTTGCCCCTCTTCCAGGCCAGCTCTCTGCTGTGGCCAGGGAGTGCAGTGGAGGATGGCCCAAGTACTTGGACCCTGCACCCCATGGGAGACCAGGAGAAGTACCTGGCTTCTGCCATCGGATCAGCGTGGTGCGCCGGCCGCAGTGCACTGGCAGCGGCAGCTATTGGAGGGTGAACCAATGGCAAAAGGAAGACCTTTCTCTCTGTCTCTCTTTCTCACTGTCCACTCTGCCTGTCAAAAAAATAAAATAAAATAAAATAAAATAAAATAAAATACTAATCTCCCTCAATTCCAACCCCTACTTCTTCCCTCATCAAGAAGCCTGTGGAGTTACCTTCCTAATGTCTCCATTCTACTCTTAAAAAACTTTCAATGACATAATTTGATCCCAAACTCTACACCTAACCTCCCCTCTGTTGCACACATGCTATGAGGCATTCCATAAGTAGTCCTGTGTTTTCCATTCTCAGTACCTTGCCTATACTATCTTTTCCCTTGATTCCCATATACTTTCCCCACCATTTGAATTCTTCCCCGGAACAGGAACAATTACCCCATTTCTCCAGCACCCAATAAGTTTACATCATTCATGTTTTGGTATCTTGATAATATGTTACATTACTCTATCTTTCCTGTCAGTCTGGCTCCTTCCACCATCTCTGAGTCCATCTTCTTGATGACTGGAATTTTCAGTACAATTGAAGAAAACATCAGGGGTCTGATACAAAGTTCAAGCTGATGACTCATTTATGAAATCCGTAAGCTACAAGAAAGTGAATGAATTAGAAGAGAGATTTTTGCAGTAACAATTAAGCAAAAGCTTATTTTGGGGGTTTATATACTATTAGACATATTTACCAGTCTTCCATTTGAGTGGATTCAGAGTACAAACATCCTGATAAAATGACGAAAAAGTAAAGAACTTACCAAGAGGCCAGCATTGTGGTGCAGCAGGTAAAGCTGCTGCCTGTGATGCCAGCATCATCTATGGGTGTTGCTTCTGATCCAGCACCCTAAAGATGGCCCAAGTGTTTAGAACCCTGCCACTGTGTTGGAGACCCAGAAGAAGATCCTGGCTCCTGGCTTCAGCCTGGCCCAGCCCTAGCGGTTTTGGCCACCTGAGAAGTGAATACACAGGTGGAAGATCTCTCTCTCTCTCTCTCTCTCTCTCTCTCTCTCTCTCTTTCTCTGACTTTATTAAAAAAATTCTTTCCCAAGGTAGGTAACTATAAAATGAGAATAAAGATACAAATTTAAATCTGATTTTTGCCCTTTTCAATACAGTGTGCTTACCCCTAGTAAATGGAGAGTAAGACTAACTAAGAAATTAACTTTTTACAGAAGAGAAACTTTTCTATAACATCCTTGCGAACTTCTTTTGTTAATGCTATACGGGAACATAAAAGATTCAGCATGCACCAAGGAGATGCTGCGGGATGCAAGAAGTTTAGAAGAGCAGAAAGAAAAATAAAACTAACAAGAGGCTTATGCTGTAAGCTTTCCACTTCGTTTTTGGTCTGAAGAGAAAAAAAAGCTCCAAAAGTTCTCTATCATAAGCATACATCATGTTAATAATCCAATCTATGGATCAATAAACACTGAGGATATTTTTGTCCAGTAGCAATAGTAATATCCTCTCATCACTGAGGTAGGGGCACAGTCTTCTTGTGTACCTTTTATTTGCCTGACCTCAGTCTAAATGTAGATGACAAGCCTGTGGTCAGCCACTGACAGCTTTGCATCATGATGATAAATAGGGGGTGAAAATGTTCAGTGGAGTAGGAGTACTCTAGAGGAGTCTCAGCAACTTCATATTTTTAAAGTTCACTAATTACTAGTTTGACAAACATGTTCAATATGATGCATGCATCCGTCTTAATGAGGTGTTCTTTACAGAAGTCCCTACTCAACATAATTAAAGTGTATTTGACTACTTAGAAACACATTTTCATTTGCATGGTCTCTCTGCCCTTGTCTCCCTCTCTTTTGCTTCCTATATCATGCATTTATTAAGCACTTATGGTTTTGGGTCCTGTGTACTCTGTGTGTGTGTGTGCAGCTGCATGTGTGTGTGTTTGTGCTGGTTTTATATTTATTTCTTATGTAACAAGCCACTAAAAGCATTATCTTATGCAGTCCTCATAACAACCTTTAAAGGCAGATTTCACAATTATTTCCTTTATATAGAGCATGAAATGAAAGCCCTGAAGTGAAGCAGGATGGGAATTTGACCCAGTTCCAAAGCAAGCAAAAAAAAAAAAAAAAGAGAGAGAGAGAGAGAGAGAGAGAACCATGTATAAGGAGCCTGCCTTGTGGCACAGAGAGCTCAACTGCCACCTGCAATACCAGCATCCCATATTGGAGGATTGGGTAATGTCCCATTTGCTCTGCTTAAGATCCAGCTTCTGGCCATTGTGGTCATTTGGGGAGTGAACAAGCAGAAAGAAGATTCTATTCTCTCTTTCTCTATCTCTTTTTTCTTCCTTCCTCTATCTCTCTCACTTCTGTCTCTATCCCTCTCTCTCACACTCTTTTTTCAGATCAATAAACCTTTTTTAAAAAACAAGAACGACATCTAAACTTTATACTCATCCTAACACATAGCAGATGCTTAAGAAAATACTTTTTGGATGGCTCTGCATGTCACAATCTCAGTTTTCTGCCCCATGGGGAGTTTAGAAAACCTTTTTAACTCCCAGGGTACGATGATCTTTACTGAGTAGAAACCACAATTAAAGAATATAGGACAGACACAAATGGTCATTCCAAGGCTGCTTGGAGAGAAGTAAGCACTTAGAAGGAATAAGTTTTCTCTTAAAACTCCTTGAAGTCTTGGTGGCACTATGTCTTCTGGCCTTCTCACACTCACCAAACTGGTGGGAAATTATTTCCATTTAGCAAATGCAGGCCCTAAAGGGCATTATCAGGATGCACAACATCCATATTTTTACCCCTTACCTCCCAAAAAATCACAGTCTTGATTCTTTTCTACCTTTTTAGATACCTTTTCATTAACATCTGTGATATTACTGCTGATATTATGGAATCCTATCTAAGGGTTAGAGTTCAGCTCTATTTTTTTTTCTTGTTAGATTCATTGACATAATTTCACGAATTTGGAAGCTAACCAAATTGGAATTTAAACTCTAGCTTCACAACACAACAAAACAAAAACGAAAACAAGCTGTACAGTGTCCAGTGCTGTGGGTCTACAGGTTAAAACCTCGGCCTGTGGCACCAGCATCCCATGTGGATGCTGGTTCAAGTTCCTTTTGCTCTGCTTCCAATCCAGCTCCCTGCTAATGCACCTAGGAAAGCAACAGAAGATGGCCAAGTGCTTGGGCTCCTGCACCTACATGGGAGACCCGGAAGAAGCTCCTGGCTCCTGGCTTTGGCTTGGCCCAGCCCTGGTTGTTGCAACAGATAGGGGAGAGAACCAGTGTATAGAAGACCTCTCTTTGTCTCTCCTTCTCTTTCTCTGTAAGTCTGCCTCTCAAATAAATAAATCTTAAAAAAATAAACAAAAAAATCTGTGCAGTCTTGGGCAAGGCACTTAAACTCTCTGAGCAAATCAGTTGATGCTTGTTCCACAGGGCTGCTAGGAAGGTAATCGCACGATGCAATCAAGAGCTACAGCAGCAGTTTGCCAACTGCTTGAAATTAGGTCCATTGCCATGGACTTGAACCAAATTTCTTCCCTTTTATAATCCATAATACCTGCAATCACACAACTGATAGAACTGCCAGGCAGATGTAATTAAATGACGTATTTGAACAACATAATAGAATGCGTGATGTAGGGTAGCTACTAAACAGGCTTGTCTCACTCCTTTTCCCTGATCTACTCCTCAACTCCGGAATTCTAAGTCTGTCCTATCAGTGCCTTTCACTCCAAATGTGACTTCTTGAGCCATCATTATGTCCCTATGGTCCATTCCGTACCTCACATTTTCCAATATCCTAACAATCTGTAATTTGACTGATGTGTCTTTCAACTTCCCAGGTTCCCTACTTCCACCTCAGTGCCTTTGGTCAAACTTCCGTTCTATACTCATGAACTTTCCTGGCCATTACATTCTCCAAATAAACACATCCCATAATGAATTTGGAACAATTCCTTACTACATTCAAACTGGAGGTCAAACATGTGTCTCTCATCTTAATTCATGTTCACCATTTCCTCAAAGCAAATATTGTCCTGATCTCTCTCTCGCTTGCTCACTCTCTCTCTCTCTCTCTCTCACACACACACACACACACATGCACGCACACATACACCTCTGTCTCTCTCTCTTCAACTCTGCTTCTGGAGCTAAAATGTACTGCAACCCTATCCTAGAGTTTTCAAATAGGTATTGGGAGGTTTGGGGTACAAGCAAAATGGAAAGTATTCTGATTTTCCCTGGAAGCCCAATACTTCTGCAAATATTAATCAGATCTTCTCCTGTCCACTCTCCCCCAGTGTAGAAGAAAGGGAAAGCCCTCAAAGATCTTCCTGGCTTAATATTGAGAGTGAACCCGTTTCCTAATGGTCCACTGGGGAGATCAAGTGTCTACAGTTAGATGAAATCTACATTGCTGAAAAAAAAAAAAAAAACAGGTTAGAGTATGCAAGGAAGATATCATGTGTCAGGAATGCTCTTGTTTGGGGAGATTTCACATCAAGTAGAATAAGCAAAGCTGATGAAAAGGTTGCAGAAGGTTTATGTGTTAAATTAGAAGAATCAGAACTAGATGCTTGTTTTTATTAGAGAGGGGAAGGCTATAATTTAAAGATGTTGCATAGGAAGTGCAAGACTTAATGAACTCCTCGTTGTGAAGGGGGAGATTGAAAATGCAGATTCTAAAAAGGGCTCAGACTTGGGTCTGTGTGATTGGCACCGAAGTAATATTCCCCACAGGGACTGCAGAGTTGAAAAGAGAAGAATGTGTTCCAGTAAAAAATTAAAATCTTGATCTTTGCCATGTTAAACATGAGGTGGTAATGAGACAGCAGGAAACTTACTTTGGTGAACCAGCAGGAAAACAAGACTAAACGGCTGGAGAGTGTGACATACAGAGGTAAAACTGTCTGTTCATTAGCTAATCATACCTTTCAATTACACTGTATCAAGTTATATGGTTTACAGAATACTTTCATAGGCACTGTCTGAATCCTGGCAACAATCATGTAAGGCATGTACTATTATCCACTTGTTATAACCAAGGGGACTGACATTCAGGGAAACACTTGTTTTCGCCAATGAACCCATAACTCAGTGCTAGAGTTGTGACTCAGGCTACAGTGGCCTTTTTGCAAGTTCAACATGCCTTCCAGAATCCCATAATGGCACAGTTAAGAAAGCTACCTCACGTTTGTATCTTTGGAAATACACTGGCCCAAACTTGATGGAACCATGTTCCTTTAACAACAGTTTGTCAAGTCTAACTTTTGTGCAGATGATCACAGGGAAAATGACTGACAGCATTGGCCTGTATGTCTACAGTTCCCTCAACTACCTCCAACATTGTAGAAGAGAAGTCTATGTCCCATCCTTCATGCTTGAAAATAAGACTTGACTTAGGGACAGACTCAGATGAGCCTAATCAAATTCTGATTATTCTAAACCAATTGAGGGAGTCCTCTCTTCCTTATACCTGTGATTGAACTGGAATGCAATGGGGATAAAGGGTATGACCAATATCCTAGGAGGCACACAAGGAGTCTGCTGAAAGAGATTTTTGTATCTAAACAGGTGAAGAGTCATAGGTAAACCCTTTCTCCCTGACCATGTCTGCAAGTGTTGCTAAAACTATTTGAATTATCTTTTTTTTTTTTTTTTTTTTAGACAGGCAGAGTGGACAGTGAGAGAGAGAGACAGAGAGAAAGGTCTTCCTTTGCCGCTGGTTCACCCTCCAATGGCCGCCGCTGCAGCCGGCGCACCGCGCTGATCCTGGCAGGAGCCAGGAGCCAGGTGCTTTTCCTGGTCTCCCATGGGGTGCAGGGCCCAAGCACCTGGGCCATCCTCCACTGCACTCCCTGGCCATAGCAGAGAGCTGGCCTGGAAGAGGGGCAACCGGGACAGAATCCGGCGCCCCAACCGGGACTAGAACCCGGTGTGCCGGCGCCGCAAGGTGGAGGATTAGCCTATTGAGCCACGGCGCCGGCTGAATTATCTTATATTCATAATATAAAGCCATCACCATAAGGATGTCAGAACCAAAGATAGATAGAAACCCTTGAGTTCTTAAATCTTTTTAAGACTTCTACCTTGACAAATCTTGAAACCTTTGCTATCCCTTGACTTACCATTAGGAGCAATAATACATTGGCTTATTAACATAATTTGAGATAATTAAACATCTTACAGATGAACTGGTACCATTAGCTTGAGCCTTTATTTTTGCAAATAAGTCCCTGAATTTTTTTTTAAATTCACTTATTACTTTAAAAGGCAGAAATACAGAAAGAAAGAGTGACAGAGACAGAAACAAGTCACCACCTGCTGGCTCACTCCCCAGATACTCACAGCAGCAAGGGCAGAGTCAGGTAGAAGCCAGGAGACAGGAACTAAATCCAGGTTGCTCACAAGAATGATAGGGACTCAACTACTCAGGGTACACATGTTCACGTAATGAGAATAGGTAGTGCAATCATGATGCTGGCAATCTAAGTGCATCTTAACTGCTAGACCAAACACTCATCCCTAATTTACTGAGTTTTGATAAAATGAGCAAGCTAATGCTGAATTTTTCCCATAAATTTTCACTAGGATACATTTTTTAAAGATTTATTTATTCATTTTAAATACAGAATGACAGAGACAAAAGGAGAGATAGAGAGTTGGAGGGAGAGAGAGAGGAAGAGCAAGAGATACAGAGATCTTCCACATGGTAGTTCAATCCCCAATCACCCACAACAGTCAGGACTAGGCCAAGCCAAAGCCAGGAGTCAGGAGATATTCTATCTGTGTCTCCCATGTGGGTGGCAAAGACCCAACAATTTAAATCATCATCTGCTGCTTCCCAGGAGAATTATTGGGAAGTTGGATGGGAAGCAGAGGCAGGACTCAATCCACGGCCAAGGAGATTAAGCATCCCAATTCGTGACTTAACACTGTGCCACAATGACTACTCCAAGAACACATGTTTTTAATAGTTTCTCCAATATAATCAAATGTCAATCCTTTTTTTCCACAAACGACCACACTAATGTTTATATGACTGAACAATTATTATTAAGCAAAGTACAATTCTGAAGGTAAGCTTACATTTTTTGAAGTTTCCAATGATTTCACTATCTTCCTAAAATTCATGTCCTGCTAAGAATGGAGACATATTAAATAGATGATAGTATATAATAAATTGTAGATAGAGATAATAGATAGATGACATAAGATAGATTGATGACAGATATGATAGATAGATTATAGGTAGATGATAAATATGTAGAAATAGAGATCATAGATGATAAATAGAAGATAGAGATGATAGATATAGAAGATAGATGATAGATAAAAAAGTGAGAGGTTCCTAGTCCCTAACTGCATCTTCATGGATTTGTAGAAACTTAGCAGGATTTTATAGCCTTGTTTGTGAATATCCATGGCTCTTTTATTCCTCAACCTATTATATAAAAAACCTTGTCCCAGGAGATCTGCTATTCTTCTTTTCTTCATTCCTAACTCTGGCTCTTTATTTTTTCAATTCTCTCTTAGCAAATGTTAATGAATCCAGAACTGAGTGCAAATGAATGCTGTCTGGGGAACTCATGGGCTGTGGACTCCTGAGAAGCATGTCTAAGATGAATGGTAGCACCTCTCCCAGGGTGGGAGGGGTTAGGAAAAGAATGTCACCCCAAGGAAGTCCTCATAGATTGTAAGTGCCCTACAGAGCCCAGGGATTCCCCAAATTTCATTTTATTTAATAAAAATCATGATGATTGTCTCCATTCAGTCTTGCTAAGATAATGTTACATTGCTTAAAGGAAAAATAAAACAGGAAGAATGCTATTTCATGCATTGTCCAAATGACTTTTTATGAAGCTTAAATAATAGCTGATGGCTACTTATAACTAATTCCATTGTTAAATCTAATAATGTGCAGTTTCAGATTGTATAGATTCACTCATATTGAGTGTAAACAACATCTGTGAGTGATGTGAATGCATCAGCATGGCATAAATGATATTCTTCATAAGCGAATTGCTGGTTCTGCTATAGGATCCTTATGATAACGAGATGTTGCTTTTCCTGAACCTTTCCCAGTGAGTAGCCATTTTTAATAAATAAAATATAGAGCCCTAGAAGATTTGATAGTTCTTCCATTGTAAAGCATGTGTCTCAAAAGGGTCATCAAAGAAGGAGGCACCTTTCTCTGAAGGAAGGAGAGAACTTCCACTTTGACCATGGCCTTGTCTAAAAATTATCAGAGTCAGTGAACTCAGGGGGCTTCCATAGCCTTGGCAGCTCATGACAAGAGTCTAGGGTGATTACTGATGCCGTAAACAAGAGTGTCAATTGGTTAAGTCAACAACAGGAGTCACTGTGCACTTACTCCTCATGTAGGATCTTTGTCCTTAGTGTGCTGTACATTGAGATTTAATGCTATAACTAGTACTCAAACAGTATTTTTCACTTTATGTTTCTGTGTGGGAGCAAACTGTTGAAATCTTTACTTAATGTATGCTAAACTGATCTTCTGTATATAAAGAGAAACGAAAATGAATCTTGATGTGAATGGAAGGGGAGAGGGAGTGGGAAAGGGGAGGGTTGCGGGTGGGAGGGACGTTATAGGGGGGAAGCCATTGTAATCCATAAGCTGTACTTTGAAAATTTATATTCATGGAATAAAAGTTTTTTTTTTTTTTAAAAAAGTGGAATTCTTCATATTGCTTAATCTGGAAGTTATTTCTGTCCTGTTCTTCGGAAAGTTTTTTCATTGCAGCTGCCCATGATGGTCCCTTTAATGGACAAGATTGAAGGCTGAATTGCTAGATTACATTGTTAGGGTTTCTCAGCTGTTGGATTTCCCTTGTTGATTTGGAAGGGAATAAAAAGACTTTATTTCATATGAAAAGTGTAAATGATGCCAAATTCTTATTTGAAGTTGTTAGACTATGATTACCAGTAGAACTATAACCTTACTTATGCAAATCATTAGAGTTCATGGTAAGTCTGACATTTACAGAATTAATGAACTAAATAATTAAGTGACCTAGTAAGCGAATTGGTAAACCAGGACTATTAATCTTTTAATGAATTCTTTACTATCACTTAAATAATAATTTTTGCATAATTTTAAAGGATTACAGTAAAGAAACATTAGAATAAGAAACCCATTATGTGAAGGAACGTTACTTTTATAAATTTGTCATTATGTCTCTTTTTATTGAATTCATTCCTATTCAGGTTTAGAAAAATGGCAGTTCCTATATTGGTGACTAACAGTCCCCGACTCTGAAGTTTTTTTTTTTCCCCTCACTGAAACAGAGGGTTTAGGATCATTTGCTGCTTCAAAAAAGCCACAGCCTAAAATGAGTAATTAGCATACAACTATAATTTCAGAAATCCCCTATTTGATGGTGCGCATCACATGTGCTTCAGAATTTCCAAGCTCTTGTAAGTTAACTAGAACATAAAATAAGTCCTTTGCTCTGGTTCTCTTAAAAAATGATTTCTCTATTCTTCACAGATGGCTATCTTTCTCTCACATATCTTACCTTTCTCTTCAAATACCCTTTTAAAAGAAATCAGGTCACAGCTATTAAAATAACTATATTGAACTAAACACAACTGAAATTTAAAACATTGAAATGTCCAGGGTTGTCGCTCCCCGTCTTCGTAGAGGAACGACACAGGACCCTGCGCTGTTCTTTCGTCTGCTCGGCCCTCCCCGGGTTTGCTGCTGGTTCTTCCCGGGTTGGCTACTATCCCTTCCACCTCCGTGGAAGGGCAGTTCCCCCTGGCCACATTCCCCACTTCCGCAGGGGAGCGGCACACTGCCGGCCAACTCTTCTCGGGGGCTGCACGGGTTCCCTTAGATGTTCCCCATAGATGTTCCTGGTGCATGCCATCTCTCTCCTCCCTTATAGTCCTCTTCTGCCAATCCCAACTCGGCTGCCCACACGCCGAGTACGCTGCTCTCCTCCAATCAGGAGTAGGTCCTACAGTTTATTGGTTGAACTGGAGGCAGCTGCGTAGAAGCTGTTTTCTCCTCTCCCAGCGCCATATTGTGGGAGAGCAGATGCATAGAATAAGTCTTAATTCCAGTAACTCAGTCCAGTCCAGGTTGCTCCCCACAGATCCCCCTTTCTTTTTATTTTTGGCGTTGATACGCGCCTGTCTTCGGTGCCCCGTGGCACACACTCTGCTCTGCTTGCTAGAGTTGCCACAGGTTCTTACAAGTCCTATCAATCAGGCAAACCAAATCCGGGTCCTCTCTTCGCCAGGTTGTGAGGAGGTTTTTAGGCGCTGATGCATGCCTGTGTTCGGTGCCCTGCAGCGCATGCTCTGCTCTGCCCGCAGGGGCTTACAAAACCTATCAGGCAAACCGAATCCAAGCCTTCTCATTGCCTTATTGTGGGGGAGACTTATTAGTGTTGGTTCGTGCCTATCTTCGGTGACCTGCAGCTCATACTCTGGTCGAGCTTTGCTGGCGCTTACCGCCTTAAATCAGGCAGACCGAATCCAAGCCTCCTAATTGTTGCATTGTGGGGAAGCTTTACTGATGTTAATTCGTGCCTGTCTTCGGTGACCTGCGGCTAGCCGCCCAGGTGCTCATCGCCTCACTAATCGGGCAGACCGAATCCAAGCCTTCTAATTGGCATGTTGAGGGGAGGCCTTATTTCTCTCTATTTCTCTATCTCCGGGCATTCCTATCTCTCCCATTTTACTTCTATCTGCCAACATTCCCATTTCTCTCACTCCACTTCCAAACTTCTGTTTCTCTTATCCCCGCAGCTTCCCGCTCTCATTCCATTTCTAAACTTCTGTTTTCTCTTATCCCCGCGGCTTCCCGGCGCCTCGCCCTGCCGGCAGCTTCACGGCTCCGCGCAGCTTCCCGGCGCCTCGCCCCGCCAGCGGGCTCCGCCCCGAGGCTGCTTCTCCGCGCCTCGCCGGCTCTGAGCCGCTTCAGCCCGCGCCTCATCTGGCTTTGCGCGGTCCGCGGTCTCCACGCTTAACCCTTTCGCGTCTGAACCACGGCCTACGCCAGCCCCGTTCCCTATCTACTCACGCCCCGTGCTCTCTCTGCACGCGGCGGCTTCCGCGAGTAACACAGCGTAGCTTGCGTCTCCACCACTAGCATTCAATCCAAGTTCCCCGGGCTAGCCTGGCGAATTCAACCCAGCGTACGTCTCCGCCCCACGATTTGGCTTCCCGTCCTTTGCTCCCCGGGCTAATCAGACGGATCCCAATCTGGCTTACGTCTCAGCTTCTGGTTTCAACTTTTCGCCCCCTATTCCCGGGCTAACCTGAGAACCCCAAAGTGGCTTTCGTTTCCGCCTTGGCCTGCCCCCCGCGGCTTCAATTTCCCTAACATTTTTCTCTACCCGGTATGTTTCCCTAAGTTTTCTTCCAACAATACTCCTCCCTCATTTCTCCTGGCCTCTCCCCACAGTCTGCATCCGAGTCTGTTTGTTCTAGCTTTCACTTTCGCTTTCGACCTTAGAGATTTCTCCCAGCTTCCCCCCGTAGTCCGTATCCGAATCTATGCCTAGGCTTTCAACAGCTTCTTCCGGCACCCTTTTCGTCCGGCTTTTCCCTAGGCTGTTTGCTAGTTTCTCTCTCCGATATTTTCCCTAGTTCTTCCCGTTTCTTCCCTCCTAAGTTTCATATCCGTCCTAAGTTTCCTATCCGAGTCATTTCTTCCCTCCTAGGTTTCCTATCCGAGCTAGGTTTCCTATCCGAGTCAGGTTTCCTATCCGAGCTAGGTTTCCTATCCGAGTCACGGCACCATTATGTCGCTCCCCGTCTTCGTAGAGGAACGACACAGGACCCTGCGCTGTTCTTTCGTCTGCTCGGCCCTCCCCGGGTTTGCTGCTGGTTCTTCCCGGGTTGGCTACTATCCCTTCCACCTCCGTGGAAGGGCAGTTCCCCCTGGCCACATTCCCCACTTCCGCAGGGGAGCGGCACACTGCCGGCCAACTCTTCTCGGGGGCTGCACGGGTTCCCTTAGATGTTCCCCATAGATGTTCCTGGTGCATGCCATCTCTCTCCTCCCTTATAGTCCTCTTCTGCCAATCCCAACTCGGCTGCCCACACGCCGAGTACGCTGCTCTCCTCCAATCAGGAGTAGGTCCTACAGTTTATTGGTTGAACTGGAGGCAGCTGCGTAGAAGCTGTTTTCTCCTCTCCCAGCGCCATATTGTGGGAGAGCAGATGCATAGAATAAGTCTTAATTCCAGTAACTCAGTCCAGTCCAGGTTGCTCCCCACACAGGGTTATATCAGTCAATGATGAGAGGGAAGTAAAAAGATTAAGTCAGCTCTTCAGTATCCATACTAAGTGCTTGGAAAGGACCACCCTTGGTAGAATAAGGGATCATTGTATCACAAGCAATCCATACCTTGGACTAGAAGATTCAAATGCATACATGAAAAGAAAGGATATAAAAAGTAATAGTTACAATTAATTCATATGAAAGAACAAGCTTATTAATGCTTAAAATCAAGCAATGTTTACTGAACAACTGTGATGTATTGTCACAATGCTAGGGACAATGAGGCATATAGAAGATAAAGTTGATATAGTCCAAGAACTTAAAAAGACTAATCAAAAATTCCACTACTGACACAACACTACTACCAAGCTACCTAACAGAATTATCGCTCCAGCTATTGCACACAAAATTGTGAGACACAAATTCTACATTCCGTAACTTTCTAGGCTGAGGAAATCAATCCAAGTAGTTTTAGTTAGCAAATTTTCCAAACATTTGTGAATTCTATTCCTGGAAATACTACAGGCTACATCTCCTATCAATCTCCCCAGTAGAGAACACCAAGAAATGCTGCATAATATATAACAATGTTCTTTTAAATGAAGACCTGAGCATATGATAAATTAAAGGAGATTCCCAGGACCCAATGATGAAAGAGGCTTTCAAACAAAAGTGGTAAAAGGAGCTCACAGAGTGAGTGCCCTTGAGACATTTGCTAGTTTATTTTTTTTGTTTTGTTTTGTTTTGTTTTGACAGGCAGAGTTAGACAGTGAGGTGAGGGGGAGAGAGAGAAAGGTCTTCCTTCCCTTGGTTCACCCCCCAAATGGCTGCTACAGCCAGCGCGCTGCACCGATCCGAAGCCAGAAGCCAGGTGCTTCCTCCTGGTCTCCCATGAGGGTACAGGGCCCAAGCACTTGGGCCATCCTCCACTGCCTTCCCGGGCCACAGCAGAGAGCTGGACTGGAAGAGGAGCAACCGGGACAGAACCGGCGCCCCAACTGGGACTAGAACCCTGGGTGTCGGAGCCGCAGACGGAGGATTAGTCTAATGAGCCACGGCACCGGCCGACATTTGCTAGTTATGATCACTAATAGCCTCAGAGGGATAGGACAATGCCTTGGATCCTCACAACAGCAACGTGTTGGGACTGAGATCCACACGTAGAGTTGTTTCCTCAGAAGACTCAAAACCCAGTGAAACTGTAAACTAATAAAAAACTTTCCCACTGACAAGCAGAGATGAAAAAAATTTGTCTCACTCTGGGCCTGATTTTTGGGGAAAGTCTCTCCTAAGAATTTGAAACCTTAGGATTTGAGAATCAAATTTATATATCTTGCCAAATTAAGTAAAGCCAAAGGCAAGAAATATCATCAATTGTTCTTGGGTTGACAACACTCCAGGACACTCAGCTAAAGCAGTCCAAGTTCTTTGTGAGGGACATACTCTGAATCTACGACCCAAAAGATTTCCACAGGTAAAATTCTGTTGGGTTTCCAATGTCTATCAACTGAAGACCAGATAAAGAAATTGTGGTATCACTCAGCTGTAAAGAGAAAACAAAACAAAACAAAATAATTAAATCCTTTCCCAACAAAAAGGATGTAATTGGAAGCCATTATGCTTACTGAAATAAGCCAGTCCCCAAAAGACAAATATCACAAGTTTTTCCTGATTTGTGGAAACTAATATACAGAGTACAAAAAAAAAGTATTTGAAATTTGATTATTGTTTATAACCCTTTTCTATACTCCTGAGTAACAGTGGTTTTTCTACTTAATACTTGTTGATTCTTTATTTAATGGAAGGCTAAGCTTGTGATAATAAAGTATATTGAATGTATACAATTGAAAAAATTAAAAATAAGAAATTGAGGTGGGTGGGTGGGATCGAGGGAGGGAAGGATGGGAAGTATCATTAAGCCCTTAAAATTGTATATGTGGTGGTCGGCGCTGTGGTGTAGCAGGTAAAACCACTGCTTGCAATGCAGGCAACTCATAAGGACTCTGGTTCAAGTCCCAGCTGCTCTACTTCCAATCCAGCTCTCTGCTATGGCCTGGGAAAGCAGTAGAAGATTACCTAAGTCCTTGGGTCCCTGCACCTGCATGGGAGACCAGGAAGAAGTTTCTGGCTCCTGGCTTCCAATCGTTGCAGCTCCAGCCATTGCAGTCATCTGGGAGTGAACCAGCAGATGGAAGACCTCTCTCTCTCTCTCTGCCTCTCCTCTGTGTAACTCTCCCTTTCAGATAAATAAACCTTTAAAAAATGTATATATGAAATACATGAAATTTGTTCCCCTTATATAAAGAAAAAAGGGAAAAAAGAAAGTAAAATGAAAAGAAAAAAAAAAACTTTTGCTGGGTTTGGTAAACATGGCATTCTTTGAATGTACTGAAACTTCAGCCACCAGACACTTGTTTAGCAGAAATGATCATAAGAGGGCTCCAGAATACATCCCCAATGTGAGAAGGTATTGTGGTGCTTGTCCTGGCCTCCTCTCCAGTGAGGGGAGTAGTCACAGGAGAGTAAATGGTAGAGATGTCTAATTTTTTGTTCATCTTAACAAATAAACCTTGTGTCTGGAAGAACTTAGAATCTCATATCCATAAAAGAAGTCTCAGACCTTTGGGTACTTCTAAAAATGGGCTTAGTTTGTTACTTTAAATATTCACATTTTTTAAATAGCTGGTGATATGTAAGTGGACAAAAAACCCCACATGCTTCATAATGTCATTTTATTTGTTCATATTTAAAGCAGATCGTGTGCCTCGGATACTTTGCTTACTTCTTGGATTTGCTACTTACTGAGCTAGAGTTCGGTTGAATCATAAGGCAAGTAAATTATGAGAACATTCTTTGTGAAGGGAAATTGTCAGGCAAATGCGCAACCCTGAGGACCCACCTCTCAAGCTGAAGAAACTGCATATTTTTGCCCCAACCTCTCCAACCTCCTCAGGCCAGTGGTATGGTCTGAAATTTGATGTCATCCAAAATTTCTATCTTAGAACCTAGTACCCAATGTGATTGAATTAAGAGGCAAGGTCTTTGGAGAATGACGACCACATGAGTGCTCTACTCTCCTGCATGGGGTTAGAGTTCCTAGAGGAGGTTTGAAGAGTCCTGCTCTGCTCCTTCCACATAAGACAACACAGCAAGAAGGTGCCAAATTTGAAATAGAGAGCAGTCCCCGACAGACACTAAACATGCTGGTCCCTTGATATTGGACTTCCCTGCCTCCGCATTTGTGAGCATTAAATGCCTATGACTGATTAAGTTATCCAGCCTAAGGTATGTTGATGGCCCCATAAGACACTCCAAACCACTCTTATTATTCCTGTGAAAGTGTGAGGGGAGAAAAATGACAACAGTTAACTTCAGTTCTTTGCACATAGAAAGCACTCAACACATACTCTATTAATTGGTTGCTCATATAAACTCATGTCTCTCAAGTCTAAAGAAATCTGAGCCCACTAATGTAAAGTCAGTCCCATAAGGGGAAAATCTACAAGCAAAATCAATCAGACCGCTGAGAGCCTGCTGGGAACAATATCCCCAACTGGACCTTATCTTAAGGTGTCCAGCATGATCTAGATGCTCCATAAAACATGTTAAATTCTAAAGCCATTTAAAAGAAATGGGAGGCTAGTCTAAAAATACAATTGGTTTGGTCTATGCTTTAAAGTCAATTCATGCCCTCTTGTTAAACTCAGGTTTGGTGAAAGAACCAATAACAAACACGTTTCCAGAGTAGGATAGACCCCTGAATGGATTTTGGCTTTCACCAAAGGATTTTGACCTTCTTGTTTGACATTCAAAGGACTTTTAACTTTGAAAACCAACGTGCAGTTTCATTGCTTTGCACACAGAATGCTTTCTGCTCACAGTGTTTTACGCAGCTTAGAAAGCCTGACTCCCACTTCACTTAATTTAGTCATTTACTTGAAGTTCATTGAGGAATGAGCATTTCTAAGTCACAGATGTCATAGTTGTCTTTGTACCTCATAAGCCTCTTTCCAGCCTCAAACTTGACAGGGAGTACAATCCAGTTGTTCTTAACGACTGTTGTGTCAGTGGGCACAAAGATCACATGACAGAATGTGCATCACCACTCAAGGATTCAGGCAAGAACTATCAGCAGGTAAGGGAAGGCATTTGATAACTTCTCCTAGATGAAAATAAATGTTTTTCATTTCACTCGAAGCAATATTGAGCAGGCATTGCAGGATGATCCGGGAAAAAATGTAGCAACATCAGAAAGTCTACAGACTTGAAAGAAAATAGCTTTATAAAATCTCCAATCTCATATTTTAAATATATGTGTTATCAAAAGTATTTGGGGCTTTGAAATGATCAAAGATATAATGTTCATTCACAAAAGTGAGTATGCACACCTAGCAGGTGCTTATACTCTCAACTAGTTTAATAGAACCTGAAGATGTTTTAAAAAGTAACTGTCAAGTCATTTTAAAGATTTAATTGATAAGCTTTCATTTGGGCTCACTATGTTAAAATTTATCTATCATAGAAGATAAATCAGTTGTGTTATCTAAGTGGTGTCATAAATACTATGTTGCTTACAACATATTAAGACATGGACAAAAATTGTAGTTTTATAAAAAAAAATAAAAGGATAGAAAGAGAAACTGGAGAACCAGTCCTGTGAAAAGAATGCTTGGCATAGGACCACATCCATTTGTGGGCACTACATTGGACCATAGTCTAGAGAACTGTCTTTATGATTAATTCCCATCTCTGCTTCTGAATCGATCATGCAGTGATCTGCATTGATTATTAAGGTGACTGAAATAACCGGATCAGACATGGCTTACCAGTGCAAATTGGCTAATTCATCAACACATAAAGATTTCAGGAGAAATGTTAGTGATTGTCACATATCACCAGGAAAGGAATTACCCTGTACTTATCAAATCTGCTGGGCCCATTTTTACTGACATATATTGTATTTTTTAAAATAAACACATTTTTCCTTAGAACTGTAGGTTTTATATTCTTCATAATGGTAAAAACCTGTATTTAATTCTGAATCACTTAGATATAAATCAAGGGACTGGCCTTTTGGTGGTTGAATTATCTTTCAGAAAAATCACAGGGGTGATTTCCTCTTTTAATATGATTTACTGGTTAGTTACTAAAGATTACAACTTTGGGGCACTCTAAAACAAACCAAACTCTAATGGTAATGGACCACCATGATCAATTTTCTGAGACTCTGAGCTTATTATGATGAAAAATTATTTTGAAAAGATATCTCTGTATTTCTATGCATTTCTAAAAAAAATCTAGTACTAAATTTCATACTTAAGTGATATATATATTAGAAATGCTCATTGAGAAGTCAAATAATTTGGACCTTAACACAATCTTTTTTGAAAGCTAAATTATGAGTCTAACAAAATTACTAAGAAAAAAAGGTTCTTGATTGTAACAATGAACATTGAGGTATTTTCATCCCAGTCTGTGCAACTTCAAAGTACATAGATGTCTATAAAAATATGTATCTCTTTCTTCCAATATGTAATTTTAAAAGAAGAAAAAATATTGAGGAACTATGATCATTTAACAAACTCAAAATAAACAAGAAAGCCGTAAGGCTTTCTAATTGGTTCCTAGCATTTGGGTTTTGAAGACGTACATCATTGGGAATTATTGTGATTGGAGGTGATGAAATTACAAGAATTCTTCTCAAACATATTTGGCACCTAGTTTATGTGTGTGCCATTTTGCAAAGGATCTCTCAATCTCCATTTATGTGATATCACAGAAGTCTCAAGGTTTACTATTGGGAAATATTTAAAGATAAATGAAAAATTTTGACACAGTGATAAATTAAGAGACCCTAATGAGCATTGTTTGGAGAAGAGTTACTGATCATTATTTCACTTGTTTCTGAAAAGCAAATACGATATGATTCAAAATTACTCCCGGCAGCAGCCAACTGCCAACTATTTAGATTGGCTCAATTCACCATATGCTGAGACTCCCTTTGCTGCTTGTGCCTTCAAAAAGAACCTCTTCAGATTGGCATTGAGGGAATACTTCCTTTGAACATTTAAGTCATATTTAAATATAGAAAAAAGGATATAAATGCTAATAATTAAAAAGTAAATGAATAATACCCAGTGCACCATACTTGAAAGACATGGAAGATTTATATATTCCCAAAAAGGGGCAAACAGACAGGCTAAGCTCCTTTTTAACATTTTGTTCCTGCTATAATAAGTAGAGAAAAGTATATAATTAGGGGAAATAATAAGGAAATTCTAGTAAAATAAATTTGTACAATTAACAGGAAGAATAATAGCTTAACTATTCTACAACATTTGTTCATTTCTACATGTTACAATACACTTTTAGGTAGAGACTAGAAGAGGGGATATCTTGGGAAGGTATACAGGAGGGGAAATGGAAAGGAAGAAATCAGTATTGCATTTCAAAAATAAATGCATGTTACCATTTATAAACAGTTTGGAAATTATGATTTAATACCAGAGCTATGAATAAGGAAAGTAATATAGCAGATTATTCTAGAAACAATGGCAAAGAAATAAAGTCTTTTATCACCAGCTATGAAGGCCAATATATTTTGAAATCCTATAATTTGTGTTTTTCAGTTTATTGAACTAGGATTTAAAATAAACATCTTGGGGCCGGCACTGTGACATAGTGGGTTGAAGCCCTGGCCTGAAGCGCCAGCATCCCATATGGGCGCCAATTCTAGTTCCGGCTGCTGCTCTTCCAATTCAGCTCTCTGCTATGGCCTGGGAAGGCAGTAGAAGATGGACCAAGTCCTAGGGCCCCTGCACCTATGTGGGAGACCTGGAAGAAGCTCCTAGCTCCTGGCTTTGAATCAGCGCAGCTCCAGCCATTGCAGCCATCTGGGGAGTGAACCAGCAGATGGAAGACCTCTCTCTCTCTGTCTCTACCTCTCTCTGTAACTCTATCTTTCAAATAAATAAAATAAATCTTTAAAAAAAATACCCCATGTAGAATCTTTGTCCTTAATGTGTTGTACTATGTGAATTAATGGTATAACTAGTACTCAAAGAGTAGTTTATACTTTGTGTTTCTGTATGGGTGCAAACTGTTGAAATCTTTACTTAGTGTGTACTAAATTGATTTCTGTGTATAAAGATATTTGAAAATGAATTTTGATGTGAATGGGATGGGAGAGGGAGCGAGAGATGGGAGGGTTGCAGGTGGGAGGGAAGATATGGGGGGGAAAAGCCACTATAATGCAAAAGCTGTACTTTGGAAATTTATATTTATTAAATAAAAGTTAAATAAATAAAATAAACATCTCTTATAAGCATTTATATATATTACTTATTTATATTTTTATCCTGTAGTTGAAAATGCTGCACTGGTTTAGTCATATATCTAATCCTTAAAACAAAGTCTATGTGTAATCTGATTTAAAATAATAAAACCAAATTAAGAACTGAAATGTTTAACCTTCAAAACTTCACTGAGCATGGTAACTGTGTGAGATAAGTTTGATTTATGAGCTCACCGCCTAGTTATGTCAGAAATACTTGCCTGGGAAAATCAGGGACGGTCTCTTCTTTTACTAGTCAGCTTCCCAAATGTCTCAAAACAACCACCACTCCTATCAACAAAGAACCTTCACTGTTAGCATACTTACAGCTTTAATTACCTTTAAAAGTCAGCAAGACAACATATGAATGTTCACATCTTATTAAACAACTCTCCAGATGTAAGGCTTTTAATCTCTAAAAGGAGGCTGACTTCATTGCCATAAGAATTCTTATTCAGGTGGAGGCATGACCTGCATAAAAATTTCCCTTTGCCCTTTTGGCTAGCCAATAAATATCCTAAGGAAGGAGGGTGGGATAAATTAAGGAAATCAAATCTAGAATGACCAGAAAGGTTTGCTGCTGTAAATAATTAGGAAAAGGAAACTTATGGGGAGGCCAACACATAAAGTAGTGAAGGTCAGACCCGAGAAACTCCTTCAGTATCATAGAAAAAGATCTTAAGCAGAAGGCCAATTGTACAGTATGTGTTTGGGTTAAGGTCCTGAGACACCCATTCATTTATCTGTTTATTCTAGAAAAATGTTTCTTTCTTTAACCATGTACCAGATAATCTTTATACAAGAGTAACAAGCCTCTCTTGGCATATCCACTTGTGAGTAATGAGGGTACATAAATAGATAAGAAGAAAGATGGGTAGTTTGGTGATAAGAGAGGGGCACAGGAGCTTCAGTAAACCAAGAGACAAATCGCTCAGTTCTGAATGGGGAGGATAAGTAGGTTGGAAGAACATTTGGAGGAATTATTGAAAGATGAATAGAATTAACCAGAAGGGAGAAATGGTTTATGTACATAAGTAGGGAAGGCAGAGAAGAAGAAGGAAGATACAAATGTGTTGGCATTGTTGAGATGGGATGTGTTGGTGCTTGGGATATACTCTTTGGGAAAGCATCAGAAAACTAATGAACAGCATTTAACAAGGAAAAACACCTTCAGGTTGTGTATGGGAAAACTCCTTCTTGCTGCTATGTGGAAGTTTAAGTAGAGCAGACTGACTAGAGTCCTGATATGAATGTGGAGGAAGTCCTGCACTCCAGAGCTCATGGAGTCCAGAAGTGAGAAGCTAAGGTGTTGTGATGTGAAAGAGGTGGAAGTGATGTTACGGATCTATTGGCTGGTTTGAGAGGCCCTCCAATGCCTTGAGGATGGGCTCAGTCTTCCGCTAAGTCCCCTACTGGAAGGATGATCTTTCAGTATCAACTCCATTAGTAGTACACTTCATTCACTCATAATTTTCATGTTGTTTTGAATATAGTTCCCTTATAATATCTCAATATTGAAACTGGATATCTCTCTCTCTCTGTCTCTCTCTCTCCTTGCTCTCTCGCTCTCTCGTTCTATCTCTCTCTTGCTCGCTCTCGGTCTTGCTCTCACTCTTGCTCCCACTGTAGCTCTATCGCTACCTCTATCTAGCTCTAGCTCTCTATCTACCTCTCTAAAGAAGCTAAGGCCCTTCCTGAACACATTTTCCTGTCTCGACAGAAAGAACTTCTCATCTCTCACCAGCATGAATCCATCATCTATCCTCTCAGATAATTTCCCTGTATTTTCCCTTTCTTGTCTCCTGGGTTTCCTCTTTATAAAAGATTTCTTGCCCTGGATGATTTTCTTTCCCAATCTTCATGGTGTTGTTGTAATTTCCTAATTAAGAATCTCCATCCTACAAGAGTCATGATTGGAAGTGCCTGGATCTACCAGGATTAAGAGCTTCCCTACACTGTTCTATTGAGGATGGCCCATGACCAGATCCTAAAACCATACTTGAGAAAAAGCAGCCACTACAAATCATATAAGACTTCCCAGTGTCCCGGTACTCCCCAACTTGATCTTGCTCTAAAAATTTTTCAAGAATTTCTTGGGTGAAGACAAATAAACTAGTAGTCTGAAGTCTGAGAGCAGCTTACAAGGTTCCAGACACTGGACTAATTTTTTGAAGACTGGGGAGAAATCTTCCATTAGCTGGTTTACTCCCCAAGAGCCCATAACAGCTGGGGCTAGGTCAGGCAGACCAGGAAGCAGAAACTCAATCCAGGTCTCCCATGTGTGTGGCAGGGATCCAACTATTTGAGCTGTCACCTGCTGCTTGTTGGTGTGCACATTATGAAGAAGATGGAGGGGCCAACACTGTGGCGCAGTGGGTTAAAACCCTGGCCTGAAGCGCCAGCACCCCATATGGGCACTGGTTCGAGACCTGCTTGCTCCACTTTCAATCCAGCTCTCTGCTATGGCCTGGGAAAGCAGTAGAAAATGACCTAAGTCCCTGGGCCCCTGCACCCACATGGAAGATCTGGAAGAAGCTCCTGGCTCCTGACTTCGGATTGGAGCAGCTCTGGTCGTTGCGGTCAATTGGGGAGTGAACCATCAGATGGAAACCTCTTTCTCTGCCTCTCCTTCTCTCTCTGTGTAACTCTGACTTTAAAATAAATAAATAAAACTTTAAAAAAATAAAAAGCTGGGATCAGGAGCAGAACTGGAACTAGAACCTGGCATTCCAATATGGCATGTGGACATCCCAATTGGCAACTTAACCCTTAGATCAAACACCTGTCCCAATTTATGTAATTATTTCACCATCACAGTTCTGTGAGATATATACTTACCCGTGGCTCAAAAAGTTAAATTACTTGCCCAGGATCTTGCATGCAGGATGACTTGCCTTCACAGTGCCTCTCTCTTACCTCCTGTAATTGCCCTCATTATTGAAAAAATACTTAGTCAATGTGTTCATTACTTACACTATCACTTACAGATTTTGGTTGTGTTAAATAGTTATTAGTCAAGTCAAATAGAATTCAAAAGTTTAGTTCTCTTTTTATTCATTAACTTATAAAAGAAACTTTTAATGTGCATATTTTACTTTTTCTAGGCATTAGAGATAAAAGATAAATGACAGTCCCTGTTCTAAAGGGCCTCCCAGTGTACCCACTGGTAAGGAGAATGGCCCCACAGGCAGAAGGAAATACAGTTTCCAATCCTCAGCAAGAAATGGAGAAACTTCCATATACAAGACTGAATGAATCTGGACTCCCGGTCCTTCACCTTCTCAAAAATCCAACTAATCACTCACCATACTTTGCCAAAATATCTGTCATTCTGGTCTTGATGATGATTTAATATTCAGTTACGGACCCATTCCCAAAGGGTTGGACTAGATATTTACCTGAGAGAATTCATCTGACCCTTGGGGAAAAGATCCAACAGCCCACAGAAAACTCTCAAAAGCCCAAATCCATTGGTTACACACATTCCAGACAGTACTAGGGATTTCTACAAAGGAATGATTATTTTCTCCTAGAGATTTTGAAGCCTCTTCCATCCATCATCAGGGTCCCAGCAGTGTTGTTTACAGAGCTATAATGCATTAAAAGCCTTCAAAAATGCTATTTTGTTAAAATTAATGGTATAAGCAATTATGACATATAGCCGTGATTGTCCATACTGCCTGGGAAGAAACCATGTTAAATAGTCAAATAGTCAAGAAAGTAATTATGAATTCAGTTTCCTTTAAATAAATTTATTCATGTTGTCATGTATTTGCTTGACTTGTTTCTGCACATTGCAGCAGACTATAGCCCCAATGTCCAATACTAACAATAAAAATGCAACTCGGTCTTTGGCTGATCTGCAGATAAGTTGAAAAAACCTGGGAGAATCAGAGATGGTCAGTTAGCATGGAGGAAATCAAAATAATTCCTAGGCCATGAAAACTTGCCTGATGGACAACCACATTTGCACAGCCTCACTCTACTTGCACATCCAGACACTCCAATGTGGCTTCAAGGATGCTCAAATCCCCAAGTATTTCCTCTTTGAAACAGATGAGGCCCCTGTGACTATCTGATGCCACGAACAGCACACAGAATACCTTGTCTGTAATCCGAAGGCAGCATCCTTTGATAGGTCAGCTGCAATAGACCACTGGGGAGTATGATGGAGAATGCAAATCACCCACTGCAAATTGGTGCTTCATTTTAAACACAACCTCACACACCTGTCTTTCTGATAGCAGCAAGGTGCAGCATGATAAGCATTCTAAGGAAAGGCCGCCCAGGTTATCAGATGCTAATGAGGCTGCAGCAATATTGAAGAGCATGTGATGTGGAAGTCGGGAAACAGGCATGTAGACTGCCTGCAGGCCCTGGTGATGGTTCACATTTCTGAATGCCATCTAACTTGGCGCCAAACTGAACTGAGCAGCTCATGAGCCCATTTCAGGGATGTCATATCCAAGTGCCCACAAGTTAGATACTCCCCCTAAAGCCTGCTAATCATTTCCTTAAAGTACGTGGTACTTTCACTCTGTGTTTTCTGTCCCACTTTTATTGAATTTCTAGGTCCAAAACATACTTTCCAG
Source organism: Oryctolagus cuniculus (assembly GCF_051225735.1). Classification (NCBI taxonomy): domain Eukaryota; kingdom Metazoa; phylum Chordata; class Mammalia; order Lagomorpha; family Leporidae; genus Oryctolagus; species Oryctolagus cuniculus. The sequence continues at coordinate 149,913,884 of NC_142869.1, read as the reverse complement.
TAGTGAATGACAACTGTGCCAGTTGAATGGTAACTATCAACTAATGTGTGACCTTGATAAGGGAGCACATGAAGAACTGGTGTAGACTGAAGCCAGCTGCAGTCTTCATTTAAAGGTGCATGGCACAGTGCAGTGCTGATAGATTGTTGCCATGGAGACTCAGTAGTGTGAGACATTCTGGTTATTTCCAGAAAAAAAAAGGCAATTTTTAAGGAACTTTCCAAATTTTTCAACATACTTCTGGTCAGATAAACATGTCTTTGTGTTGGGTACAGCACATGGAGTTCCAGTTGGAAATTTTATATTTGAAAAATGCAGATTCTTTAATAATTGTGATAAATGCCTATTGTAGACAAAATTTGTCTCTACATCTCAATCTTTTTCTTCTTTCCTGATTCTTTGACCATCTTTAAGTTCCCATCCTTTCTTTCATCCTTTCTTTCTCTCTCATATAAGCTACAGCCATCAGGAGGACTGAAATATTACCTGTCCCAGAATTATTTACATTTGTAAAGATCTCTGTGGATAGGTATTCAGGGTAGAAGTTAAGATGACACACCCCACAGTGGATGACCCAAGTTCAATTCCACGTTCCGGCACCTGACACCAGCTTGCTGCCAATACAGAGCCAGGAAGGCAACAAGTGATTGCTCAAGTATTTGTGTTTCTACCAACCACATGGGAGAACTACATTGAGTTCCCAATTCTCAGCTTTGTCATGGCTCAACCCTAGCCAAAATGCTTTTGAGGAGTGAACCAGCATACGGGAGTGCTCTCTCCCACATGCTATCTGTGTGTGGTGTGGTGTGGTGTGGTATGGTGTGGTGTGTGTGTGTGTGTGTGTGCATTAGTGCATGCCCACACACCTGCTTCTCAAATAAAAATATTAATAATAAAGAAACTTAGTGTGGCTGAATTATGTACCTCTCACATCATACAACATGCCTTAGCAACTCTTACTAATGTTTTATCATGTGAAGTCCACACATTCCTCATTTCCCATCCAAACACATCCACATATATGTGTACACACCTGCAATAACTGTGATTCTCCAAATAATAACAGTAAGGATAAATAAGACACTCCCCCCCCCCGGAGTGACAGATAAGGCTCAGTGAATATAAACCGGCTGGCACATGATATGTTTGTTTCTTGGGTTGGGTTTCAATTCAGTTTGTATCCACAGGAAATGTTATGATGGAAAATTCCACAACTGGCCCACAACTTGCATTCCAAAGTGGATCCAAGAACTCATTTCATCAAATCAAACTGGAACTAAAATACAGAGATTTTTGGCTATGTAGTCACACAAAAAACAACAATAATAAAACCTTCCAGTAATGTATTTCCTTTAGCCTTTGCAGAGCACTTTCATATCCATAATTTCATTTGATCCAGCAGGCTAGTAGAAGAACATAATGAATATGAACATGTCCCTTAGTACAAATCATACACAGGGGAATAAAATTTTTTAAATCTTATCAAAAATTTGTCAGCGGAAAAGCGTTAATTATAAAAATGTTCCCAATTAGGATTGAGTATATAAAGAAGGCATCTCAGGTAAGCAGGGGTTTTTGATTTAAAAGAATGTCCACACATTCTTTGATGCTCTTTTTAAGACATGGAGCTTAATGCGCTTCTACTTGAGTGACGGCTGGACATAGTGACTAGAATACTGCAGAAGTGACATTATGTCCCTTCTAAGATTATGCTGTTTAAAAAAAACACTATTTTTTCTGTCTTGGGAGCTCTGCTTCTGGCTTGGATCACTTGTTCTAGGGGAAGCCAGATGCTGTATCATGCGGACACACAGGCGCCTATGGAGAAGACACGTGGAGGGGAACAGAGGCCTCCAGCCAGCAACCAGTGAGAAACTAAAGGCTGCCAGCAACCTTGGGAATGATCTTGGTAGCAGATCTTTGAGCTGTCAGATGACTGCCTTCCCAGCCAGTAGCCAAAGTGTAGCTTTACAAACAAGCCTGAGCCAGAACCACACAGACAAGTCACTCTTACATTTCTGACCCTGAGAAACTGTGTAAGATCATAAATGTTTGCACTTAAGAGGCTCAGATTTGGGGCAATTTTGTTACACAGCAATAGATTGTTAATATACGTGGTTAACAATTGATGTTAGTTCAACATCTGTAAGATAAACCTACAGGCATTCTACGTCTAGGTCTCTTTTTTGGGATATCTTAGCTTTCATCTTATTATAGATCTGCCCACACACAAATAACATACAGGCAAGGATATTTGCTTCAGCTTTGGTTGATGTAGCAAATCTGGAAAGAGCTGATGTTTCCATCAGTAGGGGCTGGTTATATCACCCACAGTATATCAGAATGATGAAATCCAATGTAGAAATGTTTAAAGTGAATTCAGCTCAGTGGCTAAGTGGCCGGTTGAGATGCCACATCAGATATCAGAGTGCCTGGATTCTGGTCCTGGCTCCAGCTTCCTGTTAATGTGCTCTCCAGGAAGCAGTAAGTGTGTGTCCCTGCAACCCACCTGGGAAACCTGGATTGAATTCTCAGCTTTCAATTTCAGCTTGGCCCACTCTCGGCCATTGTCAGCATTTGGAAAGTAAACCAGCTGAAGAAACTCTATTTTTCCCCTCTCCTTCTCCCTCTCCCACTCAAATACAATTTTAAATAATAATATTAAAATAAAAAGTATAGAAGCGCTCTCTTATATGATATATTGTCAAGAGAAAAAAGTAGGGGCCAGTGTTGTGCCATAGTCAGTAAAAGCCACTGCCTGGGACACTGGCATCTCATATGGTCGCTGGTTGGAGTCCTGACTGCTCCACCTCCAATCCCAAGTCCTTGGGTTCCTGCCACCCATGTGGGAGACTTGGAGAAAGCTCCTGGTTCCTGGCTTCAGCCTTGTCTAGCCCTGGCCATTGCTATCATCTGGGTAGTGAACCAGTGGGTAAAGGATTCTCTCTTTCTCCTCTCTCTCTCTCTCTCTCTCTGTGTGTGTGTGTGTCCCTCCTCTGTGTAACTCTCACTTTCAAATAAATAAATAAGTCATTAAGAGAGAAAGGTAGAGAGATGGAAAGAAATACATGGTACCAAGTACTCTTCTCCAATAAAATAATACATCAGTGGTGTAGGGCTGGAGCATGTGGCATGGTGAGGTCGAGGAAGTGATGTGATATGTGTCATGTGTGAGCTTCCTGTGATATCAACAATTTCTACCAGCTCCACTGCTCTCACCCTTCACCAAGAGGAGGGCATGTTCAGAGAGCAGCTGACCTTTTGCTTTGAGCCCTGGGAAAAGAAGACCCGGGAAATCAACTGCAGCCAAGAGCAAAGCTACAGCTACAGCTACAGCTACAGCAAAGTGACCCATATGCAAGTGGGCAGGAAAGATTGCTGTGCCTTTTATGATTATGGCATTTAGGGTTTGTTTGTGTTTATAAAGAATGACCTAGAAAATGCTGGTGAGTACAGCAAGCAGCCTACAGTACAAGTAAGAAAATTATAAAAATATATATCATATTTGTTCTTATTTTAATAAAGAAATCCTGCTAAGATTATAAAAAGCTGATGACAATGTTTACATTATTAATAGGGGGCAAGGAGACCAGGATGGATAAAGACAAGGACGAAATGAAGATTGTCAATATCTGAATCTCTTTTAACATGGTTTTCATTCAAGCATGTGAATGTATTACCTAGTCAAAAACAAAATTCATTCCAAACATTACAGATGGATGAGCAAGATATAGAACAATAAAATATATTATTATAATACCAACCATAGCTGTTATCAAAATTTTGCTGTATCTACTTTTTTTTTTTTTTTTTGGACAGACAGAGTTAGATAGTGTGTGTGTGTGTGTGTGTGAGAGAGAGAGAGAGAGAGAGAGAGAGAGAGAGAGAGAGAAAGGTCTTCCTCCGTTGATTCACCCCCCAAATGGCCACTACGGCCAGCTCGCTGGACCAATCCGAAGCCAGGAGCCAGGTGTTTCCTCCTGGTCTCCCATGCTGGTGCAGGGCCCAAGCACTTGGGCCATCCTCCACTGCCTTCCCGGCCACAGCAGAGAGCTGGACTGGAAGAGGAGCAACCAGGGCAGAATCCAGTGCCCCAACCAGGACTAGAACCTGGTGTGCCGGTGTCGCAGGCAGAGGATTAGCCTAGTGAGCCGTGGCGCTGGCCTGCTGTATCTACTTCTAGCCATTTATTCTGCATATATTTTTAAATAAAATTGTACTGATATACTGTTTTGGAACTTTTCATTCACACCTGACTGTAAATGAAAGCAATTTATTGCATGTTAACAATTTCAACATGTGATGCCCAGCTTACTTGCTTAATTGTGCTCCAATATATTGTAGAAAATCGTGGCAGCGTACTGTGCAGGGCCACACATGCACACAAGCCATGGGCCACTCTTCCAGCATCTTTGGGTCATCCTTTCTGAGTGAGCCATAGGCTCTGTAAAGACTCCTATGAATGTGAGGAGGGCTGTAAACTTTTGCCTCCACAGCGAGGTCAGCTCAGAGACCAATGTTTCACTCCAGCAGTGAGAAAGGCAGAAAGGATTCTGGTCATGCATTATACTTGAGTATCTTTCTTCAAAGTTTTGATAAAGCCACAGGCAAGTATATCCTTCTGAAAGATGGTTTTTCTGTTTCTGTAAGATCAGAAATTTTCATCTCAAACTAAATTGGAACTTATTCTTCTCTGCTCTCTTAGAGAATATCTTAAGAGAGTATGCTAAGAGTAGGAGGAATTTGATATTGGATTGAAGCTTTTCTATCACCTGGCAAAGCACAAGATCATAAAGCTAGAGACAGGGCTTCCGGTGCCCACACCAGCATGTTGGTACTACTCAATCATGCCTTGTCTCAACAGCATCATGCAGAACTGTTTTTACATTTCATTCCTGTAACACAGGTCACTTTTAACTTAACACATGTCACCTTTCCACCGACAGGAGTGGAGGACACTCTGATAGTAAGGATGTGTACGTTTTGAATAATATAAACTAAAATTCGCATGCAATATTCAATTGCCAGAATATAGCACCGTTGTACCCAATGGAGGAAATTACTGTCAGGGTGCGTTTCTTATTCCTTGAAAGATCCAGGGAATCGACTCAACTGGCCTGGAGGAGAGGGGTCCCTGCAGACTTTCCAGTGCTTTAGAAGCCCCAAGGCAGAATTTTCAATGCCAGAAGGTGATTTCGAGGGCTATATTAGCCTATAAGCATGCCCATGAGGACTAATGGGAACACTGTAAGATAAAAAAAAATATTATAAAAGACAAGGTGAAGATGAAACAGATTCAGACTTCTCTGGCAGGTCTAAATAATTTAAGAGCACAAAGCACAGGCTTCTAGGACGGGTTAAGCACATCCAGCAATGAATCAGAAGACCTATGTTTTATGAGTTTAACATTTTGGATGGTAACAAAGAAGGAGAGGGTTGAAAGATATTCAAGAAAAGCAGATGAGAATGTTGGATTATTGCACTTCAGTACCAGAGAAAGCAATGACTACGGTGGTGGCTGATAAAGGCAGAAATAGCCACTCAACTAAACAAAGAAGACGTGCTATGAAAAGGATTTTTCCAATAAGTCTTTAACATGAGGCCCCATTAGAAGAGTGGTGAATTAGCCTCACAACCATGCTTGACCTTCCTGTATTACAGAGATTCCTGATATACCACTATGGGCACATAGCTTAACTATGAGCATGCCACAATTGAATATCTTATAATTGGATTGTGTATGGTCAACATTTTCAAATTTAACTTTTGTCCTTATATCTCAGAAGTAATCTAAGAGAAGTGAAACTTACCTGGGAGGAAATTATGAGTTGAGAGTGGGAAGTAGGAGGAGCCAGGTCATCATCATTGACACCTCTTAGTCTGACCAGCTGGCTGGGGACAGGGACTTAGGAAGATGGAAAGCAGGAGTAGAAATTGCTTGAGTTCCTGCTGAGATTCTCACCTTACATGAGGAAGATGCAAGGAGGAGGTGGACGAGAAGAAGAGCAAGGGAAGATGCTAATGGGAAATGCCGGGGAGACAGGACAATAAGTCTGTCTCCTTCCCCATCCAGCAATTTCCTGACCATTTGTACAGGACTGCAGGAATTCAAGATCAGTGTATTCAGGTCTGTGCCACAGAGAATGAGAAGCCATGAAATATTCTCCCAATTTGGGCGTTACATTCAATTATCAGCCTTCTTGGTCTCCATGTCTAGTATTATCCTACTGTGAAGAACTCCTTCATCAGCATGGTTCACTTTATATCATCATATTTTATAGGTGGCATCCTTCAGCAAGTTGGCATGTGTAGTATGGGGTTTTTGTGCAAGGTATTCCTGTGACTGACGACCTTCTAAAGCTCATTTAGGAAGGCACTGTTGTCATTGCAAGTGTTCTGTATTTATGAGCCCAAGGCAACCTCTAGTTAAGAGTGATGGAGACTCTATGATAAAGTCACAGTGGAGGACTTCCCAGTTTCCTAGTCTTCTAAAGTTGTTAGGAGTTATTGATTGGTACAGGAGCTATTAGGACAAAAATTCTTTTTGATAAAAAGGATACTATTTTTCTACCATATGCTTTAACCATCTCAATAAAAATTTGGGGGAAGTAATTTTACTATTTATCCTTATTTTTTTGTATTTGCATTGCATTATTATTTTTCATTGATTGGGTCATATTGGATGCATGCATCATCAATTATTATTGAAATATAATGACTTCAGAGTTAGAAAAAGTGCTGCCTTCTGAACAGTTATCAAAACATATTTAAGTCATCATAATTTCAACATGTGACAGCAGCTATAAGTGCTAACTCTTCACAGAGTGTGAGATCTGAGACAAAATTAAAAAATAGCATGCATTCATTACTTCCATGCCTGAACCCACCCAAGTAGTGGTATAACTGTAATCTTGTTGCAAAGTTAAGAGTATTGATGCTATCATACCCTTTCTTTTTATTTTTTTATTTGACAGGTAGAGTTATAGACAGTGAGAGAGAGACAGAGAGAAAGGTCTTCTTTCCGTTGGTTCACCCCACCAATTAGCTGCCATGGCCAGAGCTGCACTGATCCGAAACCAGGTGCTTCCTCCTAGTCTCCTACGTGGATGCAGGAGCCCAAGCACTTGGGCCATCCTCCATTGCTCTCCCAGGTCACAGCTGGAGTGGAAGAGGAGCAACCAGGACTAGAACCAGTGCCCAAATGGGATGCTGGTACTGCAGGCGGAGGATTAGTCAAATGAGCCATGGCACTGGCCCCTATCCTACTCTTTCAATGGATTATTTATTTATTTAAAGAAAGAGGTAGGAGGAGAGCACTACAATTCAATGGTTCTCTCCTCAAATTCAGAAAGGGCCATGTGCTGGGCTAGGGCTGGGAATTTAATCCAGATCTCCCACATGGATGGCAGGAACCCTCGCAACACAAGTCATCACAACTGCCGTCTAGGGTCTGTATTAGCAGGAAGCTGGAGTCAGGAGCCAGAGTCAGGAATTGAACCTGGACATTCTGATGTGGGACATCTTAACCATGATGCCAAATAACCACCCTTCAACTGATTCTTTAAAAAATAAGGGTCTAAGCCAGCGTTGTGGTGTAGAGGGTAAAACTATGGCTTGTAGCGCCAGCATCCCATATGGGTGCGGTTTGAGTACTAGTTGCTCCACTTTTGAATCAGGTCCCTGTTAATGCACCTGGGAAAGCAGCAGAAGATGGCCCAAGTCCTTGGGCTCCTACACCCACGTGGGAGACCTGGAAGAAGCTCCTGGCTCCTGAGTTCAGATTTGCCCAGCTCCAGCCATTCCGGCCATTTGGGGAGTGAAGCAGCGGATGGAAGCTTCTCTCTCTCTCTCTCTCTCTCTCTCTCCCCCCCCCAACCTTCCCTACCCCTTTTCTATGTAACTCTGCCTTTCAAATAAATAAATAAAGCTTTAAAAAAGAGTGTCATACTGGTATTGGTACTACTCTCTACAAAGTGTGTACATTTTTGTCAGATAATGCTTAAAAATAGCAGATTATTTTCTTAAGTATTTCTCATTAGAGAGACACCTGCAGTCATTTCACCTTAAACTCTCAGAGGAGATCAGATGGGGTCATTTACTCTATTACTCCCTCTGTGTTCACATGCAAGCATTTGCTGCGTCATTTCCTCCCCTGATATTTCCCCTTGGCAATGCTGTTCTCTCCCAAGTTTCTGACCACTTCACATCTGGCATACTCAAGTTCAGAAAACAGAAGGCCAACGCCTCTATTCCCTTATTTAAACACTTCAGTCACTCATATGTTCTACAAATATGAATTGACAGTCTGCTCTGTAAAAGGCACTAATCTTGGGACTGGGAACATAGCAATAAAAAAAAAAAAAGTTAACCTTCTCTTCTTTTATGGAAATTATGATCTAATTAAGATAAAAGACGGGCTGGCGCCGCAGCTCACTTGGCTAATCCTCCACCTGTGGTGCCGGCACACCAGGTTCTAGTCCTGGTTGGGGCACCAGATTCTATCCTGGTTGCACCTCTTCCAGTCCAGCTCTCTGCTGTGGCCCAGGAGTGCAGTAGAGGATGGCCCAAGTGCTTGGGCCCTGCACCTGCATGAGAGACCAGGATAAGTACCTGGCTCCTGGCTTCGGAACAGCTCAGCGCGCCCGCCGGCCGTAGAGGTCATTTGGGGGATGAACCAACAGAAGGCAGACCTTTTTCTCTGTCTCTCTCTCACTATCTAACTCTGCCTGTCAAAAAAAAGACGAAAGATGAAAAGAAAGCTATGATGCAAAATATATAAGATATTAATTAGATAACAATAAGAACTATGAGAGAAGATAAAAATAAAAAAAGAGAATGGAGAGAGTGAAGAGATGCATAATTCTATTTATTTGAGTTTGAATATTTTTGAGTTTAAATATTTTTAATATTTTTAATATTTGAGTTTAAATATTTTTAAATAATTGCCTGACACATAAAATCACATGTACCATGTGCTGTTTCAATGTATTTCTACAATATATAATGTCTAATTCTGGTAAACACATCTCTCTCTTCAGGTATTTATCATTTCTTTTCAATGAAAACATTCAAAAATCCTTTATTTTAGTTATTTTTTTCTTTTTTAGAGAAATATACAATATATTATCATATTCTATGATCACTGTAGTGTGCGATAGGAACATCCAGAACATCTTCCTATTTAACAATAACTTAGTACATGTCAGTCAACTTTTCCATTTCAAATAAGGTGATCAGAGAAGGAGCAGGGCACAGAGAGAAGGAATGGGAAATCGAAGAGACTGAATACTACAGCTCTTTTTTTCTTCTTCTTTTCTTGATACCCAAGGTGGAGGCAAGGCAGAAATGAGGGCTCCAAACAGGGATCAGAACAGTTAGGAGAAGTAAATTGCCTTATATTTCCAACGTCTGTGTAGAGTGCGATTAAATTGCTTCTTAAAGTCATATATATTTATGGGGAAAAGAGTGATAGTATGTATTACAAACTATTAACTGTGCTTACCTCTGGGAATTACGTTGAATTTATTTTCATTGTACTTTTCACCATTTTTCAGATTTTCTACAATCAGAATAACCTACTTTAAGCAAAAAAGGGAAAAGCCATCACAAATGTTGTTTATGAAGAAAAGGAATAAAACTGAAGCCAGTTTTCCTCTTTCTCTGCTATTTTCATACGTGAAGTCTTTAACCATAATGCACATTTCTGAGTTCAGTTCATCTTTCTGTATTTTCTCAGTTAACAGTTGTGCCACTCTCCTTCATTTTTTTTATTCCATTTTCTTTTGTTTTTTAATCCATGTGTCCACATTTGTTGAGCTTGAATCTTCCTATTTGCATTTTTTTCTGCTATTCAGCAGCTGGCATCTGATTGTGCTGACAGCACCTTTTGAGAAATGCTGACAGGTTACAGTTGTGATGCACACTTGCTGCCCCATACACCATACATCATCAGTTGTGACACCTATCCCAGTCTGCCCCACCACCTCTTGGTGTGCTTTCTTCTGGAAACTCTAAGTGGGGATAGACTACCCAAAGACATTGTGCAGAACTACCATCTGGTATATTGAATGTTGTCATTGTGCTGTCTCATGTAGATTTACTCGTGAATCCCATCATGGGCACCAAAGTTAACAGAGTCATTGAGAGTCAGCCCAGGCATTCTTTTAATAATTTGAGAGAGAAGTATTCTACACACTGAAATAATTAGAAATGCCATTGCTTTGAAGTGATACGATTTGATGCTAACAGAACTCTTGATCTCCATTAAACCTCTGAGAACAATACAAATATTTTGGCAAACGTATGAGTTTAGACTGACATTCTATTAACTTGTTGATCTTTACATTAACTCGTGTTAGTACACAGCGTTTTCAAAAGCTCTTTTTGTTGGCAATGTTGAAAATAGTGAAGATCTATGAGTTTACAAAATATAGCTAATATTTTAATTAAAGCTTTCATTTCACAGTATTGATAGTCTACACTTTCAAAAAAATTTGAGTACTTTGAAAAAAAATCTCAGTATGTGTTATGTCTCTCTTAATAATAACTCATGTAAAAACCACAACGTATACAAATATACAATCAAGAGTGACATATTTGGGGCATTAGAACCTTGTCTCTTCCCCACTACAATCCCTCTTCCATTTCAGGGTTTTATACCAAGGGAGCTTGTACATAGGAAATACTAGCCAGATGGAAACCAAATTACCACGCTAATAAATCAGGACGCAGTGCAAGACTCTGATGATCTGTGGCCTAGAATTCAAGTAGGACACCTAATTGAAGCTTCCGGGTTACTCTATCTCCACCTTAGTTACATTTTCCCAGGACATTTTCAGCAGATTTTGAGTCTACTTAACAATCGACAGGAAAAAAAATCAGTGAGCATATAGATTTGAAAAACCCGGTTCATAAATCAATTGGCATTTTGCTCTAAGTGTTGCATACAGAACACTATACTCAACAATGATAGAATTTACATCATTTTCAAGTGTAAATGTCCCATGTGTGGGACACCATTCAGCCTAGTGGTTAGGATGTTCCTATCTCCAAGATGGTGCTATGGTGTAGTAGGCTAAGCCTCCGCCTGCGATGCCAGCATCACATATGGGCGCTGGCCATTAGTGTCCCAGCTGCTCCTCTTCCTATCCTGGTCTCTGCTTACCACCTGGGAAAGCAGTGGAGGATGGCCCAAGGGCTTGGGTCCCTGCACCCACATGGGAGACCCAGAGGACACTCCTGGCTCCTGGCTTCAGATTGGCCCAGCTCTGGCCACTGCGGCCATTTGGGAAGTGAACCAGTGGAAGGAAGACATTTATCTCTGTCTCCCCCTCCCTCTGTCAGTTACCCTGCCTCTCAAATTAATAAATAAATCTTGAAAAGAAATGTTCATATTCCACAGCAGAGTTCTTGGGTTCCATTCCTGGCTCTGGCTCCTGATTCCAGTTTCCTGCCAATGCAGTTCCTGGGAGGCAAAAAACATGGCTCAAATGATCGGGTCTCTGTGGCTTACACAAAAGATGTGGATTGTATTCTCAGCTCCCCACTACAGCCCTAGCCTAACCTCTGTTGTTGCAGGCACTTAAGGAGTGAACCGGCAAATGGGAGCTCTGTGTAAGTCAGTCCCTGTGTGTCTATTCCTCTCAGGAAGGAAGGAAGGAAGGAAGGAAGGAAGGAAGGAAGGAAGGAAAGAAGAAGGAGAAAAGAAAAGAAAAAGCTCATGGGCCTAAAGTGGTAATATATTGGGTAATGAAGAAAGTTCAATGAATTCTAGGATATTGAAATAATTCAAAGTGTCTTCTCAGACCACAGTAAATTATTCTGGAAGTACACAGGAAGAAAAATCTCTAAATTGTTAAAATTTAAACTTTTAACAAAATAAAACAATCACTCATGATTAAAATAAAACTAAATTTTAAAAACTTTAAAATGTAAGAATAAGAAGAAACTTTCTTCAACCAACAAAAGATATATAACAAAAAATACCACAAGCACCATGAGTTACTACTTAAAGCTCTCCTTTACACAAATAAATTCTGTAGGATAACAACAAATATTATTTTTTAAGATTTATTTATTTATTTGACAGTCAGAGTTACACAGAGAGAGGAGAGGCAGAGAGAGAAAGGTCTTTTATCTGATGGTTCACTCTCCATTTGGCCGCAAAACTGCATTACCTTGGCTGCAACAGCCGCAGCTGCGCAGATCCGAAGCCAGGAGCCAGGCGCTTCTTCCAGGTCTCCTGCATGAGTGCAGGGGCCCAAGCACTTGAGCTATCTTCTGCTGCTTTCCCAGGCCATAGCAGAGAGCTGGATGGGAAGTGGAGCAGCCGGGTCTAGAACAAGTGCCCGTATGGGATGCTGGTGCTTCAGGCCAAGGCATTAACCCACTGAGCCATAGTGACAGCCCCAACAAATATCATTTAAAATAGTAATAAAACCACAAAATTTCTAGAGAGGAACAAAACATTTTGTTATCTAGAGATAACAAAACATTAATGAGCAAAAATGAAATCTAAATGAATGACTTCTTATGAATTTACATGTCAGAAGCTTTACTACCATCAAAGTTCCAATCATCCAAACTAAAATATAGATTCAAATAGTTCTTTCCCCCTAAAAAATTAGCAAAGTTTTAGTGTTTCAACAAGGTGATTTTAAATCTTTTACAGGAATTGAGAGGTCCAAGAATAGAAACACAATTCGGAATAACAACAAAAAATAATGGTAAAGTTGGAGACCTCATAGTAACCAAAGTCAATAATTATGAAGCTTCAATAATAAAAGTACTATTACAAAAGTACAAACTTAGGCAAATTGACCATGGAACAGAGTATAAACTCCACCAAGAAATTTGTTAAAATATAGTAGACATTAAGTCACATACTGCACAGCAGTGAGAGAAAAAATAGTATTTTTGATGATAGAGGCTAAGTCATTTAGATATCCATATGAAAAAATAAATGAATTGTGATTCTTCCCTATCTCACATTACACTCAAAAATAAATTACAAGTCAAATTTTCAACTCTAAATATGGAAAGTAGAATCAGGAAATTCTAGAATGCAATAAAAAGAGCTTATCATTCTGAACTTGAGGAGGCAGATATTTCTTAAACTGTGCACAAGAAAAGCATTAAACATGAAATAGCAAATTGGCAAATAAGACAATATTAAAATGAACAATTTCCACTTATCAAAAGAAACTACTAGAAGAGGACAAATGAAGCCAAAAAGTGGGGAAAGTAACAGTATGTCAATACTCATCAAACCATCCCCACCTAGACTGGAAAGAACAAATGGAATTCTCACTCATTGCTGCAAGAGTACACTCATTCAACCACTTTACAAAATTGTTTAATAGCGTCTCCCTAATCTTGAATATGGAATTTCACTCCATACATCTGACAGAAACATATATATGAGTAGTATAAAATGTGTAAAATAATGTGAATACTATTATTAATAGCTACAGCTAATTTGAAAATAAAAATGGCCATTAATAATCAATGGTATTAGGGGCCAGTGTTGTGGCACAGTGGGTTAAGCTACCTGCTACCCTAGCAACCCTTATCAAAGTACCAATTTGAGTTCCAGCTACTCTGCTTCTGATTCAGCTTTCTGCTAATGAACCTTGGAAGGGCATAGATGATGGACCCAAGTGCCTGACCCTGCACTCCACATGGAAGACCCAGATGGAGTTTCTGACTCCTTGCTTCAGGCTGGCCCAGCACTGATCAACACAATCAATTGGAGAGTGAACCAGTGGATAAACGATCCCTCTTTGTCTCTCTCCAACACTCTTGTCTTTCAAATAAGTAATTAAATAAATCAATAAATCTTTAAAAAATAATCAGTGGGCCGGCGCCGCGGCTCACTAGGCTAATCCTCCGCCTTGTGGTGCCAGCACTCCGGGTTCTAGTCCCGGTCGGGGCGCCGGATTCTGTCCCGGTTGCCCCTCTTCCAGGCCAGCTCTCTGCTGTGGCCAGGGAGTGCAGTGGAGGATGGCCCAAGTGCTTGGGCCCTGCACCCCATGGGAGACCAGGAGAAGCACCTGGCTCCTGCCATCTGATCAGCGCGGTGCGCCGGCCGCAGCGTGCCGGCCGCGACGGCCATTGGAGGGTGAACCAACAGCAAAGGAAGACCTTTCTCTCTGTCTCTCTCTCTCACTGTCCATTCTGCCTGTCAAAAAAATAATAATAATAATAATCAGTGGTTGGCTGGCACCACGGCTCACTTGGCTAATCCTCCGCCTGCGGCACCGGCACCCCGGTTTCTAATCCTGGTTGGGGCACCGGGTTGTGTCCCCGTTGCTCCTTTTCCAGTCCAGCTCTCTGTTGTGGCTCAGGAGTGCAGTGGAGGATGGCCCAAGTGCTTGGGCCCTGCACCTGCATGGGAGACCAGGAGGAAGCACCTGGCTCCTGGCTTTGGATGGGCACAGCACGCAAGCCGTGGCAGCCATTTGGGGGGTGAACCAACAGAAGGAAGACCTTTCTCTCTGTCTCTCTCTCTCTCACTGTCTAACTCTGCTTGTCAAAAAAAATAAAAATCACTGGCTTTCTATATTTTATTAAGTATTATAAATGTCAGGAACAAAGTGATCTTAGTAATGTTTTATACATTTAATTATACTTGGCATTCATATAATTTACATGATATCTAATAAAATTAGGAGTTTATTCCCTTTCAAAATGAATTATATATTGCATATGTCTTACAAACACTTGGCTCCCTGGAGCACAGAGTTCCTTTTGACTAAGCTAATACAAAGTTTTTAAGTATAGTTAGTTTTGATTCTTAGTGAGATTTGATCTTAATTTTTAAAAATTTATTTATCTGAAAGCCAGAGTTACTGAGAAAAGGAGAGAAAGAGAGAAAGAAAACTTCCATCACCAGTACATTCCCCAAATTGCTGCAATGGCCAAGTTTGGGACAAGTCAAACACAGGAACTGGGAAAACCACTGGGGTCTCCCACACAAGTGGCAGGGACTGGAGTGCTTGGATCATCTTCTTCTGCTTTCCCAGGATCATTAGCAGGAAGCAGGATGGGAAATAGAGTATCCAGGACTTGAACTGGTGCCCATGTGGAATGCCAGCAACACCACAACATTGGCCCCTTGATTTTGATTTCTATTTTAATTGCAATTTTATGTTTTCTGTTTGATACGGTATTCCTACAATGTGCATTTCATAGTCTGAGATCCAGAAAATAATTTAAAATCTATACCTATGATATTCTTTTTGCTTTTATAGGATGTCCGTTTCTCACTTTTACTTGGTAACCAGATGAACATGTCCCTCAGCATGAAGAAAAAAAGAGAAAATACATAATCTCATAAAAGTAATTTTATCAAGTCTATATTGAGATAAGAGTATGCAAGGTGATGCTCTTGCATAATGCCTTTAAGTGTATAAGGTGTAGAAGTCTAAGACTCCTTTAAGCTCGCTGGCTTTTTCAGTTCTTCCTCAGAAGAAAGGAGCCAGGAGATTTCCTTTTGATTTAAGGCAAGAAAGAAACTCAGGAATTTTGCAAGGCACCACTGCCGTGTGTGAGGAAGTGACTGGGTGTGGAAACAGTGACTTTTCCTCATTTCTCAAAACATTTCCTCCTATGACTGCCTTGAGTTCTAGCCTCAGTGTTCTTAACATTGCTGGATTAACAATCCAGCCCCAGGGCACTTTTGTTTTTCTCTGTGTTAATCATGTCCGGAATTGCTCTTGCCCTTTCACTTGACAAATCCATGCTTCTGCTTAGGTCTAGTTTAAGTCACCATTTACTCCACTATCTTTACCGTTCTGGCTTCCTGGGATGCAAAATGCCTGAAACAGGGAGGTCAGTGTGCACAGGCAGTAAAGGCAGTGAATAGACTTTCACCTTTTTGTCTTTCTAGAAGATGGAGAAAATCCTTTCTGAGAAACACCAGCCCCACTCCTGTTCCCTACTTCCACCCTCAAGTCGACGTGATCTTGAGCTTCTTTGTCTTGGATTGCTTTGATTCCTCTTGCCTTAAGAAATCAAGAGCATAGGGTAGGCTCTGTAGGCTGCCGTCCTTCAGGGAGGAGAGTGGATATCTGACCAAGTGAGAGTTCTCTTAGTGAAGAGGGAGGGCTATGACTGCAAAACCAGCCATGTCCACTGGACTTCCCAGTCAGCTAGTAGGTGTGTGTCAGCCCCAGGAAGCAGACCTCTGTGCTGCCTTGGTACTCTTTCCCCGTTTCTGGTCTGTCACCACCCCCAAGCAGCCAGGACCTTACTACATCTTACCCATCAATGAAATCAACGTAATCAGCATTCACACCTAGTTGTTAAACTGATGGCAAGTAATTGTTTTCCATTACCGTTCTCAGGAGTGGTAACTAAGTCTTTCCAGAATTAATTAACCTACACAAACCTATAAAGACACAGCAACAAATTTAACATCAAGAACGCAGTTTCCTGACCACTCCCTTTCTGATCTATGCGTTAATTACTGAGTTAGCTCTTAGGAAAATATAGACGGCATCTTAGTTGCATTTATGTAGTCAAAACACTCTATCATTTTTCTTTTCATTTCTTACAACTCTCAGCTCAATGCAATTAATTGTTCTAGTTACAGTACTCCTAATTTTTATCCAACTGATTAACTAGAGAATAATCCAAATACATTTCAAAGTATAAATCTTTCATGATTTGGGAGATTTTATACAAGTGTACATTTGATAGTGCTAATGTAAAGCAAATACCAAAGTTGATTAAACATTCTCAAGATAAGAGGGATAAACCATTGGATTTTTTTTTAGAGATTTAACCACCAGTCAGAAGCTGCTATAAACAGAAATATTTTTACATTCATTTTTTAAAAAAATAATTCTTTAGGAAAAATTCAAAAAGACTATGGATGTAGGTCAAGAATGTACACACAAAACATTTGTTTTGTTTTTTTTACTGTGTAAACACTAATTTTTTTATTGAAATAATACACCATTAAATATTTATTAAATAAATTAGCATTTTGCCGAGCTTCCCTCCATGATCCTTAATATGGTCGGTGGTTACTGATACAGCCGGGACTATGATTGTTCCCATGTCAGTCTTTCAATTGTTTGCTAAGTATTTATTCACCAAATGCCATTCCGGAGAGTTTAACCTAATTTTGTAGCTATTCTCTGTAAAATCCATGACTTAAAAAGTTTTGAGAAAGTGTGGAACTTTGATTGAACCCTGGGATTCATATTATCCAATTCCCTCATTTTAATTATGACTCTAAAAAGAAATTAAGTGATCTATTTAAGGCCCGGCAACTAGCATTGTCTATTAATAAGGAGAAACAATTATTCTTTAATGTGAAAGTCGATGTTATTCATTATAACTTATGGTTTTGCGGGGAGAGTTTTGGGATCTATGGGCAAGCTTCCTAAATCTGAAATAATATATATATATATCCTGTACATTTTGCTTGAATGTTCAGGGTCCTTTAAAAAGTGTTATCAGGTTGAAGAAAAGGGATAAAATGGAATGAATCCCCAAACAGGTCCTGTATAAAAACTGGAGAGAGAGAGAGATTTATTGGTAGGTATTGTCCACTCACACTGCAAGTCTCAGAACCACTTGCAGGGCAAGCCCTGTGCAAACAATAAATAAGCAAGCAGACGAGTAAACAGAAACAGCAGAAGTGAGAAAGTACACATGGCTAAGAAAGCATTAAACCTGTCCTCTGCGTTGGAAAATGAGCAGAACACATTCAACAGCTGAGAATATGCAGCCGCACGGCGCTCTCACAGGTGATGTGTAAATGAGACCCAGCGTTCAGGGATAACGTTCCCTGAAAATCTCAGTTGGTCTCTCTCTGTCTCAGTGTAAAGTGTAAGGCATGCATTTTCTCTCTTATTTCTCTGCTTTGGTTAACATCATATAAGATCATTTTTTCTATATTAATCTCACACAATGGATTAATGGGAGCTTTGTCCATAGGTAGCATTATTTTCATATTTATCATACGTATGCTCAAAATAGTCATATATGCTTTGCACATACATACACATATAAATCCTAGTCTTTCTCTGGTCTTACTGTCTAAGGTATCAAACAATTTCAATATTTTATTAGCGCAGCTGTTCACAAGAAGTATTTTTGTCCTATAGAACTCAGTGAACATTTTACTGTTATTAGAGATATTCCAGGTAGAAAATTTTTCATAAAATGTCTGAGGAATTTGAAAGACAAATTTCCAAAACCATGACCAAACATTTACACAAAAACCATAAAGAACTGAAATTTCCAACTTTAAATTTCTGTCATAAATTAATTTCAAAGAAGTCATATGTTTCTCTTCTTAATGTTAGTGTATTCTTTCAGGTTAACTATAACAGCTAGGATCGATTCCGTCCTTTTTGCCTTCCAAATGTCAATTAAAGGCATTCTTACTTTCTTGTGACTAGATTCATGATAGAAAGTATGCAACACATGTTTTAAAGTTTATCACAACACCACTTAGAATTTTTCATTTTCACTTTTTAAAAAAATCTATAACATAGATTTTAACCATTATAGAAAAACATTTTTTTCCTGCAATCTTCTTATTGTGGGCACATACATGCAGCCATAGCTTTAATCAGAGACACACACATACTTTTTGTTTTCTATTTTTTCCTTTACCATAATTTCATAAACTTCACTCCATGTACTCCTAATTATCAGAGGAATCAATTCAGACCAAAAAGAAAAAAGAAAAAGAAAAAAGGATATCAGATGACCAGTCAGTATGAAGTAAAACATAATTATCATTTTAATGGTTGCATAGTATTATTCTAACTTGCTTTTTTTTTTTTTTGGACAGGCAAAGTTAGACAGTGAGAGAGAGAGAGAGAGAGAGAGAAAGGTGTTCCTTCCGTTGGTTCACCCCTCAAATGGCCGCTATGGCCAGCGTGCTGCGTGGATCCGAAACCAGGAGCCAGGTACTTCCTCCTGGTCTCCCATGCAGGTGCAGGGCCCAACCACTTGGGCCATCCTCCACTGCCTTCCCAGGCCACAGCAGAGAGCTGGACTGAAAGAGGAGCAACCAGGACAGAATCTGGCGCCCCAACAGGGACTAGTACCTGGGGTGCTGGCGCTGCAGGCAGAGGATTAGCCTAGTGAGCCATGGCGCTGGCCTCTAACTTGCTTTTACACAATGATTCAATTAGCTATTTTGGGATTAGTGGACACTTGCACTGTTTTCTACCATGAGTAGCCCTGAAGTAAACATAAATACAAAAAGATCCTTTCTGTAATCTTTGGATTGTTAAGATAAATTTCCCATACAATTTTAGTGACTTTACTCCTAAAGCAATTTACATTTTAAAATACTAACAGGAATCTGTGAGCTGAGTGGTTTTCTGATATCCCCACCAATGGATATTTCATTTTAAACTTTGCAAACATTTTAAATGACACCTCATTGTTCTCTGTAGAATACTTGATTAATTTAATATTTGATTGGAGTCGGGTTTTTTTTTTTCATGGTTCAGAAAATTATAGTCTCTGGTATTTCCATGTAGGTTTGTTGAGCACTTACTATAAATATGCCAGATGTTTTGCAGAGGCTGAGAGCTTTAAGGATGAGTGCAGTATGATTTTGACCTTGAGGAGCACAAAAAGTAGAATATAGCAATGTCTTTTATTAATTTATAATGAAGTTTTTCTTTTCCTTCATGACAGTCAATTGACATTTGAGCAGTGCCTACCTGCTGGGGAGGGGTAACTTTGTAATATTAGTCTATATCCACATGTGTTGAAAAAAATGTTTAGGGCCAGTGCCATCGTGCAGTAGGTTAATCTTCCGCCTGTGGCATCGGCAGCCCCCATGGGCACTAGTTCTAGTCCCAGCCGCTCCTCTTCCAGTCCAGCTCTCTGCTATGGCCTGGGAAAGCATTAGAAGATGGCCCAAGTCCTTGGGCTCCTGCACCCATGTGGGAGACCAGGAAGAAGCTTCTGGCTCCTGGCTTCGGATCGGTGCAGCTCCGGCTGTTGCAACCATCTAGGGAGTGAACCAGCAGATGGAAGACCTCTTTCTCTCTCTGTATAACTATGACTTTCAAATAAATAAATAAAATCTTTACTAAAAAGAAAAATAAAAAAATGTTTAAATACCAAAATATTCAGAGATATGTACAATAAAGGTGTCATGTACTCCACCAAAAAATACCAAGTATTAATATTAATATAGTGTGTCGAATCTTTTTATTTCAATGAAAATAAATTTCCAACTTTAAAAATTTTATCTTTTTTGTCTTCTTTGTCTTTTTTCTTCTCATTTTCAATTCTCCCTTTTCTTGAACAACAATTGTCATGAATTTAGCATGTTTCTTTTCATGTAATTTTAAATTTTGAAAACTACTCTATATCCCAAGACCTAGATTATTACAGTTTATAGCATGTTTTAAAATAACATCATAAGATTTTGTTTTTAATGACTATTTCTCTCCTTTTTCCAGTATGCCTAGGATTAAAGTATTTAGAGTAAGAAATCATTTTCATTATAAATTAAAGAGGCAACAATGTGTACACTTAAAAGGCATACCAGTTTTGAATTAGCATATCTAATTAAACCAAACTAGAGGAGAAAAAAAAAAACATTTCAGTTCTACTGTTATTAATAGAATGAGCCATCACACATTTGAGGAGAGCTTGTCAGTAAAAAAATAAAGTAACATGTTTTTGATAAAATGGACATGACTCCAAATATCCAGCTAAAAGAAGAATAGAGTGACTTTTCATAGCTGACAAAAATAAACAAAACTATTTGCAGATGAATTCTCAGCCCAGCCACCCTGACAGAAAGCTTAGATTGAAAAAAGAAAATGGGTTGGCGCTGTGGCATAGCAGGTAAAGCCTTCAGTGCCAACATCCCATATGGCCTTTTCGAGACCCAGCTGCTCCTCTTCCTATCCAACTCTCTGCTATGGCCTGGGAAAGCAGTAGAAGATGGCCCAAGTCCTTGGGCCCCTGCACCCACATGGGAGACCTGGAAGAAGCTCCTGGCTCCTGGCTTCAGATTGGCGCAGCGCTGGCCATTGTGGCCAACTGGGGAGTCACCAGCAGATGGAAGATCTCTCTCTCTCTCTCTCTCTCTCTCTGTCTCTACCTCTCTCTCTCTCTCTTTCCCTCCCTCTCTCTCTCTGTGTAACTCAGACTTCCAAATAAATAAATAAGTCTTAAAAAAAAAAAGCAAAAGAAAACATTGTTCTATGCAGACACAACATGTAGAAAGCAATTTTCCCTGCTGTTTGTGCGCATCAAGATGTAGATCTTGAGGATGTTGGTTGTTCCAGTGGAGCTAGATGAAGTCAGGTGACAGGGCTATACATTATATCCATAATGGCACTGACGTCTTCTGTGAGTCACGTGAGGGCTTGTCACCACAGGAACAACTCGTGAGATTTTGCTTTTAGGTAGCTCATCCGCTGACCTAAGCTCCTCTCCCCAGCTAATCACAAAAGATAACATAGCTCTCTCTCCTACAATGCAGTGCCTGAGCTTACAGCATTAGCCACCTGGACTTTGTCCTGGTAATTCCTGCCTGAGGGCAAATTTTCTGTCTAGACGCTGGCCATTCCTAAACATAAATTTCACTCCTTGGTAGAAATTCCATGCCCTCACTTATCAAAGCTTTGAAGGACTGAAATAATTGAAAGTTAAGTTTTCGGGCCGGCTCCATGGCTCACTAGGCTAATCCTCCACCTGTGGTGCCGGCACACCGGGTTCTAGTCCCGGTCGGGGCGCCGGATTCTGTCCCGGTTGCCCCTCTTCCAGGCCAGCTCTCTGCTGTGGCCCAGGAGTGCAGTGGAGGATGGCCCAAGTGCTTGGGCCCTGCACCCCATGGGAGACCAGGAGAAGCACCTGGCTCCTGCCATCGGATCAGCGCGGTACACCGGCCACAGCACGCCTGCCGCGACGGCCATTGGAGGGTGAACCAACGGCAAAGGAAGACCTTTCTCTCAGTCTCTCTCTCTCGAAAATAAAAGAAAAGAAAAAAGAAAAAAGAAAGAAAGAAAGTTAAGTTTTTGAATGAAAGCAAAATCTGGAAGCAAGATACTCCCAATTTTTTTTTGAAAGTCCCAAGTGCTATTAATGGGGTTTCATTAGGACATATAATAGAGTGTAGCTTCTTTTTTATAAAATCACCAGACTCACTATCATTTCAAAAGCTCTAACAAGTTGTTCAGAAAAAAAAAAAAAACTCTATTTTTACATTGCTGAATTGGCCCTAAAATTGTAATAACTACAGCAACAATTGTAATATTAGGAAGACCAACAAGAAGAAACTTCATTGTAAGTGAAATGGAATGTGTGTCTCTCAGGACAAGGTACAAACCTTTTTTGGGGTGATCGACAAAGTATGAGATAAGAAAGTTTGAGATCCACTGACAGAGATGGGCCAGAATGCATAAGCAAGTAATTATTTCTAATTAGAATGACTCTCCAAAGTATAAGGCACAGCTTTAAAAATATTAAAAATTAAACACACTTTGTCATAAGTAATCAGATGGAGTGTAGCTCTTTCTGATAAGGTGTAATCAGGGTTTGATGGGGAAACACACAAAAGTTAGCATCACAAGTCTTGCATTTGAGCCCCTGTTCTGCTACTTATTGGCTAAGTGATATATGTGAAATTTGCAATTTTAAAGTTCAATATAAATATAGGCTATTATTAGAATCTAAGAATTGTGAGTACATTCAGGATAGCTGAATTTTTTCTGCATTTTTCCCAAACAAATGAAATGTGCAGAAGATTTTATGGATTTTTGGTTTTATTTTATTTTGGTTTTACACAGCTTGGGAGTATAAAGAATAAAGCTGCTATGAACACTTTTGTACACATTTTTTGTATAAACACTTTTGTTAGGCACATTACCATACATGATGAGTTTTCCATTTCACTATATGTCAAGTTTTTCTATCTCTGACATGGTGTTAACTCTTGGTTTACTTGTCAGGATTCTCTTCTATTTCTCTGGCAACATTGAATGCTATTCTGATTTCTTTTTTGGTTTAGAAATTGAAAGGGTACTTCTGAATATCATAAGAACAAATGTTGATTGATTTTTTTTTCTTTTTAATGATAGGGATAAAACAGAGCTCTTTGAACAATTATATGTCCATTAAAATGACCTGTTCAAGAGTGCTCATCACAGTTTGTCTCATTATAGCTGAAATCTGGGAAAAACACAAAAACACTTCAATAAGAGAATAAATAACAACCCAGTGGTACATTAATACAGTAGACTACCATAAAACAGTGACAAGGGACGAACTACTGGTACATACAACATGGATGAATCCCACAGGTACATTAAATTTGTACAAAGGTATAAAAGAGTACATAATGAATAATTTAAATTTATATGAAATTTAAGAATTAGCAAAAACTAATCAATGGTAGCTGAAGTCAGCATAGTGGTTATGTCTGGGAGCGAAGGTAAGCGATAGCATATGGCTGGGAATGACCATGAGCAAAAGTTATGGGAAACTGAAGGTGTTTGGATGGTTTTTAATTAAATGCATACAAATAAAATGTGCGTTAAGTTGTATACTTAAAATTAGTGCATCAGTCTACTTCATTCTATGTCACCTTTTAGGTTAATAAGACTTTCATTAACAATCAGAAAATTTATATCATTCCCATATACCCTTTAATAATATTACATCTGATTTTTTCTTATTACATATATTCATAATTGATTCCACTCCTAGACTCTGCATTGTGCTAGAAGCTGAGGGCTTAGCTGTGAATGGAACATCCATGGTCACTGCTTTCAGATAACTCTCAGCTTAGCAGGGAAGACACAGTGAGTGAAATAATTATAAAATTACAAGTCCTCAAAAGAGAATGTGAAACCCAGGATGCCAGCCTAATCTGGGAGAGCCGGGAAGGAAATGTGGCTTAACTGGGACACAAAGAAGGAGCTGAATCTAACTAGATAAGGAATGTTTGCTAGAGGGAATAGCACTTGCAGAAAGTCCTAAGGCAAGAAAAGTGTTCTCAGCATTGAGAGGCTTCCCAGCAGGGACAGCCAGGGGCAAGTGGCCAAAGAGGTAAGCAGAGCCCAGAGAAAGAGAGAGTCAGTCAGTGAGAATAACACAGGTGTTTGAATTCAACTGACAGTTTCAAGTTAGAGATTATTTCAAATTTGCTGGTAGCTACTGCAGTTATATCACTGTCAGATACCCAATTGATTGTTTTGCAGTTCTGGGTTGTTTGGTGAGAAAACCCACATCACCCAAGATAAATGGTTATTAAAAGATTTTGAAAACCTACCCAGCAATTCCAGGACACATGATAATTAAATAGTACTGGAAGATGCTTCATTTTGCATTCAAAAACCAAGTGCAACAAGAATCAAGTTAACAAGTGGGACAGACTAACTACATTTTATACTCAGTTTTATGCTAGGTATTGCAGTATGTCAACCTCTGACATATGAGAAAATTGCATGTGCAATATATTTTTAATCACATTAAAAAAACCTATGATATTTTGATGAAATTTTCATAGGAAGTCTGAGGTACTCAGTTTGAAAATCACTAGTGTAGATGGAAGGATTCAGCATTGGACTCTCATTCTGAACCTCTCTATATAAACCTTCCTTTCAATAATTTATAAAAATGATATCTGCCCTATTGCAGCTGTATTGGTCTCAGGAGCTCATATGGGGCATTCAGGCTGTTGGCCATTTATGTAGCTCAAAGGCACATGGTTCTTTCAGGAGACATCACACCCAGCCCTGTGGCTTGAATCTTTTTTTTTATTATTATTATTATTTTTTGACAGGCAGAGTGGACAGTGAGAGAGAGACAGAGAGAGAGAGAGGTCTTCCTTTGTCGTTGGTTCACCCTCCAATGGCCGCCGCGGCTGGCGCGCTGCAGCCGGCGCATGCGCTAATCCAATGGCAGGAGCCGGGTACTTCTCCTGGTCTCCCATGGGGTGCAGGGCCCAAGCACTTGGGCCATCCTCCACTGCACTCCCTGGCCACAGCAGAGAGCTGGCCTGGAAGAGGGGCAACCGGGACAGAATCCGGCGCCCCGACCGGGACTAGAACCCGGTGTGCCGGCACCGCAAGGCGGAGGATTAGCCTAGTGAGCCGTGGCGCCGGCTGGCTTGAATCTTGATTGGCCAGTGTCTATCCAGGCACTCCGATTTCCTTTGGCCAGACACTCACTCCCCACTTTGCCTTGCAGCTCAAGTTGTTAATGCGACGTCATTCTACACGGTGAGTTGCAAGGGAAGACACTGCTTGGAGGATTCTGCAGAGTATTTTCCCCTTTATAAAGAAAGAACCCCAAAGAAAACAACCCTACTCTTTCCTTTTCCCTTAATTGCTGTTCTCTGAGAATATCTCATTTGGTGTCACTGCAATCTGCAATCATTGTGCGAGCAGAAAGAGACCCGTGAGAGACTCACAGGCATGCCTGCTCAGCACTCTGGCATCATGGAGCCATTGAACCACCACTGCTTTGGTCACTTCGGTGGTGGTATGATTTTGGCACAGTTTCTCAACTTCCTTCATCTTACCTCAGATGACTGTTAATGGCGTGAAATTAAGACATGTGAGATCCTATGCTTACAGCACTACCTTATATATTATAGATGTTTAAAAGTCTTTGCTATCCTCTTCCCCCTCTTCAACATCATTTACTTCTTTCTCTTCTCTTGGGAGAATTTCAAAATAGACATAAATTATGACATTTCTTTCATAGCAAATAGTGCCAGGGGAGTCTGTGGAGAGTTCTCTGCTCTTACGAGATTGTAGCTATTCCTTTCTTAAAGGCTCTTCAGAGAACTTACAGCTGCTTTTGGGAACCAGAACATCCTTCCAAACTTCAGGCCACTTCAGAAGGATCTGAGTACAACTCAGGTGACCTGTGCTATGCACTGTTAGGTGTTGTATGCATGATATATGTTTTAATTATCATTGAATTACATGAGGCTGATAAATATGCCACTCTTATTAGAGTTGAGGAAACACGGTTCAGAATTTCAATGAGCTTTCTTAGGCTCCACAGATAGTATGTGCTAGAGGCAATAATAAACCCTGCTTAATAATCAATCTAGGCCTTTCCAGCATGGTACTGAATGACAGAAAGAACACCCAGCATTGCTGGTGGGCGATGAATGAGGGCCAGGGACTGCTCAAAGAAAGGATATTATGATTATGCAGGTTTGTAGATGATTGATTTAAATTATTGCCCTACTTTAAGGAGGTGACAGGACAGGGTGGAAAGACAATAGAAGACATTACCTTTCATGGTAACTTTAGATGGGGGCTTTCGTTTTGTGCATATTGAAGTATTCAAAAGCTTTCCCTCATGCTCACTTCTTTTCTTCCCTCATTTGCTCCTCCTCTGCCTATTCAAAGCTCAGTTCAGCCACCAGATTAACCATGTCCTTTATGGCAGAAAGTGAACATTAGCACCATCTCTGCACACAGGTAGATGCTAAACATCTGCTCACCTGGGTTTTCATATACTGATATCTTGTCTTGGTCCCTGATGAATACAGCATGACAAGCTAAGATACTTGTAGTATAATCAAACTTTCTCTTCCTTCTCTTCACCCTCCTTCTCCTTCTTTTGTGAAGACATTAGTAAGGCAGGAAAATAACACTATAGATCAGGAAAGATAAAACCAGGGCTTAAGTTTCCACTCAAAAGCACAAAAATACACACACTCAGATTCTGTATGCCTTGCAGTGGTTAAGAGCATATATTTTAGAGCCAAACTGCCTGGATATTGTTCCCAATTCCACAGCTTACCTTGGAAAAAATATTTAATTTCTCTGTGATTTGGTGTCCCCGTCTGTTGATGACAATACTACTTACTTCATGTGGTTGTGGCTTAATATGTAAAGCAATTAAAAAAGTGCCTGGAAAGTGTTAGGTCTCAGTAGTAGGGCTGACAACTATTGTTGTTCTTATACTGCCTCTGTGGAAATGGAAGTATCTGACATTTACTTTGGGTCTGCCTGATTTTTAGTAAGCCCAGTATTAGCCCTTAGGATTCATTGTAGAAATAGAGAAGGGAGTAAAATCATTCAATATATACTGTCTAATAACTAGGACTGTTCTTTTATTATGAAATGCTTTTAAAGGGTTTCAAATTCATCACAAGAAATGTATATAAAAATATAAGTTCTATTACATTAACTCATATTTCCTATGAGATTTTGCCTTTTGAAAGTATTATCAGGGTCTTCAGAGGTATTTTCACTTTAAAAATTGATTGTTTTTCAAAGTACTTCTAAGTAAATTTTTATCACTACATTTCTTTATGCATGATTAAGAAGAGACAGTAACTGGATTTATATCCAAATTCATCTTAGAATAATGGTTTATGGAGTATCAAATACCAGAATTATTACAACTCCCTACTACAACAGAAAATACATAGTTTTGTGAATAATTTCCCATGTGCCTACCATAACTAACAGCTCTGGCACTCTAAACTTATTAACAATTATAACTGCAGTAGTTAAATGGCCACAGTGGGGAGTTCCTTTCTATTCAAAAATAAAAACAAACAAACAAAAAAATAAATTTGTAGCATTCAGCTAAATTTAAAAATCTCGGCATATGAGCTTGAGGTTGATTGATTAGAGTTATAGTTGCTGGATTCAATGATTTAATACAAAGCTTGGAATCAGGGTATTATTCAGACAAATAATCTTTGCTATCTGAAATTATGATAATCTTCATATACATTTTCCTAAAGTTTAGTATGAGAAAACTCCCTCAGCCTTTTATTTATTCAACAAGAATTTTAAAGACTTTTCTGTGAGACACCAAGCACAAAGGATGGAGAGACAAATTATACACTTTCCTTAGCCTCGAGGGGAGATAGAGTTTGTCTATGGTCAGTGTGATAGGATGGTCCCACAGGCGTACGGTGGATTGTGTTGTGATAGAGAGCAACGCTTCCATGTTGGGGAGGAAGGGACAGAGAAGCTGAGGTCTCTAGAGTACATGGCTATTGCAGGAAGATAGGAAGGGAGAGGTGGGGAGGCGGGAATAAGGATACAGTGAGGGCTCTTTGCAAAACTGTACAACCAAGAGTTTCTCACCAAATTTGCAAGATTCAGGAAATACTTCCTTAGACATAAGACCATGCAGTTATAGAGCCTTTCCGTTTTAAATCAGTCTCTCCAATTAAGTGAATTCCATAATAGCAACAGATGGCAAGTGCTGATAAACATTTCATTAGCACCTGTCCTGATCCCAGTTTGTGTGTTAAGAATAATTAAATAGAAATAAGCATATAGCGATCCAGCTCTCTGCTGTGGCCTGGGAAAGCAGCAGAAGATGGCCCAAGTCCTTGGGCCCCTGCACCCTTGTGGGAGACCTGGAAGAAGCTCCTGGCTCCTGGCTTTGGATTGGTGCAGCTCCAGCCAGTGTGGCCAATTGGGGAGTGATCCAGTGGATGGAAGACCTCTCTCTCTCTCTCTTTCTCTTTCTCTCTCTGCCTCTGCCTCTCTGTAAGTCTACCTTTCAAATAAATAAATAAATAAATATTTTTAAAAACCTTAAAATCTTAAAAAAGAAAAAGACTTTGGCACCAAAATAAACTAATCATTAAAAAAAAAAAGAAGCAATTAGGTTCTAATAAAGGGAAAGACTGCACACCTCTGAAAACTATATTCAAAGGTTATATGCATTAAAGGGCAAATAAGTAACATATGCATGGGGTGACCACACTTCCCAGTTTTCCCAGAACAGCTCCAGTTTATGCCTGTTGGCCCTGCATAAATATTAACAGTGTCTCCTTTCTCTCAAAAATGGATTAACAATAGATTAAATATAGTGGTTGGGAAAGGGGGTTAGTTTCCGCACATTAGGCTGTCGGAAAAAGTTCTGTGGACCTGTGGTGTGGTCTAATGGCATGGCTGGATTCACCAAGAAGAGGATTAGTATTACAACTGAGGGAAATACTAGCCAAGAAACACCTGTTGAGTGCCCACCATTTCCATGAATATGGAGCTTACTCATTCATCTTTATTCACTCACTTAACAAACGCTTCTGAGCACTTACTCTCTACCATGCATGGTTTATGCAGTCACACCCTCAAACAAGCTGGACAAGATCCAGTCTTCATAAAACTTACAGTTAAGTGGAGGGAAGAGAGAGAAACTACTGGATATTCCCAAATTATGATCCAACCTCTGTAGGAAATCCAAAGTGGAGATCTCATTGCTGGTAACCGGAAAGTGGCTACACCATAGCAGGCTCTCTGAAGAGCTGGACTGTGCATTTCGATCCAAATAAGAAAAGGTAGCCACTCATGAAGTGATATGGGGCAGTGTTGAGGGTATGGACAAAAATAAAGGACAAGGCCCTATTCCAAAAATGTGTGGTCTGTGGCTAGCTTTGGTGGTCAAGAAGGAGAGTGACGCTGCCTTGGAATTGTCACTAAAGACTAGAATACACATTTGATTGCACATGCAAGGGGAAGCCATGTGGACAATAAATGGGCGAATGGACTAACCTGAATCTTCTTTTTCAAAGCTCACTCTAGCTGTCTGTGGAGAACAGAATACAGGGGAGCAAAGAGGAGGCAGGGAGACCCTCAGAGATGTGGGAGATGGCAGTTGCTCAAACACAGTGGCTGCAGGGGAAACAGACATAATTAGATGGGTTCAAAATATGTCTTGGAGGTGAATTGACAGGGTTTTCTAAAGGTTTTCTGAGGTTGAAAAGGTGGGAGGTGTATCATAGAGATATGAGGACTAATTTTTGGCTTTAGCCAATAATATAAGTGTAATTATTAAAATGTAAGCACAGTTCCGCTTTCAAGTGTCCATTTGTGCTTTGATCAAAGAGCAACTATTCTTGACAGAGGGAAATGGTGATGAATATCATGAATTCTTAGAACAAATTCTATATCGAATTAATCTTTTCATCTCCTATGGTGCTTAAATGTTCTACACACAGTAAGTGCTCATGAAAATGATGAATGAATGAGTGAAAAAATCTTTCTCTGAGAAGGATTCTGGATAGTTCAAGAAAATGCCTGAGAGGGTAGAGTAACTTTGATTTCTAGGCAACTAGTTCATCTCTTATCTCCTCTACTATGCATTTTCTCCTTGAATATGGATCTATTTAGTGCTTGGTTTGTTGCAGACTTTGTGATTAGCAGATGTGTGGGTTACATGGTGTTGGTATTAGGGCCTAAAAATATTAACAGTGTCTCCTTGGCCGGCGCCCCGGCTCACTAGGCTAATCCTCCGACTTGCAGCACCAGCACACCAGGTTCTAGTCCCTGTCGGGGTGCCGAATTCTGTCCCGGTTGCCCCTCTTCCAGCCCAGCTCTCTGCTGTGGCCAGGGAGTGCAGTGGAGGATGGCCCAAGTGCTTGGGCCCTGCACCCCATGGGAGACCAGGATAAGTACCTGGCTCCTGCCATCGGATCAGCGCAGCGTGCCGGCCACGGCGGCCATTTCTCTCTCTGTCTCTCTCTCTCACTGTCCACTCTGCCTGTCCAAAAAAAAAAAAAAAAGTGTCTCCTTTCTCTCAAAAATGACAGAAAATGATAGCAAACCATGATGTGGACTGAAAGTTAGGAGGAAATTCTTCAGGAAAGTCCAGATGGCATGCACTCTGCGAGAGTATTTTCCTGCAATGAGAGGATCATAAAGATACCCTTGTGGCATCTGTGTTAAGCTGCAGCTAGAGGTGGGCAGGAAGGTAGGCTGAGACCACTGAAATTTATAAAGGAGTGGATATGAGATCAGATCTGCACCTCTGCTGGTAGCTGGTGGTGAGCTCTCCTCCAGACAAGGAGTGATCCTCAGTCACATCCTCTTTATGGCCAATGCACATTTCTCAACCAATCTAGAAATATAGCATGATCTAAAGAATAAAAGAGTTCTGACAAAAAAAAAAAAAAGAAGAAGAAAGAAGTGACATAGGCCAGAAGTTCAAATATCTGTCATATGAATTCAGATACTTAAGCTTCCCAAAATACTTAAACCCAGAATAAACTTTTTGTGATTTTACTTTCTTTTTTGGTTAACTAATTTTAAACTGATGGCTTTTTTCCATTTTTAAGGGTGATGCATGTCCATTATAAAAAATTTAGAACATGCAGAAAGCAAGTAGAAGAGAAAAATACCTTTAATATCTCCCCCAAAATAGTCTCTGTTAATATTTTATTATATTTCTTGACATACTTTTTATAAAGTTTTCTTCTTTTTCCTGTACAATTTTGTTAACTTTTCATAGCATTATGCCATAATTATGAGAAATAAAAACTGTCTCTTTATGACTTTGGCCAAGAGATTAAATAGCCCTCTGCCTCTCTACCAAATGTTTAGTTTATGAGCCACGTATGATGAAGTATTGCTCTCCTATTAGTCCCAGCATTGGTAAACCTTGATAACATTTTTTTTTTTTTTGGTCAGGCAGAGTGGACAGTGAGAGAGAGACAGAGAGAAAGGTCTTCCTTTGCCGTTGGTTCATCCTCCAATGGCCACCGCGGCCAGCGCTTGCGGTCGGCGCACCGTGCTGATCCAATGGCAGGAGCCAGGTACTTCTCCTGGTCTCCCATGGGGTGCAGGGCCCAAGCACTTGGGCCATCCTCCACTGCACTCCCTGGCCACAGCAGAGAGCTGGCCTGGAAGAGGGGCAACTGGGACAGAATCCGGCGCCCCGACCGGGACTAGAACCCGGTGTGCTGGTGCCGCAAGTCGGAGGATTAGCCTAGTGAGCCGTGGCACTGGCCGATAACATTTTTTTCATCATTGACAGAAATATTTGATTTCCCCTTAGGTTTACAGGGATTGTGATCTCATTGAGTAGAGAATGTCAAAAACTACTAGAAATCTCGAAGAGGCCAATTTCTTTTGCATGAAGTGACCATGTTTATCTGCTAAACATCTCCATGGGGCTTTTCCAAAGAGCATTTGAATTATGTTACTGTTCCCAAATACTAGAACTTTGATAAATCCATGAAGTTATACATACTTTATTTTGTTTACTAAAATGGTTCCAGTTGTAAGAAATTAGTGTCATCTGAATCACACGTATCCTGGAAGGGCTGTTCCCTGTTCAGATTTGAAGAGTGGGGTGGATTGAATATCAACGTTGTTTCTTATGCCTGAGAATTAAATGAAATCACAGTATGCTAAGTTGCACATATTTTTCATTAGCACTTAGCTACCGTGTCTATACTAAGATCCATTTATCTCATACATTTTTTTTCTTTTCAGATAAAACTCAAATGCTTACATTTCACTGCCTGTTGGTTGATTGGATAATTTGAACATCAAAGGAAATTTTCATTTAATTTAAGCCATAAAGTTGTCTTTTGCTTTATTAACTCTCGATCAATAAACAAGCAATTTGGAAATGTAATCAGGAAATGCTTCCGATTGGCTGACAATGTATCAAAGCCAGGCTTCAAGGCAACAGCACGCTGTAACAAGCAGTTTATTACCAGTAGCTGTTACTGACATTAGTCAAAACCAAGAAAGATAAAATGGAATAAGAAATGTAATGCTGGAGGAGCCTTGGGCGCTGTGTTCTCTTCTTCCTTTTGAAAACTGCAAGCCTGTCTTTGATATGATAACAAATATAAACTGTTTAAAAACACCAAATGCAGAAAAACTGAGCCTAGCCTGTCATGGAGTTAATCCATTCCAGGGTGACACACAAATAGTGTAACATCCAGCAGATATATGTTATGGAAATATTTTGAATTGGATTTACATGTAGTGAGCAAATTGGAACTTTTGATTTTTACCAGATATTGTAATATGCATGTTCTCATATTAACGGAATGTAATCCTATTTGAAGATAATGAGTTTTCAACAGGCTCTGCAATTGGGAACTACATGAAAAAAAAAATTGTTTGGTTTTTAACTAGAGAGGGGCGAAGAGAATTGGACCCTAAATTTGCAAGGTAGCCTCACTTTCTATCAGTCAGCTGCATGCTATTTTGCCCTCGGTTACTGCTTACCAAGAGATTTCTGGGATTGGTGGGTTTTAGGCTTTTTCCCCCCTTTATCTCGGGACTGTCCATTGCCAAGGGCAAATAGCAGAGTACAGAGCATTTGACAGGGATTTTGCTTTGCTCACATCACTCCTTATAGTCCTTCTAAACAGTCTGTGCATAGCCCTCATACAATTAAAAAAGCATAGAGAAGAGAAAATATACTTTACCCTTGTTGGCTTGAAAACTCCTTTAGATATTGAGTACAGATTCACAGAATTATTTTTCATTGCACTCAGAAAATTATAAGCCACACTGATAGCAAAATCAAATAGACTTAACACAAAGGGGAGATAAAAAGAACCAAGAAGGGATTCTACTTTTTATTGCTTTCATAGGCATCTCTGCCTTGGCATGTTGGCCATGCTGAGCCTGGCTTCCTTTTCACCACCACGTCAGGAGAGAGATTTCCATATTTCAAAATAAACAAAAAATATATTTTGAGATGAAGTTTTGCATTAGGGACCTATATGTGGAAATGAGTCTGTGACAATTGGCCTGTGGATTCCACTGGGGTTACAGATCACAGTCTCCATTTTATTGTCCAGTGGCCACACACATTTGACAGTGATTTTCTCTGTATAACCAGTTCACCACCTATCCACTGTGTCCTCAACATATAAATAAACAGACTGGGGACTGGGGCTGTGGTGCAGTAAGCTAAGCCTCCATGTGCAACACTGGCATCCCATATGGGCACTGGTTCATGTTCCAGCTGCTCCCCTTCCAATCTAGCTCTTTGCTTATGGCTTGGGAAAGCAGCAAAAGATGATCCAAGTGCCTGGGCCCTCCACGTAGAAGACCCAGAAGAAGCTCCTGGCTCCTTGCTTCGGATCGGCCCAGCTCTAGGTGTTATGGCCATGTAGGGAGTGAACCAGGGGATGGAAGACCTTTCTCTCTCTCTGTCAGTAACTCTACCTTTCAAATAAGTAAAATCTTAAAAAAAAAATTTAAAAAGACTGAAACATTATCAAAGCTCCACTTAGATAAAGGGTACAAACATAATTTGGGGTATGGTATTTCAGTCTTTGAATGACTCCCTCTCAATTGAGCCCCATGAATTAATGCATCCTGAAGCCCTTTAATTATTTTTCTGCTTGGAGGTTCAGAATATATGGTGTAATTAAAAATCCATGCATATAGAGTTATAGATTTCTCTGTTGCAGTTGACTCCTATAATGATGAGAAGAAAGGTTTGAGCTGAGTTAGTAATTTGGTTTAATTGACAGATACTTTCAAATTAGCTCAGAGTTTTGACTCATTTGACATAGTACAAATATTAGGAAAAAATTGTTCCATTAATGGTTGCAATTCAAAGTTATCATGAAGCTCAACAAAACAATTCCCAGGAATCATTATTTACAGTAACATTTTCATTTTCATTAATATTATTTGAAAGGTAATTTATAGACCTTTGAAAACCACCTTTTAAAAATAAACAGAGTTTATTTAGTATTGATATCATAAAAAGTCACAGATTTTTTTTTGCACCATCAGTCCAGGATATTCTTCTTCTACATTGGTAATGACAATGGGATTTTAAATACTCTTTCTGATTCACAGAGAAAAAAAATTTACTAGTATTCTTGTGACACCACTGAAATGCAAAATGTTTGCTCTTTCAGAAGTAGCAATAGTAAAAGTCTCTTTGGCTTTATAATAAAAGGCTTAACAATCAGTGCAGACTCAAATAGCAAAAGTCATTGTGAGAAGGAAGTATTTACCACCAATGTATTCTACAGTGAGAAATGGAGATAGTGTCACCACACATGTAACCCTCCTTTGTTTTCTGTGCTTGCTGCACATATAACTTAACACCTATTGATATCAGTGGAATATGTGGCAGCCAAAAAGTTCTTCAATAGATTTATCATTCATCTATTAGCACCTGCAGACCAAAGAAAAGAAGTCAGCAGTTTAACAGTTTTGGAAGGCTTTTTTTTTTTTTTAAAAAAAAGATTGATCCAAAAAAATCTATGTGAGGTTATTTATATCTTTTGCAGCTTTGTGCTTGTAAGACCAAATGTGGGACTACCAGTGTAGAAACAAAACTTTTAGAAGGGGAACATTAAATATTGTGAAAAGAACAGTGTCAATTGTTTGAGGACCATAGACATTGTGGTTCTGGAGGGAGAAGAGAGGTCATTTAGTCATTCTAGAAGAGTGAGTGGCATTTCACTGCCTTCACTCAACTTAATGAGAATGAAGGAGAGTTCCAAGATGGTGGAGTAAGGATGGAGCTTACTGCTCTAGTCCAGAGGAAGATAGTTTGAAAAAAAGTGGAGAGAGTGCAGTCTCAAGGAAGAGTTAAGAAGAAAATGGCAGAGGAAACACTACGCAAATTAGAGGGACTCTGTGGACCTATGTGAAGGGCTTGGACGCCCACAACTCAGGACTCCAGCAGCATTGGAAAGTAAGGTGAGACCAGACCGCAGTAGTCCAGGCCACTGGTGATAAAGCTGTAGGAAGAAAGTAGAGAGAACCCGGCTTGGAACTCAATGGGGGATAGTTTACCTGCCAAAATAGAGGAAAAAAAAAAAAAAAAAAAAAAAAAAAGACAGGTTTCTCTCTCCCCAATCACTTTACATGGTGTCCTGTAACAAATAGCACCAGCACCATTTTGGATATATGTAACAGCTATGCCAGCTCATGTCTGTGCCCAGCAACCAGCCAACAACAGACTCGTGACTCTGATTGAGAGAACTAACAGGGGTCTGGGAGCTCATGACTGTGGGAGGCCTGTGTGCCAGGACTGTGGAAAAAAAAAAAAAAAACTGAGGCTGTGTGTGAAGACTCACAGTGTGGCTGGAACTCTGGGCAGTCAATGTGGGAGACTCTACACACTCAGGGCTTCTGGATTACCTGGTGAAGGAAATCGCTGGGGAATTTGAGCTTAAATTGAGGACTGCACAGATCCCTTGTGTGGTCCTTAGGGCAAAGATAGAGTAAAAAATAGAACCCATCTATTTGCTGCTTACAAGAAACACATCTCACCAGCAAAGATGCATGCAGACTGAAAGCAAAAGGTTGGAAAAAGATATTCAATGCCAACAGAAACCAAAAAAAAAAAAAGAGATGGAGTAGAGATTCTATTATCAGACAAAATATACTTTAATACAAAAACTGTTAAAAGAGACCAAGAAGGACATTATGTAATGATTGAGAGATCAATTTAACAGGAAAATGTAACTATTATAAATGTATATGGACCTAATTTCAGGGTGTCTGGCTATTTAAAAGAAATGTTAAGAGATCTAAAGGGAGACATAAACTCTAATACAATAATAACAGGGGACTTCAATACCCCACTTTCAGCAATAAACAGATCAATCAGACAGAAAATCAGCAAGGAAACAGCAGTTAATTGACACTATAGACAAAATGGACTTAATAGATATCTACAGAACTTTACATCCTACAGTTGCAGAACATACATTCTTCTCACTAGGATAGACCACAAGCTAGGCCATAAAGCAAGTCTCAGCAAATTAAAATAATTGAAATCATACCATGCTTCTTCTCAGACCAAAATGGAATGAAGATGGAAATCAGCAACTCAGGAATCTCTAGAACATATGCAAACACATGGAGACTAAACAACATGCTCCTGAATGAACAATGGATCATAGAAGAAATCAAAAGAGAAATCAAAAAATTTCTGTAAACAAATGAAGGTGACAACACAAAATATCAAGTCTTAAGGAATACAACATAAGTAGTATTAAGAAGAAAGTTTATAGCAATTAGTGCCTACATCAGGAAATTGGAACAGCACCAAATAAATAAGCTATGCATGCATCTCAAGGATCTAGCAAAACAACAGCAAACCAAACCCAAAACTAGTAGAAGAAAAAATAATTTAAATTACAGAAGAAATCAACAAAATTGAACTCAAAACACAATACAAAAGATCAACAAAATGAAGTTTTTTTGCAAAAATAAACAAAATTGACACATCATTGGCCAACTAAACAAAGAAAAACAGAGAGAATACACAAATCAATAAAATTAGAGATGAAAAAGGGAATGTAACAACAGACAACACAGAAATAAAAATAATCATCAAA
Organism: Oryctolagus cuniculus; assembly: GCF_051225735.1. Taxonomy (NCBI): domain Eukaryota; kingdom Metazoa; phylum Chordata; class Mammalia; order Lagomorpha; family Leporidae; genus Oryctolagus; species Oryctolagus cuniculus. Next base: position 149,876,821 of record NC_142869.1, on the reverse strand, counting down.
AATTACTACAAAGAGCTATATGCCAACAAACTGGGAGACCTGGAGAAATGGATAAATTCTTGGACAACTACAACATATCAAAATTGAACAATGAATACATAGAAAGCCTAAATAGACCCATAACCATGATTGAAATTGAATCAGTAATAAAGGCCCTCCTGACAAAAAATCCCAGGATTGGATGGATTCACAGCTGCATTCTACGAGACATTTAAAGAACTAACTCCAATCCTTCTCAAGTTATTCACAATAACTGAAAGAAAGGGAATCCTCCCAAATTCTTTCTATAAAGCGAGCATCACCTTAATTCCTAAACCTGAAAAGGGTGCAACAGAGAAGGAGAATTACAGACCAATTTCATTGATGAACACAGATGCAAAAATCCTCAACAAAATTTTAGCCAATCTGATTCAACAACACATCAGAAATATCATCCACCCAAACCAAGTGGGATTTGTTCCTGGTATGTAGGGATAGTTCAACATTTGCAAATCAATCAATGTAATACATCACATTAACAAGTTGCAAAACAAAAACCACATGATTATCTCAATAGATTCAAAGAAAGCATTTGATAAAATACAACACCCTTTCGTGATGAAAGCTCTAAGCAAATTGGGTATAGAAGGAAGAATCCTCAAAACAATCAAGATAATTTATGCCAAACCCACAGCCAGCATCCTACTGAATGCATAAAAGTTGGAAGTATTCTCCCTGAGATCCAGTACCAGATAAGTATATCCACTCTCACGACTGCTATTCAATATAGTTGTGGAAGTTTTAGCCAAAGACGTTAGGCAAGAAAAAGAAATCATAGGGATACAAATGGGGAAGTCAACTATCCCTACTTGCAGATGACATGATTCTATATATATAGGGGATATAAGTCAATACACAAAAATTAATAGCCTTTGTATGCACAGACAATGCCACAGCTGAGTAAGATCTTTTAAGATCAACCCCATTCACAATAGCAACAAAAAAAATCAAATACCTTGGAATAAATTTAACGAATGATGTCAACGATCTGTATGTTTAGAATTATAAAACATTAAAGAAAGAAAAAGAAGAAGATACAAAAAAATGGAAAAATCTTTCATTTTCAAGGATTGAAAGAATCAATATCATCAAAAAGCAATTTATAGATTCAGTACAATACCAATAAAAACCAAAGATATTCTCAGATCTGGAAAAAATTATGCTGATATTGATATGGAAGCACAGACCATCAAATACCTAAAGCAATTTTATACAACAAAAACAAAGCTGGAGGCATCACAATACCAGATTTCAAGACATACTACAAGGCAGTTATAATCGAAACAGGCTGGTACTCATACAAAAACAGATGGATAGACCAATGGAACAGAATAGGAATGACAGGAATCAATCCAAACACCAACAATCAATTTATATTTGACCAAGGAGCTAAATCCAATCCCTGGAGCAAAGACAATCTCTTCAACAAATGGTGCTAGGAAAACTAGATTTCCACATGCAGAAGTATGAAGCAAGACTCCCTACCTTACACCTTACACAAAAATACACTCAACCTGGATAAAAGATTTAAATCTACAACCCAACATCATCAAATCATTAGAGAACATTGGGGAATCCCTGCAAGACACTGGCACAGGCAAAGAATTCTTGGAAAAGACCCCAAAGGCAGAGGCAGTCAAAGCCAAAATTAACAAATGGGAATACATCAAATTGAGAAGTTTCTGTACTGCAAAAGAAACACTCAGGAAAGTGAAGGAGCAACCAACAGAATGGTAGAAACTATTTGCAATCTACACAACTGATAAAGGATTTTATTTATTTATTTTTTGACAGGCAGAGTAGACAGTGAGAGAGAGAGAGAGAGAGAAAGGTCTTCCTTTGCCATTGGTTCACCCTCCAATGGCCACCGCGGCCGGCACACTGCGGCCGGCGCACCGTGCTTATCCGATGGCAGGAGCCAGGTGCTTCTCCTGGTCTCCCATGGGGTGCAGGGCCCAAGCACTTGGGCCATCCTCCACTGCACTCCCTGGCCACAGCAGAGAGCTGGACTGGAAGAGGGGCAACCGGGACAGAATCCGGCGCCCCGACCGGGACTAGAACCCGGTGTGCCGGCACCGCAAGGCGGAGGATTAGCCTAGTGAGCCTCGACGCTGGCCCTGATAAAGGATTAATAATCAGAATATACAAAGAGATCAAGAAACTCACAGCAGCAAAACAAAGAACCTAGTTAAGAGTTGGGCAAAGGACTTAAACAGACATTTTTCAAAAGAAGAAATCCAAATGGCCAAGAGACACACGAAAAAATGCTCAGGATCACTAGCCATCAGGGAAATGGAAATCAAAACCACAATGAAGTTTTACCTCACCCCAGTTATAATGGCTTTCATACAGAAATCAACAAACAGCATAGGCTGATGAGGATGTGGAGGAGAAGGTACCCTAATTCACTCTTGGTGGGAATGTAAACTGGTAAAGCCCCTATGGAAGATAGTATGGAGATACCTCAGAAATCTGAATATAAACCTACCATATGACCCAGCCATCACACTCTTGGGAATTTACCTAAGGGAAATGAAATCAGTAAATAAAGAGTTATCTGCACCTCCATGTTTACTGTAGCTCCATTCATAATAGCTAAGACATGGAATCAACCTAAATGCCTACCAACCAAAGACTGGATAAAAAAAATTATAGGATATGTACACTAAGAAGACTACACAGCCATTAAAAAAAATCAAATCCAGTCATTTACAATAAAATGGATGAAACTGGAAAACATCATAGTTAGTATAATAAGCCACTCCCAAAGGGACAAATACCATATCTTCTCCCTGATCTGCGAGAACTAATAGAACACCTAAAAGAAAACCTGTAGAATTGAAATTGACACTTCAATAAGCAATGACTTGAACAGCCTTTGTCTCAATTGTCAAGGAACAGTTTTTTTTCCCCTCTTCATTCTATTTGTTGAACTCTACTTAACATAGAGTTAATCTTATGTGTATAGTCAATTGAGGATGAATCTCAGTAAAAAATAAGAGTGGGAATAAGAGAGAGGGGAGGAAGTTTGTAACTGTAAAGCTGTATAGTTCTGCATGTATTCCTATAGACTTACTTCTAAGGGTACAGTTTAAAAACTTGTCATGAACCACAAAATCCCATTATTCTTGGTGGTAAAAATGTCATCTTAATTGTTAACGTGATCATATTAAGTGTTAAAGTGAACATATAGGTAGGATTAAGTGTTAAAGTGATCATATAAATAGGATTAAGGGTATGGTAATAACAATAGATAGAATTAAAAAGGAGAGAATGTTTCAACATGGGAAACCAGTCCACATAGCAGACTCATAGAATGACAATCACTTTACATAACACTCTGACCTCAGAATCAACCCTTAAAGCTTCCTGGTATAGCTGAAAAGCCAGTGAGAACATTTTAGGCACTGAAAGCCAATGCACTGGCAAAAAATGTTCTATGTGATGTATCTCTGTGAGACCCCAATGGGAAGAAGTGGCCATCAAAGAAGGATGTACTTTTCTCTAAAGTTAGGAAAGAACTTCGACTTTGCTTATGGCCTTGTCTGAATACTGAAAAAATTTGTGGGCTCAAAAGCCTTCCATAACCTAGGCAGCTCATGTCAAGAGCCTCGAGTGGTCACTGATGTCAAATGTAAGTGTGTTAATTGTTAAATTAACAATAGGAGTCACTGTGCACTAGCTCCCCAAGGAGGACCTCTGTCCACAATGAGTGTTATTATGAGAGTTAACTGTAAAACTAGTTCTCAGTTTTGTGTGTGTTTGTGTGTGTACATGTGTGCAAACTGTTGAAATCTTTACTTAGTATAGAGTTGGTCTTCTGTGTACAAAGTTAATTGAAAATGAATCTTAATGGAGAAGGAAGAGGAGAGGTGGGAGTGTGGGTTGGGGGGTATGGTGGAAGAATAACTATATTCCTAAAGTTGTACTTATGAAATTTGTATTCCTTAAAAATAGATTTTTAAAAATATTTTAAAAACACATTGTAAGGTTATAAAATGATGTCAAATCTGTGTTGTATTTATGTTACTTCTTTCTAGAGTGGTTTTATAAAAATGAGAGTAAATTCTGTAAATGCAAGCCTTTATGTTGTTACACTAAAGTGAACCAATACAGATTGGTTCAGAAAAGTTATGTCATTCCATATACCCATCGGTTCACTTGGCTTACATGTGTCTTTGATATGCCTTAAACTTGTTTTTCTTTTTTAAAAGAAAAAGATACTTTCAAAGTTGTTAGCATATGCTAGTGCCTGTGTTCGTTCTTTAATTTTGGAAATTTAATTTTGGCCTTAAATAATTTAAGATAATTGTGTGTTATTCATTAATATCTCAGTGTCTTAAGTTATCTAGGCATCATTACTAAATAAAACTTGGGAAAAGTTAAAAAAGAGAGAATGAAGCAAGTCATCACGAATCTGGTTCATGGGCCCAGTAGAAATGGCGAGGCACTGGTCTTGAGGATTGTTTGGTAATAGTGTTACATCTGTGTGTGAAGAACTATTAAAATCACAAGGAATATTTGAGTCTCTTTAAGTATTCTATTTTCTTTCTTTTTTAAAAATTTTATTTATTGGGGCCAGAGCTGTGACGTAGCAGGTAAACAGCCCATCTTTGATGCTGGCATCCCATATGGGTACTGGTTCATGTCCTGGCTACTCCACTTCCAATCCAGCTCTCTGTTAATGGACTGGGAAAAGTAGAGGGAGATGGTCCAAGTGTTTGGGCCCTGCATTCACATGGGAGACTCCCCATGAAACTCTTGGTTCCTGGCTTTGGCCTGGCCCAGCCCTGACCATTGCAACCATCTGGGGAGTGAACCAGCAGATGAAAGATCCCTCTTTCTCTGTCTCTCGCTCTCTCTCTAACTCTTGACATTTGGGGGTGGGGGAAAGAAAGAGAGAGAAAGAAAAGATTCCTGTCATCTGATATACCCTTTTTAAAAAAAAAAGATTTATTTATTTGAAAGTCAGAGTTACACAGAGAGAGGAGAGGCAGTGAGAGAGAGAGAGAGAGGGAGAGAGAGAGAGAGAGATCTTCCATCTGCTGGTTCACTCCCCAATTGGCTGCAACGGCCAGAGTTGTACTGATCCAAAGCCAGGAACCAGGAACTTCTTCTGGGACTCCCACCTGGGTACAGGGGCCCAAGACTATGCCATCTTCTACTACTTTCCCAGGCCATAGCAGAGAGCTGGATCAGAAGTAGAGCAGCCAGGTCTTGAACCGGTGTCCATATGGGATGCTGGCACTTCATGCCAGGGCGTTAACCCACTGTGCCACAGTGCCGGCCCCCATCTGATATACTCTTCAAAAGTCTGCAACAGCTATTGCTGGGCCAGGCCAAACCCAGGAGCCAAGAAATTAGTCTAAGTCTCTGAAGTGAGTAGCAAGGGCTCAACTACTTAAAACATCATCTGCTGACTCTCAGAGTGTACATTAGCAAGAAGCTAGAATTAGAAACAGAGCTAAGACTCATACCCAGGTACTCTAATATGATATATATGGTTGTCCCAAGTGGCATCTTAATCACTTTGCAAAACACCTGCTTCTGTTTTGTTTCTTATGGGAAGTGGGATACACAGCAGACTCATAGAATGGCAGATGTCCTAAACAGCACTCTGGCCTCAGAATCAGCCCTTAAGGCATTCGGATCTGGCTGAAGAGCCCATGAGAGTATTTTAGGCATGGAAAGCCAAGACACTCTGGCAAAAAAAAAAAGAGGACCTAAATGAAAGATCTCTGCGAGTAAGATCCATGTAGAAAGAATGGGCCATCAAAGAAGGAGGTACCTTTCTCTGAAGGGAGGAGAGATGTTCCACTTTGACTATGACCTTGTCTAAATAAGATTGAAGTCAGTGAACTCAAGAGGCTTCCATAGCTTTGGAAATTCATGACTAGAGCCTAGGGAGATTTCTGAAGCCATAAACAAGAGTGTCAAATTGTTAAGTCAACAACAGGAGTCACTGTGTACTTACTCTCATGTGGGATCTCTGTCCTTAATGTGTTGTACTATGTGAATTAATGCTATAAATAGTACTCAAACAGTATTTTATACTTTATGTTCTGTGTGGGTGCAAACTGATGAAATCTTTACTTAATATATACTAAACTGATCTTCTGTATATAAAGATAATTGAAAATGAATCTTGATGTGAATGGAATGGGAGAGGGAGCAGGAGATGGGATGGTTGTGGGTGGGAGGGAAGTTATGGGGGGAAAAAGCCATTGTAATCCATAAACTGTACTTTGGAAAATTATATTTACTAAATAAAAGTTTTAAAAAAAGGAAAAATATATATAATGGCATAATCCATTCATTTTAGAAAGCAGAATCCTGGAAGGTGGCCCCTTTGTAAAACAAGTCTTCTCCTGACACCACTGCTTTCATGAATTATGACCTAAAGGTGCCAAGAGGCAACTGAATTCCAGAGTTACTCAGAGAGAGAAAGAGAGGTAGAGAGAGAGAGAGAGAGAGAGAATTCTTACATCTGCTGGTTCACTCCTCAGTTGGCCACAATGGCTGGAGCTGCGCCAATCTGAAGTCAGAAGCCAGGAGCTTCCTCCAGGTCTCCCACAGGAATGCAGGGGCCCAAGGACTTGGGCCATTTTCTACTGCTTTCCTAGGCCATAGCAGAGAGCTGGATCGGAAGTGGAGCAGCCGGGTCTCCAAGTGGCACTGCAGGAGGCAGCCCTTCTCACTATGCCACCTCGCTGCCCCCTGAATTGCTTCTGATTGCTACCATATAAAATGTCAAAGTACTAGCAGATAACATATAAGAATTTGTGCAGATAATTTACAGTTCAGCACATATGTAGTACCAGATAGGCAGATCTAACTTGGATAATAATAGAATATGCAGAAGTTAATAATATTGAAACCTAAACCTGAGGGGAAGGGAAGAATATAAGATGATGCAAGAACATCTAATCAGAGGAACTGTGTAGGAGGAGGTGGCACTTGTTGTGATGAGTAAAGGAGCGACTAGGGGGCCGAGGAGAAGAAATAAACATTCACATTTTGGACATATCACTTTGAGACTCCTCAAAAACTTTCAGACTCACATGGCAATGTCATGAATGCTACTGAGAAGGTAAGCATGGAAGTCAGTGCAAAATCATGGATCATCAGCATGGAGTTGGCATGGGTGATCCAAGGAGAAAGGGCAGTGGGAAAGAACTCAGAACCAGGCCTTGAGGAGCCCCGCATTTGGAGGGTGGAAGAAAACATGATCCAGCAAGGAGACTAGAAAGGAATCACCAGCGAATGAGGGATGAAGCCACAAGGGCTGAAGTTTCCACACTGAACAGCAGACACAAAGATGAAGGTAAGATAGATGATGGAGAGCGATTCTCAGAGCCAGGAAGAATGGGATCAGAAAAATGTTCATTGGTTTTGACCAAGTGAAAGGCTTTGGTCTTCTTGACAAGAGTGATTTCAAGTAGTGTACAAGGTGGATATCATATTAGAGTGAATTGAATAGAGTTTCATGAATAAGAAATTGCACTTATATAGACTTTTCTTTGAATTTTTTTTAAAGATAGGAGATCGAAGAGAATGTTTGTTTATATGTCTTGGGAATGGCCCTGTGTATGGAGATTGATGCCATAGGAATGAGACAATCAAAAAAGGAAGTAACTGAGAATGTGGGAAATAAGGAGATTCAGGCTTGATATTGGTAGGTGAATACCTGCTTCATTGCCACACTGAGAGGGAGACGAATGATGCAGGGAAGGCTGATAAATACAAGTTATATGTGAGTGTGCATGTATGTATAGCAGCAAGCACACACTGGCATATGCTACATTGATCATTATACTTTGAAGAAATCTTGGCATCAAAAAATAAATTATATAGAAATGGCTTCAAGGAGGAAAAAAGAATAAGAGACTGCATATTTTCAGTTGCGAAGAAAACTTTTAAATAGATCTGAACTAAACACCATTGAGCAAATGCAGGTTTTGATTACTTCCAGCATTTGCATTTGAGGAATGACCTTTATTTTCAGAACAGCATTTTATTAAAAGCACTTCTTATCACTCACCTGTAATACCTATTATTATCATAAACAAGTGATTTTCAAAGTGTAGCCCATGGATCCTTCCCTAAGATGTTATCTGAGTCTTCAGAGTTCAAAAGTGTATTCATAATACTGCTAATGCAGTTTCAATATTTTTTTACTGTGTTGATATTTGCATCTGTGGAGCAAAAGCACTGATGATGAGGAATATTCTGGTAATGCTAGTAAAGTCAAGGTAAAGGCACCAAGTAGTACCAATAGTCAGTGTGCTGTTTGTTCACCATCACACCCTCCCAGTAAATCAAACGGCAAAAAAGCCCAGAATCACTCACCTAAGAATGCCTTGCTGAAGTCATAGCCAATTTCAATTTTATTAAATTATTGATTTTGTAAAGTTAATGCGATGGTTATGTGTCTTTGTAATATTTTGTGGGAGAAAATGGAAAATACTCATAAAGCCCTTTGCCACATCAGTGACCTCAAGGAAAAGTATCTGCATTATTTTTGTGGCTTAACTGGCTGCCTTTTCATGAAATATCACTTTTACTTGAGAGAACAATATTCAGACTAAGTATGATTATTCAGAAGTGGATATTTGGCAAATATTTTCCCAAAAATGTCCAAAACAAGCCTGTCACTTCAAGGAAAACAGTTGACACTGTTTGTTACCAATGATAAAATTCAAAGTTTTTAAGGGAAGGTTAGAATTTGAGGAAGTTTGCATATGAGGAACTTGACAGTTTCCCAATATTCAAAGGATTTTCTGAAGAAATTGGTAATGCAATTAACACATGTGCCTTTCAAATGTTGAATAATGAAATGTTTCTGCAATTGGAAGTTCTACATAACTCAATGATTCAGTACTTTCTAAATCACCAGTATGATGTTTGCACAGGTGAACAATATATACAAAGTATATATAATGGACTTCTTTCTTTTTTAAAAAAAAAGATGTATTTATTTATTTGAAAGAGTTACACAGAGAAAGAAGGAGAGGCAGAGAGAGAAAAGTCTTCCATCTGCTGATTCATTCCCCAATTTTCCGCGATGACCGGAGCTTTGCTGATCCAAAGCCAGAAGCCGCAAGCTTCTTCCAGGCCTCCCACACAGGTGCAGGAGTCCAAGGACTTGGGTCATCTGCTGCTGCATTCCCAGGCCATAGCAGAGAGCTGGATCGGAAGTGAAGCAGCTGGGTCTCCAACCGGCGCCCATATGGGATGCCAGCAATACAGGCAGTGGCCCAACCTGCTATGCCACAGCGCCAGCCCCTGTAATTTCATTGATACATTTTAATTTCAACATTACAATTAATCTTTAAGAAACTATCCATTGTCAAGGTTTAGTGTGCTATCAAAGAATATTCACAATTATCTGAAATGGTTAACAAAATACTTTTATAATAATTTTAAAATTTAATTTGGAAGGCCGAATGACAGGGAGAAGATATGGATGGGTAGGTGGCTGGGGGAGAAGGGAGAGGCACTTGTTGGTGGGAGGGAGATCTTTCACCTGCTGTTTCGCTCCCGAAGTGGCTGCAATAGACAGGGTTGGGCCAGGCCAAAAAAGGAGCACAGAGCTCCATCTGGGTCACCAATGGGTGGCAGGGGCCCAAGCATTTGGATCATCTACTGTTTCTTCCCCCAGAGCATTGGCAGGGAACTGAATCAGAAGTGGAGCAGCCTGGATGAACTGGAAGTCTGATATCAAATGCCATTGCCACAAGTGGCAGCTTAACCATTTTACAATGCCAGCCCCTACAAAAGACTTCACACTTTTTCAACTACATTTCTGTGCAAAGTTAGATTTTATTCACAGAATTCAACCAAGTAAATTTACAAGAGATTTAACCCAGGAGTACATTTTAGAATGTCTTATATTATGCTAGATATGAAAAGACTTGCAAAAAATAATGTGAGATGACACTATTTTCTCTATTTTTGTTATTTCAGAAAATTGAACTTTTTCATTTTTATAGAAATATTAATTGTGTGTATATGTAGTAGGATTATTATTTAAGTCAACCAATAACAAGCATGTAACTTGTTATATGGTGAGTGTTAATAGATATAATCCATCTAAATAAAAGCTCTTTGGGCTCTCCAAACTTCTAAGAGTCTAGGGGCCGGTGCTGTGGTGCAGTAGGTTAATCCTCTGTCTGTGGTGCCAGCATCCCATATAGGTACCAGTTTTAGCTCCAGCTGCTCTTCTTCCTATCCAGCTCTCTGCTATGTCCTGGAAAAGCAGTAGAAGATGGCCCAAGTCCTTGAGCCCCTGCACCCATGTGGGAGACTCAGAAGAAGCTCCTAGCTCCTGGATTCAGATCAGCACAGTTCCGGCTGTTGCGGCCATTTTGGGAGTGAACCAGCGGAAGGGAGACTTTTCTCTCTGTTTCTACTTCTCACTGTCTGTAATTCTACCTCTCAAATAAATAAATAAAAATCTTAAAAAAAAGAGTCTAAAGAAGTGATGAGACCAGGAATTCATAATTCACACAATTTAAACATTATCTGAGTGGTACATGGAAGATTTTTTTGGTTTGTTTGTTTTTTTAAATGCTTCAATTTGCTTTTTAAAAAATATCAGAATCCCTGTGCAAATCATGTTTAAGTGTTCTAATGCAGGGGTCTTCAACACGTTCATAAAAAAATATGTACTGTGAAAAACTGGCAGGGAATAAAAAACTGCACCAAAATAAACTTTCATTTCCAGAAATGCTTTCAAGTTCCTTCCTATGTTCGGTTTTCAATTTGAGCACACTCTAGGGAAATATATATTGTGTTTAGGTAGGGAGATGGGTGAATGTTTTTACTTTCAGTTCCTGAAAATAGTATACATGTGTGATAGATGGCACATCATAGATCCTCAGAAGATCCAGATCCCTAAATCTTGTAGGCCGTGGCTACTGCTCCTACTGAGTTACCAGTAAAACAATCAGAGTGGTTATAGGAGAGGGCACAATAGTTTGGTTTCCACTTCCAAGACTGCTGTTAACTTTGCCAAAGCCATTAAACAATTTGAGCCTAAAACTTCTTATGCTTACAATAAGGACATTTATCTATTTTTTCTCACTTCCTTTGAATAATTGGAATTTCATATAATTCTGATAAAGATGTCATCAAACATCACCAGTCTAAAAGTTATCCCAATAAAAGAGAACAGAGAATCAAAACCCATTTCAAAATAACTCGGATTATTAACCTTCACTTTTGAATACTACTCACACTATAACAGTTACTGTGCTCACCTTTCCCTCCCATCTGCTTCTAGCCTCAATCACCCCACCACCATTACAAACATACTCCATTCTCTTTCACTTCCAGACCAAAGATGCCAAAGCACAGGTCTAGCTAAGCAGATACTTTCTCTAATCCCTTGGCCCCACCTACAGAAGCACTGTTCATAGTTTTGTGTATCCTAAATAATACTCTATTTTTTTTTTTTTTGGTGTTCCAGAATTTTGACTCATTTTCCCATTAATGGATATACACAATGTGTCCAGATTTTGTAACACTATGACAGAACCTTTAAGTTATATTTTTATACATGTAACTGTGAATAATTTTTACAATTTTCTTTTTGTACCTTTTTTTTTTTTTTGACAGGCAGAGTTAGAGAGAGACAGACAGACAGAAAGAGACAGAGAGACAGAGACAGAGAGAAAGGTCTTTCTTCCGTTGGTTCACCCCCCAAATGGCTGCTATGGCCAGCGTGCTGCACCGATCCAAAGCCAGGAACCAGGTGCCTCCCCCCAGTCTCCCATGTGGGTACAGGGCCCAAGTACTTGGGCCATCCTCCACTGCCTTCCCGGGCCACAGCTGAGAGCTGGACTGGAAGAGGAGCAACCGGGACAGAATCTGGCACCCCAATCGGAACTAGAACCTGGAGTGCCGGTGCTGCAGGCGGAGGATTAGCCTAGTGAGCCGTGATGCTGGCCACCCTATTTTTTTTCGGTGTTCCAGAATTTTGACTCATTTTCCCATTAACAGATATACACAATGTGTCCACATTTTGTAACATTATAACAGAACCTTTAAGTAATATTTTATACATGTAACTGTGAATAATTTTTACAATTTTCTTTTTGTATCTTTAGAATGAATTATTGAAGTAAGATTATTTTCTAAAATTTATCCTATCAGAAGTTTAGATCAAGTTTTACTCCTATAAACATGTAGTTCAATGCCTTCCTCAATACCAGGATGATCAAATGTTACAACTTTTTTACCAGACAGATATATTTTAAAATGACTTCTCAGAATAATTTGGTTTTCTTTAATTATTAATTTTTAATAATTAAAGGCATGCTTTTCTCATTATTACCTATTTGAAGTTTTTTTCTCTACTTACTCATGATCGATTTTAAATGTGTTATTAGTCCTTTAAAAATTATTTTCTCTGCATTCCAACTTCCAAATGTTTTCCCAGTCTTCTGTTCCTTTTTTGTTTTTACTTAAAGTGTTTTGTTCAGGAGGATGTTTCAATTTTACATTTAGCTCAATCAATCAATAAGTTTCTCAGTTTTATCTTGCTTAGTGAGATCGTAAGTAATCTAAACTTACCATTTAAAATCACCAGAGATTTAATGATTTCATTTTTATGTTCAAACTTTGGAACCAATTAGAATTCATTTTTCATAAGGAGTGGGGTAAACTTTCAGTTTCAATTTTTTTTCAATGCTAGCCAATGGTCCCAATACCTTTTATTGAATAGTTTTCACAATGTTTGGAAAGGCCACGTTTATCACATCCTAAATGCATGCAGTTTCTTCTATGTCTGACCCCTCAGAATACAGGGTAAAAGTGAAAAGTCAAGAAATTAAGGGAAAAAATTTAAGAAAAATTAGTGATGAAAATAAGTCAAGGAAAAAGAAAACAAATTGTATGAGGACAAGTAAATACGTTTTAAAATGGGCATAATATTTTTTTCTACTTCTCTTAGTTCTGAGAGAATAGCCTGCATTTGTGAACTAAGCTATGACATACAGGAAATATTGTCATCCTACTTGTGACACTGGTATTCTTATCAAAAATAGTTTAGGATACATAGAGGAGCACCATCTGTAATCATCTTTCATAATCTGGGTCATATTTTTAATGATTTTTTATTTACTTGAAAGAGTGAAATATACTTACACACACACACAGAGAGAGAGAGAGAGAGAGAGAAGCAGTCTTCCATCTTCAGGTTCACTCCTCAAATGCCTGCAATAGTAAGAGCTATGGCAGGCCAAAGCCAAGACCCAGGCTCCAGAAACTCCATGCAGGTCTCTCACCTGAGTGACTGGAACCAAGTCCTTGGGTCATCATCACTACCTCCCAGACACATTAGCAGGAAGCTGGATGGAAAATGCAGAGTAGCAGAGACTTGAGCCATACATTCTGGTGCAGAAAGCAGGTATCCCAAATGTCCCTTAACTGACTGTACCACAACACCCAACAATGAAAAGAATAATTGTTTTGCGTATGATGGATGGAGTAGTAAATGAAGGGAGAGAGAGATGTCCATCCCCGAACAATTTGGACTAATTTTATTCCTCCTTAAGGAAAGGTTTCAGATCCATAAATGGATGGGACATTTTACAGGGCCTTTCTGGGAGTCTGGGAAAAAGGTTTGCTGCTCCTGGGGCCCCAGTGACCACATGTTTCTCAGAGTTGGAGGACATCATTTTCCTTCACTCTGCAACAGAGTCCAGCTCCTTGCTAGAGTTACAGTGATCAGAAACCTGAGTGGCCAAAAAAATAGAAAAGAGAGAGAAGTAGAATAAGAGAAAGAAGGGAGCAATGGAAGCTCAATAATTGCCACAGAACTTTGTCTTATGGTCACATGGGTGATACCTGTTTGCAGGAAAGTGAATGAAAGACTAGATCATGGACTAAATGCCTGTTACTCCTCGTGTGGAGGCTGCCAAATGAATCAGTATTTGGAATCAGAAGTGTTTGACGAATGAAAAAACCAACCAATGAATAGTCTTTCCAGTAAAAATAGTGCCCTATTAATTATCAATCATTAATGATGGATTTTACTTGGAGTGAATATTAAAAAATCTGTCAATTAATACAAATGCCACAAATAAAGTCTTCAAAATGGAGAATTAGAAATTGTTAGAGAATAAGTCACCATTTAAAAATCTTTTTCATAGGGTATAATAATTTGTATCATGTCCTTTTTTTTAAAATTTTATTTAATGAATATAAATTTCCAAAGTACAGCTTATGGATTACAATGGCTTCCCCCCATAACGTCCCTCCCACCTGCAACCCTCCCCTTTCCCACTCCCTCTCCCCTTCCATTCACATCAAGATTCATTTTCAATTCTCTTTATATACAGAAGATCAGTTTAGCATACATTAAGTAAAGATTTCAACAGTTTGCTCCCACACAGGAACATAAAGTGAAAAATACTGTTTCAGTACTAGTTATAGCATTAAATCTCAATGTACAGCACACTAAGGACAAAGATCCTACATGAGGAGTAAGTGCACAGTGACTCCTGTTGTTGACTTAAATTGACACTCTTGTTTATGGCCTCAGTAATCACCCTAGGCTCTTGTCATGAGCTGCCAAGGCTATGGAAACCCCCTGAGTTCACTGACTCTGATCATATTTAGACAAGGCCATGGTCAAAGCAGAAGTTCTCCCCTCCCTTCAGAGAAAGGTACCTCCTTCTTTGATGACCCATTATTTCCACTGGGATCTCACTCGTGGAGATCTTTCTTTCAGGTGTTTTTTTTTTTGTTTGTTTGTTTGTTTGTTTGTTTTTGCCAGAGTGTCTTGACTTTCCATGCCTGAAATACTCTCATGGGCATTTCAGCCGGATCCGCATGCCTTAAGGGCTGATTCTGAGGCCAGAGTGCTGTTTAGGACATCTGCTATTCCATGGGTCTGTGGTGTATCTCACTTCCCACGTTGGATCATTCTCTCCCTTTTTGATTCTATCAGCTAGTATTTGCAGACACTATTCTTGTTTATGTGATCCCTTTGGTTCTTAGTCCTATCATTATGATCAATTGTGAACAGAAATTAAACACTGGGACTAGTGAGATGGCATTGGTACATGCCACCTTGATGGGATTGAATTGGAATCCCCTGGTATCTTTCTAACCCTACTGCTTGAGGTAAGTCAGCTTGAGCATGTCCCGGATTGCACATCTCTTCCCTCTCTTATTCCCACTCTTATATTTAACAGTGATCACTTTTCAGTTAAGTTTCAGCACTGAAAAAGAATTGTGTATTCAACCAATTGTGTATTCAACAGTATTCAACCAAAAGTAATAGGTAGAACAAACAAAAAAAAAATACTAAGAGGGATAACATATCAAGTTGCTCATCAACAGTCAGGGTGAGGGCTGATCAAGTCACGTTTCTCATAGTGTTCATTTCACTTTAACAGGTTTCCTTTTTGGTACTCAGTTAGTTGTCACCTATCAAGGAGAACAAGTGGTATTTGTCCCTTTGGGATAGGCTTATTTCACTCAGCATAATGTTTTCCAAATTCCTAACAGGGATCACTTTTCAGTTAAAATTTAAACACCCAAGAATAATTGTGTGTTAATTACAGAGTTCAACCAATGGTACTAGAACAAAAAAAATACTAAAATGGATAAAGTATTACATTGTACATCAACAGTCAGGACAAGAGCTGATCAAGTCACTGTTTCTCATAGTGTCCATTTCACTTCAACAAGTTTCCCCTTTGGTGCTCAGTTAGTTGTCGCCGATCAGGGAGAACATATGATATTTGTCCCTTTGGGACTGGCTTAATTCACCTAGCATGATGTTTTCCAAATTCCTCCATCTTGTTGCAAATGACTGGGTTTCATTGTTTTTGACTGCTGTAATATATTCTATAGAGTACATGTCCCATAATTTCTTTATCCAGTCTACTGTTGATGGGCATTTGGGTTGGTTCCAGGTCTTTGCTATTGTGAATTGAGCTGCAATAAACATTAATGTGCAGATAGCTTGTTTGTTTGCCAATTTCATTCCCTTTGGGTAAATTCCAAGGAGTGGGATGGCTGGGTTGTATGGTAGGGTTATATTCGGGTTTCTGAGGAATCTCCAGACTGACTTCCATAGTGGCTTGACCAGTTTGCATTCCCACCAACAGTGGGTTAGTGTCCCTTTTTCCCCACATCCTCTCCAGCATCTATTGTTGGTAGATTTCTGAATGTGAGCCATTCTAACGGGGGTGAGGTGAAACCTCATTGTGGTTTTGATTTGCATTTCCCTGATTACTAGTGATCTTGAACATTTTTTCATGTGTCTGTTAGCCATTTGGATCTCCTCTTTTGAAAAATGTAATTAGTTGCATATACTTTGATAATTGTTATATCTTCCTGTTGAATTGATCCCTTAATCATTATATAGTGTCCCTCTTTGTCTCTCTTAACAGTTTGTAGTAAAGTTATGTTGTCCGTATTAAGATGGCTACACCCGCTCTTTTTTCATTTCTGTTGGCATGGTATATCTTTTTCCAGCCTTTCACTTTCAGTCTGTATGCATCTTTGTTGGAAAGATGTGTTTCTTGTAAGCAGCAAATAGATGGGTTTTGTTCCTTAACCCAATCAGCCAATCAGTGTCTTTTTAACTGGACAGTTCAGGCCACTAATGTTCAATGTGACTATTGATAAGTGGTAACTTTGCCCTGCCATTTGCCAAAGATAAGTTCTAATATATGCTTTGAATTCCCTGTGATCTTTTGCTGTGAGGTTTCCTTCCTTTACCTTCTTTCATATTGATGACTGTGTTTCTGTGTTTCTGTGTGCAACACATCTTTAAGCATCTTTTGCAGGGCTGGACGAGTGGCGACAAATTCTTTCAATTTCTGTTTGCTATGAAAAGTCTTTATTGCACCTTCATTCACGAATGATAGCTTAGCAGGATATAATATTCTGGGCTGGCAGTTTTTCTCTCTTAGTACCTAGGCTATATCTCGCCATTCCCTCCTAGCTTGTAGGGTTTCTGATGAGAAGTCAAATGTGAGTCTGATTGGAGATCCTCAGAGTAATCTGACGTTTCTCTCTTGCACATTTTAGGATCTTTTCTTTATGTTTCACTGTGGAGAGTTTAATTACAATGTGTTGTGGAGAGGATCTCTTTTGGTCGTGTTTATTAGGGGTTCTGTGAGCTTCCTGTACTAGGATTTCTCTGTCCTTCTCCAAACCCGGAAAGTTCTCTGCTAATATCTCACTGAAAAGGCCTTCTAATCCTTTCTCCCTCTCCATGCCTTCAGGAACTTCTAGAACCTGGATGTTGGGTTTTTTAATAGTACCCTGAAGATTCCCGACAATATGTTTTAGATTTCTAATTTCCTCTTCTTTCCTTTGGTCTGACTGTATCCTTCTTCTGTCTTCTAAGTCTGATAATCTCTCTTCTGCTTCACCCATTCTGTTTGTAAGGCTCTCTATTGTGTTTGTCATTTGATCTATTGAATTCTTCACTTCATTATGATTTCTCGTCACTATCACAGTTTCCTGTTCTATTAATTGTTTCATTTCATTTTGATTCCTCCTTAATATTTCATTTTCACGAGAGAGATTTTCTATCTTGTCCATTAAGGATTTCTGTAGTTCAAGAATTTGTTTTTGAGAACTTCTTAATGTTCTTATCAATTTTTTGAGATCTGCTTCTTGCATTTCTTCTATCTCATCATCTTCATAATCTTGAATTGGGGTGTCTTTTTCATTTGGGGGCGTCATAGTGACTTCCTTGTTTTTATTACCTCAGTTTTTGCGTTTGTTATTTGGCATATTGGAGATATTTGGTTTCTTCACTGTGGTGCTTTTTCTTGTTATACTATGACTCTAGATTAAGTGGACTGTCTGTTTTTGATGGAGCCTTAGAGGCTTGAGATGGGTGTGGCCTGAGAGCTCTGTTTGGTGTGCCAAAGGTGACACTCCCAGGTTAGGCGTGGTAGATCTCTCTCTCTCTCTCTTTCTTTTTTTGATTCAAAAGGGAAGTAATTCCGCACAGCTGAATGAAGTTGGAGGTAGTTAGCAGGCAAGTGATATACCCACAGGAGCCAGAGATTGGAAGCTCTTTCCCAAGGACCACACAGGGAATCTGTTCTGCCCTCAGAGTGGGCTCAAATTCTCCTTCAGTCTCCCACTGGGTTGCCAAAGTTACGGAATTGTAGCATCTCTGGAGAGTACTCACGTGAATTCTGTGAGTTCTCTCCCCCACTGTCTCTTTTTTCACAGTCTCAGTTCAGTAGCACCACAAATTCACTAGGTCCTAATCTCCTGTTAATTCACCCCGCCCAGAGTCAGGTTTTTCTGCTAGGCTCAGGGCTGGTGCAGACCTGAAGTCGCTCTGCTTATGACATATGTCCAAGATGGCGCCTGCTCTTTGTTTTGCTCGCCTTTGAGAGGTGAGCGGAGAGAGAGAAACCCGTGTCCATATCAGTCACTTTTTTTTCTCTCTCTCTCTCTTCTAGTTAGCCTGGTGAACTTTTCCCCCCGGGGTCGTTCCCTCTAGTCTCCTCTTTCCGCTTGCCTGCCGGTGTCTCGGGCTATTGCGGTTTGGCTCACCTTACATTCCAGCACTGGTATGTTGAGTCTGCCACTGGTGTCCTGAACTGTGGGCTCCCACACTCTCCACGCAGGTCCACTGTGAATCACTCATTCCTGAAGAGTTTCTTCTGCTGTTTCTTCCCCTACTCTTCCTTGAACCTGTAGTATCTCCACTTTTATTAAACTGTCTCTCCCTGGACTATCATTGTGCTCCCTTCCTATTCCGCCATCTTGCCTGCCTCAGTCGCCATTTAAAAATCTTTTTCATAGGATATAATAATTTGTATCATGTCCTTTACCTGTACCACTAGGACTTGATCATTTCCTAACATCGTCATCTCTGAAACACAGACTTTCCAGCAATTATAAAACAGAAGCCTCAGAGGTAGAAATCCTCAGCTCAGAGGTCCTGGGTAAAGTTCAGGGCAAACAGGATATGCACATGTTAGAAATTCAGAACCAACAGTGTTTGTTAGAAGCTGGGAGGAACTAAGGGGGGAAACAGACTGACATCTCTTTCTAATTTTTTCTAGGATTTTCTGATGACTTGAGCTAGTTTTCATTAGGGAGAGATGTAAATGGATCCTAACTAATTAACTTATGTAAATGGATACTAACTAACTAACTCTAAATTAGTTTTCATTAGGGAGAGATATAAATGGATAAGGAATTGTCCATAGTTTGGCTGGTTGGGAGAGTTCCTTTGATAAACTGCAACACAACCTTACTGATTCTCAGAACACAGTGCAGGAAAGCAAAATACAGGATGCTTTTTTTCCCCCAAGAAGAAAAAAAAGCTACAATTTAAACAACTCTTAAAAATTCTCCCTTATCCTGAGCAAACTAGAGGAATTTATTCAATTTTTAAGAGTTATTTAGGACTTTGAGCCCCAGAGAGCATTTTCTTAATATAATTTTATCAGAATATTGATAAAATAATTAGATCTTTAATAATATGTTTCTGAACTCATAACTGTTCTACAAAACAGGCTGAGTTAATAATTCATTCATTAATTAATATATGGGACAAATTTTAATTCTCATATTATTTTAACCAAATGACCCCAAAATAAGATAGATACTTGATTAAACCAGGTAAATACTGCAAGGAATAAGCAGTCTAAGCACAGCTGGCTGGCTACCAGGCAAATTGCTTTGTTCTTATTTGAATTATGTGAACTGATGTGAATTACTTTCTGCACAAATGGTGAATAGAGGAACAAAGACAATATAACTCAGAAATTGTGTTGATACATTTTATTCAACATGATGAGAATCATCACAATAAAATCAGTGCAAAGCAGTCATGGGCAAATTTCTATACAACCAAGTAGAAAGTGTTAACTCTTAAAGATTTTAAGTAGAAAGCTAAAAACCTAAAAAATGTGGCTTCATATAATGAGAATAGTTGTTGGTTGAATGGATTCCGGAATTCTGAGACTTCCCACTAGTTAAAGCTACCAGCAAAGCCACAGGGGAGGCAGCGAAGTTGGAAAACTTTCCCCCTATATTAAAACAATGGATTTGCAAAGATGCTCACCTACTGAATCTGATTTCATTAAAAGCAGTGTACCTTATGAACAAAAGACATGCATCCTGAAGGAGAAAGTACAGACATAACACTAGAATTATAAAGGGCTGACAGGCAATGATGCTTGATGTAACTATTAAGAGAAATTTCATGACCATTTTTAGTAGGGTTGTTTCACTTTGGTTTTGCTACTAGTGTTCCAATTACGAAGTTCCATGGTTTGAATGGCATGTCTTAATGTTAGTTTTTTCATGAACCCCTTTAGTTTAATGACAAAATTTTACAACATCCCAGGTGTTTCAGAAGAAAACATAGATTCTCCTGGCTTCAACACCTGTATTTTCACTGGAAATCCCTTATCATAGTCTTCTGAACTGAATTCGTTCCATAGCTGCATAATGTAGGCTTTGGGATTGCTCTTGCAACCAGGAAGAGGTTTGCTATTCACTGTTGCTAGCTGGTTGCCAGTGGTGCATGTTCACAACAGTGCCTAGAGGGATTGGAGAGCACATCTTGTTAATCTGACCAAAGTTGCAGAACAAAGTTTCAAGGGGTAGGCATTATGGCATAAAGACAGGTAAAGCAGCCACCTGAGATGCTAGCATACCATATGGGCACCAGTTCAATTCCTGGCTGCTCCGTTTTCAATCCAGCTCCCTGCTAATGCACTTGAGAAAGCAGTGGAAGATGGCCCGAATGCTTGGGTTCCAGCACCACCTGGGAGACCCCGAAGAAGCTCCTGGCTCCTGGCTTGGCCCATCCCAGGCCTGACCATTGCAGCCATTTGTGGAGTGAACCAGCAAATGAAATCTGTGTGTGTGTGTGTATGTGTGTGTGTGCATGTGTATGTGTGTTCCTCTCTCTGCTCCACTTATGATCCAGCTCTCTGCTAAGGCCTGGGAAGGCAGTAGAGGATGGCCGAGTCCTTGGGCCCCTGCATCCGCCTCGGAGACTTGGAGGAAGCTCCTGGCTCTTGACTTTGGATTGGTGCAGCTGCAGCCATTGCAACAAGTTGGAGAGTGAACCAGCAAATGGAAAACCTCTCTCTTTGCTCCTTCTTCTCTCTGTGTGACTCTGACTTTCAGATAAATAAATAAACCTTAAAAAAGACATGCTTTGTGTGCTCTGGCACCATGCTCTAATCACCAGACAAAAGTGTTGCTTCCCTTGGTTCATTACCTTCTATTCATTTTTGCCATTTATCTCTTATCCAATAGCATTACCAAGGATTATGGCCACTTTTACACATGCAGGGTAATGTCTGGAACTCTCTAAAGAAATGCAAAACTCAGTTTATCTCTAGGATATATCACAGAAGTGTATCGCTTAGGATATACTGCTCAAAGAATTTTAATATTTTAGAGAAAACATTTTTGAAAGGTGACAATAACAACAAAAATACTCCTCTTTGTAACTGCCATTATTGATCTTTAACTAAGCCAAGATGAATATAGGAATGAATGAATATTAACCGTATATGTATTTTATAAATAAGGTAGTTGTTCATTTCTAAGGTAAGGTTGATGATATGCTTTCAAGGAAAAGTGTAGAATTCATACGTTTCTGACTCTTCTTTGATGCATATGTTTCCCCAGTTAAGTTTTTACATTCTTTAAAGAATTGCTAGAATCTCCAACAGCACATCTCTGAAACAGTAGATCATTTTTAGATGCTGGTATAAAATAATTCATGCTTTATAAACCATACTAAATTTGTTTCTTGATTTTTCTTTGCCTATTTCTTTTCTAAGTCATGTCAGAATCTCAGAGGAAAATAATTTAAACCATACTGACGCTGTCTGTATGTTAAAAGGATAATATAGAAATGGTTATTGAATCAGCACATTAGCTGTTAGCCTTTCTATTTGCTTATCATACAATGGGAACTGCTGTTTACTTTTTATTCTACAAAGGACAGGCCCACTTTCTGTCTCCAAACAGTTAAAGGAATTAGATGAGAAATTATTCCAAATGAACTGTACACAGTTTGATTAGCCTAGCTGCAGAATATGGTTTCTGAAAAAAAGAGTCATCAACACACTGAGGTCAAATGCATTCTTATTGAATAATAAATTGAAGCCCCAAAGGCTGCATGCAGTGGCATATTCGTGTATATGATTCTTGTTAGCTATGCAGTAAGTATTTTAATTGGCTGGATTTTTAGTATGAGTTATTTTAAAGCTGTCTCATATAACATCACAACATTGCAAAGCATCTCTGTTTAAATGGGTCACAAATGATATTCACACATGAAGGAAGGCAGCTTTTTATTATACTGTTCATATTATTACTGGTTAAGATCTTTACACCTTAAAATGCTTATTGGCATGTATAATATCATTTCATTCCCATCATAGACCTGTCAGGTAGAAGGGGACAAGATATGTTCAAACAATATTCGAATGAAAAGTTGACCTAGTGAAAGCATCTATTTTATAATCAGAACACGGAACACAAAAAGTTGTACAATGACTACAAGTATAAAACGTTTACCATTGTATAAGAAAGCATTTGAAAATCATAAAAACCGGTGAAATGTATCTCTATTACTATACAATAAAGTTGAATTAGTTTAGAATACTTGAAGAAAAACACACAAGCAACAGTCCCTGGTTTTAGGGCTATTGAATTTGTTTTCAAGCCCTAGAATAGTCTAGCACCAAATGTTTCATTTCGTTCCAAAGTATTGATTAATTGTTGGGGTGTGTTTGGTGTGTATGTGTGTGTGAGAGAGAGAGAGAGAGAGAGAGATACAATCTGGAGATTCTTGCTTGCCAAACATAACTAGAAATATATTTTGAAATAAAGTGTAAAATTCACAATATTATCCACATGGTTTTGCATGTTTGTCATCAAGACATTAGAGGAATCTCAAACCAGTGCTTCCATAGCACCAAGAGGAATAAAAAAATGTTTTGAGCCAATTTACATTTACTTTTTTCACTTCAAAAGTATTATTCCAAGATATTTTTCATGAATTTGAGACTAGTTGTATTGTGTATTATTTGTGTTTTACTGAATGCTTGTAAGAATGAAATTTTTAAGAAAGAAAGGTAGACTGATCATGTAAGAAGGTAAAATATCTCCATTAGATGGCAAAGATGACCATAGGCACTGATCTGTGACCATCTCTTAACCACAGAAAATATTTCTCTATCCAGTTTTAGGAAGTATGTGGACAAAGAAGGCAAGACAAAATAATGAACAAGAAACATGTAAAATTTGATAGTATAAATGATTGGCATCGCAGTTTGGATGCTATCTCAGTCCTTTACTTATTAGATAGATAGATAGATAGATAGATAGATAGATAGAAAATAGAAGTTAGTAAAACAATAAAACAACAGATATGCAAGCCCGAATTTAAAACTCAAGTCTTCCTTCCTTCCTTATCTTTGCTCTTCCCTTTTCTCTGCCCGACTCCAAGCACACCTTTCCAGCTCATTACTGCAAATCATTTGAATTCCAGCACACAATGTCACCTGCTCTGTAATCTGATTACTTTATGGAGGAATTAGTATGTATATTTAATGTAGAAGGGTTTTAATCTTGATGAAAATAATCCTAAGGAACTGTGATAGGGCCGCTCATATGTCTGGCAGATATGCCAGTAACATGCTAATAAATGACAGCTGATTTATGTATCTGGATTCTTTTATTTATAAAAATAGCAAGTGGACTGATTTTTGATATTAATAATACAAGTGAATCCACTTTGATTAGACTTCTGTGGAGAGCTGTGCATATCCGGCATTACAATTAAATCTTGTGATGTGGAATGGGAATGACATGCTAATGAAGCAAGCCAGTGAGCCTGAACCAGGAGTGTCCAACATCATTATGGGATATCTTAGATGAAGAGTAATTATAAGAGGAACACTGAAATGTCATTAAAAATCTTCACTAAGAGATTTAACCTACTATTTCGTACTAATGCTGGATTTTTTTTTAAGCAACATAACTGAACACAAAGTTCTTTTCAGAATTTACAGGAAAGGTTTTTAATAGGTCTGGATTTAAGAAAAGCAACAATCTAGTGTCCTAATTTAATTTGGTATATCAAAATTCAATGGTAGTATGTAATTGAAATCTCTTTTTAATAATTTCAGATGAATTAGCAATTAGAGCTTGATCCGATTTCCATGAAATTTATTAAAATTGAGGGTTGAAGTCCTTGAAAATTTTTATTCTTTTCACTCCATTAGCACAATACATCTAGTCTAAACGACTCTGTCAGTTAGTATGGTACATTCCTTGTTTATTTATGAGAATTTGTTTCAAGGAAGTTCAAAAGAAGCAATGTGATGCATATTCATAGAATATAACTTATAATATATGAATCAAGAAAGCTCTCGAAGCTTGAATTCCCTCCCCTAAAAAAAAAAAAAAAAAGTACTACCCTCACCTTCATAACCAGGTTTGTTTCTGAGTGATTCTCACTCGTGCTCTGCCTGCGTGTGGTTCCTTGTATTCCTGGCCTCCGTGGGAGGAAGACTTCATGACAAGTCACACTGGGCACCATTTGAACAGGATGTGGGGAAAGATGAAACAGTGCCAACTCTCAAAACATAAAATGTGGCACCAAACACCAACTCCAGTTTCATAAATCCAGGAACCGGAAAATGTAAGAAAATGTGACTTTAACCTTAATACCCATCATATTGCCTTGGCGCCCAGCAGGAAAAGCAGAGTGCTTCTCACTGGAAACAAATAAATGACGCACATGCTGCACAACCAAAAGAAATATGCCAAGTATGTGTTCCCCTTCTCCAGGCTTTTTGTGAAGAACTGCAATTATGCTTAACAAAAACAGCATAGAACTAGTTGGCATCACTCTGAGACATAAATGTGTTTCTGTTCCAAATATGTAGCTTTTTCAGAATGTTTGTATGTATTATGTGCAATTTGTTCAGTGTATCATTCTGGGAAAACCAGGTCCTGGCTGGGTAATTATGAGAAAGGTAAACAGTATTTTCTGGCTGTGAGCTTCCATTTCTAAAGTTGGAGTCAAAAACTCTCATTATTTACCTTTTTGAGGAAACATTACCAACACAGGCTTTGCCTGTTTGCCTTTGTCAAATTCGATTTTCACAAATGAGATCGCCTCATTGTTGTATGAAATGGGCCTGAAGGAAGGAATCCACATGGCGAATGGATGCCTTTCACAGAGTCTCTAAAATCCATATTAGAAAATCCTTGTGTTCCTACTTCATCAAACTGTGTGCAACATTTCTAGGCTTCACCTGGCATGGATTTATGCAGAAGATGTGCACACAGCAATACTTCACCATACTGCTGTGAGAGCCATGGCAGAGATAGGCTCCTGGTGCTATGGGAACAGCAGGGTTTGGACCACTTGAGTTATGGAGCATCCTGAAGGATGAAATGTGAGCCAGGGATGGCCAAGATGAGCAGGAACAGCAACTTGAAAAGGGCACTGCAGACAGAGGAAAAATTACGACGAAAGATTTTGAGCTGTGAATCTGAGTGGTGTATGTTGTAGAAACGTCTGTGATGACAACCAATGGGGATGGGCTGTGAATGCAAGTATTCTACGGTCTTCATATCATAAAGGATGAGCTGGAAATGGCCGATCAAGAAAGAAGTGGTTGGGCCATAGAAGGCCTTATATTTCATGCTAAAAAAAAATTAGACTTGGCCCCATAAGTGATGGGCAGCCACTGGAGAGTTTTAAAGCAGGGAAAAGCATGATAAAATGTGCATTTCAGCAAAATCACTCATTTTCCAGTTTTTACCATTGCTTACAAAGTTGTACCTCTTGAACATCCTTTCTCAAATTCAACAGATTCAGTTTCAGACAAGTATATGTCTCCCAGAGTTCACCTGTTTTTCTACAATGATAAGACAACAGCATTCTGAGGATTATTAAGCTACCACAGGTCCTCATGGTAGTTGTTCCATTCACCTTGCGACCCTGCTCTAACTTCTTAAGATACTTTCCACTCACAACATTTTTTGGACAGGCAGAGTGGACAGTGAGAGAGAGAGACAGAGAGAAAGGTCTTCCTTTGCCATTGGTTCACCCTCCAATGGCCGCCGCGACCAGCGCGCTGTGGCCGGCGCACCGCGCTGATCAGATGGCAGAGCCAGGTGCTTCTCCTGGTCTCCCATGGGGTGCAGGGCCCAAGCACTTGGGCCATCCTCCACTGCACTCCCTGGCCACAGCAGAGAGCTGGCCTGGAAGAGGGGCAACCGGGACAGAATCCAGCACCCCGACCGGGACTAGAACCTGGTGTGCCAGCGCCGCAAGGCGGAGAATTAGCCTAGTGAGCCGCGGCGCCGGCCTCCACTCACAACATTTAAGAGTTTTAAACCTGAACTAGGCCCAGCTGTGAGCCAGTGTGTTTGGGCACAGTGGATGGCTGGCATCTGAAGCCTGTTCTCAAGATGAGTCCTCGACTCACTCACACCTTTCAGGTTTGCACACATTGTTGCCCAAAAACCACTCCCAGAGGATGGAATGCAAGAGGCTCTTCATAGAAAGGGGTCTACATCCAAAGAGCAGAATTTCTCAGGTCCCCTCACCTGCCCAACGTCTGATTTTAGCAAGATCACCCCCAAAGTTAACCAGAAGGAGGACACAGAGCAGTGAAAAGGAAACAGAAAAGAATAAGGACATCACGATGAGAAAAACAGAAACCAAACAACACAGTTTAAAGAAAAAAGGAAAATGTACAGTCATCAGCAGACTTACCAATGATCTTCAGAAAGTCATTTTCACGATCATTTTAATGCCCACGCATTTTAATATGAAAAACTTCTACCTGCCTCCAATTTTCATTTTATTTATCGTTTAATAAGCTAAGAAGTGTAAAGAAATCCATTAAACTTAATTTGGAAAGGAAGCATTGCCTACAGTGGCACATTGGGTACAATTTGAAACCTGTTCTGCCACTGGAGGGCTCTGCCCAATTCTCCTTTGATTTTTCCATCTGATCCGCTTCTCTGGAGCTTCTGAAGTAAGCATGGCCAAATACTTTCTCTACAGGGGTAGAGAGAGAGGTGGAGTGAAAAGAAAGCAGGGAAAAGTTTGAGATTGTTATCCAGCTACTAAAAATTGAGAACAGAAAGGAGAAGAAAGAACAATAAAAGGAGATTTCCAAAAAGAGACAAAAGCCGGAATTATTTGAAGCATAGATTAGCTGGGAAGACCCTCTTACCAGCAACTCCTAGTAAGATAGCTGTCTTTCCCCATTGCTACCTTCCTCCTTCCCCAAGTTATCCAATCCCCCTCACCAATTAATTTGTGGGTGGATCATATTTGCTTTCTTGGGAATTGGTGCTAAGGAAGAGAACCATGAGAGGCAACAAAGAGAATTTAAATTCAAGATATATTTGGAACCATGTATATAATTGACATTCAGATATATAGGGAAGAAAAAAACCAAGTGTAATACATATGACTTATAAGAGAAAAGTATACTTTAAATTAATTATTGCTTCTTTTTATATTAAAGTGGTATTTCCTATTCATTTGGTATATATAAAATATGAATTGATAATTTCAGCAGTAATCATTTTGTCATAAATGAGTATAATTAACATTTCATACAAAACTAATAAAATTAGCAAAAAATAAAGGGGATGTGATACACTTGGATTCAACCTAAACTTACCCAAAGGGAGGAGGCCAAGTAGCACAGTGCAGTTCATACACAAGTGTCCCACCCTTTTTTGCTGCCTTTGATTTAAGAAAAAAAAGTGCAAAGCTGACTTCCTCTTAGATTAATGGAAAGTACATTTTTATTCTAAGGAAATGACATCAAAGTGAAACAACATTAAATCCTCAGATATACAGAACAGGAAATTATCAATTAACCACACTTTTTCCAACTCTGATAGGACATTGTTAAATGACATCGCCCTAAACACACATAAAAAAATGTTTCCTTCATAAATGTATTAAAAACACATACGTGTCAAGTACAATCATAGAAACTAGAGAAGAAGATGAAAGCATCAAAGGTCCTTGTGGCACCAAAATGCGGTATATTCACTGTACACTTTGGTCCTTTTTGCATACATAATGAGAGTATTTCTCAGACTCAACTGGTGATGTAAGCAGCTTCAAGTTGTCACCTTTAAAAAAAAATCCCTTTTGGGGCAGGCAGTTGGCACAGCGGTTACAATGTCACTTGGGGTGGCTGCATTCCATATTTGAGCACCTGGGTTTGAGTCCTGGATCCACTCCCAATTCCAAGTTCATGCTAATGCACACGCAGGGAGGTGGCAGGAGATGGCTCCTGTAGTGGAGTCCCTGCCAGCCGTGTGGGAAACTCGGATTTGGTTCCCTGCTCCCAGGTATTTGGGGAGTTCACCAGCAGCTGGGCACCCTGTCTGTCCATCTTTCTGCCTCTCAAATAAATAAAATTAAAAAGTAACAATCACTATATATATATATATTTAAAAAAAAAAAAAACCCGCACAATCATTTGGCTCTCACTCCTACCCAGAAGACATGTATTTCAGAAGGTACAGTTACAAGATAGAAGAGCCTTACTTTCCCTGCATCAGAGGATGATGAAAACACCTTTTGGTTGTTTTAAGCTTGCTGACATCTGGAGGGCTATTTGCTACCAGTGGAGAACCTTGCCTGATCTCATAATCTGGAGAACAAAATGATAATGGAAAACTACAATGAAATATGGATAACTTAGAGATAAAATAATATGCATCAATAGGAAAATAGTGAGTGTATACTGCTGGGGCACTCAATCAGGAATGGCATCTCATAGGAGGCAAAGGTTTACATTGTCCTTTAAATTATGGTCAGGTTTTGCAAGTTAGAGCAAAACAAAAATATGACATTGAAGGAAGTTATCTGCTATTGCTATAATGTCCTTCATAAAGAAATGACTGAATGATTTCTCCTCAAAGGCAATAAGACAGGGAAGAAAACCATTTTAAGAACGAAATTCAGCAACGTGCCAAATCAACACAGGACTACCACTCAGCTGACTTTACTAGAAAATTGATCTGGCCAGATAACACATTTACTGAATAATATGATGGTACTTTCACTAAAAATGAATCCGTAGGAAAAAGCACCTAGCAGGTTGTTCAGAAATGTCAAAATTATCTACAAAATGGAATGCATTGATTAACAATGTACCCTTAGTACCCCATATCTAACAAGTGCTGTCATTAGATGCAAGATATTTCCTGATGTCTAAGTAGGTCCAAGGTTAACTGAGTAATATCACAATCTATAGCTGCCAGGGGAAGTCAGAACCATTTCTACTGAATATCCTAATGTGAATGTACAAAGTTTCCCCTGCAATGAAACATAAACTAGCAGCAGGAAAGCCAGAACTCATTTACTACTCAGGTGAAGTGGTCCACTCTGCACTGGTCCCTGTCGAGAAGGTACGAGGTGAAGACTTGCCTGTGAATTGTCAAATCTACTTTTGTAGGAAGGGTGTTTGAATTATAGTAGAAAGAAAATCCTGGCAATTGGAAAAACAAAAACAATAACAAATGAAACAAATGAACAAAGTGTCAATGGTATTATCTCTAGAGGGAAAATGATAACCAGTCCTCAAAGTGCAACATCTGAGGATATTGAGTTATAGGAAGATAAGGATTGGAAAGAAAAAATTCCGAACATTAACAGATCTTTGAGGAGCTCAATCTGTGCATCCTGCTCTATAAATCCGAGGCAGAAATGAATGGTGGTTCTGCAGGTAGAGGCATAAATCATTTCTAAGGTGGACTTGTAGGGATGCAGTTAGTGGACAGCAGTAGAGATGAAGGCAACAGTATTTTTTTTTTTTTTTTTTTGCTGAATGAAGTGAACCAGGTAGAAGTGTTATTCCTAGTAAAAAACGGAAAAGCATTAAGTAGAGCTCAAAGTTAAATTTGTGGTTATGACTTTGAATTGAGGGTTTGCAATAAAATGACCAACCTATGCATTATGTATATTCCTACCTGAATAGAAGTGTCAGATATTTCTAGAAAGAAATGATGATAAAGACTAATAAGGGGAGAATTTTTACCTGATAAATAGTAATATGATCTTAGCAACATAGGGCATAAAAAATAGGAAGCCAGCAAAAAGATTAGAACAGCCTGTTTGGCTTCAAGAATTTCATGGCCTTTGTTTTATAATGGCCTTTGAATTTTTTCTCTCTTACAATCACTATGATCTTGCTGACTATACATTTCTGCAGATCATGCTGGGTTTCCTTTGGTTTCTTAAATACCTGACACTCATAAGCCACCTTTGGTTCAGAAATTAAAAGAGGCATCAATTGATGGTTGGTGATATTTAACAGGTTTATCAATAAAGTAAAATTCAAATACTGAAAAGAATACTTCCACTTTTCTTTTGAGGATACATAGATCCTCAATCTGACCTGAGTGATCCATCTTGATCAGGGGTGCACATACCACCAACTCTGGGATGCCAAAGCAATCCCAACAACAGGAATGCTCCCTTTGATGGCCTTTATATTTTTCCTTTATTTCAACACATGATAGCAGAATGTTTTAAAACTTGTGAATGCCCTTAGGGGAAAAAAAAGTGGACTTGAAAATCATTCCTGTAATTTTGCTCAGTGTAATTAGCAGTGTGACTATGTCTGAATTAGTTGAGTGCATATTTGAGAAGCCCTTTTATTTTTTCCTCCCTGGGTCATTCTATAGCATACTGAACACCACTATGCAAAGGCCCTGTGAAAATATGTGATGTGTACTTATGCAAATGAGTGCTATTTCAAGATAAACTTAATGTGAATATACCTTTTAAAAAGGTGGGTTTCCTCATTGGTTGTCCCCACCCCTTTCCTCCCAGGATAATACCACTGCCCTCATGAGGATCAAGAGCCCCACTCTCCTGTTTGGAGAAAGGCACCTATGGGCCCTGGGCCATTTCCAAGGCTGCTCTAATACCAAGGAGAGGCATGTTAACATCTGTGAAGAGAAGCTGCAGAGACTCAGGCATGGAAGGTGTCCCAAAGGATAGGCCAGAGGCTGTGACAGCCACAATCCATGGAAGGTTTTGCTCAATAGCAACGAGAAGACCAATGAATGCGATTTGGTTCCAAGGGCAAGGAAGTCTGCAAATTCTCTCTCAGCTTCTCCATGACTTCTGATGTCTCCCTTATGATTACAGTAGAAAGTCTAAGGGTCATACCTTTTGACACCATCCCCTTTGATTGGCAAAGCATAGTTTGGGAGTCAAAAGGAAATTAAATGCTTCATGTTCCAACTCTAACAATCTCATTTCTTGCCAAGACAATGAGGAACCTTCTTACCAGGGAAAGTGGTAGGAGAGGGGAAGTATAGGCACATTAGTAATGACAGATTTTTACCTCAGTACATCTTTATGAAGTGACACAAGACATCTATTTGGCACCCTTAATACCAGGTGTCTGGACAGCTACCTCCTTTTGGCTGATGCTGTTCATTTGAGTAGGATAATTTATGATGACTACCAACTATGCTCAACTAGGACCAGAACATTGGCTTCACATCCAGGATCATTGTTCATAGAGGACAAAATTGGTTGTCTTTTCCTCGTTCAGTTAGTCACAAATCTTGCGGCACATAGTCACCTGGGTAACTAAAAATGTTCTCTCATACCAATTAAAACAAAATATGTATGGGTGGAATCAAGCACCCACAAGTGTTAAAGATCTGCAGGAGTTTCCAGTGGATGGCAACAGCTTAGGAATTAGTTAGATATGATAATCAGGTGTGGTAGTTTTCTGATTAAGGAATTGAACAATACAGATTGTATTTTTTAAAAATAAGTAATAAACCTTTGAAATATTAAGTATGTTTTTATAGAATTACTGGGGAAGCTTGTTTAAATATAAAATAACTTCTCCAAAGCTTTATGAAGTAAGGATAGTCACTTAGCAATTGCATTATTGTCTGCAAACCCCTTACCTAGTTAAAATCAGCCAAACTTCAAGGTCTAGT
The DNA here is from genome assembly GCF_051225735.1 of Oryctolagus cuniculus. NCBI lineage: Eukaryota > Metazoa > Chordata > Mammalia > Lagomorpha > Leporidae > Oryctolagus > Oryctolagus cuniculus. The sequence continues at coordinate 149,844,778 of NC_142869.1, read as the reverse complement.
ACTAAGTCCTTCCTTTGCAAAAAGTCTCCTCACATCAACCAAATTGTCACCGCTCCCTCCTTTCCCTGAACGCTGGGACTAGTGATCTAGATCTTAAGGTGTCTCTCCACAGACTTTGACCTTTGACATTTCAAATGCTGTTATGTCATCGGCAATTTCACTCATATTATGGTTTTGCTTCCTCTGGCACAGGAACAATATCTCCTATAAAGTCTGATGAAGTTCTCCCAGAAATATTGATTGATAAGTAATTAAGGGAATTTCTACAGACACTATCACACTTTGTACCTGAGCTTAATTAAATCTCAAAAGATCAAAGACAGGATAGAAAGATATTCTCTCTGTAATGGCTGTGTCACAATCAGCTATCAGCACTTTAGCATTGATGTGTAGTCACAAGTGACTTTGAAACCTGTAAATGGTTATTTTCCAATTCCAGTGAGGTTAAAATATGATGGAGAAAACTATAACCTAAAGGCCATGGATTGTCATCCTTTATGCTTGGACATGCTCTATTGGGCAGAAGAACAGCATCTCTTACAAACAATATGGAAACTAGTGCTAATTACTAGATTTAAAACTTCAAAATCTTCCTAATTAGACCCTAATCTAGTATTTGATAATGTTGTATTGGAGAAACACTGTCCTCACACTATTTCAGATGACATAATCCATCACGGATCAGAGAGTTATAACATGAACTAAGAAAAATTACCAGGATTAAGTTACCATACTTTGTTGAACAATGTAGAAGTGGAGTATTCGTATCCTGGTATTTAATGACATACCCATGTGTCTCTGTGTATTTTGTGATGGGACTGAACGTAGGGAAGTGGCCAAGCCAAAACTCAGTTCCCTGAGGGTCAAAGTAGAAAATGAAGCAGAAGATGAGTCAAATTGTTTCTAAATTTTATTTAAGGTATACAAATGTCATGTATTTCATATATACAAATTCAGAAACATGGTGATACTTTCCACCCTACCCTTCCTCCCGCCTATGCTCCCACCATTCTTCCTCCTCTCTCTCCTATTCCCATTCTTATTTTTCACAAAGACCTATTTTCAGTTAACTTTATACTCATAAGATTAACCCTACACTAAGTAAAGAATTCAACAAATAATATGAAAAAAAAACTTTTTCTCAAGAGCTGTTCAAAATTATGGCATCTCAAGGTGTCAATTTCATTCCTATAGATTACCTTTTTAAAGATTAATTTGTTTATTTAATTGAAAGACACAGTGATGGACTGAGAGAAATCTTGCATCTCTTAGTTCACTCCCCAAATGACCACAACAGCTAGAGTTGCACCAGGCCAAAGCCAGGAGCCTGGAACTCCAACCCAGTCTTCCACATGGGAGACTGTTCTACTAGACGCATTAGCAGGGAGCTGGATGGGAAGAACCAAGCCTCTCTGATAAGGGACAACAGCATCACAAAAGACAGCTGAACCCACAGCAACACAACAGAGGCACCAGCCAGTCACATTTTGAAGATCTGTCTGTAGATGTTCATGTATTTTTAAAAGACAAGTGCATAACCTGGGAATCATGAATCCTGTGCAGAGTTGGACATCAACTGAAAGATCAGCAGTTGGAAGTTGTCTTCCAAACAACTTATGAGCTACTGCGTGCACTGTATACATTTCAGGTTTGCCTTCTTAACAAATAGTGGAGATACTGAAAGTGTGCCAATGGGGAGCAACATTTACCTTTTCCTTTTCTGTAGCAGTTAGCTGTAGCTGTGTAACAACAAATACAAAGTGAAAACAAATCTCTCTCAGCATCACACAGAGGCAAAAAGTGTTCAGTGTAGGCAGTCGGGCCAGCTGAGGGATGACTATCTCGGTGAGCCCGCCTGGATGGCTTCACTAGCTTTTACCAACTGTTTATGCACTTCTCATGCTGCCTTTGGGCTGCTCTCATGGTGATGGAAAGGTGTTGGAGCACGAGTCTGAACCCACCCTGCTTTTCATGCCTCTGCTTCCACCACATCAGTTCACATCTCTTTTTTTATTTTATTTTTCTGACAGGCAGAGTTAGACAGAGAGAGAGACAGAGAGAAAGGTCTTCCTTTTGCCGTTGGTTCACCCCTCAGGTGAACGCTACAGCCGGCGCGCTGCGCTGATCCGAAGCCAGGAGCCAGGGGCTTACTCCTGGTCTCCCATGTGGGTGCAGGGCCCAAGGACCTGGGTCATCCTCCACTGCACTCCCAGGCCACAGCAAAGAGCTGGACTGGAAGAGGAGCAACCAGGACAGAATCCGGCATCCCAACCGGGACTAGAACCCAGGGTGCTGGTGCCGCAGTCAGAGGATTAGCCAATTGAGCCACGAGCTGGCCCCAATTAACATCTCTTAACAATGCAAGTGTTTATAGTGCTCTAGTCTGTGCTGCTGTAACAAAATACCACAAACTGAATAATTTGTAGATAATAGAAGTTTGTTTCTCGTAGTTTTGGGGATTGGGAAGTCCAAGATCAAGACATTGACAGATGTGGTATTTATCTCCTTCCCCAAGAGAGCACTTTGTTGCTGTATCCTTGAGGGGCAAGGCACTATTTTTCATCTGACAGAAGGGCAAGTGGGTACTCCCAGGGCCAGGGCAGAGGCACAGCAGATTAAGTCTCCTCTTGTGATGCCAGGACCCCATATTATAGCACAGGTTCGTAACATGTTATGCCCAGAAGTGCTAGGAGGAATACGAGAGTGATGAAAAGATTAATTACAATGTGGGGGAAGAAACAATACATGGTAGAAAACCAGCCGGCGCTGCAGCTCACTAGGCTAATTCTCCGCCTTGCGGCGCCGGCACACCGGGTTCTAGTCCCGGTCAGGGCGCCGGATTCTGTCCCGGTTGCCCCTCTTCCAGGCCAGCTCTCTGCTGTGGCAAGAGAGTGCAGTGGAGGATGGCCCAAGTGCATGGGCCCTGCACCCCATAGGAGACCAGGAGAAGTACCTGGCTCCTGCCATCGGATCAGCGCAGTGCGCCAGCCGCAGCGCGCCGGCAGTGGCGGCCATTGGAGGGTGAACCAACGGCAAAGGAAGACCTTTCTCTCTGTCTCTCTCTCTCACTGTCCACTCTGCCTGTCAAAAAAAAAAAAAAAAAAAAAAAAGAAAGAAAAAAAAAGAAAACCATAAAATGCCACCTTAACCAAAGACAATGTTAAAGCATTATTTTGATCTGAATTGAGATGCAGTAGACACAAGGAAAGGTCTCTACCTTCCCACAATTTATCAAAAAGCAGACATAAACTTTCAAAAGTTCCCCCGTTGCTCTCTACCAGTAAGTACAAATGGTGGGCAGCCCATGGCTAGATTGACTTGCATCCCAATAATTTCTAGGCTGAGTTCTAAGCATCCTGACAGTTTCCTGGTGCTTTGAATATAGACTTATTAAATATTTAGCTACACAGAATACAATTTGTTTCTGTTTTAATATGCTTTCTTTATTCAAGCAGTTTTCGGTTTACAGAAAATTTTAATAGAAAGTACAGTTTCCCTATTCCCTCTACACAAGCTACACAGTTTCTCCATTTTTAACTTCATAGATTAGTGTGGTGTGTTTGTTACAATTGGTTAGTCAGGGTCAGTACATAATTATTAACTAAAGTCCAAGATTTGCATTAATAGTTCATTATTTGTGTTGAACATACTATGGGTTTTGATGATGTTTAGTAACATGTATCCAATATAAGAGTACTTCAAAAAGTTTGTGGAAAATGGAATTAAAAGATGAGCTTATTTTTTGGTGAAATTCATACCTAGATTTTCACAATATGTATTGCATTTCCATTAACTTTTTCTCAAAATTTATATTTATTTTTTATTTATTTGGAGAGCAGAGAGAGAAACAGACTTTTCCAACTGCTGCTTCACTCTCCAAATTCCTGCTACAATCAGGGCTGAATCAGATTGAAGGCAAGAACCTGGAACTCGGGTAAGTGGTAGGAACCTCAGTACTTGGGCCATCACTGTTGCCTTCTAGGATTTGACTAACAAGAAGCTGGAACTGCAAGAAGAGCTGAAATTCAAACCCAGGAACTCTGATATGGGGTGTGGGCATCTGAAGCAATATCTAACACTGCACCAAATGCCACCCCTTCGTGAACTTTTTGAATTTCCTTCATACAGTATCATGCAGAGTAGTTCCACAGTCCTCAGAATCCTTTATACTCCACCTAATTATCTCTCCTTCCCCATTATCTTCTTTTCCAAAGCATCATCCACATAGAATCATGTAGCATGTAGCCTTTGACATTGGCTTAGTGTACTCAAGGATTTTCGATGTACTTGATAGCTCATTTCTTTCCAGTGCTTTATAATATCCCATTGTCAATGGTCTATTCATTCACCTGCTGAAGGACAGCTATATAGCTTCTATGTTTCAGCAATTATGAATAAAACTTGTATAAAGATCTAAAAAGAAGAATTGGGGATATTACTGTAGTCCACCACACTCTTACTGTTTTCAGTTCTTCTATAGTAATCCCTTCAGTAAAATTTTCTCTAGTGAACATCTGTCATAGTCAAGGTAACATAAAATGCATTTCTTGTATTTTATATATACAGATTTAGGGGCATAGTGATACTTTGTACCCTACCCTCCTTGTTGGCCCATGCTCTCACCCTCCCTCTTCCTTCCTTTCTTATTTTTTTTTAAATTTTTTAACTTTGATTTAATGAATATAAATTTCCAAAGTACAGCTTATGGATTACATTGGCTTCCCCCCCATAACGTCCCTCCCACCCGCAACCCTCCCCTTTCCCACTCCCTCTCCCCTTCCATTCACATCAAGATTCATTTTCAATTCTCTTTATATACAGAAGATCAGTTTAGCATACATTAAGTAAAGATTTCAACAGTTTGCTCCCACACAGAAACATAAAGTGAAATATACTGTTTGAGTACTAGTTATAGCATTAAATCTCAATGTACAGCACACTAAGGACAAAGATCCTACATGAGGAGTAAGTGCACAGTGACTCCTGTTGTTGACTTAACAAATTGACACTCTTGTTTATGGCCTCAGTAATCACCCTAGGCTCTTGTCATGAGCTGCCAAGGCTATGGAAGCCCCCTGAGTTCACCGACTCTGATCATATTTACTTTCAGTTTACTTTATAGTCATAAACTTAATACCACACTGAGTAAAATACTCCACATATAGTAAGGAAAAAAAAAACAGTTTCTCAACAGTACAGACAAGGGCTATAAATAATAATCAAAATTACATTTTTGTACTCTATTAGTAATCACAGATCAGGGAAAACATGTGGTATTTGTCTTTTAGGGACTGGCTTATTTCATGAAGCATAATGGTTTCCAGTTGCATCCATTTTGTTGGAAAATACAGGATTTCATTCTTTTTTATGTCTGAGTAGCATTCCATAGCATATATATACCAATTTTCTTTATCCAGTCATCAGTTGATAGATATCTGGGTAGATTCCTATCTTAGCTATTGTGAATTGAACTGCAATAAACTCTTTCATATGCTTAGTACATTTCATTTGGGTAAATTCACAGGCATGTCATTCATGGCTGGGTCATAAGTAGATCTATATTCAGGTATCTGAGGAATCTTCATACTGTCTTTTATAATGGCTGCACTCCCTCAAACAGTATATTAGGGGATTTTTTTTCTCCACATCCTCACCAGTGGTATTTTTTTATTTTTGTATAATAGTCATTTTTGATTTTGGAATTAAGGTAATATTGGCCTAATAGAAGGAGTTTGAGAAGATTCCCTCCTTTTCAATTGTTTTGAATAAGTTGGGAAGATTTGGAATTAGTTATTCTTTAAAACCATGGTAGAATTCAACAGTGAAGCATTTTCTTCATTCGGAGGGTCTTTAAGATTACTGATTCAATCTACATCTTGGTTATGTGTCTATTTAGGTTTTCTATGTCTTCATAACTCAATTTTGGTAGACAGTATGTGTCCAGAAAACATTTCTTCTAGATTTTTCAATTTGTTGGCATATGGCTGTTTGTAGTAATTACTGATGATCTTTCCATTTCTGTGGTGTCTATTATAACATCTCTCTTTACACCTTTGATTTTATTAAGTTGGGTCTTCTCAATTTTTTTTGGTTAGTTGGGTTTCAAAAAAAACCAGCTCTTCATTTCACTGATCTTTTGTATCATTTTTTGGTCTCAGTTTTGCTTGTTTCTTTTCTAACTTTATTATTTCTTTCATCTTTATAATTTTGGATTTGGTTCATTTTTTTTTTTTACAAGCAGAGTTAGATGGTGAGAGAGAGACAGAGAGAAAGGTCTTCCTTCCATTGGTTCACTCCCCAAGTGGCTGCGCTGATCCGAAGCCAGCAAAGAGCTGGACTGGTAGAGGAGCAACTGGGACAGAATCCGGTGCCCCAACTGGGACTAGAACCTGGGGTGCTGGCGCCACAGGTGAAGGATTAGCCTAGTGAGCCGTGGCGCCAGCTTCATTATTGTTTTTATAATGTCCTTGGATGCACTGTTAGATCATTTATTTGATGCAGGCACTAATTGCTATAAACTTCTCTCTTAACATTGCATTTGCTGTATCACATAGGTTTTGGTGTTGTGTCGTCATCTTCATTCATTTCCAGGAAATTTTTTTGACTTCTTCTATGACCCACTGTTCATTCAGGAGCATATTTTTTAGTCTCCATGTGCTTGCATATTTTCTGGAGTTTCTGAAGTTGTTAATCTCTAGCTGCATTCCATTGTGGTCAGAAAAGGTATATAGCATGATATCAATTGTTTTAATGTATTTAGACTTCTTTTGAATGCATTGCTCTATGGCCTAGCATTTAGTCTATCCTAGAGAAAGTTGCATGCACTGATTAAAAAAATGTATATTCTGCATCTGTGGGATGAAATGTTCTGTGGATATCAATCAAGTCCATTTGGTCTACAGTGTAGATTAGTTCTGTAGTTTGTTGATTTTTGTGTAGTTGATCTGTCTATTAACAAAAGTTGAGTGTTGAATTTCCCCCATTATAATTGTATTTGTGTCTATGACTCCCTTTGGATGCATTAACATTGCTTTTAAATACATAGGCACCCAGGATTTGGTGCATATACATTTACTATAGTCACATCTTCCTGTTGAATTGATCCCCTACTCATTACATAATGCCCTTCTTTGTCTTTTTGAACAGTTTTTGTGCTAAAGTCTATTTTGTCTGATATTAGGTTTACTAACCTTGTTCTTTTTTGCTTCCATTAACATGGAATACCTTTCTCCATCCTTTCACTTTCAGTCTGTGTGTATCTTTCTTTGTGAGGTGTGTTTCTTGCAAGCAGAATATAAATGGGTCTTTTAATCCACTCAGCCAGTCTGTATCTTTTAAGTGGAGAGTTTAAGATACTTACATTCAAGGTTATTATTGATAATTAATGTATTGGCCCTGCCATTTTTCCAAAAATATCCCTATTGTTTGCTTTGGATTTCCTTTGTACTTTTACTAGATTTTCTGCCTTCACAGTATTTCATAATGATGATTATCTTTCTGTGTTTCTGTGTTGTAGCACATCCTTAAGCATCATTTGTAAGGCTGGACAAGTGGTGACAAATTCTTTCAATTTCCATTTATTTTTGGAAGGACTTTATTTTGCCTCCATTCTTAAGTGAGAGCTATGCAGGGTATAGTTTTCTTGGTTGAGAGTTATTTTTTTTTCTTTTAAGATTTGGACTATGTCTCTCCTAGTCTATAGTGTTTCTGATGAGAAATCCACTGTCAGACTAATTGGAAATCCTCTGAAGGTGATCTAGTGTTTCTCTTATGCACATCTTAGAATCTTTTATGTTTTACTGTTGAAGGTTTGACTATAATATGTCATGGTTAAGATGTTTTCTAGTCATCTCTATAGGAGTTCTGTGTGCTTCTTTTATTTGAATGTCCTTTTTCCCCTCTAAATTAGAGGAGTTTTCTGTTATTATTTCACTGAATAGTCCTTCTAAAACCATTCTCTATTTCCATACCTTAAGGAACTCCTAAGACACTTATATTAGGTCATTTGATAGTATCCCACAATATTGAATTTTTTTTTGTTTTTCTCATTTTTTCTTCTCCTTCTCCTTCTTCTTCTTCTCCTGTCTGATTGAAATACTTCCAGATTTGTCTTCTAGCTTGAATATTCTTTCTTCTGTCTCACTAAGTCTGTTTTTAAGGGTTTCCACTGTATTTTTTATTTGACACATTGAATTCATTTCTAATATCTCAGCTTTATTTGTCTTCACTATCTCCATATCCCAATAAAATTTTTCATCCATGTTGTGTATGGATTTCTTTAACTCATGAATTTGCTTCTCATTTCTTTTGAGTAATCCTATTATTCTTTTGAATTCCTTTTGGAGCATTTTATCAATCTCTTCATCTTCACATTCTAATATTGAAGTATTGTTGTGTTCCTTTGGAGGAGTTATATTTTCTTCCTTGTTCATATTTCTAATGTTTCTACATTTACTCTTAGGCATTTGTGGCACCACCTATTGGTTTTATCCTCTAATGGCTTTTAACTTTGAAATATGCCTCTGAGGCTTAGTGGCTCACCGCTGGTGGTTGGCTGTGTCATGAGGCTGGCTACAGCACTGTCTGTCTTCTCTCCTCTTGTCCCACAGAATATTCACTGTTTTTTCAGTTCTCAGCCAAAAATGTCCATCAGTGAGGCCCCTGGAAACATGGTCCTTCCTTTATTTTCATATTCCAGAGTAGCTTAATTTTGTCTGGCTATACCCTATGTAGCCATCTTGGATCTCTCTAAATAAATCTTCCTCTATGGTGGGGGAAACATGCAGTTATATCGGACACCCAAGAAAAACCCTCATCTAGTCAGACATTACCCAGGACACAGCATTTCTTACGTGGGGCTAGGACCCAATCAGCGCCTTGCTTCTTGCCTGCCATTTCTTCAGTAGCTTTCATATGTTATGGGGATCTGCCTGTGGTATGAGATTATGACATCTGGTATGAGGTATGACATCTTCTTAGTGTCCAGGGTGGTATTCTAATCACAACCTTATTTGATGTGAGATCATAAGCAGATATAGGAGGTACTAACCATGGCCTGGAAGTTCTTTGTTGATGGTTATCATGTACAGAGATGATTTGGAGGAGAACAGCAGAAGGAGAATTACAGTGATTGCCAGACAGAAGTGTTGAACCAGAAATCCACTGGAGTGATGGCAGCAGCAACTGCAGTAAAGCTGTTTCTGACATCTACCATTTAGTCATAATGATGCTGACTTTGTTAATAGGCCAGTAGATATCAGGGACATGGGCATGTTACTCCAGCCCTCACAATGATCCTGTGAGCTTAATCCTTTCTGTTTAAACTACTCGGATGAATGCTGTTAACACTGACTGCTAACCTGCACCATATGGCATGCTAGGCATTTAGCGAGACCTTTAGAGATAAAAGTTAGGATTTTGTGGGTATGAGCAACAGGAATATGAACGTATTTAAAGCCTCTGAATTAGGTTACAGAATAACGGGATGTCACTTAAAGAACTAAGCATAGACAGGAAACAACTTAGGAAATCTCCAAGTGTTCAGAGAGCTAAAATTCAGGGAATCTTCAATAAAATCAATCATCTCTCAAACTCTTTCTTCCTTACTTACATTATTCTGCTAAAGATTCATTTTTGGGAGTACGGAATCTGTAGAGGCAAAGAAATGTCTTTTTTTCCATCTTGGGTTCATAACTCCATCCCACATAACAACACATATTAAAAGAAAACCATACAAAGAGTCAAAGGGAGCACATAAACAAGTCTAGTACCTGCTAACACTAACCAATAGAATAAATAAAGGGGAGAGTGATCCAACATGGGAAGTGAGATACTCAGCAGACTCATAGAATGGCAGATGTCCTAAATAGCACTCTGGCCTCAGAATCAGCCCTAAAGGCATTCGGATCTGGCTGAAAAGCCCATGAGAGTATTTCAGGCATGGAAAGCCAAGACACTCTGGCAAAAAGATCTCTGTGAGTGAGATCCCAGTGGAAAGAACAGGTCTTCAAAGAAGGAGGTACCTTTCTCTGAAGGGAGGAGAGAACCTCCACTTTGACTATGACCTTGTCTAAACAAGATAAGAGTCGGAGAACTCAAGGGGCTTCCATAGCCTTGGAAACTCATGACTGGTGCATAGGGAGATTACTGATGCCATAAACAGGAGTGTCAATTTGTAAAGTCAACAACAGGAGTCACTGTGCACTTACTCCTCATGTAGGATCTCTGTCCTTAATGTGCTGTACATTGAGATTTAATGCTATAACGAGTACTCAAACAGTATATTTCACTTTGTGTTTCTATGGGGGTGCAAACTGTTGAAATCTTTACTTAATGTATACTAAACTGAAATCTGTGTAAAAAAAAAAAAAAGAAAAGAAAGAAAGAAATTATCAATTCCCAACTTGACTCTCACTGGGATTAAACATGACAATAGGTCTGATCTGATTTCATCATCATTTAAAAAAATCATCTATTATTTTTCACTTTATGTTTCTGTGTGGGAGCAAACTGTTGAAATCTTTACTTAATGTATACTAAGCTGATCTTCTGTATATTAAGATAATCGAAAATGAATCTTGATGTGAATGGAAGGGGAGAGGGAGTGGGAAAGGGGAGGGTTGTGGGTGGGAGGGACGGTATGGGGGGGGAAGCCATTGTAATCCATAAGTCGTACTTTGGAAATTTATATTCATTAAATAAAAGTTAAAAAAAAGAAAAGAAAACCATACAGCTAATTTAATATCAATTCTGTGTGAAACAGGAGATTTTTGAAATGAAGTCCTAAAGAAACAGGTAAAATTGTGTACTTTTTGTGGTAGGTTCGAAGAAATGGATAGTTTTGGAGAAATATGAGGGGATACACAGTAGTGGGAAACAAAACCGCTCAATTTCTCTTGGTGTCCTGTATCCCCAGAGATAAGATGCTTCTTTCCTGCAGGTATATGGAGAGCATGCTTCAAATGAAAGTCTTATGACCTGATGCTTTCCCAAATATAGGGGTGCCATATTTTGGAACAGTGTCTTAAATCCCTTCAAATTCAACTAATCAAGCTTAGAAAATCATGCCCCTCCTTGTATATAGGAGATAAAATCTTTATTGATGTCAACGCCAAGATTTTGGTTTTTGGGTAGTGGTAATTCCTCAGTAGGAAATAGGAATGGTTTATTGGGAAAAGAGCAAATGGCTACTATGTGACTAAAAGAAAACTAAACAAACAAAAAAACTCAAAATCAAATGCCCACTACAGATCAAAGGAATAGGACTCAGTATCTGGTTTAGGAAAGTTATATTTTTTATATATATTTTATTTAAACTATATAAGTTTTATATATTTCCTTTATACCATTTTAGAAACATAGTGGTAATTCTACCCCTACCCCCCACCCTGCCCTCCATGCTCCAACCCTTCCTCACCCTCCCTCTAGGATTCCTACTCAATGATCTTTTTTCAGTACACTTAATGATCATATAGGTAACCCTACCCTAAGTAAAAGAGTTCAACAAATAGTATGAGGAGAAAACAAAATGAAACAAAACACTATTCCTCAACGAAAGAAACAAGGGCTATAAACAATCATTGATTCTCAAAATGTCTATTTCACTCCAACACATTATACTTCAGGTACTCTATTAGTGACTTCAAATCAGGGAAAACATATGATATCTGTCTTTTGGGGACTGGGTTATTTTACTAAGTATGATGGTTTCCAGTGGTGACCATCTTATTGCAAAAGACAGAATTTCATTTTTTTTACAGCTGAGTATTACTCCATAATTTCTTTACCCAGTCATCAGTTGATGGACATCTGGGTTGATTCCATATCTTAGCTATTGTGAATTATGCTGCAATGAACATGAGGGTACAGATAACACTTTGATATACTGATTTTTTTTTAATTTATTTTTTGACAGGCAGAGTGGACAGTGAGAGAGAGAGAGAGAGAGAAAGGTCTTCCTTTGCCGTTGGTTCACCCTCCAATGGCCGCTGCAGCCGGCGCACTGCGCTGATCCGATGGCAGGAGCCAGGTGCTTTTCCTGGTCTCCCATGGGGTGCAGGGCCCAAGCACCTGGGCCATCCTCCACTGCACTCCCTGGCCACAGCAGAGAGCTGGCCTGGAAGAGGGGCAACTGGGACAGAATCCGGCACCCTGACCAGGACTATAACCCGGTGTGCTGGTGCCACAAGGCAGAGGATTAGCCTAGTGAGCCGCGGCGCAGGCCGATATACAGATTATTTTTGATTTGGGTAAATTCTCAGAAGTGGGATGGCTAGATCTTGTGGTAGGTCTATATTCAGATTTCTGAGTTATCTCCATATTGTCTTCCATAGTGGTTGCACCAGTTTACATCCCCACCAACAGTGTACCAGGGTACCTTTTCCCCCATATCCTCTCCAGTATGTCATTTGTTGATTTCTTTATACGCCCCATTCTTACTGGAGTGAGATGAAACCTCATTGTGGTTTAGACTTGCATTTCCCTAATGGCCAGTAATCCTGAGCATTTTCTCAAGTATCTGTTGGCCATTTGAATTTCCTCTCTTGAAAAAATGCCTGCTCAAGTCCTTTGCTGATTTTTAACTGGATTATTTGTTTTGTTGTTGTTGAATATCTTGAGCTCTTTATAGATTCTTTTTTTTTTTTTTTTTTTTTGACAGGCAGAGTGGACAGTGAGAGAGAGAGACAGGTGAGAAAGGTCTTCCTTTGCCGTTGGTTCACCCTCCAATGGCCGCCGCGGCCGGCGCGCTGCGGCCGGCGCACCGCGCTGATCCGATGGCAGGAGCCAGGAGCCAGGTGCTTTTCCTGGTCTCCCATGGGGTGCAGGGCCCAAGCACCTGGGCCATCCTCCACTGCACTCCCTGGCCACAGCAGAGGGCTGGCCTGGAAGAGGGGCAACCAGGACAGAATCCGGCGCCCCGACCGGGACTAGAACCCGGTGTGCCGGCGCCGCTAGGCGGAGGATTAGCCTAGTGAGCCGCGGCGCCGGCCTCTTTATAGATTCTTGATTTTAATCCCTTACCAGTTGCATAGTTTGCAAATAATTTCTCCCATTCTGTTGGCTGCCTCTTCATTTTGCTGAGTGTTTCTTTTGCAGTACAGAAGCTTCTCATCTTGATGTAATCCATTAGTCAGTTTTGGCTTTGATTGCCTGTGCTTCTGGGGTCTTTTCCAAGAAGTCTTTGCCTATGCCAATGTCTTGAAGCATTGCCCCAATATTCTCTAGTAATTGGTAGTATCAGCTTGTAGATTTAGGTATTTGATTCATTTTGAGTGAATTTTTGTGTAAGGTGTGAGGTAGGAGTTTAGTTTTATATTTCTGCAGGTGGAGGTCCAGTTTCCCCAGAACTGTTAAAGAGACCATCCTTCTTCCAGGAATTGATTTTACCTCCATTGTAAAAGATAAGTTGGTTGTAGATGCATGCATTGATTTCTTGAATTTCTATTCTTTTTCATTTGTCTACAAGTCTGTTTATGTGCCAGTACCATGCTGTTTCGATTATAAGTTCCCCATAGTATTTCTTGACATCAGATGTTGTGATGCCCCCAGCTATGTTTTTGTTGTATAAGATTGTTTTAGCTATTTGGGGTCTCTTGTACTTCCATTTGAATTTTAGGATCATGTTTTTTACATCTGCAAAGATTGTCATTGGTGTTTTGATTGGGATCACACTGAATCTATAAATTGCTTTTGGTAGTATGAATTTTTTGATGATATTGATTTTTCCAATCTATGAATATGGAAGATTTTTCCATTTTTTAAATTTCTTCTATTTATTTATTTATTTAGTGTTTTAGAGTTTTCATTGTAGAGATCTTTGACATCCAAGGCATTTGATTCATTTTGGAGCTGTTGTGAATAGGACTTATCTTAAAAGTTCTTTCTTGGTCATGACCTTGTCTGTGTGTACAAAGGCTATTGATCTTTCTGTGTTGATTTTATGTCCTGCTACTTTACCAAACTCTTATGAGTTCCAATAGTCTCTTAATGGATTTTTTTTTGGATCCCTTATATAAAGGATGACATCATCTGCAAATAAGGATTGTTTGATTTCCTCCTTTTCCAATTTGTGTGCCTTTGATTTGTTTTTCTTGCCTAATGGCCTTTGTTAAAACTTCCAGTACTATATTAAATAGCAATGGTGAGAGTGGGCATCCTTGTCTTGTTCTGGATCTTAGGGAGAATGCTTCCAGCTTTTCCCATTGGTTGCTGGCCATGGGTTTGTCATTGATTGCCTTGATTGTGTTGAGGAATGCTCCACCTATACCCAAGTTGCTTAGTGTTTTCATCATGAAAGAGTGTTGAATTTTATCAAATGCTTTCTCCGCATCTCTATTGAGATAACCATATGGTATTTGCTCTTCAGTTTGTTAATGTGATGAATCACATTTATTGATTTGCAAATGTTGAACCATCCCTGCATACCAGGGATAAATCCCACTTGGTCTAGGTGAATGTTATTTCTGCTCTGTTGTCAGATTGAATTGGCTATTATTTTGTTGAGGATTTTTTTCATCTATGTTCATCAGGGATACTGGTCTATCGATCTCTTTCTTTGTTGCATCTTTTTCTGGCTTAGGAATTAAGGTGATGCAGGCTTCATAGAAGGCATTTGGGAGATTTCCATCCCTTTCAATTGCTTTGAATAGCTTGAGAAGAATCAGAATTAGTTCTTCTTTAAAGGTCTGGTAGAATTCAGGAGAGAAGCCATCTGGTCCTGGACTTTTCTTTATTGGGAGAGTCTTTATTACTGATTCAATTCTCTCTTGGTAATTGTTCTGTTTAGGTTTTCTGTCTTCTTAACTCAATTTTGGTATATTATATGTATCTAGGAATCTTTCCACTTCTTCTAGTGCCCCCCCTTCTTTTGCCATACAGCTCTTTGTAGTAATTCCTGATGATTCTTTTTAATTCTGTGGTATCTTGTGTTGAATTTCCTTTTCATCTCTGATTTTATTGATATGGTTCATTGCCCTCTTTTTTTGGTTAGTTGTGGCAATTGTGTATCAGTTTTGTTTATTGTTTTCAAAAATCAAGCTCTTCAATTCACCAATTTTTAATTTTTTTGTTTTGATTTTCTTTATTCTCTAGTGTTTATTATTTCTTTCCTCCAACTAATTTGAAGTTTGGTTTGTTGTTGTTTTTCTAGGTCTTTGAGATGCATTGATTGCTCATTTATTGTTAACTTTCCAATTTCTTCATGTAGGCATCAATTGCTATAAACTTCCATCTTAAAACTGCTTTTGTCATATCTCATATGTTTTGATGTAATGTACTGTCATCTTCATTTGTTTCCAGAAATTTTTTTTCATTTCTCTTTTGATTTCTTCTATGACCCAGTGTTCATTCAGGAGCATGCTGTTCAGTCTCCATGTGTTTGCATATACTCTAGTGATTCTTGAATTGTTGATTTACAGCTTTATTCCATTTTGGTCTAAGGGGATGCATGGTATGATTTAGCTTTTTTTTTTTTTAATTTGCTGAGACTTGCTGTATCGCCTAGAATATGGTCTATCCTAGAGTAAGTTTCATGCACTGATAAGAATATGTATTCTTCCACTGCAGGGTGAAAGGTTGTGTAGATATCTGTTAGGTCCATTTGGTCAATAGGTTGATTAACTCTGTTGTTTCCTTGTTGATTTTCTGATTGGTTGATCTTTCCAATGCTAAAAGTGGGGTATTGAAGTCCCCCATTACTATTGTATTGGAGTCTATGTCTCTCTTTAGATCCATTAACATTTCTTTTAAAGAGCCAGGTGCCCTGTAATTAGGTGCATATATGTTTATAAAAGTTATGTCTTCCTGTTGAATTGATCCCTTAATCATTACATAATCATTACATAGTGCCCTTATTTGTCTCTTTTAACAGATTTTATGTTATAGTCTATTTCGTCTGGTATTAGGATGGCAATACTAGCTGTTTTTTTGGTTTCTGTTAGCATGGAATATCTTTTTCCATCCTTTCATTTTCAGTCTTTGAGTATCTTTATTGATGAGATGTGTTTTTTGTAGGCAGAAAATAGATCGGTCTTGTTTATTAATCTATACTGCCAGTCTGTGTATTTTAACTGGAGAATTGAGGCCATTTACATTCAAAGAGACTATTGATGAGTAATGACTTGGCCCTGGCATTTTCCCATAAATATTCCTATTGTTTACCTTAGATTTCTTTTGTGCTATTACTGGGTGATTTTCTGCCTTCACATTCTTTCATAATGATGGCTATCTTTCTGTGTTTCTGTATGTAGTCCATCCTTAAGTATTTTCATAAGGCTGGACGAGTGGCAACAAACTGCTTCAATTTTTGTTTGTCATGAAAGGTCTAATGATAGGACTAAGAACCAAAGGGATCACATAAACAAGAATAGTGTCTGCAAATACTAGCTGATAGAATCAAAAAGGGAGAGAACGATCCAACATGGGGAGGGAAATACACAGCAGACCCATAGAATGGTAGATGTCCTAAACAGCACTGTGGCCTCAGAATCAGCCCTTAAGGCATGTGGATCCAGCTGAAAAGCCCATGAGAGTATTCCAGGCATGGAAAGCCAAGACACTCTGGGGGGAAAAAAAAACCTAAATGAAAGATCTCCACAAGTGAGATCCCAGTGGAAAGAACAGGTCATCAAAGAAGGAGGTACCTTTCTCTGAAGGGAGGAGAGAACTTCCACTTTGACCATGGCCTTGTCTAAATATGATCAGAGTCGGTGAACTCAGGGGGCTTCCATAGCCTTGGCAGCTCATGACAAGAGCCTAGGGTGATTACTGAGGCCATAAACAAGAGTGTCAATTTGTTAAGTTAACAACAGGAGTCACTGTGCACTTACTCCTCATGTAGGATCTTTGTCCTTAGTGTGCTGTGCATTGAGATTTAATGCTATAACTAGTACTCAAACAGTATTTTTCACTTTATGTTCCTGTGTGGGAGCAAACTGTTGAAATCTTTACTTAATGTATGCTAGCTGATCTTCTGTATATAAAGAGAATCGAAAATGAATCTTGATGTGAATGGAAGGGGAGAGGGAGTGGGAAAGGGGAGGGTTGCAGGTGGGAGGGACGTTATGGGGGGGAAGCCATTGCAATCCATAAGCTGTACTTTGGAAATTTATATTCATTAAATAAAAGTTAAAAAGTTAAAAAAAAGAAAGGTCTTTATCTCTCCTTTTTTCATAAATGAGAGTTTTTGCAGGGTACAGTATTCTGGGTTGACAGGTTTTTTTTTTTTTCTTTTAAGACTGACTATATCTCATCATTCCATGCTAGCCTATATGGTTTCTGATGAGAAGTCAGCTGTGAGTCTATTGGAGATCCTCTGAAAGTAATCTGGTATTTCTCTAATGCATATTTTAGAATATTTTCTTTATGTTTTATTGTAGGGAGTTTGACTACAATGTGTCAGGGTGATGGTCTCTTCTGGTTATAATGTTAGTAGTTTTATGTACTTCCTCTACTTGACATCACTTTCTCCAGACTGGGAGAGTTTCCTGTAATTACTTCACTAAATAAGCCTTCTACTCAATTCTATCTTTGCACACCTTCAAGAAGTCCTAAGACCCTTATGTTTGGTCATTTGATCATATTTGTGACTCTACAACATTGATTTTAGGTTTTCTATTTTCTTTTCTTTTTCTTTTTTTCTTTTTGTCTGACTGTAAGGTTTCCAAACATTTATCTTCTAGTTGGGATATTCTTTCTTCTGTCTTGGCTAATTTACTGTTAAGGCTTTCTACCACATTTTTATTTGATCTATTGACTTCTTAATTTCTAATATTTCATTTTGTTTTCTCTTTAAAATCTCAATTCCATGGGAAAAATTTTCATCTATGTCATGTATGGTTTTCTTTAGTTCATGGATTTGCTTCTGATTGCTTTTGAATAATCCTATGCTTAGTTTTTTTGAATCCCACTTCCAGCATGTTCTCAATATCTTCATCTTCACATTCTTTTTTTTTATTTATTTTCTATTTTTATTTTTTGACAGGCAGACTGGACAGTGAGAGAGAGACAGAGAGAAAGGTCTTCCTTTGCCATTGGTTCACCCTCCAATGGCTGCCTCTGCCGGCGCGCTGCAACCTGTGCACCGCGCTGATCCGATGGCAGGAGCCAGGTACTTCTCCTGGTCTCCTATGGGGTGCAGGGCCCAAGCACTTGGGCCATCCTCCACTGCACTCCCTGGCCACAGCAGAGAGCTGGCCTGGAAGAGGGGCAACCAGGACAGAACCTGGCGCCCCGACCGGGACTAGAACCCGGTGTGCCAGTGCCGCAAGGCAGAGGATTAGCCTAGTGAGCCGCAGCGACGGCTCATCTTCACATTCTAATATCAAAATATTATTGTGTTCCTTGTTTCTTGAATTTCTGCATTTATTTTTAGGCATTTGTGGTGTTATGTTAATTGTTCTTTTACACTCTAATGGCATTTATCTTTGAGCTGTGCTTCTGTGACTTAGTGGACTATCTGTGCTTTCCTTGAATATTGAGAGGTGTGTGGTTGGTGGGTCCAGGGAGCTCTGGACAGTGCTCCTGGGTGGAGGAAGTATGGGTAACACCCAAGTTGGGGATGGTAGCTCTCCTCTTATTAACAGAAGTGGAGGGTGGTCAAGTCTGTTGGCGTGATCACCCCCTCACCTCCTCTCCTAAAAGCTGAACAATGCTTGGTGTTAGTCCCCAGTGTGTTCAATACTCATCCGCACAAATAATCTGTGCAGTCCTCCCTATGAGCATAGTCCCAAGTGCAATCAGCTGCCCCAGCAACCAAGGAGTTCAGAGAATGTACACTGCACTCAGAGCTTGCCCAGAACCCCAGCTACACCCTGCTCCTTCTCACACAGTCACAGTGTTTTCACAGTCTCAGCACCCAGGGCTCCACCAGTTCTTGAATTCCATGGAGTTCAAGAAAGTCCATGCCACCCCCACTAATCTGTCCTGTCCACAGAGAGTGTAAGCAGTTCTCAAAGCTGCTGCCTGTGTGTTTTGCCTGGGCAGACCAAATCCTATCCCCCTCAGCTAGACTCAAAGTTAGTGGGGAACGTGGAGTTTTCCCTCTGGTAAAATCCCCGGATCACAAGTTTGCATAACTCCCACTGGCTACAGCCCTACTCCTTTCCCAATTGTGCTGGGCCGGTAAAAGAGTTCCCAGCAATTTCTTCACGTGGGGATGGCTGCCCTTTCCTGCCTGTTGCCAGATGGCTGCAGTGGAGCTGTTATTGTTGTCCGATAACAAAGTGGGAACAGACTGCACCAGTTGACTCAACTGCTGTGGTTGCCCCAGCTGACAGTCTCCACTAGCTGCTGAGTGTGCACAGATGAGCTGGAGCAGCTGCTACCTGTTTATGTCCGAAATGGTGCCAGCCTTCTCACAGGTAGCCACAGGGCACTGGTGTGGAGTTGGAAGAAATGGAGACAGAGATGTGGTGCTTTTTCCCCCCTTCTGGGTAAGCAGCCGCCCAGCTCCTCTGAGAGGGCTCCAGGCCAGACTCAGACATGGTGTAGTTTAGCAGACTCTCCCTCTAGCTGCATCAACAGTGATGCAGGCTGGTGCAGTCTATCCTCACCTTGCTATCCAGAGCAGACTGCTGGGTCCTTGGTTGTGTTTCTGCTCTGTGCTCCAGTGCTTGTTGCCACACGTCTGCACCTTCCACTCAGGTCCAGGGATTTCCACTGCTTTTGCAAGCCCTCCCACTGCAGTTCGCCCTATAACTTTTTCCTGAGAGTGTACCCTAATCACTCTCTTTTCTGCTAGGTTCTCAAAGACTAGAACAGACCTCCCTTTTGCTATTCAGCCATCTTGCTTCCCAATGGAAAATTACATTTTACTAGAAAAGATTAGGCCCTCAAACTTCATTGTTATCCAACAATAAACACACAAGTTACTGGATTTAGGACCCATCCCAAATCAGCCTGACCTCACCATAACTTATTCAATTAAATCTGTAAACACTTTATTTCCAAAGAAGATCACATTTTGAGGTTCTGGTAAGCATGAGTCTTGATGGGGTATCATTCAACTCATTACAACACCTATAGACTTTAGAATAAGTTTGAACTTTTACCTCAGATGAAAAATGCAAAAGTCATTTTCTATTGTAGGTACAACATAAATGTATTACTTTCAGATTATCTAAAATTATCTTGTGACAAGGATATACATACGTTAGGTCATAAACTAATATGACTATGACATCAATATTTTTATTTAGATGTGCTTATGAGAAAAATATCTACTTTAGACATTTCTATCACAAACAAAGCCTATCATTTATTGCTGTGGCTGCAGTCAGATTCTGTGTATTTGAAAATTTCTTTGTATTTAGGCATTCTGGGGTTAAATAAAGACTGTGTCCTCCATAGTAGTTTGTTGGAGACAGGAATTTTCAGATCACAGACAAATCAAGTAAACCTAAAGAATGATTCTTGGTTGGCTTAAAATTAAGCCATTTTCCATTAATTTTTGGAAATGGTAATTAATAAAATAATACATATGAAGATAATAGAAAGCACCAAGCAAAAATGTAGCTTTGTAGTGATTTTGAAAATTGCTGAAAGTAATGGTAAAGCTAATCTGCTATAAATTTCTTTTAATTAAACAGTGTGCAGAAAAACAATTTTTTTCTCAATTCAATCTATCTCTTAAGATTCCTACATGTTTTTTTGTCTTTACATACTTAGAAAGTGTTCTAATAGTGCCACTATTCTCTGTGTTGCATTGTATTAATTAATTATTGCAATAATTGAACTATGGCTTTAGAATAATGTTTTAGTAAGACATGTTGGTTTAAAAGCAAAGCTATTTTCAAATGTGATAATAATCATTAAAATGTGAAATATACTCACTGTAAATCCAGTCAGACAAGATAACAAAAACTTATCATTATAAGTTAAAGCAGAAAATATTAGAAAATATAAGCAATAGAATTTAGGACACTATGTGGAAAAGTGATACTGTTTATTAACTTATTATAACTTATATTCACACACTCCAGACTAAATCATCAATACTAATAATATAATAATTAATCAATAGCTAATAAAATAAGACACTTTTGTCACTTGTTTATTCGATGAATCAAGAGACAAATGTGAAGGGATAGTCTTGTACATTGTACATTTTGCTTCCTGAGAGATTGTGAGAACTAGGGAACTAAAGTTTTCACAAGTAGCACAATTTCTGAAATCTAATATTTAACAAATGCCATGATATTTAGCCATAAGTGAACATTGCCTTTTTTCTGTGTTATCCTGAAGTTCAGTCTGCTCTGGCCCTACAGTGGCAGGGGCACAGTGAGGTTGGATACAGAGGGAATCTCAAGGTAGATTAAATTGGAGCTCCCCATGATTTATAACTTGGATCTGCTGTACAGAGTGACACCTGTCTTTCCTGGAGGAGACCCAGGACTGGCACAGCTTACTCAACACGAGAGCAGGTTCTGGCAGCTCTCTCCAGCTTGACTTCCTTAAATTTTTCCCACTTATCCTGCTCCTGGAGTTGTTAATTCCATGACCCATGGTATTTTGTAGAACACTCCCTTCAGACACTAAGAGATTTTTTCCCCATACAGATACCTAAATCATCTTTCCTGGATAATAGTGGTTTCAGAATGAGATGCTGAGGTGACCATGCATGGAGTTAAATGGGTACCTGGAACATTAGTGAGAACATTTTTGATTAAATATATCTACCATGAAATGCCTCAGGCTTTGACCTGTGCTGATAAATTCTTGTTTCTTAGCAGCAAATGAAATCCCTGCACAGGTTGCTGGGTTTGTCCTCAATAGCTCTCCATCCTCCTACTACAGAGAGAATGACTTTCCCAGAAACTAGTCAGAATATTCCTCACTAACTTGAGTCTTAACAGCAGGCATAGAATCAGTGAAAAAAGTAAAAGGCTGATTTCTTTCCTGATTTCTCCTTTGACATTTTAGTATAAACCACTGAGGTCCTCAGGCTTCTGTCCTGGAAGATCTACAACACAGAGCCAAAGAAAAGTTTCATTCTATCACCTATATTTTTAAATATTTATTTATTTGCTTATTTATTGGAAAGGCAGAGTTACAGAGAGAGTGAGAGATAGTGAGAAAGAGATCTTCCATAGGCTGGTTCACTCCCCAGATGGCTGCAATTGCCAAGTCTAGGCCAGACCACAGCCAGGAGCCTGGAACTTCATCTGTATCTCCTACAAGGATGGCAGGGACCCAAGCACTTGGGTCATGTACTGTTGCTTTCCCAGGTACATTAGCAGGGAATTGGATGGGAAGTGAAGAAGCCAGGACTTGAGTGGGTACATATTGGATGCTGGTTTTCCAGGTGAGGCTTAACCTACTATGCCACAACACCAGCCCTGTATCACCGATTTTTGAAAACAACAAATAAACAAAAATTTCCAAACTATTCTTCCATCTATTGAGTGAATCTGTATTGTTTTAATATAAGCTATTAACATATAAGCATAAACTATTTCATCAGTTATTTCTTGGGTAGCCTTCTATAACCTTGAATTTTCTTTTATAGTTTACATGTTTTCCTCTTACTCTCCTATTCGGTATAATTTGTTAACTTTTTTATTTGTATTTGCTTTTTTGTTGATTTGCTTTTGTATCTATATTTTAAATATTTGATCAGCCTTCCTCTAAAGGATTTATCTTAGCAGCTTGTTCCTGTTTTTGGCTGATGTATTTTGTTCAATGTTCATAAGAGAGCAATTAATTTTTTCAAAAACTTCTGTATTTCCCAAAATTTTCCATTTACCAATATTTGCTGCTTCTGCTTGTTTTTCTGTTCTCATGGTGAATTGTCCTTAAAGGACTGTCAAGGCATGGCTTTTTTTAAATGATTTGTTTATTTATTTGAAAGTCAGAGTGACACAGAGAGAAGGAGGGGCAGAGAGAGAAAGGTTCACTCTTGCAATTAGCCACACCAGCCAGAGCTGAAGCCAGGAGCTAGGAGCTTCCTCCAGGTCTCCCATGTGGGTGCAGGGGCCCAAGGACTTGGGCCATCTTCTTCTGCTTTCCCAGGCCATATCAGAGCCGGATTGGAAGTGGAGCCACTGGGTCTTGAACTGGAGCCCTTATAGGATGCTGGCACTGCAGGTGGCAGTTTTACCTGCTACGCCACAGCGCTGGCCCCAGGCATGGGCTTTATCCTCATATACCTTTACCTTCGGGATGAAGGAGGTGCAGAATCTAGGTAGGTGTCACGGGGTTTTTGTATCTGATTCAGGTTTGCCCCTGAAAAAGAGACTTGACTGCCAGTTCTAGGCATGGGGACCCCCAGTCTTTGCCTGAAGGGTATAAGGTATCCTCCCTTCTACCCACTATAGACATGAGGAAGGTCCTGACCTATGATGGAAATCCCAAATCAGGCCTCCCTCATGGACCACCCAATGCCCTCAGGAAGCCATGGCCTCCAAAGGGGAGCACTCTTCCTGGAAATGCACAAGTTGCTGAACTGAGGCAATGGAAGAAATTACGAACACATCCCATGTAAATTCCCACTAATTATTTCCTCAGTAAAATGTCTTTAACTTTTCAATATCCAGTCTTTATACAACATTAGTTTCTCTTCATACAACTTGTTTTGGTCAATATGTTGTAGAAAAATTATTGGGGCCGGTAGTGTGGCATAGCATGTTAAGGCTGTTGCCTGTGACACTGGCATCCCATAGGCACACTGGTTCAAATCCTAGCTGTTCCACTTTCAACCCAACTCCCTACTTTGTACTTAGAAAAGCAGCAGAAGGTGGCCTACCACATGGAAGACCTGGACGAAGCTCCTGGCTCCTGTCTTTGGCCTGGCCTAGTCCTGGTCCTTGCAGTCATTTGGGGAGTGAATCAGTGAATAGATGGAAGATGTCTCTCCCTCTTTCTCTTTCTCTCTTCTTTTTCTTCTCCTTCTCCTCCTCCTTCTCTCTTTGTAACTCTGCCTTTCAAATAAATAAATAAATTTTAAAGAAAAATTATATTTCTGTCCACCAAATCCAATATATATTTAAATCAAATGACAGAGAAAGTCTTAAGATATATTCAAACCTACCTGGTAAAATCTTAGAATCAATATGGATGGATCTAAGAGGTTTTCAGGTGTCAACCAAGGAGATGAGCTTCTCTATGATGTTTCTGGGGTTCAGAGTATAGGTTTCTGTACTCAAAACCACTATTTGTGAGTGACTGTATTTTTCAGAGATCAGAAAGTGCTATTTTCAGCATTTTACATTCTACATTGAAATAACAAGAATTTGTTACTATGTGTAGTTGCTTTACTATGTTTTAGTTACACTGAGGAAATTGGTTAAGAGTTCTACATTGACACATTATAATTTCTCTGATAAATAAGGAGAATATGCTCATGATTAGCATTTTCATTTGGAACATCTAATTTTTCAGAAATGAAATCAAATGTTAATTGAGAGAGTCCTGTATTAGATTTTCTATTTTGAAATTCTTCACACCCATTTTGAATTTTTATTTTATGTTTCATAATATACAACAGAGTATTGTAGCATGCAAATATGCAATTTGGAAAAATAAAGATACATGTGGAAGCTGTATTGAAAAAGTGCTTTTTCTATAAGTTGTGAGGTCCAAAGTGGTGTTCAAGGATGACTTTAGAGGATAATTTTCTTTTGGTGATTTATTTATTTATTTGTAAAGCAATGACAGAGACACGGGGAGAGGCAGAAAGCGAGAGATCTGCCATCTGTTGGCTCATTCCCCAAACGCCTACAACAGTCAGGGCTGGCCTGGGCTGAATCCACGAGCCAGGACCTCCATTAGTCTCCCACATGGGTAGTTCATATCCAACCACTTAGGCCGTTGTCCACTGCCTTCCCAAGTACATCAGCAGGGAGCTGTGTAGGAGGAGTAGCTGGGACTTGAACAGGCACAATGAAATAGATTCAAGTGCCCCAAGTGGGGTTTAACCCACTGTGTTACAATGCTCACTCCTAGAGTGCATCTTTCTAACTCCACCCTGGAGGATTTGTCCAGCGCCATGGTGGAGGAGGCTTGCAGATGAGTGTGGGTGGCCCAGGCCATCCTGGACACTCTGTAATTATCTTTTCATCCCATTATCTCAGTTTCTGCCTCTTCTCCCATTCTGTCCTCCTTATTTGCCAAGTTTGGGAAACTCTACTGTGAAAATGCCTGTTGTTTCTACTGCTTTCACTTTTTTTCTTTTTTTTTAAATTTTTAAAGATTTATTTATTTACTTTGAAAGAGTGACAGAGGTGAGGGTGGAGAGAGAGAAATGTCCTTCATCTAGTGGTTCACTCCCCAAATGGCCTCAACAGCCAGGACTGGCCAGGCCAAAGCCAAGAGTTTCATTCAGGTCTCCTACATAGGTGGTAAGATCCCAAATACTTGGGCCATCTTCTGCCGCTTTCCTGGAGCCATTAGCAGGAAGCTGATTAGGAAGTAGAGCATCTGGGACATGAAGTAGTGCCCATATGCTATGTCAGCATCCCAGATGGTGGCTTTACCCACTATGCCACTACACCAGCCCCTACCTTCATTTCTTTATGAGTCTCTCCATTCTGATCTGTGTGATCCCTTCTAGAAACTTGTTTAAGATTGGTGATTATCTCCATCCTACTCCCCCTACTCAGCCTTACGTGTTAGTGTGCTTATGAATCCATTACCCTCTGAACTTCTTCAGTGTAATTCAAACTAGTTGAGGAAACAGAAGAGGGCTATATACATCTATAGTTTGGTCCCTCTCTTTTTTTTCCCCCCAAAAGACCTTCTATTTAAGGAATACAAACTTCATGCATTTCATAAGTACAACTTCAGGAAAATAATGTTCTTCCTACCATATCTGCCCTCTCACTCACACTCCCAACCCTCCTCCCTCTCCCATTCCTAGTCCCATTCTCCACTAAGATCCATTTTCAATTAACTTCATACACAGAAGACCAACTCTACACTAAGTAAGGAGTTCAACAATTTGCACACATAACAAAAAAAAAAAAAAAAAAAGCTGTTCCTCAACAAAAGAGACAAGGGTTGTTCATAGTCATTGCATCTCAAAGTTAATTTCACTTTTTTTTTTTGAGGAACTTAATTAACTTTATAAAAGCACCCAAGAATGATGCATCTATTACGAGCACTTAGATTTTAACTATAACTTATGAGACATAAGAATATCCTCCATTTAATACATTAAAAGAAAGTAAGTCCTTGAGAACAATTTTTATCATTAATCAAGGAAGCACCTAAGAAAACAAGCAATGCAGTTGGACACTTAGGCATAACCAAAACTTATGAGACATACAAATATCCTCCATTTAATACACTATAACGAAATAAATCTTTGAGAACAAGTTTTATTGTTAACTCTCATAATATAACTCTTTGAGGACAGAAGTCCTGCATGGAAAGTTAGTGCACAGTGACTCCTGTTGTTAACAATTAACACTCTTTATGTATGACATCAGTGTTCATCCAAGGCTCTTGACATGAGCTGCCTAGGCTATGGAAGACTTTTGAATCCACAACTCCATCAGTATTTAGACAAGCCCATAAACAAAGTGGAATTTCTCTCCTCCCTTCAGAGAAAAGTACATCCTTCTTTGATGTGGTGTGGTCACTCTTGCGGAAGACTCTGTGAGTCCAAAGGATCCAATGGACCAAAGACATAGCCTACTTCAGAGATCTCCAATCTGCCCTGCCAAGAAGAGTCATAGCAGGACCAGAGAGACTCCTCCCCTTAGACTTCTTTCCTAATTTGAACCACTTTTTTTTTTTTTTTCTTTGACAGGCAGAGTGGACAGTGAGAGAGAGAGACAGAGAGAAAGGTCTTCCTTTGCCGTTGGTTCACCCTCCAATGGTCGCCGCGGCCGGCGCACTGTGGCCAGCACACTACGCTGATCCGATGGCAGGAGCCAGGTACTTCTCCTGGTCTCCCATGGGGTGCGGGGCCCAAGCACCTGGGCCATCCTCCACTGCACTCCCTGGCCGCAGCAGAGAGCTGGCCTGGAAGAGGAGCAACCGGGACAGAATCTGGCACCCTGACCGGGACTAGAACCCGGTGTGCCGGCGCCGCAAGGCGAAGGATTAGCCTAGTGAGCCGTGGCGCCGGCTGAACCACTTTTAACATAAAAGTTGTGTTAGCTGAAATGTTTAAGTTGCAGCAATATTTCTACTCTGAGGGTAATGCCAAGTATTAATAGTAATTATGCCTTATTCAGATAAAAGATTTTAAAAGCCAATTTCTTGCTGAGAGCAGTACATCTGTGATGGGCATGCATAGGGGGTGACTTTTATGTTAATTCTAAAGCCTTCAAAATTTAGGAGTACTCTTCAATCTGAGAGTTTTATCCTATCACCTGTAGAACCATCACAAGGAAATATGGAAAAGACTAGAGATGCCCAAGAAGGACAGGCAAGGCTGAATCTGATACAGTGAAATACAGTCAGGAAAACATGCAATGTTGTCTCCCCAACCAGGATCCCTGAACAGAGAGATGGTGTCCACTATGAAAATAAAATCTATGGCTCAAAACCTACTCGTGTAGCTTAATTACAAAACCAGTATTTATTTGTGTAGACACAGTCTAAATAACCTGATTGATTTCTGATTCACTTCATTTGAACAACTGTAATCATACTACAACAAGAGAGTCTTGTGAAGTTGCAAAGTGAGTGGAGAATGTGGGGGAGTTGTAGCTAACTTTAATGTAAGATGGGTAATTAAATCAAGTATGACTTGGTCAGCAGAACTGCATGGAGAGACAGGTGATACAAATAGAATTTCAAGGTGGGAGAAGCTAAGGACAAAGCTATCTTCCTGTAACTGCATTCGCAATGATAATGTGACCACGACACAAGGGTCCAAAAATCATGGAAGAGATATCTAACCTTGAGTTAAATTTCTAATTACTATAATAGAAGGCAATGAAACGCTCCAGAATACCAAAATACAGAAATGCTTGTACAGGATAAAAATCAGAAAGAAATTATTCCAGTTATGAACCAGACACTGATTCCACAGGAGGACTAACACCCAGTTGTTGGAACCTTATTAAGGCAAGGATATTTAAAGAGAGAGAGAAGAGAAGAGAGAGAGGGAGAGAAAAAGGAAAATTTTGAATCACAACCTGATTCAAATGAAAGAGGGATCCAGGCACATGCAAAAGATTAAGCATCATAATTCATTTAACAGAGAGCATCATGTGAAGGTATGAGAGAATATAGCAAAGCAGAAAATACAGATTCTACGGGGTTAACAGAACATGCTTCAAATCAAGGACCTACATTCATTGCCTGGTCACAGAATTAAGTCTCTTTAGATGAGATACAATGACTATGGAAATAGATCGAATAATAGCATTAGAAAGCAAGATATCCAGATGAGTTCTGAGGATTGATTTTCATTGCAAGGACAAAGCCCATGCTGCTTCTTGACATCTTTGATACATTACCTTAGAAGCCTCTGAAGAAAAAGTTTTGGCTACTGTTGGAGATCCATCTTTGCTTTGTATGAACAAAACAAGAAAGAATATGGAAGATTGGTTTAGAGATATTTTGTACCTGTTCTGCAGTGTACCAATTCAGTTCTTTATGATCTGATGAACCACAGGTGTGTTAGGGCCAGATGAACGACAGGAAAAACATGTGGAGGGGCCAGAATACTCATGATAGTGGGACTGGGTCAGCGTAATATGAGTGGAGTAAGTTTGGGCCAGTGGGTCAGGCTGTTCTGCAAATCACAGCAGACATCAGCTGTTTAATCTAGCAGGACCTGGTGACTAAAATCATTGCTACAGAGAACTGCCTACCCATGAGCCCCAATGCTAAAGTCCAGTTAGCTTTGAGGACAACATTTGACAATAAACCCTTCTCTTCTTGTCCTAAAGAAGAGAATTATTCTCCGAGGGAAACACTTAACTATTCACTGGGCCTGGTGCCAACTGATTCATTTTAATAGATCCAACTTGAACCTGCTTCTGATTTCACTCATCCCAAACCACTGTGCCCTTAGACCCTGCTTTTTCTAATGGAGAGGATGGGAATAAAGAAATGTACTCAGATGCTCAAACTAGTGCCTCTGTTTCTTGTGTCAAAACCTTAAGAAAACCATTGTACCAGTGCCGCTCTGTAAATGAGCAGTACATCTGTGATGGCATGCATGGGGGTGTAGATGGGGGATTCTGGAGTCTAGAAATATGCTGTCCTTCAAAGTGCAGAAATCTACTAGGGGTGCATTGCTAGGACAATCCCAGGCACAGTTTGACCAAAAATGGGATTCCCTGTGAGGTGATAATCAGTTTTATGGACACAGTGAACGCATTTAGTCAGTCATTGCCACATTACTTGCTCTGAATGTGTTTGAAATCCATGGTCCATTTCAAATGAGCATAGATCTCTATGAAGCTCTGGTATCTGTTCATTTTGATTGAAACGTTAATGCATTTCAGGCTAACATCTGATGAAAGGTATTTATTCTGGCAGTGCTGAGCCACCATTCACATCCTCTCACCCCTTTCCCTGGCAAGAGAACTAGAGTTAATGCTTTCAGGCCAGGAATAGCATTGATTCGAGTATCACATCTCATACGTCGATGCTTCAGAGCTTTGAACAAAGAACAGAATATTAGTCCCCTCATTGCCCAAGGAGGATGTTAACCTGCACCTCTGCAAGAGTGGGGACACCACTAAAGTCACCTTCCCCTGCTGGATGGGCCAACTGCCCACTGTGAACGGGAACTTGGTTAGAGTAAAAGATTCTTTGTCAGTAACGTGGAAATTGTGACATTAGGGACTAGCCCGGGCGGGAGGAGAAAACTTCAATGAAATTTGCAAGTTCATTTTGGTTTATATACCTGTTGGAGCTGAGACATTAAATGCAGAAGGCTTTTAATCTAGGTATTTTAAACACTACTTGATACCATGGACTAGTGTCACTCAACAGAGAGTACTTCAAGGACAGAGGTATCTCTGAACCAGAATAAGACCCCAGGAAGGCTGATTCAGCCCAGAGCATTTGGGACGGGGTTATTTTCTTTTGTTTCAACATTCACTTTTGACAGAACTGGCTTTTCTCTTTGCCCCTGCTGGAGAGCTAATAACTTCCTTCGTATTCACCTTACTCCAGTCCCCCACACAGACAAGCACAGCTGACTTGATATGCAGGCGAGCCTTGTACTTTATTGACATTTATTTTTTAGCAGTCATTCCTATCAAGAGAGATAGGGAGATGCCCTAAGTAATCAAACACAAGAACATGTCAGGTAAGTTAGCACAGCAACAAAACAACACAGAAGAAATAATCATGGCATGTTGGCTCCGGATTCAGTATTAGAGCAAGGCACAGGCGATTAAAAAAAGAAGATGACAGCCAAACCCTCTCCTGTCTCAGGCAGGGCTATTTGTCCCTGAGATTTC
Source organism: Oryctolagus cuniculus (assembly GCF_051225735.1). NCBI lineage: Eukaryota > Metazoa > Chordata > Mammalia > Lagomorpha > Leporidae > Oryctolagus > Oryctolagus cuniculus. The sequence continues at coordinate 149,814,407 of NC_142869.1, read as the reverse complement.
TAAAGATGCACTCAGTTCCTGCACACATCTGAGAGTTCTACCACTGTGGCTAACACTGAAAATAAATAATCCAAATCAGCTTGGCCATATTAACTCTAAAATCCACTTTACTAGTGAGATAGAATTTACTTCAGGCCATCTAGGTCAATAGCCTTGGAGAGGGAATTCCAAAGATGAAGGCCCTTCATAGAGAATGCTCAGCCTTCAGACCTGTGTAGTTCTAAATCAGAGGGCTTAGCACCTCCAAGCCCTCCAGCTGCTGTGAGGGCAAACCCAGGAAAGAGGTGGTCACTGGATATAACCTACATCCCCTCTCTGCTGCCTCTCCCTCAACCCCTGAAACGGAATGCTGTTGAGGTCTGCTACCTTGATTCCCCCTGACAGCAAAGAGGCAACTCATGAGGTATGGAAGCCTGGAGGGAACAAAGGCCAGTGTGGACGTGTGTGAGCTCATACTTTGGTATGATGAAAAGTAGGTACTCTTCAAAAGGTCTGCTCTGTGGCAGAGGGGCTCGTTACTGAGAGCAGAGCCGCACTGCCCACACAAAGGCAGGTGGGGAGGAAAGGGGCTCAGTGAAGTTAGAATACAGACAATATGGAACCAAAGATCATTGAGTCTTAAAATCTGCCGGCTACAAGCAAAGCCATTTAAAGCTGTTGGTAAGGGCAAAGAATGGACTTGACTGGAAGATACGCTTGCCTGTTACTGTTCCCAGGTAGCTTCTGTGTTGGCTTTTGGAAATGTTTGTTGACATTTTTTTAGCTTTATCCATCTAAATGAATGTGAACTTGTGTGCAGCAGAATAATGCCCTCCCCTCAAAAATAGCCACATCATAACCCGAGGAGTCTGTGAATACTCACATGTTTGGCTATAAGGCAAAGGAGCAGTAGGATGCAGATTAAGTCTAATAATCAGCTGCAGCTAAAAGAGATTTTTGTGGATTAACCTAGTGGGCACAGAATAACCACGAGTTTCTTTAGAAGTGGAAGAGTTCGAAGAGGTCACAGTGATGCAATGTGAGACAGACTCAGCCTGCTACTTACTGCTGTTTAAAGATGGAGGATAGAGCCAAACCCAAGGACTGCAGCAAGCCTCTTCTCTGAAAGCTGAACAGATGAAGAGGCAGATTCTACCCCAGAGTCTCCAGAAAAGAATGTGGTCCTGACCATGCCTTAGTTTCATTCCATTCACCTATGTGCTGAATATGCCAGAGATAAACTTGTGCAGTGTTAAGCCACTGAGTTGGTGGTAATACGTTACGGCAGCAACAAGAAACTAACACAAAGCCCAACAGCCCATGTGATGTGTAAATGTGTAGTTTTTGCATTAGGCTTTGTCTTGGGTAATGAGCAACAGGAAATCAACAAACACTTGGGAGAAAGAAAATGGGATTCATTGCCTAAGTCGTAGTCTCGTATTCTTTCTGCTTGGTCGGCCAGCAAGCATCCTGGTTTCATCTCTGGCATTCGACAGGGTAGCCTATTAGAAATGAGGACAACACTTAGCACTTACCAGGAGAACTAGTTTCCAGCACATAATCAATCCCATACTGAAATCGGAGATGACCCCCTAAAATTCATACGAAAATGTGGCCCCTTAAGGTTCCCCAGAAGTGCTATCTGGGGTGCCACATATGCTACCGGAATTTGGGGTGCCATACAATCTCACATTTGCTTATTAATAAATCCCCAATATTAATAAGCCCAAGAGGGTTCTTGCCTAATATTTAGAGAATTCTAAATACCGGCACAGATAAACGAGGCAGCATGGTATATTTTAAGCCTTTATTTAGTGAGAAAAATGCATAGGAGAGTGAGAGCTTTATTTAAGTGAGAGAGGTAAATATGGGTTCATACCGAGCACCAGGAACCAGCCACATGGAGGAGCATCTAGGCCAGGAAGCCTAGGGTGGGTGGCCCGAAGGCCACGTGCCCTGGAGGCACAGGGCTACAGCAAGTCCCCTCCTGGCAAGAGGCCAGGGCAAAGAGCAGGGTGGACACACCATGTCCCAGGCTTTTAACCCATTTCCAAAGGGGAGTGGTTAATTAACCTGATTGGCTCCCAGGTGTGGCCAGGTAGGGGCATGAGGTCACACAGGGGTGTGGTGAAAGTATCAGGTAGGGTGTGAGATCACACAGGGGCGAGGTGAAGGCATGGTCTTCCAGCTCACAAACCTAATTGATTTTAACCTATATGCCTGCCTACTTCAATACAACTGGGTTGATCCTAAAAATGGCTTTGAAGCTGAAGGTGATTAAACCAAGGAGAGGACCAACCATCAAGGGCATGGGCTAGTCACCTGTCCTTTACTTTTTTCTGAATACCTAAAGGCCAGTTGTTAGGAATACTTTCCTCTGTACACACACACACACACACACACACACATGATGGTGCTGCTGCTTTAGTTTGATATGCTGTGCCATATCCAAGGTAATTTAAAATCAGCGTTAGGATTAGAAAAGACATCTAGGACATGGAAAATGTGTTTACAAATCACAAACACAAGTTAACATTGAATGGGAAGATGAGAATGGGGAAATATACCTGAGGTCAAATTCACAATGCAATCTGCTCTTTTTTAAAATTGAGTGACTGTCTGTGGGATATGTAGACTAAAGATTGGGCTTTAATGTGTCATTGTAACATCATGTGCTTTTAAAGATACTGTACTGTGCACAATTCTTGGCACAAAACCATTCTTTTCAGTAGCCTTAAATAGAAACCACTAGAGTTGCTGGGAGAGGCTAGGGAGATGTTCTTGGCCTAAGGTATGATTTGCTGAAGACACTGGCTCTTTCATTTGCATGCAAATGATTCTCACTACCTACCAGCTACAAGTGGCTAAGGGAATGGACTGGTACTGACTGAACTTCAGGACTCCGGAGGAGTCAGTGGGGGAGCCCTGGGGCGTGGTCTCCTCTGAATGAGCAAGCACGTTTTCAACACAATTGGCTGCCTAATCGCGTGTTGCCAACTTGGCTGATGTATTTGGATGTGTAAGCAATTATGTTTCTGCTAAAAGCCTTGGTTGGTAATGCTTTTGTTCTCCATTTCTTACAACTGAACTAACAGAGGGAAGACATTGTAATAGAAATGGTTTTCAATACATTTTGTTTTGTTTTGCTTTTTAACTTCTCTTCACAAAACATTTTTCAATTAAGCGAGGCAAACAATCCAAGATTTAGTATACCTGCAAACACTACAGTGCATAGAAAACCAAGAGAAAAAGAAACACAAAGAATAAAAGAATTTTAGTAGTAAAAAAGCCTTCTGATGAAAAGATCTATTTGTTTGCCTTAAACCATATAATTTAACTGTGATTTATTTTGCTGAGTGCCTCTTGTACCAAGGATGGTCTTAGTTTTGAATATTGAGGATGAATAAGACACGTGGCCCCAGACGCCAAGAATAGGCATTTGGCAGATCTTAGCTTAATCTGAGTCATGTAAATTCCAGGAGTCAAGACTTTTCAACCACAAAAAACAATAACTGCAAACCACAGGTCCTGAATTCTTTTATTTCCAACAACAAGTCTCAGAGCCTCCACTAAGATGTTTGTAGCCTAACACATCATGTTGTTAATTTCAAAACTATTATACATTGATTCATTGGAAACCAAAAAAAAAAGTATTCATACCATCACTTGAAATCATCAGAGATATTAAGCAGCAGACTAAAAAATAAATTATTTTAATGTCTATTTATTTGAATGAGACAAAGAGGGAGACAGACAGAGATGGAAAGATAAAGGGAGATTTTCCATCTGCTTGGTTATTCCTCAAATGCTTGCCAGGGTCTGGGTTGGATTATGCTGAACCCTGAAGATGGGAATTTAATCAGAACCTCCCATGTGGGTTGCAGGAACCCAGCAACCTGAGCCCTCCCTTGCTGCCTCCCTAGGTTTGCATTAGCAAGAAGCTGAAATTAGGAGTAGAGCAAGGACTCAAACCCAGGTCCTTTGATATGGGATGTGAATGTTTCAGCTGGGGTCTTAACAGCAAGCAAATACTCTCCATAAAAATAAATTTTATTTATTTTTTAAATATTTATTTGAGAGGCGGAGTGACAGAAACAGGGAGAGGGAGTGAGACAGGGAAAGCATAGCCCTGACTGTTAATGAACAACTTAATACATTATCCCTCTTAGTAGTTTTTTTATCTGTTCTACTTAATATGACTGGTTTAGATCTGTAATTGATGCACAGTTATTCTTAAGTGTTGAAAATTAACTGAAATGTGATCCCTGTTGAACATGGTGGTGGGAATGGGAGAGGGAAGAGATGTATAATTTGGGACATGCTCAGGCTGACTTGCCCCAAGTGGTGGAGTTGGAAGCATACCAGGGGATTCCAATTCAATCCCATCGAGGTGGCATGTACCAATGCCATCTCACTGTTCCAGGTGATCAGTTTCAGTTCACAGTTGGTCATGGTGAAGGGACTGGGAGTCAAAGGGAGCACATAGACAAGTCTAGTACCTGCTAACGCTAACTGATGGAGTAAATAAAGGGGAGAGTGATCCAACATGGGAAGTGAGATACTCAGCAGACTCATAGAATGGCAGATGTCCTAAATAGCACTCTGGCCTCAGAATCAGCCCTAAAGGCATTTGGAGCTGGCTGAAAAGCTCATGAGAGTATTTCAGGCATGGAAAGCCAAGACACTCTGGCAAAAGATCTCTGTGGGTGAGATCCCAGTGGAAAGAACAGGTCTTCAAAGAAGGAGGTACCTTTCTCTGAAGGGAGGAGAGAACCTCCACTTTGACTATGACCTTGTCTAAACAAGATAAGAGTCGGAGAACTCAGAGGGCTTCCATAGCCTTGGAAACTCATGACTGGAGCATAGGGAGATTACTGATGCCATAGACAGGAGTGTCAATTGGTAAAGTCAACAACAGGAGTCACTGTGCACTTACTCCTCATGTAGGATCTCTATCCTTAATGTGCTGTACATTGAGATTTAATGCTATAACGAGTACTCAAACAATATATTTCACTTTGTGTTTCTATGGGGGTGCAAACTGTTGAAATCCTTACTTAATGCATACTAAACTGATCCTCTGTAAAAAAAAAAAAAAAAAAAAAAAAAGAAATTATCAATTCCCAACTTGACTCTCACTGGGATTAAACATGACAATAGGTCTGCTCTGATTTCATCATCATTTAAAAAAATCATCTATTATTTTTCACTTTATGTTTCTGTGTGGGAGCAAACTGTTGAAATCCATACTTAATGTATACTAAGCTGATCTTCTGTATATTAAGATAATCGAAAATGAATCTTGATGTGAATGGAAGGGGAGAGGGAGTGGGAAAGGGGAGGGTTGTGGGTGGGAGGGACGGTATGGGGGGGGAAGCCATTGTAATCCATAAGTCGTACTTTGGAAATTTATATGCATTAAATAAAAGTTTAAAAAAAAAAAGAGATATCTTCCTTCAATGGGTACACTCTCCAAATGACCACAACTACCTGTTCTGGGCCAAGCAGATACCAGGAGGCAGGAACTCCATCTGGGTCTCCCATGCAGGTGGCAGGGGCCCAAGAACTTAGGCCATCATCCACTGCTTTCCCAGGCACATTAGCAAGGAGCTAGATGGGAAACGGAGTAGCTGCAACTCAAACCAGCACATCCATATGGGCTGCCAATATCATAAGCAGCAGCTTAACCTGCTGTGCCACAATGTCCCACAAATAAATTTTAAAAATCTATATTTGTCAGAAAATCTGGAATTTTAGGCCTTTAAAAACACATAACCTTGCAATTACTTGCAGATGTTTCACATCATGTTTCTGTGATGCAGGTAACTTTATTGCTTCAGAATTTCAACTTCAAGTGACAGCTTAGCATTCCTTCATTAGAAGATTTCTTTGTACAAAATCAAACTGGCACTTGCCATATAGGCAGGAAGATCTGCCTTGGAATTCTAGCTCCTTGCTTCCTTCCTGTGACATCAGTGGGGTCCCTATAATCCCTCCAACTTTCTGGTCGCTCACCTGGTTAGTGGGCAGGAGAGCAGTGCCAGGTGAGACAGCACAAGAGAACCTGTCTAGAACAGGGCCTCAGTAGCCGGGACACTCAAGAGGCAAGGAGAGGGTTGAGGTGAGTACTGACAGGAAGATTTTCAAAATGTTATTTGTAAACTCTGCCGAAGAGATTTTGAGTGACTTTCCTTTATAATGGAGATTTAATACTGAAGGCGGTTTTATTTTTAATTCTTTGCATGCTCAGCATTGAATGAAGTGCAGGGTTTACTTTATTGAGGGCTGATAAGAGGATGTCGCCTTGCATAACCCCACGACCATCCTGGCCCTTTGCATCTATGCAGGGCTTTGAAGTCTGGAGTAATCAGTGAAAAAAATAATCTTCAACATGCAATGTACAGTTTGGAAAATAATACATCCAAACAGCTTGGGTTTTTATTTTTTCCAAAATTCTTTCCAATATAATAGATAATTGTTCATGGAAATGGACACCAAGTTCTTAACTTTTACAGTGTTCTTACTCATGTGGGAATAACCTCAATTTTGGGGGACTCGGAAATCAACAGAGCAAGTGCTCACACAGACTGATCTCATTTCCACTGCAGGATTCTATGGCCAACTCTCTGCTTGGTCTACCCACATCATTTTCTTCCCTTTTGAGTAAGGAGAAAGAACACATCTCCAAGGTCTGGGCAATGGTAATTTGCAGGGTATGGGGGTGCCTGGGCTGATAGGTGAGCCACTGATGTTTGGTAATTGGGGTATGGACATAAACTATCTCTCCAAGGGGCAACATAAGCCTGAGAAATCTCTCTTAGGGAAAGAAGAGACAGACCTGACCCCCACCAACAAAAGCATGCAGTTCAGGCATGGTGGGAAGAATCACGTGCAAATATAAAAACGAGCAACAGGGCTATTGCAGAGTGTGGGAGAAGCCCCAGGAATTTCAGAAACAGGCTGACTTCAGAGCTGAGATTCACAGTGAAATTCAGACCCTCTATGGAAATGACTCGTTGTGAAGCCAGAAGAGTCTTAAAGAAGTTTTCCTTGTTTTTCTCTTAAACCAGACTGTGTGTGTGTCCCTGTGAGGGAGACAGCTCTGACCTGTCACTAAGACAAAAGCTTTGGAGTGAAACACTGATAGGCCTTGTGGCAGTGGGCTCTGGGGATTCCACCAGCAGCTTATCCATATAAGGACACTAAATCCCAATCATGAGGGATCTCCACTCTCACAACCTAATAATCTCCTCAAAGCCTCCCTCTCCCAATATCACCACATTGGTGAAATACAAATATTAAGGGGACTTGAACACTTTGACCATAGCAAAAATCTTCTGGTAAGGGTGTTTAATAGGAAGAAATGGTCTTGGTTCCAATTCAAGGTTGCTATATTTCTGGCCTACCAGACTCTTATTCCTTGTTCCTACAAAGGCAAAAGGACTCTGATGTGATCTGAAAATGGTTTGCCCCTCACCTCTGAACACATGTAGGAGAAGTTTAATTCCTCAAATTATATGTTGATGGTAATAAGATGATGAAATTTTGGGACTTGCAATTGCGATGCCCACATCCCATATGGGCTTGTTTCATGTCCTGGCTGCTTCTGATTCAGCTCTCTGCTAATGACCTGGGAAAACGGTGGAAAATGAACCACGAGTTCAGGCCCCTGTCACCCATGTAGGAGACCCAGATGAAGCTTCTGGCTCCTGGCTTTAGTTTAGCCCACTGCTGACTCCTGCGACCATCTCAGGGAGTAAACCAGCAGATGGAAGACCTCTCTCTCATTCTCTGCATCTCTCCCTCTTTCTCTGTAACTCTTTCAAAATAAATAAATAAATCTTAAAAAATAAAAAAGAGCATGCAACTTTAACTATAGTGTTTGGAAATGAGGACTTTGGGCACTGGTTAGGATTACCTGAAGCCAGAAGGGTGGAACCCCCAAGCTATACTTCAAATATTAGTTTAGATATTGACTGTTCCTCTGAAGCCCATGTTTAATGGCTTGGTCCCGTGTCTTATGATAATAATGCTAAGAGGGTGGAAAGTTAGTCTGTTACAGTACTTAGAGATGGGATGTTTGATAAGTGGTTGGATTAGATTGCTAGGGTGGAGCCTCCAGTCCCCAATCAAATTAGGGAGGCTTTATAAGAAGACACACAGGCAGTGAGCTCCCTCTGACCGTGTGACGCTCTGAGTCACCTCAGCACTTTGCTGACCACAACACTCACGCCAAATGCCAAATCAGTGGGGCCACCTGATCTTGGACTTGAATTTCCAAAACTGAGAGTCAGAATAATTCCTTGATTCCTTTGGAGGTACATTGCTTCAGGCATGTTGTTATAATAATAATAAAAAATGACAAGTGCATCCTATGGTTCAGGCTTGGTTTTTTCATAAGAAGGAGAAAGACCAGGAAGATATAGAGAGGTCCTTATCACTTACCATGTGATGCTCTGTACCATCTTGAGACTCTACCAGCAAGGATTCCACCACCAGATGAGTGCCCCAGACCTTTCACTCCCAGAACCTGGAGCTCAAATAAACCTTTTTTCTTTGTAAAATAGCTTGCCTCAGTCATGTCATTGTAGTAAGGAACAACAAAAAAAATTAAGACAAGTCTTAAGATTCTTTTTTCAACCAGTCACACACCTTTTGATTGTATTTATCACTCTACTAAAAAGCTCTTCACACCCATTTTGCTCATTAGCCAGCTTTCTGTAGCACATTTAAGAAATGTTACATCAAAAGTTGATCAAAAACACCTCTAGTTGGTGAATTCCTGATGACTTTCTTCCAAAGTTAATTGGCCCATCCTTAGAGAAAGATTACTGAGTACAGGGTGCTAAAATATTGTCTGATACCTAGGATCTGGTATGAATTTGTTCACATATATTAAACCATATTATTTATGATAGAAAATTTTAAAGTCACTTACAGATACCACAATCAAAATATAGCAGGAAAAGCCTACGATGTTCATTTTGGTCTGTAGTTTTGTGATACTTTTCCTCTATTTAACCAGAGGAACCACATTGCCTGGAGTAGAATGAGTGTTGCTATGACAACAATTCAAAAGAAAAACAGTTAAATTTATTTTTATCCTTTATTTATTTTTTATTTGAGAGGCAGAGAGACAGAGAAAGGGAGGGACAGAGGGACAGAGATACACACAGGGAGAAAGACTGACGGGGGGCGGGGAGAGAAACACTACCATCTGCTGTTTCACTCCCTAATTTCCACAGTAGCTGGGGCTGAGCTAGGCCAAAATCAGGAGCTAGAAACTCATTCTGGGTTTTCCACATGGGTGTCAGGGCTCCAACTACTTGAGTCATCATCTGTTGCCTCCCAGAGTGGGCACGATCAGGAAGCTGGAAGGGAGAGCAGAGCTAGGACGCAAAGCTAGGCTCTGCAATATGGGGTATGGACATCCCAAGCAGCATCTTAACTGCTAGGCTGAAAGAACATACCAGAATTGCTGTTTTACATTAGATTTACAATTTGGACCCTTTAAAAGCAAAAGGAAAAGCCCAGCAAGGCATAGTGGGTGTAAGACAAAAAAAATAGATTGGACACAGAAGTCCGTGGACCACCCCCTCCACCTATGGGAAGTGCGACATAATGCAGCTTCATTTTCTTATATCTGATTTCCAGTTGTACCCTTTTTCTTTCTCACATTTGTATACCTTTCTGTCAATAGACAGGCAAGCTAAAAATTGGAAATGTTTAATGAGACCAGACCATGGAGAACAGAACAGCGAAAGGAAAACAATGGAGGAGAATATGAATGACTTATTGATATTGAGATGTTGGATCGCATGCAAAGCAGTTTTTGATGAGGGCCAGCATTGTGGCACAGTGTGTTAAGCCTCTATTTGTGATGCTGGCACCCCATATTGGAGTGCCAGTTTGAGCCCTTGCTGCTCTGCTTCCAATTCACCTCCCTACTAACACACCTGGGAAGGCAGTGGAAAATGGTCCAAGTGCTTGGCCCCTGCCACCCATGTGCGAGACCAGGGTGGATATCCTGGCTCTAATCCCAGCTTTTGTGGGCAACTAGGGAGTGAATCTAGCAGGTGGGCGATCTCTTTCTGTCTGTCTGTCTGTATGTTTCTCTCTCTCCTTTTCAAATAATAAAATAAAAGTGACTTGGGGACCGGCTCTGTGGCACAGCAGGTTAACGCCCTGGCTTGAAGCACCAGCATCCCATATGGGCACCGGTCCGAGACCCACCTGCTCCACTTCCGATCTAGCTCTCTGCTATGGCCTGGGAAAGCATCAGAGGATGGCCCAAGTCCTTGGGCCCCTGCACCACATGGGAAACCTGGAAGAAGCTCTTCGCTCCTGGCTTTGGATCAGCACAACTCCAGCCATTGTGGCCAATTGGGGAGTGAACCAGCAATGGAAGAGCTCTCTTTCTCTCTCTCTGCCTCTCTTCTCTCTGTGTAACTCGGACTTTCAAATAAATAAATAAATCTTAAAAAAATAAAATAAAAGTGACTTGTAAATAAGAGATTATGAATTTTCCATGAATTTTTGAAGCCTTCTTATGTTTCATTCCTCAATTAAAACTAATGATGATACTAACACTTACTTTCAATTCCTCTATTCTCTGCACTTGTCCTGGTTCTTAGGTGCTTATGATCTTTTTATACTCATTAAAACACAATTTCATTGATAGAAGTATTCTCTGTTGACCTTGGTTTGATGCTGTGTTCCCCAGGGCCTAGATTAAGGTCTGGTTTGCCATTGACACCAAATACATATTTGCTGATTAAATTGCATATTAACTTAATAAACCTTCTGCCAAGTTTGTCACAGTGATTGAACTCTGGGATATCAACACTCCAATTAGGAGTACCTGGGTTCAAGTCCCAGCTCTGCTCTCAATTCCAGATAATGTACACCCTGGAAGGCAACAGATGATTGCTCAAGTGCTTGGGTCCCTGCTGGCCATTTGGGAGATCTGGATGGAGTTCCTGGCTCCTGGCTGCAGCTTGACCCAGCCCTGACTCTTGTGGGCATTTGAGGAATGAACCAAAACATAGGTGGTTCTGTTTGTCTGTATTTCTGTCTGTCTGTCTTTATCTATCTGCATTTTGAATAAAAACAATTTTAAAAAAAAAGAAGAAAAAGAGATACTTAAAATGAAGGACAGGACTGGCATTGTGGCATAGTGGGTAAAGCCTACCAGTGATACTGGCATCCCTTATAGGTGCTGATTCGAGTCCTGGCTGCTCCATTTCCAATCCAGCTCCCTGCTAATGTGCCTGAGAAAGCAGCAGAGGATGGCCCAAGTGCTTGTGTCCCTGCACCCACATGGGAGACCTGGGAGAAGCTCCTAGCTCCTGACTTTGGCCATGCACATCCGTGGCCATTGCTGCCATTGGGGAAGTGAAGCAGTGAATGGAAGAGCTCTCTCTCTCGCTCTCTCTAACACTGTTTTTCACAAATAAATAAAATAAAATCTTTAAAAAAGGTGGTGAGGGGGACTGCTATTGTTTAAACCTGTGAAGAGGGTCTTTGGTATACCCCATCCTGCCATTAAGGAACTTGAACTGGGAAGATCTCAGACTTTCGCAGGATTTAGCATCTACCCAGACTAGCCTACAAGGACTTTTATCCTTCTGTCTTCATTTTCTACCCACTCCTTTATCTAGTTCTCTGTCTCACAGCACTTTTGATACAAAAAGGCAGAGGCAGCTACTATGACCCCTAGCTGCATAGCCAATTAGTGGCTGAAGTAGCTCAGAAGCCAAGACTTGTGATTCTGAGTCATACAATCTTCTCATTCCAAGCCAGCTTCCCTCCATCAGAATAAATAACTCATTATTTACTGAAGGTTATGTATTGATTAGCTCTTGAAAGGTACACACATTTACTTTCTATCTACTTTTTGAAAACATAATTTCTTAGATCAAGAATACAAAATTCAGTCATCGAGTTTAGATCTTTCAGAGAGTGAATCAGGTGATTCTGAAGCTGAAAGGGAACTTCAAGGTGAACCATCATGTTTCCTCCAGATGAGTGAACTGCAACATCGAGGGCAAAGTGGTTTGTTTTAAGGCAACCCACTGACCAAGGCTCCAAAGACCCAGCTTGATGCTGCCCACCCCCATGAGCCAGGGTGGCTTCCTTGACTGAATTGCACACCACTTTTATAATAACACATGGTAACTTGGATGAGACCAGTGTTTTCTTCTATCTGGAATGCTTCTTCAAAAAGTAGCAAGAGAGGAAATTATGTGGAAGTTGGTCACCTATACTGTGGACCTGGAACTTCCTTTTACATTTCTATATTACATTTATTTGCACTACTACTTATCATTTTGTGACTTATTTGTGTCTAATAAGGTCCTACAGAACTCCTGAGTTTTGGAGTGGGCCCCCATTCAATACTTCTGAACCCTCAAATGAGTATGATAAATCTCCACCAGAAGGATGAGTAATTTAATGAAGTTCTTATAATACCAGCTCTTGAAATTTAACTCTTAGTGTGCTTGGTCAACACCGTGAATTTTGATATAACCAATCATCTATTCCAACAATTTCCAAGGAAACAAATCCTTGCCAGCTTAATCGACCCCAGGAGTCCATGTATCACAGGAAGAATGATAAGGAAGGAGTTCAGGCTGATTGTAAGGTCCATTCAGACTTGTCTTAAGCACATTTACTCTAGAACAGTGCAATCAGAGAGTTAAAGGGGGCCCTTTCTGTCTGGTGGACTTGGAAATAACTATGACTGTCAGTGTTGGTTTCTTGATGGACAGGAGTCTCTTCTCCTTAGGGCCTGAAAGCAGACACAGATGAGACATTCTACTGACTTGTATGACCAAGACTTTTGACAAGTGAGTGCTAATGATGATGATGGAGACTAAATAGGGAAGTGACTGTCACCCTTTTTTGTATTGGAAAAGAAACAGAGATATCATCTTAGTGTCATGGCAATAAAGGGGTTACAATTCAAGGGTTTATCCCTCTGCAGAGGAACATTCAAGTTATCTTCGACCCAGCTCCGCCTCTGACAGAACAGAAGCCAAGCTCTTAGGTGTAGGGGGCTGGGATACCCTGAAAGAGTAGATAAAATGAGAGCCTTGTGACAGTATAGGTAAATTTAGCTTTGTCTTGCAACATTTGGCTACAAAAGGCCTATGTTAAAATGCTGTTTAACAGAACAGCAGGAGGTAGATCCTTTCACTCCAAGAATAAATAGGAGCAGAAGCAGGGTTGGAACTTTGGAAGGCAATTGGCCTCCTGATGGCAGTCCCTTCTCGGAGCTTCCAGTGGTGACGGAGACCCAAATATAGCTTCATGGGTAGCATTGGGCAGCACACAGAGAGGTGTGGGGAGACTGTGGATGAGCAGGGATTGTCATGACCTGCTACAGGACTATATCAGCTCCACAATGAAGTCCACAGTCACAACAGGAAGAACCCCGGGAACCAAAGTTGCAGGGGTTCAAATAACAGAGATTTCATCCAGACTACTGCTAGGGCATGTGTTTGCATCATTGGCCTCTTCTTTCAGGTGGCATCTGACAGGCATGGTCAAATGACCATGGCCATATCCCAAAAGGGACACCTTTCATTAAGGGGATACTTCTGGGGTTCTCATCCCAGGTCCCTTTGTTTAGTAGTAGAGAAGAAGTTATTTGAACTAGAACTATTTCCTTTACGGATTTTGAGAAAGAGATAGCTTTACACCAAAGTTCACTTCTTCATAGCAAACACAGAACTCACAATGATCCGAAAGCTCAGCTAGAAGCTCAAGAAAAAGGAAGCTGTCTTGAGGTCTGAAGAGATCATTCTTCAGCCCTCCTTGAAAGAGTTGCTAGTGTACAGCTAAGCACGTCTCTGAATCCCCTAAGAATGGACTAATTGTGTGTACTCACCACGTCCTTGTCTACTAAGCACATTTAGGACCTTATCACTAGCAGCAATTCACCAAATGTAGTATCTTCACCAATTATACTTTCCACTTAACTTGTTTCAGCACTACACTTCCAATTTGACATTATTGCCAACTCCTACAATCCATCCATTGATAACCCTCAAGGATTTGGCCCATGGTGTGAATACTTCTCCTTACCTCATTGCCACTGAAGAACCAAAAGACTGGCAAGTCTGAGGACTGCATGTTCAATCTCTTTCCTCATAGTGCATGTCACAGGTAGATGATGGCACAGTGTTCTGTAAAGTGAGGAGAGGGCCTCAGAGTCCACCATCAGGTGTTTAGTCAGCCTCTACTAGGGCGCATCAGATAGCCCCTATGGCAAATGATGTGAAACCAGTTTGCCATTTCAGGTCCAGATGTTACATCCAATCTCAGTCCCATTTGACCAGTATAAATAAGATTCTAGCTCTATGGCTTGCTGTCAAGGCCCTCCTTCCCAGCAGTGTGGAACAGAAAACCTCTCACACTCCACAGAGTTTGGAAACACCTCAGTCTCAAAAATTTGGAATTATTCAGGTCTCTTAGTATCCTCCAGGTCAAAAGGCAAGTCAATAGACATTTTATTTGCAGCCCAATGGAAAAGTAATGCTTATTGGCTTATAATACACTTTATGTATATAGCTACAATGATCACGAGACATGAAGTTCCTATTTATTTACCTCCTAATGGGCATCGAAATGATTACCTAGAAGAGACCAGTTACAGAAAATGGTTTTTGTTAGTTTTTTTGTTTTGTTTTCTGTGTAAGACGTAATTTCTAAGTTCTTTGGCGTACAAAATAAAAAAAAAATTCCTCTTGACTTTTATTAGATTTCTTGGAATTATGCCTTGAGCCGGCGCCGTGGCTCACTAGGCTAATCCTCCACCTTGCGGCGCCGGCACACCGGGTTCTAGTCCCAGTCGGGGCGCCGGATTCTGTCCCGGTTGCCCCTCTTCCAGGCCAGCTCTCTGCTATGGCCAGGGAGTGCAGTGGAGGATGGCCCAGGTGCTTGGGCCCTGCACCCCATGGGAGACCAGGAAAAGCACCTGGCTCCTGGCTCCTGCCATCGGATCAGCGCGGTGCGCCGGCTGCAGTGCCGGCGGCCATTGGAGGGTGAACCAACGGCAAAGGAAGACCTTTCTCTCTGTCTCTCTCTCACTGTCCACTCTGCCTGTCAAAAAAAAAAAAAAAGGAATTATGCCTTAATATGTCATTTACCTTCTGCCAAGGGGCCTGAGCCTCTTTGAATACCTGATCTCCATGTAACTGTCTCTCAAATTTTATATGTCATATGTGTTCTTCAAGTGACCTAGTAATTTTTCTAAATGCTAGAATAACAATTTTAGTGCCAAAATGTCCCTCTTAGAAAATTAGAATAGTAATGGGTATTTGACCAAGACTATTCCGGTAGTGAAATGACAACTACTGATGCACATATTATCCAATAATAACAGCTTTAAATTTATGCAGAGGGAAAATTAATGAGATATTTTCATTTTATGGTGGAGACTAAGGCTATTTCTCAAATGATGGGAAATGAAAGATGAAATAAGTATTGTCAAATAACACAAATAACTGATCATGCATCAGATTGGGTATTAAATAAATCTATAAATAACTGATTATGCATCAGATTGAGTGGTAAATAAACCTTCAACAGTGTGATTGCCAAATAAGAAGAATAATTTGGGAACCAGGTGTCTGAGACTGGAGATCACCAAACACATTGGATTATTTCATGAGGTTGACATAGCCTTTACAGATACTGGGAAAATAGCTAACTCTACAAAATGACTTTAACATTCATGTTTAATTCCTTTCAATAATTTTTAAAAATTAACTTTGGAGCCGGCGCCGTGGCTCAATAGGCTAATCCTCCACCTTGCGGCGCCGGCACACTGGGTTCTAGTCCCGGTCGGGGCGCCGGATTCTGTCCCGGTTGCCCCTCTTCCAGGCCAGCTCTCTGCTATGGCCAGGGAGTGCAGTGGAGGATGGCCCAGGTGCTTGGGCCCTGCACCCCATGGGAGACCAGGAAAAGCACCTGGATCCTGGCTCCTGCCATCAGATCAGCGCGGTGCGCCGGCTGCAGCGGCGGCCATTGGAGGGTGAACCAACGGCAAAGGAAGACCTTTCTCTCTCTGTCTCTCTCTCTCACTGTCCACTCTGCCTGTCAAAAATAAATAAAAAAAAAAATTAACTTTGAACTAATCTGTATTATTAAAAAGACCCAAAGTGTAGATAAATGCATGGGATTGTGAATAGCCTTTTGATATTATTGCAGTTCTTTGAATACCTACTTTTAATATTCCCAGAAGTTATATTTTTGTTGAGGCACTGACGCTCTGTTGATTTGGTGCCTTACTATTAGCTGTTCAGCGCTTTTTTTTTTTTTTTTTGGTAAAGCGCACTAAATAAAACATGTAAATTTTGGCATGCAATTAAATTCCAAGGACTCTTATCTTAGAGTACACCCAAATTTCCCTCAGCACTTTTTTCCCTGAAAATCTTTTATTTTTTGATTTGTGAAGGACACATAAGTATATATGATCATGAAAGCTTTATATTAGCAGAAATGTCATTTTTTAAAATTTTATTTATTTTTTTATTTATTTTTGACAGGCAGAGTGGACAGTGAGAGAGAGAGACAGAGAGAAAGGTCTTCCTTTGCCGTTGGTTCACCCTCCAATGGCCGCTGCGGCCAGCGCGCTGATGGGATGGCAGGAGCCAGGTGCTTTTCCTGGTCTCCCATGGGGTGCAGGACCCAAGTACTTGGGCCATCCTCCACTGCACTCCCTGGCCACAGCAGAGAGCTGGCCTGGAAGAGGGGCAACCGGGACAGAATGTGGCGCCACGACCGGGACTAGAACCCGGTGTGCCGGCGCCACAAGGCGGAGGATTACCCTACTGAGCCGCGGCGCCAGCCGCCGCCGCCTTCTTCTTCTTCTTCTTTTTTTTTTTTTTTGACAGGCAGAGTGGACAGTGAGAGAGAGACAGAGAGAAAGGTCTTCCTTTGCCGTTGGTGCACCCTCCAATGGCTGCCGCGGCCAGTGCGCTGAGGCCGCGCACCACGCTGATTCGATGGCAGGAGCCAGGTGCTTCTCCTGGTCTCCCATGGGGTGCAGGGCCCAAGCACCTGGGCCATCCTCCACTGAACTTCCCTGGCCACAGCAGAGAGCTGGCCTGGAAGAGGGGCAACCGGGACAGAATCCGGCGCCCCGACCGGGACTAGAACCCGGTGTGCCGGCGCCGCAAGGCGGAGGATTAGCCTAGTGAGCCGCGGCGCCGGCCGAGAAATGTCATTTTTAAATTTTATAACTTTCCCTTAAGACTTACAAGGGTTTTGTCTCCAGCACATTTAATTAAAGAGTTCAACCAATAGTATTAAGCAGAACAAAAAATACTAAAAGGGATAAAGTATTAAGTTGTTCATCAACATTCAGGACAAGGGCTGATCAAGTCACTGTTTCTCATAGTGTCCATTTCACTTCAACAGCTTTCCTTTTTGGTGCTTTGTTAGTTGTTCACAATACTTAAAGAGCTAACTGAGAACAGAAAACACCCATGGTATATCTCACACGTAAGATCACATACTGGGTTACCTGGCTTTATTTTCCAAGGCAACAGAAAGGTTGATCGTCTTATCTCTTGCAACACGGCTTCCATTGGGCACCTAGAACAAGCCTGTATTCTACACCAAAAATTTCATGTCAGCAAGCAACATAAAATTGCTTTTCCCAGAGCTAACAATGAGCCAATGCTAACAATGAGCCAATGCAAATACCTAGTGCACTCTTGCAAGAATTGTGCACCCCTCACCCCATTAGGCCCACTGCAACAAGCAGGAGTGAACCCACAAGGCCTTGCTCCTAATAAGCTCTGGCAAGTGGACTTCACCCACATTAACTCCTTTGGTAAACTTAAGTTTGTCCATGTGGTGGTAGATACTTATTCAAAGGCTGTATTTGCAACAGCCCAATCTAAAGAAAAAGCTAGTAATATGATAAAGGTGGTTAAATCAGCCATGCTGGTCCTTGGTGTCCCCTGGGCCATAAAGACTGATGGCGGGCCAGCGTATACATCACAGGAATTTAATTCCTTCCTGAAATCCTGAAACATATAGTCTGCCACAGGTATCCCATACAACCCACAGGGACAGGCAATCATTGAAAGAACTCATAGGATGATTAAAGATCTCTTACAAAGACAGAAAATCAATCATATGCCCCCAGACCCACAGCTTGCTTTGACTGAGGTACTTTTCACTATCAATTTTCTTACTTTTGATTCCCAAGGGATCAGCCCAGCTTATAAACACTGGGGATCCTTCCCATCCCAGACCCCAGCCCCTATGGTTAGGCGGAAAGACCCCCTGAAAGGAGAATGGAAGGGACCATAGCCTCTACTAACCAAGGGTCGAGGTTATGCTTGTATCTTTCCAGAGAATGTGGGACAGCCCATTTGGTTACCAGCCAGAAACATCAAGCCTGCAACTGACAGCCAACCAGAACCAGCTGAATAAGACTGAGAGTCTGCCTTGTTAGCGGATGCACCTGCTCTATGTGAAGTGTGTGTATGTGTGAATGTGTATGTGTACGTATGGGTTGAAGTCAGCAGGTTCACGTGGGAGATGCAACTTTCCCAGAATACTATAAGTCCATGACTTATCATAGTACTACTGATCTTTCCATTTATTTGATGCCATGTGGTTCCCTTTAGTCTATGTTGATGGTGACCGAACATGGGGAGGCTAAAAGAGACAGTACATCCTATAGTGGCTGAAGCCACTTTGTACTCTCTCAAGTCACACTTTTTGCAAGCATCTTGAGCCTCAGTGCTTAAATATTTTCTAGGCAGTTTAAAAACCAACTGAAGACTAGTGAAAAGATGTCACTATGAAAAGAAGTTCCTTCATGAGTATTTCAGTGTTAGAATTTAGCAGGCGATCATTTTGTAAAACATTTCAAACAGTAAAGACTTGGATGCTTAATTTTCATTAACCCTGTCCAGGAAAATGGTTAAAAAGTGACTTGTCAGTGTAATTTTGTTTGCATAGTGAGATTTTAGGTTGACATCTTTGTTTAGTTTTTTCTTTTTTCTTTTCTTTTTTTTTTTTTTTTTTTTTTTTTTTGATAGGCAGAGTTAGACAGTGAGAGAGAGAGACAGAGAGAAAGGTTTTCCTTCTGTTGGTTAACCCCCGTAAATGGCCACTACGGCCGGTGCACTGCGCCGATCCGAAGCCAGGAGCCAGGTGCTTCCTCCTGGTCTCCCATGAGGATGTAGGGCCCGAGCACTAGGGCCATCCTCCACTGCCCTCCCGGGCCACAGCAGAGAGCTGAACTGGAAAAGGAGCAACTGGGACAGAATCCGGCACCCCAACCGGGACTAGAGCCGCAAGCGGAGGATTAGCCTAGTGAGCCGCGGTGCTGGACTGTTTAGTTTTTTATGTTACTTTTTAAAAATTCAAAATTAATTCAGTGACCAACTTTTTACAATGCAGCTGATTTCTCTGTGGGACCAACAGAATATATGCAGTCCTTAAAGGGCTTTTCACTACAAAACAACAGGTGTTGGAAGACAGGTTTAAGTCCCAAACATTCGCCAAGCCAGTTTTCTTTGTTTTAACCTCTGAACAGCTCACCCTACACTACAGATAATGCCAGGGCTGGGTCACATCTTGTCACACAGCTTGCAGTAAGTTAACGAATACACTGGATATTCCAAGTTGGTATTCATTTACTTTCAACTAATTGATAGTAAAAGAAAATGAATTCTAACATTCAAGAAAATTAAATTCATGTTCACATCTCTTTTAAAACCAGTTTTCATCCTCTGGAAGATTCTTTTCTCAAGGGATCCTTTCACTAGGATGACAAAAAAATTGCATTATGCAAAAAAAATACATTTTTTGCCTTCTAATTATGACAGATTTTGGAATATATACTAAGGTTAAAGAAAAAGACACACTTTCCTTTCTGTCTGTAGAGGCCTCATTTTGCCTACTTTTGCTGCTAAAGGTAGGTCTGGACAGACCACAGCTTACAAGGCACTAACTGGGAAAGTTACTCACCCTGTGCTTATAGGTTCCTCAAGTACTTGGCAGGATTGCATGGGTGTGACCGATATTTGGAGGAGAGGGGGGAAAAAGAGAGGAGGAGAAAACAAAGCAAAATAAAGCAAAGAAGTCATAAAGTTAAAAAAGGACTGATAACACTTTTTCCTGTCTGGCATTTCTTTAAGGCTCAGAATCTACGATGTCAAAATCTATTAGAATAAAGACATGCAAACATGAGATGATTTTGTGGGTGTGTTGGGGGTGTGGTGGGGTTTGGAACCTGAAGGTAGTTTCCAGTGGAATGCATTTGACAAGCCGCCCCCATCTTTATGGACTAAGCTTGAATATGGTCTACTTTACCAATCCCCAATTCCTTAGGAAATGATTTTATACAGATTGTGGGACATATGTACACAAATTTATGACTTGGCTCTGGCATGGAAGAATGGTTTCTCCGAAAAAATAAAATCCTAGTGGTTATAAATGGGTCAAAAAGAATTAGATTTTTTTATTTATACTTCAGAAATGTCATCAAGTGAATGAAATGATTTCATATACATTTTTACATCCAACAGTAGTGACACACTGTTCATACATTAATTCTATAGTAAAATGTACATCCTTTTTTTGCTAAGATTTGCCAAGTGTTCATGGACAAAAAAAAGTAAAACGAAAAACCTTTCATTGCAACCTGAACTAGTGAAATAACAAGGGTAAGCCATGTCCCTTTGAATAGCTTTATGGCATTAATAAAGCTATTGTCCAAATGTGTGTTAATATCGGTGTGTGTAGGATGAAGTCTCATAAATTCTCCAAAACGTAAATGTCCAATTTGAGAACTTTACAAAATAGTATATTGGATTTTGCGACTGAATCTGCCCAGGGACATTAAAGTCCAGGATGGTTTATTTTAAGTGTACTTCTGTAGCTCTATTCCTAGCTGACTATTCTTCGATTCCCTAATCACAAAGAAATGCATTCTTATGAAGTTAAGCAGCTGTAGACACAGAATGCTGATGACATTTTTCTCCATATCTGAGTTATCTAAAGGAAACCCAGCTAGTGGTAATTCTACCAAATACTTGTAACATTCACATAAAATTTTAATTGATTTTCAAACAGTACAACTGTGCCATGAATCCAACCACATAGAATATAAGCCTTAAGCCCACTAGGTTTAAGCAATTGTGTCTTTGTAGACTAAAACTATATAAAATAAAATCTGATAACTCCCTGGTGTTAGAGGTAGACAGTTTTCTTTCAAATCCTAGGTTTGGTCCTTTATTTTATTCAGCAGTGAAAGCCATGAATACAGAACGAATAACAGCTGTTACAATTCTCAACCATGACTTCTAACGTCAGAGAATTCAAAGTATGAACATAGTACACAGTAATGAAAAGTATCAAAATTAGTTTACCTCAAAAAAGATAAATAAAACAGGTATATTCCACCAATACATAAACAGATGTTTGTGCTACAGTTAAAATTTGCTGTATACAAAAGATCATAGTCCCCATAATCAGCTTATGATAGAAGCAAGAATACATGAGCCATTTAAATTGTCAGACATTATGCTTTATAAGGTATGCACAGAAGTTCAAGCAATAAATACATACATTAGTTCAAAGCCTTACAATAGCTACGCAAAGCAGATGCAGAAAAGCAGATTTGCTATTACTAGCAAGCAATGATATAACAGTAAAAATTCATGAAATGCATTAAAGCAACATTTTTCTTAGAAAAAGTCTGGTCATTTATGGGTCCACCAACATTTTTACATAATATGCACAATTATCAAAATACAGACCAAGCATTTCAGAAAACTCCAAAAAACCTAAAATCTATTTTCAAAGCAATTGCAGTTTTGGAGGTTTTTCTGGTATAATGTGCAAGCAGCTATTTTTTAAAATTGTATTCATATAAAACCCATGCAAAACTCTACAGGTATATGCATTCTGTGGCTGAGACTTCCTTTCAAAAGTTTTGTAACTGAGGTATGCATACTTTAGCATTGTAGTCTTAGGCCACCCTCCTGATGGTATAACTCTCACAGTTACTTCCAGTCCATCAAAGCCTTTTGAATATGCACCTGAAAGACCCATTTTCCTTTTCAGTTAATCCTTACAGTAGGATCCTAGATGACTGAAAACCATCCTTCCCAATACCAATCTTTCTTTTGCTACCATAGCATAAACTTCTGGTTCATTGATCATGACCCAAAGACAAACATAATGAAAAGTAGCAGTTACTGTGACGTTCTCACGTTTCATGCAATCTGCCATAATTGTTCTAATTTTTTTTTCATTTTTTTTCTTTTTTTTCTTTTTTTTTTTTGCAGAGGTAGAAGCTTTCAGAAAGCCTTTTGGGTAAGTGGGAAAACCCTTTTGAAAGCCGTTTTGTCCTTTTATTTGGTGTGATAGATGACTGGGTATCTCTCTAACTCTATTTGCTGACTTCAGCAAAGAATAAATGATGAGCTTAGTTTGCAAGAACCGGTTCCATCACATGGAACTGGTACGTATGTTAAGCTCTAGCAGCCACCTTCTGTCAAGACTGTTTGTAAAGCAATAACCATAATCAGGTTATGAGGTCCCTTGGTTGGGGGAAAAAGTATTATCAAGACTTGGCACAGCACATGAAAAGCAACACGTAAAGTTTCTAGGCTTTAAGCAAACATCTGACTATGCTATTTTCAACTACACCATAACGCATCATCATCGTTTTGGGGTTTGGAGTTGTCAAGAAAACCAGCATTCCAACAATTTGGCCTGCGCAAGTCTTTGAAGGGAGTGTAATGTTAGTGTTAATATCCCGTATAAGCAGAGGCAGAATTATATGTAACTTTGGTTTGACTGAAAATAAATACCATGGACTACAATTGCTATCATCTTTGCTTTCAGTGTAAAAACTCAGCTAGATCACTTTAAAATCAATATGAAATTAATTTTTGGCTTTACTAGACCTTTTATGTTTGGTTCCTACTTTTTGTTTTTTTTTTTTTTCATTATAACTTAAGACTATAAAAAAATAGTACACAACAAAGATTAAGACCATACAAGACATCTTCTAACAACATGTATTCACCACTGAAAATAACTGACTGAATGGGGAAAAACAAAAACACAATGTCCCCTCTATATAACAATATGCAATCTGCATTTGCATCAAGTACATAATCGTTTTGGTCAGTGATCCACATTTGTTGCTTTCTAGCATATCATAACTTCCACTGCAGATTTTGTCCTCACCTCTGTCTTTAATGAAAGCAAATCTTCATTGCATTTAGATGGACTTTTGGCCTCAGAAGATTACTCAGTGACTGAATTAACTGTTTTAGTTGTGGTTTTGTCATATTTGTTTCTTTGTTTAGGGCTAAATGAAAAGATCCCAGAGGTCATCAGAAAACAGCAGGTAGTTCATGGAAAAGATTCCTTTGTACTAATTGAAGTTACAGAAGGCTGACCAAAGCATGTGGCTGCTTCTGTCCTTGAGCTCTTGGCCATGGTTAGAGTTGGCTTTGGTTTGCAGCTGTAGCCTTTGACTGTGTTTGCAGGTAGACAAAGCTTTATCACAAGGAGGTAAAGAGTACAGTTGTAAGATCTATGCAGATATGCAAATGTTTCTATGGTGCTTGCACAGATAATGTTAGCTTAGGATTGCACTTTACATCTTAACACTAACAGCACAGACTGGAAGCCTAAGGTTTTAGATGGTTGCAACAGTCTAATTACTGTGTTTTGCAAGAACTAACTTATGTCATTTACAGTTGGTGGCACCAACATAAAAAACTAATGTTCTGTTGTTTAAAATTCAGCTAGATACAAGCAGTGACACTAATTTCTGATACTACTCCTGTGCAAATTAAAAACAATAGCAACAAGTTGAACTTGACCAGCAATTGTTTCTAACATTACAACTACTGAATGCTGGGAAATTCACATTAATGAAACTAACACTATTTTTGGCAGTATATGAGGCGCATTTGCTTTCTACAGAACATGTATCCTCATATTCAGTCATTTCATGAACCCTTAAGAGCCACATTTTTTAAATGGGCAAAGCCATTATAGAAAGAACAGTTCATTTTTTTTTTTTCAAGAAAATCAGTTTTGTCTTTTTTTTTTCTAAAAAAAAAAAAAAAAAAGAAAGAGAGAAGAAAACAAGCAATTTGCCTGTTGGTACTGAATCCCAAAGGGCTGGCTTAATAAGTTCCTTTAGGGCTGTCTCCTTTATCCATGCTTAATAAATAGTCACAGTAAAAATTTGTCAAATATTCATGGTTGTGGAGTGGTTATGAAGGTCAGTGATATGTCCCTTCACGCTGAGGCTTCACAAGTCAGTTCTCATTCCAGATCTTCAGATAAAGGCTCTTCTTCAATCTCTCTGTCATCTTCCAATTCTGGACTGTGATTAGCTGTTGTCACTAAGGACATTGGGCAGT